>NC_135234.1:223161098-223786098 GCF_051348905.1 Ranitomeya variabilis
CGTTTCAATGACGCTAAAAGCGCCATTTCTCAGCCAATGAAGGTGAACGCAGAGTGTGGGCAGCGTGATGACATAGATCTCAGTCCCCACCATCTTAGAGAAGGGCATTGCAGTGATTGGCTTGCTTTCTGCGGCGTCACAGGGGCTATAAAGGGGCATTCCTGCCGACCGCCATCTTACTGCTGCTGATCTGAGCGTAGGGAGAGGTTGCTGCCGCTTCGCCAGAAGCAGGGATAGTGTTAGGCATGGTACATTCACCCCCAAACCGCTTGTGCTGTAGCGATTTCCACTGTCCAACACCACCTTTTGTTTGCAGGGACAGTGGAAGCTACATTTTTTTTCCTTAGCGCTGTAGCTCATTGGGCTGCCCTAGAAGGCTCCCTGATAGCTGCGTTGCTGTGTGTGTACGCCGCTGTGCAAACCAACTGCTTTTTTCAAAGCACAAATCCTGTTGTTCCTTCCTTTCTGCACAGCTATCTTGTTTGTTTGTCCACACTTTTGTGTGCAGCAGTCCTTTTTATAGCTGCCTGCCATACTTTTCTGAGATTACTGCAGGGAGATAAAGATTGGCAAGTCTGCCTCTGTGCCAGTGCTGTGTGTGGCATCTGTCTCTCATTGTGTGCCACAGAAAACCTAGTGTGTAATGCTGGTCCATTTTTTTTATTTTTTTTTATTCTCCCTGAAAAAAAAAATAGTGGGAGATAAAGATTGGCAAATGTGCCTCTGTGCCAGTGCTGTGTGTGGCATCTGTCTCTCATTGTGTGCCACAGAATACCTAGTGTGTAATACTGGGCCATTTTTTTTTAATTCTCCCTGAAAAAAATAAATAAATAGTGGGAGATAAAGATTGGCAAGTCTGCCTCTGTGCCAGTGCTGTGTGTGGCATCTGTCTCTCATTGTGTGCCACAGAAAACCTAGTGTGTAATACTGGGCTATTCTTTATTTTTTTTTTTTATTCTCCCTGAAAAAATAAATAAATAGTGGGAGATAAAGATTGGCAAGTCTGCCTCTGTGCCAGTGCTGTGTGTGGCATCTGTCTCTCATTGTGTGCCACAGAAAACCTAGTGTGTAAAACTGGGCCATTTTTTATTTTTTGTTTTATTCTCCCTGAAAAAATAAATAATTAGTGGGAGATAAAGATTGGCAAGTCTGCCTCTGTGCCAGTGCTGTGTGTGGCATCTGTCTCTCATTGTGTGCCACAGAAAACCTAGTGTGTAATACTGGGCCATTTTTTTTTTTAATTCTCCATGAAAACAAAAAATAAATAGTGGGAGATAAAGATTGGCAAGTCTGCCTCTGTGCCAGTGCTGTGTGTGGCATCTGTCTCTCATTGTGTGCCACAGAAAACCTAGTGTGTAATACTGGTCCATTTTTTTATTTTTTTTATTCTCCCTGAAAAAAATAAAATAATGGGAGATAAAGATTGGCAAGTCTGCCTCTGTGCCAGTGCTGTGTGTGGCATCTGTCTCTCATTGTGTGCCACAGAAAACCTAGTGTGTAATGCTGGGCCATTTTTTTTTTTTTATTCTCCCTGAAAAAAAAAAAAAAATAGTGGGAGATAAAGATTGGCAAGTCTGCCTCTGTGCCAGTGCTGTGTGTGGCATCTGTCTCTCATTGTGTGCCACAGAAAACCTAGTGTGTAATACTGGTCCATTTTTTTTTTTTTTTTATTCTCCCTGAAAAAAAAAAAAAATAGTGGGAGATTAAGATTGGCATTTCTGCTTGAGTGCCGGTCCTGTGTGTGCCATGTGTCTCAAATTATTGGGGCACAGAAAACCTAGTGTGTCATACTGTTAATTTTTTTTTTTTTTAATTCTCCCTGAAAACAAAAAATAGTGGAAGATTAAGATAGGCATTTCTGCTTGAGTGCCGGTCGTGTGTGTGCCATCTGTCTCAAATTATTGGGGCACAGAAAACCTAGTGTGTAACATTGGGCCTGGTTTTCCTTTCAGTGTCAGCCACCTATAAAGGTGTATATAAATCCTACAGAAGTTAGAGTTCACCTTATAAGTTGTTTTACAGTAACAAATACCATTACTTTGGTTACGTTTTGCAAACAATGAGGGAGTCTGGTGGAAGAGGTCGTGGCCGTGGGCGGTCATTGTCAGCTGGTAATGATGGTAGTGGTGGTGGAGCATCAGGTGGTCGTGGTAAAAGCAGTACAGCACCTAAGTCTCGAGTTGTTGAGCCAGGTTCGTCGTCTGGCTACACAAGGCCTCGAACACTCCCTTTTCTGGGAGTAGGAAAACTGGTTTTAAAGCCGGAGCAGGAAGAACAAGTTTTGGCTTTCCTTGCTGACTCAGCCTCTAGCTCTTTTGCCTCCTCTTCTGAAAGTGCTAAATGTAAAAGCAGCGCGTCGTTAGTGGATGTTCACGGTCAGGGACAAGTCACTTCCTTGTCTTCTTCACCCAGAACAAGAGAGAATGATGCGTCAGGAGACACAACGGGTTACTCCATGGGGCTCTTTATACATACCGTTCCTGGGTTAGACAGTGAAACAGTTAACAGGCCATGCCCATTAGAAGTTGAATCGGACATGGAGTGCACTGATGCACAGCCACAGCCAGATTACTATGCTGTTCCTTTGACTCAGACCAGAACATTGCCCTCGCAGTGTACTGAGCCAGAATCAAACCCAGCTGAGACTATGGTGCCCCGTCACGAACACTATACCACCGGCTTACACGGTGACACAGACGAAGTTGCACACGAGATAGAAGAGGAGGTCATGGATGACCCAGTTGTTGACCCCGATTGGCAGCCATTGGGGGAACAGAGTGCAGGCGGCAGTAGTTCTGAAGTGGAGGAGGAGGAGGAGCCGCAGCAGGCATCAACATCACAACAGGTTCCATCTGCCGGGCCCGTATCTGGCCAAAAACGCGTGGCAAAACCAAAACCAGTTGGAGGACAGCGTGGCCATCCGGTTAAAGAAGCTCAGTCTGCAATGCCTGAAAAGGTATCCGATAGTAGAAAGAGTGCAGTCTGGCATTTTTTTAAACAACATCCAAATGATCAGCGCAAAGTCATCTGTCAAAAATGTTCAACTACCTTAAGCAGAGGTCTGATGTTGTGAATTTACTTTTTGCTCCCTCTAGTGGTTACTAGTTTTTTGACTCTGGTTTTTCTGTCATTCCTTTTATCCGCACCTGGGTCGTTAGTTAAGGGTGTTGCTATTTAAGCTCCCTGGACCTTCAGTTCAATGCCTGGCAACGTAGTTATCAGAGCTAGTCTGCTGTGCTCTTGTCTACTGATCCTGGTTCCAGTTATATCAGCTAAGTCTGCTTTTTGCTTTTTGCTATTTTGTTTTGGTTTTGTATTTTTGTCCAGCTTGTTCCAAATATATATCCTGACCTTTGCTGGAAGCTCTAGGGGGCTGGTGTTCTCCCCCCGGACCGTTAGACGGTTCGGGGGTTCTTGAATTTCCAGTGTGGATTTTGATAGGGTTTTTGTTGACCATATAAGTTACCTTTCTTTATTCTGCTATCAGTAAGCGGGCCTCTCTGTGCTAAACCTGGTTCATTTCTGTGTTTGTCATTTCCTCTTACCTCACCGTTATTATTTGTGGGGGGCTTCTATCCAGCTTTGGGATCCCCTTCTCTGGAGGCAAGAAAGGTCTTTTGTTTTCCTCTACTAGGGGTAGCTAGATTCTCCGGCTGGAGCGTGTCATCTAGAATCAACGTAGGAATGATCCCCGGCTACTTCTAGTGTTGGCGTTAGGAGTAGATATATGGTCAACCCAGCTACCACTGCCCTATGAGCTGGATTTTTGTATTCTGCAGACTTCCACGTTCCTCTGAGACCCTCGCCATTGGGGTCATAACAGTTTGCCAGGCCAGTATTAAATGTTTAATGCATTGCAGAAGAGGGATTATAAGAAAGAAGATTCTGAGTTTTTTTTTTTTTTTTCTTCTTCCCCTTTACCTCAGAGTGGCTATGCTTGCTGCAGACATGAATGTCCAGACCTTGATTACAAGTGTGGACCAGCTGGCTACTCGTGTGCAGGGCATACAAGACTATGTTATCAGTAATCCTAGGTCAGAACCTAAAATACCGATTCCTGAACTGTTTTCCGGAGACAGGTTTAAGTTTAGGAATTTTGTGAATAATTGTAAATTGTTTTTGTCCCTGAGACCCTGTTCATCTGGAGACTCTGCTCAGCAGGTAAAAATTGTTATTTTGTTCTTACGGGGCGACCCTCAGGATTGGGCTTTTTCGCTGGCGCCAGGAGATCCGGCATTGGCTGATATTAATGCGTTTTTTCTGGCGCTCGGTTTACTTTATGAGGAACCCAATCTTGAGATTCAGGCAGAAAAGGCCTTGCTGGCTATGTCTCAGGGGCAGGACGAGGCTGAAGTGTACTGCCAAAAATTTCGGAAATGGTCCGTGCTGACACATTGGAACGAGTGTGCACTGGCCGCTAATTTTAGAAATGGCCTTTCTGAAGCCATTAAGAATGTTATGGTGGGTTTTCCCATTCCCACAGGTCTGAATGATACCATGGCACTGGCTATTCAAATTGACCGGCGGTTGCGGGAGCGCAAAACCGCAAATTCCCTCATGGTGTTGTCTGAACAGACACCTGATTTAATGCAATGTGATAGAATCCTGACTAGAAATGAGCGGAAAATTCATAGACGCCGGAATGGCTTGTGCTACTACTGTGGTGATTCTACACATATTATCTCAGCATGCTCTAAACGTATAGCTAAGGTTGTTAGTCCTGTCACCGTTGGTAATTTGCAACCTAAATTTATTCTGTCTGTAACTTTGATTTGCTCACTGTCGTCTTTTCCTGTCATGGCGTTTGTAGATTCAGGTGCTGCCCTGAGTCTTATGGATCTGTCATTTGCTAAGCACTGTGGTTTTACTCTTGAACCATTAGAAAATCCTATTTCTCTTATTGATGCTACGCCATTGGCAGCAAATAAACCGCAGTATTGGACACAGGTTACCATGTGCATGACTCCTGAACACCGCGAGGTGATACGTTTCCTGGTTTTACATAAAATGCATGATTTGGTTGTTTTAGGGCTGCCATGGTTACAGACCCATAATCCAGTCCTGGACTGGAAGGCTATGTCAGTCTCAAGTTGGGGCTGTCGTGGTATTCATGGGGATTCCCTGCCTGTGTCTATTGCTTCTTCTACGCCTTCGGAAGTTCCGGAGTATTTGTCTGATTATCAGGATGTCTTCAGTGAGTCTGAGTCCAGTGCACTGCCTCCTCATAGGGACTGTGACTGTGCTATAGATTTGATCCCAGGCAGTAAATTTCCTAAGGGAAGACTGTTTAATCTGTCGGTACCTGAACATACCGCTATGCGTTCATATATCAAGGAGTCTCTAGAGAAAGGACATATTCGTCCGTCTTCTTCCCCTCTTGGTGCGGGATTCTTTTTTGTGGCAAAAAAGGACGGATCTTTGAGACCTTGTATTGATTATCGGCTTTTAAATAAGATCACTGTCAAATTTCAGTATCCTTTACCGCTGTTGTCTGACTTGTTTGCCCGGATTAAAGGTGCCAAGTGGTTCACCAAGATAGATCTTCGTGGTGCGTACAACCTTGTGCGCATTAAGCAAGGTGATGAATGGAAAACCGCATTCAATACGCCCGAAGGTCATTTTGAGTACTTGGTGATGCCTTTTGGGCTCTCCAATGCGCCTTCAGTTTTTCAGTCCTTTATGCATGACATTTTCCGGAAGTATCTGGATAAATTTTTGATTGTTTATCTGGATGATATTTTGGTTTTTTCTGATAATTGGGATTCGCATGTGGAGCAGGTCAGGTTGGTCTTTAAAATTTTGCGTGAAAATTCTTTGTTTGTCAAGGGCTCAAAGTGTCTCTTTGGTGTACAGAAGGTTCCCTTTTTGGGGTTCATTTTTTCCCCTTCTGCTGTGGAGATGGACCCAGTCAAGGTCCGAGCTATTCTTGATTGGACTCAGCCCTCGTCAGTTAAGAGTCTACAGAAGTTCTTGGGTTTCGCTAACTTCTACCGTCGTTTTATCGCTAATTTTTCTAGCATTGTGAAACCTTTGACGGATATGACCAAGAAGGGCTCCGATGTAGCTAACTGGGCTCCTGCTGCCGTGGAGGCTTTCCAGGAGTTGAAACGCCGGCTTACTTCGGCGCCTGTTTTGTGCCAGCCCGATGTCTCACTTCCCTTTCAGGTTGAGGTGGATGCTTCAGAGATTGGAGCAGGGGCCGTTTTGTCGCAGAGAGGCCCTGGTTGCTCTGTTATGAAACCTTGTGCCTTTTTCTCTAGGAAGTTTTCGCCTGCCGAGTGAAATTATGATGTGGGCAATCGGGAGTTGTTGGCCATGAAATGGGCATTTGAGGAGTGGCGTCATTGGCTCGAGGGTGCTAAGCATCGTGTGGTGGTCTTGACTGATCACAAAAATCTGATGTATCTCGAGTCTGCTAAACGCCTTAATCCGAGACAGGCCCGCTGGTCATTGTTTTTCTCCCGCTTTGATTTTGTTGTCTCGTATTTACCAGGTTCAAAGAATGTGAAGGCCGATGCTCTTTCTAGGAGCTTTGTGCCTGATGCTCCTGGAGTCGCTGATCCTGTTGGTATTCTTAAAGATGGAGTTATCTTGTCAGCTATTTCTCCGGATCTGCGACGTGTGTTGCAGAGATTTCAGGCTGATAGGCCTGAGTCTTGTCCACCTGACAGACTGTTTGTCCCGGATAAGTGGACCAGCAGAGTCATTTCCGAGGTTCATTCCTCGGTGTTGGCAGGTCACCCGGGAATTTTTGGCACCAGAGATCTGGTGGCCAGGTCCTTTTGGTGGCCTTCCTTGTCAAGGGATGTGCGGTCATTTGTGCAGTCCTGTGGGACTTGTGCTCGAGCTAAGCCTTGCTGTTCTCGTGCCAGCGGTTTGCTCTTGCCCTTGCCTGTCCCGAAGAGACCTTGGACACATATCTCCATGGATTTCATTTCTGATCTTCCGCTATCCCAGGGCATGTCCGTTATCTGGGTGATATGTGATCGCTTCTCAAAGATGGTCCATTTGGTTCCTTTGCCTAAGCTGCCTTCCTCTTCCGATCTGGTTCCTGTGTTTTTCCAGAACGTGGTTCGTTTGCACGGCATCCCTGAGAATATTGTGTCAGACAGAGGATCCCAGTTCGTTTCCAGATTCTGGCGATCCTTTTGTAGTAGGATGGGCATTGATTTGTCGTTTTCGTCTGCTTTCCATCCTCAGACTAATGGACAGACGGAGCGAACCAATCAGACTTTGGAGGCTTATTTGAGGTGTTTTGTCTCTGCTGATCAGGACGATTGGGTGACATTCTTGCCGTTGGCTGAGTTTGCCCTTAATAATCGGGCTAGTTCCGCCACCTTGGTTTCGCCTTTTTTCTGCAACTCTGGTTTCCATCCTCGCTTTTCTTCGGGTCATGTGGAGCCTTCTGACTGTCCTGGGGTGGATTCTGTGGTGGATAGGTTGCAGCGGATCTGGAATCATGTGGTGGACAACTTGAAGTTGTCACAGGAGAGGGCTCAGCGCTTTGCCAACCGCCGCCGCGGTGTGGGTCCCCGACTACGCGTTGGGGATTTGGTATGGCTTTCTTCCCGCTTTGTTCCTATGAAGGTCTCCTCTCCCAAATTTAAACCTCGTTTTATTGGGCCTTACAAGATATTGGAAATCCTTAATCCTGTATCTTTTCGTCTGGATCTTCCTGTGTCGTTTGCTATTCACAATGTATTTCATAGGTCCTTGTTGCGGTGGTACATTGTGCCTATAGTTCCTTCTGCTGAGCCTCCTGCTCCGGTGTTGGTTGAGGGCGAGTTGGAGTACGTGGTGGAGAAGATCTTGGATTCTCGCCTCTCCAGGCGGAGGCTTCAGTACCTGGTCAAGTGGAAGGGCTATGGTCAGGAGGATAATTCCTGGGTGGTCGCCTCTGATGTTCATGCGGCCGATTTAGTTCGTGCCTTTCATGCCGCTCATCCTGATCGCCCTGGTGGTCGTGGTGAGGGTTCGGTGACCCCTCACTAAGGGGGGGGTACTGTTGTGAATTTACTTTTTGCTCCCTCTAGTGGTTACTAGTTTTTTGACTCTGGTTTTTCTGTCATTCCTTTTATCCGCACCTGGGTCGTTAGTTAAGGGTGTTGCTATTTAAGCTCCCTGGACCTTCAGTTCAATGCCTGGCAACGTAGTTATCAGAGCTAGTCTGCTGTGCTCTTGTCTACTGATCCTGGTTCCAGTTATATCAGCTAAGTCCGCTTTTTGCTTTTTGCTATTTTGTTTTGGTTTTGTATTTTTGTCCAGCTTGTTCCAAATATATATCCTGACCTTTGCTGGAAGCTCTAGGGGGCTGGTGTTCTCCCCCCGGACCGTTAGACGGTTCGGGGGTTCTTGAATTTCCAGTGTGGATTTTGATAGGGTTTTTGTTGACCATATAAGTTACCTTTCTTTATTCTGCTATCAGTAAGCGGGCCTCTCTGTGCTAAACCTGGTTCATTTCTGTGTTTGTCATTTCCTCTTACCTCACCGTTATTATTTGTGGGGGGCTTCTATCCAGCTTTGGGATCCCCTTCTCTGGAGGCAAGAAAGGTCTTTTGTTTTCCTCTACTAGGGGTAGCTAGATTCTCCGGCTGGAGCGTGTCATCTAGAATCAACGTAGGAATGATCCCCGGCTACTTCTAGTGTTGGCGTTAGGAGTAGATATATGGTCAACCCAGCTACCACTGCCCTATGAGCTGGATTTTTGTATTCTGCAGACTTCCACGTTCCTCTGAGACCCTCGCCATTGGGGTCATAACAGTCTGAATCTTAAAAGTCTAAATACAAGTTGCATGCATAGACACTTATCCACCATGCATTTGCAAGCCTGGAATAACTACCAAACGTCCCTAAAGGTTGCAGCACCCTCGGCCAATGAAGCTAGTCAGCAACGCTACATCCCTTCCCTCACTGTAAGCCCACCATTTCCCGCAACACCTGCAGTATCTGTGCAGCTTTTGTCTCCAGGCCAAAGCAGTCAGGGAATCACCAGGTTCGTAGTAGGAAACACTGCATGTAGGGCACCGGCAAGAATACATCTCCAACCCTCTCTCAGTCTGCCATGTCCACTGGCACCACCGCTAGTTCCACGATCTCCAGCTCTCCAGTCCAGCTCACCCTACATGAGACTCTTGTTAGGAAAAGGAAGTACTCATCCTCGCATCCGCGTACACAGGGTTTGAACGCCCACATTGCTAGACTAATCTCATTAGAGATGATGCCCTACCGGTTAGTTGAAAGCGAAGCTTTCAAAGCGCTGTTGGACTACGCTGTACCACGCTACGAGCTACCCAGTTGACACTTCTTTTCTAGAAAAGTCATCCCAGCCCTCCTACATCATGTTAAAGACCGCATCGTCCATGCACTCAGGCAGTCTGTGACTACAAAGGTGCACCTGACAACAGATTCGTGGACCAGTAGGCATGGCCAGGGACGTTACGTGTCCATCACGGCACACTGGGTGAATGTGGTGGATGCAGGGTCCACAGGGGACAGCAATATTGGGACAGTTCTGCCTAGCCCACGGTCAAGGAAACAGTTGGCTGTAGGCGTTCGCCCCCCCTCCTCCTCTTCCTCGTCCTCCTGCAGAAGCGAGAGCTCGTCCACAGAACGCAGTCGCACAATCACTCCATCCGCAGCTGCCACTGTTGCACACCAGGTGTGCCATTATGGGACAGCTAGTGGCAAGCGTCAGCAGGCTGTATTGGCAAAGAAGTGTTTGGGCGACAACAGACACACCGCGGAATTTCTGTCTGAGTTCTTGCAGAAAGAAACTCAGTGATGGCTGGGCACTGTACATTTTGAGGCAGGCAAGGTAGTGAGTGATAACGGAAGGAATTTCATGGCTGCCATAGCCCTTTCCCAACTGAAACACATTCCTTGCCTGGCTCACACCTTAAACCTGGTGGTGCAGTGCTTCCTGAAAAGTTATCCGGGGTTACCCGACCTGCTCCGCAAAGTGCACAGACTTTGCTCGCATATCCGCCATTCGCCTGTACACTCCAGCCGTATGCAGAACTATCAGCGGTCTTTGAACCTTCCCCAGCATTGCCTAATCATCGACGTTGCAACAAGGTGGAACTCCACACTGCACATGCTTCAGAGACTGTGCGAACAGAGGCGTGCTGTTATGTATTTGTGGGAGGATACACGGGCAGGCAGTTGGATGGCAGACATGGAGTTGTCAGGTGTGCAGTGGTCGAAGCTACAAGACCTGTGTCAAGTCCTTCAGTGTTTTGAGGAATGCACACGGCTGGTTAGTGCAGACAACGCCATAATAAGCATGAGCATCCCCCTAATGCGTCTGCTGCAGCAAAGTTGGACGCACATAAAGGAGCAGGCGTCTGCAGCCAAGGAAGAGGAAAGCCTTGATGACAGTCAGCCATTGTCTGGTCAGGGCCGTGTAGAGGACGCGGTAGCGGGCGAAGAGGAGGAGGAGGATGAGGAGGATGAGGAGGATGATGGGGATGAGTACTTTTTTAATGAGGAAGCTTCTCCTGGGTCAACAGAAATTAGTGGAGTTGCAAGGCCGGGTTCTGTTTTTTTAGGGGAGACAAGTGACGTAGATTTGCCTGTAACTGCCCCTCAAACCAGCACAACCGCAGATTTGACAACTGGAACTTTGGCCCACATGGCGGATTATGCCTTACGTATCCTCAAAAGGGACCCACGCATTATTAAAATGATGACCGATGACGATTATTGGTTGGCCTGCATCCTTGACCCTCGCTATAAAGGCAAATTGCAAAATATTATGCCACATGAGAACCTCGAACAAATATTAGCAACCAAACAAGGAACTCTTGTAGACCGTTTGATTCAGGCATTCCCAGCACACAGCGCCGGTGATGGTTCTCACACGAGCTGCAGGGGGCTACAGGGCAGAGGTGTTAGAGGTGCACAAATCAGAAGTGGCGTTGGACAGAGGGGTTTTCTGACCAGGTTGTGGAGTGATTTCGCAATGACCGCAGACAGGACAGGTACTGCAGCATCTATTCAAAGTGACAGGAGACAACATTTGTCCAGTATGGTTACTAACTATTTTTCATCCCTTATCGATGTTCTCCCTCAACCGTCATTCCCATTTGATTACTGGGCATCCAAATTAGACACCTGGCCTGAATTGGCAGAATATGCATTGCAGGAGCTTGCTTGCCCAGCAGCTAGTGTGCTATCAGAAAGAGTATTCAGTGCTGCTGGTTCAATATTAACCGAAAAAAGGACTCGTCTGGCTACCCAAAATGTGGATGATCTCACCTTCATTAAAATGAACCACTTCTAGATTTCAAATTATTTTGCCCCACCTTTCCCGGCTGACACCTAGCTTTCCTATTAAAAGGTCTTGCTTGTGGACTGGTCTTACTGAGTGTTCCAATCTCTTAATTTGCAGCAGCTGTTTGTCCAGCATATGACATGTTTACACCTCCCTCAATGGGAAAACTCCCCCCATGGGGCCGTGGTCTCGCCACTTGGCGCAAGCACCCGTTAGAGTGCCGTTTGTCTGAAGAGGTGGGTGTGCCCGCTTTTGGTCGACGGCACTGCCACTGGGTCCCTCATAGTACAATAAAGTGTCTCTGGCGGTGGTGGCGCGCACCCAATGTCAGACACACCGTTGTAACATGAGGGGCCCTGGGACGGTACCGCCGGCCACAAGAGAAGAGTTCACTCCCCCAGCTCAAACTGTGCTCTACCACGTGCAAAATTATTTCTCACAGCTCCACCAATGTTTAGTCTATGCGCTGACCTCATTCAATGCCTGGCACTGACAATACCAATTTGTTGACATCTATGCTGCTAGTTAAAATAGTCTCGGTCAGTGTCCTATATTGACACCAGTAAATACTGCCAAATTACTATGTCAGAAACTCAGCAGATGAGCCCACCCCTGTACCTAAGTATGCCACACTTTTGTTTTTTTTGTTTTGTTGTTTTGCGAGACATTAACATCTATTTATTTTTTGTGAGTACTAACTGTGTCAGACACTCCTTGCAATCGTCCTCCGCTGACCACACCAATGCTGCCTGTGTACCCCAGCGAGATAACTCTAAGTGCCTTGAGCCTATTTTTATTTATTTTAGGCCTAGTAAGCCTGTCTGCGGTCCCTCCTTGCAATCCTCCTCCACTGACCACACCAATGCTGCCTGTGTACCCATGTAACCTATTTAAAACTGCATAGAGCCTATTTTTATTTATTTTAGGCCCAGTAAGCCTGTCTGCGGTCCCTCCTTGCAATCGTCCTCCGCTGACCACACCAATGCTGCCTGTGTACCCCTGCGAGATAACTCTAAGTGCCTTGAGCCTATTTTTATTTATTTTAGGCCTAGTAAGCCTGTCTGCGGTCCCTTCTTGCAATCCTCCTCCACTGACCACACCAATGCTGCCTGTGTACCCATGTAACCTATTTAAAACTGCATAGAGCCTATTTTTATATATTTTAGGCCCAGTAAGCCTGTCTGCGGTCCCTCCTTGCAATCGTTCTCTGCTGACCACACCAATGCTGCCTGTGTACTCCTGCGAGATAACTCTAAGTGCCTTGAGCCTATTTATATTTATTTTAGGCCCAGTAAGCCTGTCTGCGGTCCCTCCTTGCAATCTTCCTCCGCTGACCACACCAATGCTGCCTGTGTACCCCTGCGAGATAACTCTAAGTGCCTTGAGCCTATTTTTATTTATTTTAGGCCTAGTAAGCCTGTCTGCGGTCCCTTCTTGCAATCCTCCTCCACTGACCACACCAATGCTGCCTGTGTACCCATGTAACCTATTTAAAACTGCATAGAGCCTATTTTTATATATTTTAGGCCCAGTAAGCCTGTCTGCGGTCCCTCCTTGCAATCGTCCTCTGCTGACCACACCAATGCTGCCTGTGTACTCCTGCGAGATAACTCTAAGTGCCTTGAGCCTATTTTTATTTATTTTAGGCCTAGTAAGCCTGTCTGCGGCCCCTCCTTGCAATCCTCCTCCACTGACCACACCAATGCTGCCTGTGTACCCATGTAACCTATTTAAAACTGCATAGAGCCTTTTTTTATTTATTTTAGGCCCAGTAAGCCTGTCTGCGGTCCCTCCTTGCAATCGTCCTCTGCTGACCACACCAATGCTGCCTGTGTACTCCTGCGAGATAACTCTAAGTGCCTTGAGCCTATTTTTATTTATTTTAGGCCTAGTAAGCCTGTCTGCGGCCCCTCCTTGCAATCCTCCTCCACTGACCACACCAATGCTGCCTGTGTACCCATGTAACCTATTTAAAACTGCATAGAGCCTATTTTTATATATTTTAGGCCCAGTAAGCCTGTCTGCGGTCCCTCCTTGCAATCGTCCTCTGCTGACCACACCAATGCTGCCTGTGTACTCCTGCGAGATAACTCTAAGTGCCTTGAGCCTATTTTTATTTATTTTAGGCCTAGTAAGCCTGTCTGCGGCCCCTCCTTGCAATCCTCCTCCACTGACCACACCAATGCTGCCTGTGTACCCATGTAACCTATTTAAAACTGCATAGAGCCTATTTTTATTTATTTTAGGCCCAGTAAGCCTGTCTGCGGTCCCTCCTTACAATCGTCCTCCGCTGACCACACCAATGCTGCCTGTGTACCCCTGCGAGATAACTCTAAGTGCCTTGAGCCTATTTTTATTTATTTTAGGCCTAGTAAGCCTGTCTGCGGTCCCTTCTTGCAATCCTCCTCCACTGACCACACCAATGCTGCCTGTGTACCCATGTAACCTATTTAAAACTGCATAGAGCCTATTTTTATTTATTTTAGGCCCAGTAAGCCTGTCTGCGGTCCCTCCTTACAATCGTCCTCCGCTGACCACACCAATGCTGCCTGTGTACCCCTGCGAGATAACTCTAAGTGCCTTGAGCCTATTTTTATTTATTTTAGGCCTAGTAAGCCTGTCTGCGGTCCCTTCTTGCAATCCTCCTCCACTGACCACACCAATGCTGCCTGTGTACCCATGTAACCTATTTAAAACTGCATAGAGCCTATTTTTATATATTTTAGGCCCAGTAAGCCTGTCTGCGGTCCCTCCTTGCAATCGTCCTCTGCTGACCACACCAATGCTGCCTGTGTACTCCTGCGAGATAACTCTAAGTGCCTTGAGCCTATTTTTATTTATTTTAGGCCTAGTAAGCCTGTCTGCGGCCCCTCCTTGCAATCCTCCTCCACTGACCACACCAATGCTGCCTGTGTACCCATGTAACCTATTTAAAACTGCATAGAGCCTATTTTTATTTATTTTAGGCCCAGTAAGCCTGTCTGCGGTCCCTCTTTGCAATCGTCCTCCGCTGACCACACCAATGCTGCCCGTGTACCCCTGGAACCTATTTTAAAGTGCATAGAGCCTATTTTTTTCTTTTATTTAATATTAATAAAGCCATGATGGACTACGCTGTACCTTGCTACGAGCTACCCAGTTGACACTTCTTTTGCGAGAAAAGCCATCCCAACCCTCCACCAGCATGTAAAAGACCGCATTGTCCATGCACTCTGTCAATCTGTGAGTACAAAGGTACACCTGACAACAGACGCATGGACCTGTAGGCATGGCCACGGAAGGTTACGTGTCCATTACGGCGCAATGGGTTAATGTGGTGGATGCATGGTCCACAGGGGACAGCCTACTAAGTCTGTCTGCAGTCCCTAATTAAAATTGTCCTCAATTCAGGTTTTCGGGCTTTTTTAAAAAATAGGAAACTGCATTTGGGCTACTAGTTTGGTTGGTGCCTACTGTTGATGTCTGATGCTCCTGGGTGTTCTCCTCCTCCTTGGTGTTCTCCTCCAGGTTTCCTTGTCTGAGCTTCAACCTTCTGGCTCTCATTATGTATTTTTAAATGTAACACTACAGTTGCCACTTGGGTTGGGGCCTAGTAACGGTGTTCTCCTCCTCCTTGGTGTTCTCCTCCAGGATTCCTTGTCTGAGCTTCAACCTTCTGGCTCTCATTAAGTGCTTTTAAAAAAAAAAATTGGTGGTTAGGGCCTACTAACGGTGTCTGCCGCTCCCTGGTGTTGTCCTCCACTATATAAATCTGAGCTTTAACCTACTGGCTCTCATTAGGTGCTTTTTAAAAAAAAATAGTGGTTAGGGCCTACTAACGGTGTCTGCCGCTCCCTGGTGTTGTCCTCCACTGTATAAATCTGAGCTTCAACCTTCGGGCTCTCATTAAGTGCTTTTTTAAAAAAAATGGTGGTTAGGGCCTACAAACGGTGTCTGCCGCTCCCTGGTGTTGTCCTCCACTGTATAAATCTGAGCTTCAACCTTCTGGTTCTCATTAAGTATTTTTAAATGTAACACTACAGTTGCCATACTACTTGGGTTGGGGCCTAGTAACGGTGTTCTCCTCCTCCTTGGTGTTCTCCTCATCCTTGGTGTTCTCCTCCAGGTTTCTTTGTCTGAGCTTCAACTTCTGGCTCTCATTAAGTATTTTTTGTAAAAATTGGTGGTTGGGGCCTACTAACGGTGTCTGCCGCTCCCTGGTGTTGTCCTCCACTGTATAAATCTGGGCTTCAACCTTCTGGCTCTCATTAAGTATTTGTTGGTAAAAATTGGTGGTTGGGGCCTACTAGCGGTGTCTGCCGCTCCCTGGTGTTGTCCTCCACTGTCTAAATCTGAGCTTCAACCTTCTGGCTCTCATTAAGTATTTGTTGGTAAAAATTGGTGGTTGGGGCCTACTAACGGTGTCTGCCGCTCCCTGGTGTTGTCCTCCACTGTATAAATCTGAGCTTCAACCTTCTGGCTCTCATTAAGTATTTGTTGGTAAAAATTGGTGGTTGGGGCCTACTAACGGTGTCTGCCGCTCCCTGGTGTTGTCCTCCACTGTCTAAATCTGAGCTTCAACCTTCTGGCTCTCATTAAGTATTTTTAAATGTAACACTACAGTTGCCATACTACTTGGGTTGGGGCCTGGTAACGGTGTTCTCCTCCTCCTTGGTGTTCTCCTCCTCCTTGGTGTTCTCCTCCAGGTTTCCTTGTCTGAGCTTCAACCTTCTGACTCTCATTAAGTATTTGTTGGTAAAAATTGGTGGTTGGGGCCTACTAACGGTGTCTGCCGCTCCCTGGTGTTGTCCTCCACTGTATAAATCTGAGCTTCAACCTTCTGGCTCTCATTAAGTATTTGTTGGTAAAAATTAATGGTTGGGGCCTACTAATGGTGTCTGCCGCTCCCTGGTGTTGTCCTCCACTGTATAAATCTGAGCTTCAACCTTCTGGCTCTCATTAAGTATCTGTTGGTAAAAATTGTTGGTTGGGGCCTACTAACGGTGTCTGCCACTCCCTGGTGTTGTCCTCCACTGTCTAAATCTGAGCTTCAACCTTCTGGCTCTCATTAAGTATTTGTTGGTAAAAATTGGTGGTTGGGGCCTACTAACGGTGTCTGCCGCTCCCTGGTGTTGTCCTCCACTGTATAAATCTGAGCTTCAACCTTCTGGCTCTCATTAAGTATTTGTTGGTAAAAATTGGTGGTTGGGGCCTACTAACGGTGTCTGCCGCTCCCTGGTGTTGTCCTCCACTGTATAAATCTGAGCTTCAACCTTCTGGCTCTCATTAAGTATTTGTTGGTAAAAATTGGTGGTTGGGGCCTACTAACGGTGTCTGCCGCTCCCTGGTGTTGTCCTCCACTGTCTAAATCTGAGCTTCAACCTTCTGGCTCTCATTAAGTATTTTTAAATGTAACACTACAGTTGCCATACTACTTGGGTTGGGGCCTGGTAACGGTGTTCTCCTCCTCCTTGGTGTTCTCCTCCTCCTTGGTGTTCTCCTCCAGGTTTCCTTGTCTGAGCTTCAACCTTCTGACTCTCATTAAGTATTTGTTGGTAAAAATTGGTGGTTGGGGCCTACTAACGGTGTCTGCCGCTCCCTGGTGTTGTCCTCCACTGTCTAAATCTGAGCTTCAACCTTCTGGCTCTCATTAAGTATTTGTTGGTAAAAATTGGTGGTTGGGGCCTACTAACGGTGTCTGCCGCTCCCTGGTGTTGTCCTCCACTGTATAAATCTGAGATTCAACCTTCTGGCTCTCATTAAGTATTTGTTGGTAAAAATTGGTGGTTGGGGCCTACTAACGGTGTCTGCCGCTCCCTGGTGTTGTCCTCCACTGTCTAAATCTGAGCTTCAACCTTCTGGCTCTCATTAAGTATTTTTAAATGTAACACTACAGTTGCCATACTACTTGGGTTGGGGCCTGGTAACGGTGTTCTCCTCCTCCTTAGTGTTCTCCTCCTCCTTGGTGTTCTCCTCCAGGTTTCCTTGTCTGAGCTTCAACCTTCTGACTCTCATTAAGTATTTGTTGGTAAAAATTGGTGGTTGGGGCCTACTAACGGTGTCTGCCGCTCCCTGGTGTTGTCCTCCACTGTATAAATCTGAGCTTCAACCTTCTGGCTCTCATTAAGTATTTGTTGGTAAAAATTGGTGGTTGGGGCCTACTAACGGTGTCTGCCGCTCCCTGGTGTTGTCCTCCACTGTATAAATCTGAGCTTCAACCTTCTGGCTCTCATTAAGTATTTGTTGGTAAAAATTGGTGGTTGGGGCCTACTAACGGTGTCTGCCGCTCCCTGGTGTTGTCCTCCACTGTCTAAATCTGAGCTTCAACCTTCTGGCTCTCATTAAGTATTTTTAAATGTAACACTACAGTTGCCATACTACTTGGGTTGGGGCCTGGTAACGGTGTTCTCCTCCTCCTTGGTGTTCTCCTCCTCCTTGGTGTTCTCCTCCAGGTTTCCTTGTCTGAGCTTCAACCTTCTGACTCTCATTAAGTATTTGTTGGTAAAAATTGGTGGTTGGGGCCTACTAACGGTGTCTGCCGCTCCCTGGTGTTGTCCTCCACTGTCT
Organism: Ranitomeya variabilis; assembly: GCF_051348905.1. Lineage (NCBI taxonomy): Eukaryota > Metazoa > Chordata > Amphibia > Anura > Dendrobatidae > Ranitomeya > Ranitomeya variabilis. The sequence goes on from NC_135234.1 coordinate 223,178,917, forward strand.
AAATCTGAGCTTCAACCTTCTGGCTCTCATTAAGTATTTGTTGGTAAAAATTGGTGGTTGGGGCCTACTAACGGTGTCTGCCGCTCCCTGGTGTTGTCCTCCACTGTATAAATCTGAGATTCAACCTTCTGGCTCTCATTAAGTATTTGTTGGTAAAAATTGGTGGTTGGGGCCTACTAACGGTGTCTGCCGCTCCCTGGTGTTGTCCTCCACTGTCTAAATCTGAGCTTCAACCTTCTGGCTCTCATTAAGTATTTTTAAATGTAACACTACAGTTGCCATACTACTTGGGTTGGGGCCTGGTAACGGTGTTCTCCTCCTCCTTAGTGTTCTCCTCCTCCTTGGTGTTCTCCTCCAGGTTTCCTTGTCTGAGCTTCAACCTTCTGACTCTCATTAAGTATTTGTTGGTAAAAATTGGTGGTTGGGGCCTACTAACGGTGTCTGCCGCTCCCTGGTGTTGTCCTCCACTGTATAAATCTGAGCTTCAACCTTCTGGCTCTCATTAAGTATTTGTTGGTAAAAATTAATGGTTGGGGCCTACTAACGGTGTCTGCCGCTCCCTGGTGTTGTCCTCCACTGTATAAATCTGAGCTTCAACCTTCTGGCTCTCATTAAGTATTTGTTGGTAAAAATTGGTGGTTGGGGCCTACTAACGGTGTCTGCCGCTCCCTGGTGTTGTTCTCCACTGTCTAAATCTGAGCTTCAACCTTCTGGCTCTCATTAAGTATTTTTAAATGTAACACTACAGTTGCCATACTACTTGGGTTGGGGCCTGGTAACGGTGTTCTCCTCCTCCTTGGTGTTCTCCTCCTCCTTGGTGTTCTCCTCCAGGTTTCCTTGTCTGAGCTTCAACCTTCTGACTCTCATTAAGTATTTGTTGGTAAAAATTGGTGGTTGGGGCCTACTAACGGTGTCTGCCGCTCCCTGGTGTTGTCCTCCACTGTCTAAATCTGAGCTTCAACCTTCTGGCTCTCATTAAGTATTTGTTGGTAAAAATTGGTGGTTGAGGCCTACTAACGGTGTCTGCCGCTTCCTGGTGTTGTCCTCCACTGTATAAATCTGAGATTCAACCTTCTGGCTCTCATTAAGTATTTGTTGGTAAAAATTGGTGGTTGGGGCCTACTAACGGTGTCTGCCGCTCCCTGGTGTTGTCCTCCACTGTCTAAATCTGAGCTTCAACCTTCTGGCTCTCATTAAGTATTTTTAAATGTAACACTACAGTTGCCATACTACTTGGGTTGGGGCCTGGTAACGGTGTTCTCCTCCTCCTTAGTGTTCTCCTCCTCCTTGGTGTTCTCCTCCAGGTTTCCTTGTCTGAGCTTCAACCTTCTGACTCTCATTAAGTATTTGTTGGTAAAAATTGGTGGTTGGGGCCTACTAACGGTGTCTGCCGCTCCCTGGTGTTGTCCTCCACTGTATAAATCTGAGCTTCAACCTTCTGGCTCTCATTAAGTATTTGTTGGTAAAAATTAATGGTTGGGGCCTACTAACGGTGTCTGCCGCTCTCTGGTGTTGTCCTCCACTGTATAAATCTGAGCTTCAACCTTCTGGCTCTCATTAAGTATCTGTTGGTAAAAATTGTTGGTTGGGGCCTATTAACGGTGTCTGCCGCTCCCTGGTGTTGTCCTCCACTGTCTAAATCTGAGCTTCAACCTTCTGGCTCTCATTAAGTATTTGTTGGTAAAAATTGGTGGTTGGGGCCTACTAACGGTGTCTGCCGCTCCCTGGTGTTGTCCTCCACTGTCTAAATCTGAGCTTCAACCTTCTGGCTCTCATTAAGTATCTGTTAGTAAAAATTGGTGGTTGGAGCCTACTAACGGTGTCTGCCGCTTCCTGGTGTTGTCCTCCACTGTCTAAATCTGAGCTTCAACCTTCTGCCTCTCATTAAGTATTTTTAAATGTAACACTACAGTTGCCATACTACTTGGGTTGGGGCCTAGTAACGGTGTTCTCCTCCTCCTTGGTGTTCTCCTCCTGGTTTCCTTGTCTGAGCTTCAAACTTCTGGCTTTCATTAAGTATCTGTTGGTAAAAATTGGTGGTTGGTGCCTACTAACGGTGTGTGCCGCTCCATGGTGTTGTCCTCCACTGTATAAAGCTGAGCTTCAATCTTAAAGCTCTCGTTAAGTAGTTGTTTTTAAAATGTGTGGTTGGGCCCTTAAAACGGTGTCTGACGCTACTGGGTTTTCCCCTGTTTTGTTGTCCTTCAATGTTCAGGCTTTCGGCTTACATTTTAAATAATTAAACTGCAGTTGGCCTACTACTTTGGTTGGGCCTTGTAACGGTGTGTGCCGCACCTTGGTGTTGTCCTGTGTTATTTTCCTGACCTTTAATCTTCAGGCTTTCGGCCTTCATTTGTAATATTAAACTGCATAGGGCCTACTAGTGTGGTTCGGCCCTACTAATGGTGTCTGTCTGCCGCTCCTGGGTTTTCTACTCCACTGAACTAAGCAATGCCACCTGGTTAGTCCTGTTACCAATTTTGACCTGCATTTTTCACTTTATTATTTGGGCCTATATCAGTGTTTCCGCCTCATCCTGCCCATTGCCCAGCCGGTGGTAGATGAGTCTTGTGGTACTTTGACCCAGACCACTACATTCCCCTTGCACGCTACACAGCCACAATCTGACCCAGCTGAAAGTCTGGTTCCCCTTCCCGCATACTATACCAACTTACACAGGGACAAAGAGGAAGGTGCAGATGAAAGTGCAAGGTTTCTTCAACAGGTAGGGGGGCATACTCGTTGGTGACGTCACAGACACAGGGCCCCTCAGAGTATGCAAAAGTGTCACTGCCAGTGGGAGACACCCCCGCCGTGCAAACACACCACCGTACTTTGAGGGGCCCTGTGCCAGTGCCAATGCGAACTAGTGGGCCTCCCTGCTTGCTCAGGATCACAGCACTTTCAAAGTTGAAATACTTACCTCTCACTGCTCCACCGCCGTGACGTAGTCCACCTTTCCTGGGCCCACTAAAACCTTGAACCAGCCCTACCCCCCACAACTTTTGCCAAATGACCCCCAATTTCCAATGCCCAACTATTATTATAAAGTTAATTAAGATTGACAAGCTTCAGAAACAAGAATGGATGTTTTTGGCATTAAATTGGGCACTGTAGGTGTTTTCCTGGCCTCCACTCACTGCCGACTATGCTTCCCCATTGATTTGCATTGTGTTTCATGTTTTGGTCGATCCTCGACTTTTCGCGATAATCGGCCGACTTCACTCGACTTGACTTTGGACAAAGTCGGGTTTCGCAAAACCCGACTCGATCTTAAAAAAATGAAAGTCGCTCAACCCTAATTGCCACTTCCCTTGTGAAACCTAACTGTCTCCTGTCAGTCTGTCTGCCCGCTGTGCTCCTCAGTGAACGTAAGAATGTCCTAGAATCCAGATCAGAATTGGAACTTGTCCTGTAACAAAATAAGCATAACTTAGTGAAATATTCTATTTGTTAGAAGGATTGGCTCCCTCCTATCCATGAGGTCGTATGTAGGACCTATACCAGTGTGACTCCCACCGGCCAATCCACCTCACAATTTCCGAGCTCAGACCTCCCAGAGCTGCCTCAGTTGCAGCTTTGATGCAGAAAGAATATCCCGCATAATTACTCGGTTTAATGCCAGCCCTCACCAAGCACTTCTAAAAAACTCTCATGATCTGATACTTAGACAAGAATGACCCGTCCTCATGACATAACAATGGTCCACTCTGCTGAGGCCTAGAAGCCATGAATCCCTCGAAACATCTCAAAGGGCACATGACAGAATCTTCAACAAAACATCAACAAAAGTTAATTTATTATGGTGTAGGTCCACCTTTTGCAGCGATTACAGCCTCAATTCTCCGAGGTATTGATTCATACAAGGTGTGAATTGTTTCCAAAGGAATTTTAGCCCATTCTACAGTTAAAACACCATCCAGTTCTTTGAGCGACGATGGCAGCGGAAATCGACATCTAACTTGAATCTCTAAAATCGACCATAAATGCTCAATAATGTTGAGGTCTGGGGATTGTGGGGGCCAGATGAGATGCTCAACTTCATTAGAATGTTCCTCGTGCCATGCTTTAATGATTCTAGCTGTATGAATTGGTGCATTATCATCCTGAAATATGGCGTTCCCCTCCGGGAACAGTGCTTGAACCATTGGATGCACTTGGTGGCCCAAAATGCCTAAATAATCTCAGCTGTTAATTCTTCCATGAAGGGATATCATTGGCCCGGTGGATCTCCACAAAATAGCACCCCAGATCATCACAGAACTTCCACCATGTTTTACGGTTGGGAGAAGGCAGTCTGGATGGAATGCTTCTTTTGGCTGTCTCCAAACGTACACTCGGCCGGAGGTCAGAAATAGGGTAAACAATGATTTGTCTGAGAATATCACATGTTTCCACTGCTCGAGGGACCAATTCTGGAGGTTTCTACACCACTCTAAATGCTTGTAAACATTTGTCATTGAGAGCAGCAGTTTTCTAATTGCAGCTCTTCTGTGGAATCCAGATTTGTGCAGCTCCCGACGAACAGTTTTCGTGGAAACTGGGTTCTGTAGGCATTCATTGAGCTCAGCAGTGATTTTCGGAGCAGTGGTCGTGCAATCCTCTCTCACTATTCGCTTTAGAGTCCGACGGTCTCTCTCAGTCAACTTTGAATTTCGTCCGGACCTGTGCTTTGCTGCGGAAGTTTTCTCCTTCTTTTTCAAACACAGTCATTACTTTGGAGACAGTACCTTTTGACACGCCAAGCATTCGGGCACTTTCTGTTACACTAGCGCCTGCCATACGAGCACCAACAATTTGGCCTCTTTGAAAATCCGAGAGGTCTGCCAATGGTATCAGGTTCTCATCAATATTCTTACAATTATGCAAAACAAACAGCTAATTTACATACACATATCACATAACACAAATAATCAACTACAAAACATTACCATATGTTATGGTTTGCATGTTTATCACATGTTCGAAGATTATGATGCCAAAACGTTAGGTGTTTCCATTATTTTTTTCCAACCCCTGTACATCTCCAGTGCTTGTCCCGTGTGTTGTATAGCTATTCTGTACTGTTGTTGGGAAGCATATGATCTTAAGGCTACACAAATATGAAATTTCTCCCAATATTGGAAACTTTTTCCAAGGCTTGTTGACAAGCTATTATTCCTTCTGGCTAGCCTTTTCCAGCTTTGTAAATTAAATAATAATTTAGACAGCCTGAAAAATATGCCATTGTTGAATATGTTTGTACATGGCATACCTCTGGTGGATCAAAAAATAGGGATTATTTATGTATGGCTTGTTAAGATCTTGTCATAGCTTCTGCACTATATAAACAGTGAACATGTTGCTGTCTGCTGATCCCAAAGAAGAGATTTTTGGCTCATTTGTACAACTGAACAAGTTAGTAAATTCTGTTCATGCTGTATTCTGTTTGGTGTTAAACAGGCAGTTTATTATAACTAGTGATGAGCGAATATACTCGTTACTCGAGATTTCCCGAGCACGCTCGGGGGTCCTCCGAGTATTTTTTAGTGCTCGGAGATTTACTTTTTCTTGCCACAGCTGAATGATTTACATGTTAGCCAGCATAAGTACATGTGGGGATTCCCTAGCAACCAGGCAACCCCCACATGTACTTATGCTGGCTAACAGATGTAAATCATTCAGCTGCGACAAGAAAAACTAAATCTCCGAGCACTAAAAAATACTCGGAGGACCCCCGAGCATGCTTGGAAAATCTCGAGTAACGAGTATATTCGCTCATCACTAATTATAACCATTTACCATCCAGTTGCATAGTGATGTACAGGAGTGTTCAAAATAATATCAGTGTGTTCAAAAACATGAGTTAATCACAAAGTATTTATATTCGTTTTTGTTTCCATGTATTGGGAACATTGCACTCTGTTTTCTAATTCATAACATGAACAGAAATGTATATAATTTTAACTATTTTATAGAAAATAACCAAAAATCAACATTGGGCTGTTCTTAAAAAATAGCAGTGTCTGCATTTGTCTTTACAAACTCACAATCACTAACCTAATATTAAGTTGCATAGCCACTAGTGTTGAGCATTCCGATACCGCAAGTATCGGGTATCGGCCGATACTTGCGGTATCGGAATTCCGATACCGAGATCCGATACTTTTGTGGTATCGGGAATCGGAAGTTCCCAGTGTATGGTTCCCAGGGTCTGAAGGAGAGGAAACTCTCCTTCAGGCCCTGGGATCCATATCCATGTAAAAAATAAAGAATTAAAATAAAAAATAGGGATATACTCACCCTCTGACGCGCCCTGGTAGTAACCGGCAGCCTGCTTTGCTTAAAATGAGCGCGTTCAGCACCTTCCATGACGTCACGACTTCTGATTGGTCGCGTGCCGCTCATGTGACCGCCACGCGACCAATCACAAGCCGCGACGTCATTCTCAGGCCCTAAACTCCTCATTCTAGGAATTTGGGACCTGAGAATGATGTTGCGGCTTGTGATTGGTTGCGTGGCGATCACATGAGCGGCACGCGACCAATCAGAAGCCGTGACATCATGGAAGGTGCTGAACGCGCTCATTTTAAGCAAAGCAGGCTGCCGGTTAACAGCGGTAAGGTGCAGGGGCCTCCGGATGGGTGAGTATATCAATATTTTTTATTTTAATTCTTTATTTTACACATTAATATGGATCCCAGGGCCTGAAGGAGAGTTTCCTTTCCTTCAGACCCTGGGAACCATCAGGATACCTTCCGATACTTGGTGTCCCATTGACTTGTATTGGTATCGGGTATCGGTATCGGCTGATACTATCCGATACCGATACTTTCAAGTATCGGACGGTATCGCTCAACACTAATAGCCACAGTTTTTTAGATCTGCTTCACAGCTATGTTGCATAGAGTCAACCAACTTCTGGCACATGTCAACTGTTATTCCAGCCCAGGATGCTTGGACTACATCCCACAATTTTGTTGCATTTGTTGGCTTTGCATCAGAAATGGCATTTTTTATGTCACCCCACAAGTGTTCTTTTGTATTAAGGGGATTGGGCTGGCCACTCCATAGCCTCAATTTTGTTGGACTGGAACCAAGATTATGCTTCTTTACTGGTCTATTTAAGGTTGTTGTTTTGTTGAAACACCCATTTCAAAGGCATATCCTCTTCAGTGTCCGGAAATATGACCTCTTCAAGTATTTTAATATATGCAAACTGGTCTATGATCCCTGATATGTGGTAAATAGGTCCGGCACAATAGTAAGAGAAACATGCCCATATCAGGATGCTCGCTCCACCATGCTTCACTATCTTCAGAGTGTACTATGGCTTGAATGCAGTGTTTGGGGGTCATCTGATGAACTATCGGCAGCCAATGGACCCAAAAAGAACAAATTTACTTTCATCAGTCCACAAAAATGTTTCTGCATTTCTCTTTAGGCCAGTTGATGTGTTCTTTGGCAAATTATATGTGCTTCAGTACATGCCTTATTTTTTAACAGTGGGACTTTGCGGGGACCTCTTGCTAAGAGATTACTGTAGATTCATATACACTACCGTTCAAAAGTTTAGGGTCACCCAGACAATTTTGTGTTTTCCATGAAAACTTATACTTTTATTAATCAAATGAGTTGCCAAATGAATTTAAAATCTAGTCCAGACATTGACAAGATTCGAAAAAAAGATTTTTATTTGAAATAATAATTTTCTCCTTCAAACTTTGCTTTCGTTAAAGAATGCTCCCTTTGCAGCAATTACAGCATTGCAGACCTTTGGCATTCTAGCAGTTAATTTGCTGAGGTAATCTTTAGAAATTTCACCCCATGCTTCCAGAAGCTCCTCCCACAAGTTGGTTTGGCTTGATGGGTACTTTTTGCGTACCATACAGTCAAGCTGCTCCCACAACAGCTCAATAGGGGTTGAGATCTGGTGACTGCACTGGCCACTCCAGTACAGATAGAATACCAGCTGCCTGCTTCTTCCCTAAATAATTCTTGCATAATTTGGAGGTGTGCTTTGGGTCATTGTCCTGTTGTAGGATGAAATTGTCTCCAATGAAGCCCTGTCCACAGGGTATGGCATGGCATTGCAAAATGGAGTGATAACATTCCTTATTCAATTTCCCTTTTACCTTGTTCAAATCCCCCACTTTACCAGCAACAAAGCAACCCTACACCATCACATTACCTCCACCATGCTTGACAGATGGCATCAGACACTCTTTCAGCATCTTTTCAGTTGTTTTGCATCTCACAAATGTTCTTCTGTGTGATCCAAACACCTCAAATTTGGATTCGTCTGTCCATAACACTTTTTTCCAATCTTCCTCTCTCCAATGTCTGTGTTATTTTGCCCATATTAATCTTTTCCTTTTATTAGCCAGTCTCAGATATGGCTTTTTCTTTGCCACTCTGCCCTGAAGGCCAGCATCCTAGAGTTGCCTCTTCACTGTAGACGTTTACACTGGCGTTTTGCGTGTGCTATTTAATGAAGCTGCCAGTTGAGGACCTGAAAGGCATCGATTTCTCAAACTACAGACTCTAATATACTTGTTTTGTTGCTCAGTTGTGCAGCTGGGCCTCCCACTTCTCTTTCTACTCTGGTTAGAGCCTGTTTGTGCTCTCCTTTGAAGTGAGTAGTACACACCATTGTAGTTTAGTTTCTTGGCAATCTCTTGCATGGAATAGCTTTTATTTCTAAGAACAAGAATAGACTGTCAAGTTTCACATAAAAGTTCTTTTTTTCTGGCCATTTTGAGAGTTTAATGGAACGAACAAATGTAATGCTCCAGATTCTCAACTAGCTCAAAGGATGGTCAGGTTTATAGGTACTTTAATCTGCCAAACTGTTTTCAGCTGTGCTAACATAATTGCACAAGTGTTTTCAAGGGTATTCTAGCCATCCATTGGCCTTCTAACACAGTTAGCAAACACAAAGTACCATAAGAACACTGGAGTGATGGTTGTTGGAAATGAGCCTCTACACACCTATGAAGATATTGCATTACAAACCAGACATTTGCATCTAGAATAGTCATTTACCACATTAACAATATATAGAGGGTATTTCTGAATCATTTAACCCCTTAAGCCCCAAGGGTGGTTTGCACGTTAATGACCGGGCCAATTTTTACAATTATGACCACTGTTCATTTATGAGGTTATAACTCTGGAACGCTTCAACGGATCCTGATGATTCTGACATTGTTTTCTCATGACATATTGTATTTCATGATAGTGGTAAAACTTCTTCGAAAAGACTTGCGTTTATTTGTGAAAAAATGGAAATTTGGCGAAAATTTTGAACATTTTGCATTTTTCCAACTTTGAATTTTTATGCCCTTAAATCACAGAGATATGTCACACAAAATACTTAAAAAGTAACATTTCCACATGTCTACTTTACATCAGCAAACCAAATTTTTTTGGTTAGGGAGTTATAAGGGTTAAAAGTTGACCAGCAATTTCTCATTTTTACAACACCATTTTTTTTAGGGACCACATCACATTTGAAGTCATTTTGATGGGTCTATATTTTACCAAGGGTAACAGGAGAAAATGGACCCTAAAAGTTGTTGTACAATTTGTCCTGAGTACGCCGATACCCCATATGTGGGGGTAAACCACTGTTTGGGCGCATGGCAGAGCTCGGAAGGGAAGGAGCGCTATTTGACTTTTCAATGCAAAATATTACTGTAATTGAGATGGGATGCCATGTTGCGTTTGGAGAGCCCCTGATGTGCCTAAACATTGAAACCCCCCACAAGTGACACTATTTTGGAAAGTAGACCCCTTAAGGAACTTATCTAGATGTGTGGTGAGCACTTTGACCCACAAAGTGCTTCACAGAAGTTTATAATGCAAAGCCGTAAAGATAAAAAAATCATATTTTTTCACAAAAATGATGTTTTCGCCCCCAGTTTTTTATTTGCCTAAACATTGAAACCCCCCAAAAGTGACACCATTTTGGAAACTAGCCCCCCTACAGAACTTATATTGATGTTTTGTGAGAGCTTTGAACCCCCAAGTGTTTTACTACAATTTATAATGCAGAGCCGTTAAAATAAAAACTATTTTTTCCCACAAAAATTATATTTTAGCCCCCAGTTTTGCATTTTCCAAAGGGTAATAGGAGAAATTGGTCCCCAAAAGTTGTTGTACAATTTGTCCTGAGTATGCTGATACCTCATATGTGGGGGAACTACCGTTTGGGCGCATGGCAGAGCTTGGAAGGGAAGGAGCGCCATTTGGAATGCAGACTTAGATGGATTGGTCTGCAGTCGTCACGTTGCATTTGCAGAGCTCCTGATGTAACTAAACAGTAGAAACCCCCCACAAGTGACCCCATATTGGAAACTAGACCCCCCCAAGGAACTTATCTAGATGTGTTGTGATTACTTTAAACCCCCAAGTGTTTCACTACAGTTTATAATGCAGAGCCGTGAAAATAAAAAATCATTTTTTCCAACAAAAATGTTTTTTTAGCCCCCAAATTTTTATTTTCCAAAGGGTAACAAGAGAAATTGGACCTCAAAACTTGTTGTTCAATTTGTCCTGAGTACGCCAATATCCCATATGTTTTGGGTAAACCCCTATTTGGGTGCACGGGAGAGCTCGGAAGGGAAGGAGTACTGTTTTACTTTTTCAATGCAGAATTGGCTGGAATTGAGATCGGATGCCATGTCGCATTTGGAGAGCCCCCGATGTGCCTAAACAGTGGAAACCCCCAATTCTAGCTGAAACCCTAACCCTAGCTCCAACCCTAACCCTAACCATAGCCCCAACCCTAGCCCTAATTCTAGCCCTAACCGTAACCCTAGCCCTAACACAAGCCCTAACCCTAGCCCAAACTCTAGCCCGAACCCTAATCCTAGCCCTAACCCTAACCCTAGCCCTAATCCTAGCCCTAGCCCTAACCCTAACCCTAGTCCTTACCCTAACCATAGCCCTAACCCTAGCCCTAGTCCAAACCCTAGCCATAACCCTAGCCCTAACCCTAATGGGAAAATGAAAATAAATACTTTTTTTAATTTTATTATTTTTCCCTAACTAAGGGGGTGATGAAGGGGGGTTTGATTTACTTTTATAGTGTTTTTTAGCAGATTTTTATGATTGACAGCCGTCACAGACTAAAAGACGCTTTTTATTGCAAAAAATATTTTTTGGGTCTCCACATTTTGAGAGCTATAATTTTTCTATATTTTGGTCCACAGAGTCATTTGAGGTCTTGTTTTTGTGGGACGAGTTGACATTTTTATTGGTAACATTTTTGGGCATGTGACATTTTTTGATCGCTTTTTATTCCAATTTTTGTGAGGCAGAATGACCAAAAAACAGCTATTCATGAATTTCTTTTTGGGGGGCGTTTATACCGTTCCATGTTTGGTAAAATTGATAAAGCAGTTTTATTGTTCGGGTCAGTACGATTACAGCGATACCTCATTTATATCATTTTTTATGTTTTGGCGCTTTTATACGATAAAAACTATTTTATAGAAAAAATAATTATTTTGCATCGCTTTATTCTGAGGACTATAACTTTTTTATTTTTTTGCTGATGATGCTGTATGGTGGCTGATTTTTTTGCGGGACAAGATGATGTTTTCAGCGGTACCATGGTTATTTATATCCGTCTTTTTGATCGTGTGTTATTCCAGTTTTTGTTAGGCGGTATGATAATAAAGCGTTGTTTTTTGTCTTGGTTTTTTTATTTTTCTTTACCAAAAAACAGATACCAGTAGGAATGAGGGCCCTGCTCGCAAGCTTACAAACTATGAGGAAAAGGGGAGACACGAGAGGTGGATGGTAACAATTGCTTTAGTTATTTGGACCAGCCATAGTGTAAGGCTCGGGTGTTCATGTAAAGCTGCATGAACCAGTTCACTGCCTAAGTATGCAGCAGTACAGACATAGAGTGCTATTAACTGCATAAAGTGTATGAGAACATGATGAGAGGAACCTGATTATGTTTATTTTTTATTTTTTGAATGGGCCACACAGGGATGGTTAGGTTAATGCATTGAGGCGGTAGGCCAGTCTGAACAAATGAGTTTTTAGGGCACACTAAAAACTGTGGGGATTGAGGATTAATCGTATTAACCTAGGTAGTGCATTCCAAAGAATCGGCGCAGCACGTGTAAAGTCTTGGAGACGGGAGTGGGAGGTTCTGATTATTGAGGATGCTAACCTGAGGTCATTAGCGGAGTGGAAGGCATGGGTAGGGTGGTAGACTGAGGCCAGAGAGGAGATGTAGGGTGGTGCTGAGCCATGGAGTGCTTTGTGGATGAGGGTAGTAGTTTTGTACTGGATTCTGGAGTGGATGGGTAGCCAATGTAATGACTGGCACAAGGTAGAGGCATCGGTGTAACGGTTGGTGAGGAATATGATCCTGGCAGCAGCATTCAGGACAGATTGGAGCGGGGAGAGTTTGGTAAGAGGGAGGCCAATTAGTAGAGAGTTACAATAGTCCAGACGAGAATGAATAAGTGAGACAGTAAGAGTTTTTGCAGAGTCGAAAGTAAGAAAAGGACGAATTCTAGAAATGTTTTTGAGATGCAGATAAGAAGAGCGAGCCAGTGATCGGATGTGGGGGGTGAATGAAAGCTCGGAATCAAGGATGACCCCAAGGCAGCGGGCATGTTGCTTTGGAGTAATGATGGAACCGCACACGGAGATGGCAATGTCAGGCAAAGGTAGGTTACTAGAGGGAGAGAACACGAGCAGTTCAGTTTTTGACAGGTTCAGTTTCAGATAGAGGGAGGACATGATGTTAGAGACAGGGGTAAGACAATCACTGGTGTTTTCTAAAAAGGTCGGCGTGATAACAGGAGCAGAGGTGTATAATTGGGTGTCGTCAGCATAGAGATGGTACTGGAAACCAAATCTACTGATTGTTTGTCCAATAGGGGCAGTATACAAAGAGAAGAGGAGGAGGCCTAGGACTGATCCTTGAGGTACCTCAACAGTAAGGGGAAGGTGAGAGGATGAGGAACCAGCAAAACATACAGTGAAGGATCGGTCAGAGAGATAGGAAGAGAACCAAGAGAGAACGGTGTCCTTGAGGCCGATGGAGCGGAGCATAGTGAGGAGGAGCTGATGATCCACAGTGTCGAATGCTGCGGAGAGATCCAAGAGAATTAGCATGGAGTAGTGACCATTAGATTTAGCTGTTAGTAGGTCATTAGAGACTTTAGTGAGGGCAGTTTCAGTAGAGTGTAAAGAGCGGAAGCCAGATTGAAGAGGGTCAAGAAGAGAGTTATCTGAGAGATAACGGGTAAGACGGGAGTGGACCAGGCGTTCGAGGAGTTTAGAGATGAAGGGAAGATTAGAGACAGGTCTATAATTAGCGGCACGATTTTGGTCGAGGGAGGGTTTTTTAAGTAATGGATGTATGATGGCATGCTTAAATGAGGAGGGAAAAATACCGGAAGTGAGGGAAAGGTTGAATATTTTTGTTAGGTGAGAGGTGACATCCGGGGAAAGGGACTGGAGGAGATGTCACGGAATGGGATCACTGGTGCAAGTGGTCGGGCGAGAAGATGCAAGGAGCCTGCTTACTTCTTCTTCTGTAACTGGTTCAAAGTCAGAAAGTGAACTAGATGCAGTGGGGGAGGGAGGATAGTGCATGGTATGAAGAGATTGGGAGATGATTTCCTGTCGAATGTGGTCAATTTTTTCTTTGAAGTAATTGGCCAGATCGTCAGCGCGGAGATCTGGCCAAAGTGTCAAAGAGACGTTTAGGGTTATTTGACAGTGAGGTGATGAGGGTGTTGAAATAGGTTTGTTTGGAGAGGTGAAGGGCAGAGTTGTATGTTTTTAGCCTGAACTTATAATGGATTAAATCTTCGGGTAGATTAGATTTTCTCCACAGACGTTCGGCGCACCTGGAGCACAGTTGCAGGAAACGTGTTTGCAGCGTGTGCCACGGTTGTCGCCATCTGTGCCGAGTTGTTCTATGTATAGGAGGTGCAGCTTCATCCAGGGCACTTTGCAGATAAAGAAATGTATTTATGGGAACAATATTTATTTTTCTTTATTTAGGAATATTTAATTTTTTTTTACACATGTGAATATTTTTTTTTTTACTTTACAACATTGCCCCGGAGGGGGCATCATGTTATAGAATCAGATCACTGATCTGACACTTTGCACAGCACTGTGTCAGATCAGCGATCTGACATGCAGGGTGTTGTGAATTCTGATCTTGGGCTCCCTCCGGTGGTTATAAGTGGTAGCGCTGCTGTCTTTGGATCGCTGCATTTATCAGGTGTGTCCACTTATTGCAATTCTGACTGGGCTGTTTAGTCTTGCTTGACCCTTTAGTCAGTGCCAGTTGTCCATTGTTCCTGGAGGATTCACATCCCTGCCTGGTCTCTCCTGCTTTGCTGTTCATTTCAACAAAGATAAGTTCTGGCTTTGTTTTTTGCAGTCCACATGCTGTGGGCCTTATTGTTCAGTTCTTTTCCATGTTTTGTCTTGTCCAGCTTGGTCTGTATAAGGATTTGTTCAGTCAAGCTGGTATCTCTGGAGATGCAGATATACCCTCTATATCTTTAGTTAGATGTGGAGATTTTGTATTTTCTGTGGTGGATATTTTCTAGTGTTTTAATACTGACCGCATAGTACTCTGTCTTATCCTTTCTATTTAGCTAGAGCGGCCTCCTTTGCTAAATCCTGATTTCAGTCTGCGTATATTATTTCCCTCTCCTCTCACAGTCAATATTTGTGGGGGGCTGTCTATCCTTTGGGGATTTTCTCTGAGGCAAGATAGTTTTCCCTTTTCTATCTCTAGGGGTATTTAGTCCTCCGGCTGTGTCGAGATGTCTAGGGAGTGTTAGGTACATTCCACGGCTACTTCTAGTTGCGGTGTTAAGTTCAGGGTCTGCGGTCAGTACAGGTCCCACCTTCTCCAGAGTATGTCTCATGCTGCTCCTAGGCCACCAGATCATAACAGTACAACTGGCCAACAATGAGTTAATCGCATCTCAGAAGAAGGGAAGGAAAGTGCTGAGCCATTTTTTTTTCTGTAGTCTGTTGTGTCTTTTCTTCCCTCTTTACCTCTGGGTGGCTCAGGAGTTTGGCGCTGGCATGGATGTTCAGGGATTGGCTTCTCATGTGGATCAACTTGCTGCTAGAGTACAGGGTATTTCCAATTATATCGTTCAGACTCCGGTTTTAGAGCCTAGAATTCCAACTCCTGATTTGTTTTTTGGGGACAGGTCCAAATTTTTGAGCTTTAAAAATAACTGTAAACTGTTATTTGCTCTGAAACCCCAATCCTCTGGTGATCCCATTCAACACGTTAAAATAGTCATCTCTCTGCTGCGTGGTGACCCTCAGGATTGGGCATTTTCCCTGGAATCTGGGAATCCGGCCTTGCTTAATGTAGACACCTTTTTCCAGGCGCTAGGGTTATTGTATGATGAACCTAATTCAGTGGATCATACTGAGAAGACCTTGTTGGCCCTGTGTCAGGGTTAAAGAAGCGGCAGAATCATATTGCCAGAAATTTAGAAAATGGTCTGTGCTGACTAAATGGAATGAGGATGCCTTGGCGGCAATTTTCAGAAAGGGTCTTTCTGAATCCGTTAAAGATGTTATGGTGGGGTTCCCCACGCCTGCTGGTCTGATTGATTCTATGTCTCTGGCCATTCAGATTGATCAGCACTTGCGCGAGCGCAGAGTTGTGCACACTATGGCGTTGTCTTCCGAGCGGAGTCCTGAGCCTATAAAGTGTGATAGGATTGTGTCTAGAGCTGAACGACAAGGATTCAGACATCAGAATGGGTTGTGTTTTTACTGCGGCGATTCTGCTCATGTTATTTCTGATTGCCCTAAGCGTACCAAGAGAATCGCTAGTTCCGTTACCATCAGTACTGTACAACCTAAATTTCTGTTATCTGTGACCCTGATCTGCTCATTATCATCATTTTCTGTCATGGCATTTGTGGATTCAGGCGCCGCTCTAAACTTAATGGACTTAGAATTTGCCAGACGTTGTGGTTTTCCCTTGCAGCCTTTGCAGAGTCCTATTCCTTTGAGGGGCATTGATGCTACACCGTTGGCTAAAAATAAACCTCAGTTTTGGACACAGCTGACCATGTGCATGGCGCCAGCCCATCAGGAAGATTGTCGTTTTCTGGTGTTGCATAATTTGCATGATGCTATTGTGCTGGGTTTCCCATGGTTACAGGTGCATAATCCGGTATTAGATTGGAAATCTATGTCTGTGACTAGTTGGGTGTTATGATCCTAGTGGCAAGGATCGCAGGATGAACTAGCTAAGTAACTGAACAGATGACTAGCTCTGGGGAGGTGGTAACTAGATTGACCGCAACCTGATCCTATCCGCAAACAACTATAAGTAGCCGTGGAACGTTACCTGAAAATCCTAGACGTCTCTTCACGGCCTGAGAAACTGACTATTCCTGGAGGGAAAGAAAGTCCTCTCTTGCCTCAGTGGAATGACCCCAAAGATATAGAATAGCCCCCCACAAATATTAACGGTGAGTTAAGGGGAAAGCACATACACAGAGATGAAATCAGATTTAGCAAATGAGGCCCGCTAATACTAGATAGCAGAAAATAGGAAGGAAACTGTGCGGTCAATAAAAAACCCTATTCAAAATATCCATGCAGAGATTGCTCGAGCCCCCGCACCAACTAACGGTGCGGGGGAAGCAACTTCGTACCCCAGAGCTTACCAGCAACAAGAAATCACATATTAGCAAGCTGGACTAGACTCATCTTACACAGAAATAATATTGCAGGCAGATGAGCAAAAAATATTCAAACAGAACTTAGCTTATCCTGAAGAGGCAGAAAACGAGATAATCAGGAGTAATCAGAATAGCACTGAATACATTGACAGCCGGCAACAAGTGGAAGTGAAGCAGAGCTAAATAGGAACCTCCCTGGTGAATAACGAGGCAGCTGATCCAGCCAGACCCGCAGGATAATAAACCAAACCACCAGGGGGAGCCAAAAAACAAAAATCACACAATACCATCTGTGACCACAAGAGGGAGCCTGAAAACGGAGTTCACAACAGTACCCCCCCCTTGAGGAGGGGTCACCGAACCCTCATCAAAACCCCCAGGGCGATCAGGGTGAGCCACATGGAAGGCACGAACCAAATCGGCCGCATGAACATCAGAGGCGACAACCCAGGAATTATCCTCCTGACCATAGCCTTTCCACTTAACCAAATACTGAAGCCTCCGTCTAGAAATACGAGAATCCAAGATCTTCTCCACCACGTATTCCAATTCTCCCTCAACCAGCACCGGGGCAGGAGGCTCAAACGAAGGAACCACAGGCACCACATACCTCCGCAACAACGACCGATGGAACACATTATGAATAGCAAACGATGCCGGGAGGTCCAAACGAAATGACACAGGGTTAAGTACTTCCAAAATCTTATAAGGACTGATAAACCGAGGCTTAAACTTAGGAGAGGAGACCTTCATAGGAACAAAGTGAGAAGACAACCACATCAAGTCCCCAACGCGAAGTCGGGGACCCACACAGCGACGGCGGTTGGCAAAGCGCTGAGCCTTCTCCTGCGACAGCTTCAAATTGTCCACCACATGATTCCCAATCTGATGCAACCTATCCACCACAACATCCACTCCAGGACAGTCAGAAGGCTCCACCTGACCCGAGGAAAAACGAGGATGAAACCCTGAATTACAAAAAAAAGGCGAAACCAAAGTAGCAGAACTAGCCCGATTATTAAGGGCAAACTCGGCCAATGGCAAAAAAGTCACCCAGTTGTCCTGATCAGCAGAAACAAAACATCTTAAATAGGTTTCCAAAGTCTGATTAGTACGCTCGGTTTGACCATTCGTCTGAGGATGGAAGGCCGATGAAAAAGACAAATTAATGCCCATCTTAGCACAAAAGGTCCGCCAAAATCTAGACACAAACTGGGATCCTCTGTCGGAAACAATATTTTCAGGGATCCCGTGCAAACGAACCACATTTTGAAAAAACAGAGGAACCAACTCGGAGGAGGAAGGCAACTTAGGCAAGGGCACCAAATGGACCATTTTAGAAAAACGATCACACACCACCCAAATGACAGACTTTCTCTGAGAGACAGGGAGATCTGAAATAAAATCCATGGAAATGTGCGTCCAAGGCCTCTTCGGGACAGGCAAAGGTAACAACAAGAAACTGGCACGAGAACAGCAAGGCTTAGCCCGAGCACAAATTCCACAAGACTGCACAAAGGAACGCACATCCCACGACAAGGAAGGCCACCAGAAGGACCTAGCCACCAAATCTCTGGTACCAAAAATCCCATGATGGCCTGCCAACACCGAAGAATGAACCTCGGAAATAACTCTGCTGGTCCATCTATCCGGGACAAACAGTCTCTCCGGTGGACAACGGTCACGTCTATCTGCCTGAAACTCCTGCAGCACTCGTCGCAAATCTGGGGAGATGGCAGACAAAATCACCCCTTCTCTGAGGATACCAGCTGGCTCTGAATCACCAGGAGAGTCAGGCACAAAACTCCTAGAAAGAGCATCAGCCTTCACATTCTTCGAACCAGGCAGGTATGAGACCACGAAATCAAAACGAGAGAAAAACAACGACCAACGAGCCTGTCTAGGATTCAGCCGCTTGGCCGACTCGAGATAAATCAAATTCTTGTGATCAGTCAAGACCAACACACGATGCTTAGCTCCCTCGAGCCAATGTCGCCACTCCTCAAATGCCCACTTCATAGCCAACAACTCCCGATTACCAACATCATAATTCCGCTCGGCAGGCGAAAACTTTCTTGAAAATAAAGCACATGGCTTCATCACAGAGCCATCAGAGCTTCTCTGCGACAAAACAGCCCCCGCTCCAATCTCAGAAGCATCAACCTCGACCTGGAAAGGAAGGGAGACGTCTGGCTGACATAAGACCGGAGCCGAAGAAAACCTGCGCTTCAGCTCCCAAAAGGCCTCCACAGCCGCAGGAGACCAATTAGTAACATCAGAACCCTTCTTGGTCAAATCCGTCAATGGCTTAACAACACCAGAAAAATTAGCGATGAAACGACGGTAAAAATTAGCAAAACCCAAGAACTTCTGAAGACTCTTAACAGATGTAGGCTGAGTCCAGTCATGAATAACCTGAACCTTGACTGGGTCCATCTCAATAGCAGAAGGAGAAAAAATGAAACCCAAAAAAGAAACCTTCTGGACCCCAAAAAGACATTTTGAGCCCTTCACAAATAAAGCATTGGCACGCAGGACCTGAAACACCATCCTGACCTGCTTAACATGGGACTCCCAATCATCCGAAAAAAACAGAATATCATCCAGATACACAATCATAAATTTATCCAGATATTCACGGAAGATGTCGTGCATAAAGGACTGAAAGACAGAAGGAGCGTTAGAAAGTCCAAAAGGCATCACCAATACTCAAAATGGCCTTCGGGCGCATTAAATGCAGTTTTCCATTCATCACCCTGCTTAATACGCACAAGGTTATACGCACCACGAAGATCTATCTTAGTGAACCAACTAGACCCCCTAATGCGAGCAAACAGATCAGATAACAATGGCAAAGGATACTGAAATTTGACCGTGATTTTGTTTAGAAGGCGATAATCAATACAAGGTCTCAGGGAACCATCCTTCTTAGCCACAAAAAAGAACCCCGCACCAAGAGGGGAGGAGGAGGGGCGAATAAGTCCTTTCTCCAAAGACTCCTTTATATAACTCCGCATAGCAGCATGCTCCGGCACTGACAAATTGAAAAGTCGTCCCTTAGGAAACTTACTACCAGGAATCAAATTTATAGCACAATCACAATCCCTATGAGGAGGTAGAGAACTGAGTTTGGGCTCATCAAATACATCCTGGTAATCCGACAAAAACGGAGGGACCTCAGGAGGAGTGGATGAAGCAATTGACACCAAAGGAGCGTCGCCATGAATTCCCTGACAACCCCAACTTGACACAGACATTGCTTTCCAATCCAGGACTGGATTATGAGTCTGCAACCATGGCAGGCCCAACACAACAACATCATGCAAATTATGCAATACAAGAAAGCGAATCACCTCCTGATGAACAGGAGTCATGCACATGGTCACTTGTGTCCAGTACTGAGGTTTATTCGTAGCTAATGGTGTAGCATCAATTCCCCTTAGTGGAATAGGGAATTTTAAAGGCTCCAAAACAAAACCACAGCGCCTGGCAAATGACAAATCCATCAGACTCAGGGCAGCACCTGAATCCACAAAAGCCATAACTGGGTAAGATGACAGGGAACAAATCAGGGTAACAGACAAAATAAACTTAGGCTGTAAAGTACCGATGGTGACAGATTTATCAATCTTTCTTGTGCGCTTAGAGCATGCTGAGATAACATGAGCTGAGTCACCACAGTAAAAGCACAACCCATTTTGCCGTCTATAATTTTGCCGTTCACTTCTGGTCAGAATTCTATCACATTGCATAGACTCAGGTGTCTGTTCAGCAGACACCGCCAAATGATGCGCAGGTTTGCGCTCCTGCAAACGCCGATCAATCTGAATGGCCAGAGTCATTGACTCATTCAGACCTGCAGGCGTAGGGAACCCCACCATGACATTCTTAATGGCTTCAGAAAGACCTTTTCTGAAATTTGCAGCCAGGGCACACTCATTCCATTGAGTAAGCACCGACCATTTCTGAAATTTCTGGCAGTACACCTCTGCATCATCTTGCCCCTGAGAGAGGGCCAACAACGCATTTTCAGCCTGGTTCTCAAGATTAGGTTCCTCATAGAGCAATCCAAGGGCCAGAAAAAACGCATCCACACTGAGCAATGCAGGATCCCCTGGAGCCAATGCGAAAGCCCAATCTTGAGGATCGCCACGCAAGAAAGAAATAATAATCTTAACTTGCTGAACAGAATCCCCAGAGGAACGAGGTTTCAAAGAAAGAAACAATTTGCAATTGTTCTTAAAATTCAGGAACCTAGATCTATCTCCAGAAAACAACTCCGGAATAGGTATTCTAGGCTCGGACATAGGGCTGTGCACAACAAAATCCTGAATACTTTGTACCCTTGCAGCAAGATGATCTACACTGGAGGCTAAACTCTGGATATCCATATCAGCAGCTGAACTCAGAGCCACACCAAGATTAAGAGGAGGAGAGAAGCTAGACACACAGCAGCTAGACATACGGCAGCAAAAAAAAAAAAAATTCTCCAAGCTTCTTTTCTCCTGCTTCTGCCATGCAATTAACACTTTACTGGCTGGCTGTACTGTTATGATCCTAGTGGCAAGGATCGCAGGACGAACTAGCTAAGTAACTGAACAGATGACTAGCTCTGGGGAGGTGGTAACTAGATTGACCGCAACCTGATCTTATCCGCAAACAACTATGAGTAGCCGTGGAACGTTACCTGAAAATCCTAGACGTCTCTTCACGGCCTGAGAAACTGACTATTCCTGGAGGGAAAGAAAGTCCTCTCTTGCCTCAGTGGAATGACCCCAAAGATATAGAATAGCCCCCCACAAATATTAGCGGTGAGTTAAGGGGAAAGCACAAACACAGAGATGAAATCAGATTTAGCAAATGAGGCCCGCTAATACTAGATAGCAGAAAATAGGAAGGAAACTGTGCGGTCAATAAAAAACCCTATTCAAAATATCCACGCAGAGATTGTTCGATCCCCCGCACCAACTAACGGTGTGGGGGAAGCAACTCTGTACCCCAGAGCTTACCAGCAACAAGAAATCACATATTAGCAAGCTGGACTAGACTCATCTTACACAGAAATAATATTGCAGGAAGATGAGCAAAAAATATTCAAACAGAACTTAGCTTATCCTGAAGAGGCAGAAAACGAGATAATCAGGAGTAATCAGAATAGCACTGAATACATTAACAGCCGGCAACAAGTGGAAGTGAAGCAGAGCTAAATAGGAACCTCCCTGGTGAATAACGAGGCAGGTGATCCAGCCAGACCCGCAGGATAATAAACCAAACCACCAGGGGGAGCCAACAAACCAAAGTCACACAATACCATCTGTGACCACAAGAGGGAGCCTGAAAACGGAGTTCACAACAGTTGGGGTTGTCAGGGGGTTCATAGTGACGTTCCTTTGATGTCAATTGCCTCCTCCCCCTCTTCTGAAATTCCTGAGTTTTTGTCAGATTTCCAGGATGTATTCGATGAGCCCAAATCCAGTTCCCTTCCGCCGCATAGGGACTGTGATTGTGCTATCGACTTGGTTCCAGGCTGTAAGTTCCCTAAGGGCCGACTTTTCAACCTGTCTGTGCCAGAACATGCCACCATGCAGAGTTATGTTAAGGAGTCTTTGGAGAAGGGGCATATTCGGCCATCTTCTTCACCATTGGGAGCAGGTTTTCTTTTAGCTGCCAAGAAGGATGGCTCCTTGAGACCCTGTATTGATTATCGCCTCTTGAATAAGATCACGGTCAAATTCCAATACCCTTTGCCTTTGCTTTCTGATTTGTTTGCTAGGATTAAGGGGGCTAGTTGGTTTACTAAGATTGACCTTCGAGGGGCTTATAATCTTGTTCGTATTAAGCAGGGTGACGAATGGAAAACTGCGTTTAATACGCCCGAAGGCCATTTTGAATACCTTGTGATGCCATTCGGGCTTTCTAATGCTCCATCTGTGTTTCAGTCCTTCATGCATGATATATTTCGGAATTATCTTGATAAATTCATGATTGTATATTTGGATGATATTTTGATTTTTTCAGATGATTGGGAGTCTCATGTGAAACAAGTCAGGATGGTATTTCAGATCCTTCATGATAATGCCTTGTTTGTGAAGAGGTCTAAGTGCCTCTTTGGAGTACAGAAGGTTTCTTTTTTGGGCTTCATTTTTTCTCCCTCATCTATAGAAATGGATCCGGTTAAGGTTCAGGCCATTCATGATTGGATCCAGCCCACATCCGTGAAGAGCCTTCAGAAATTTTTGGGCTTTGCAAATTTTTATCGCCGTTTCATTGACAACTTCTCTAGTGTGGTTAAACCCCTGACCGATTTGATGAAGAAAGGCGCTGATGTGACGAATTGGTCCTCTGTGGCTGTTTCTGCCTTTCAGGAGCTTAAACGCCGATTTACTTCTGCCCCTGTGTTGCGTCAGCCGGATGTTTCTCTTCCATTTCAGGTTGAGGTTGACGCTTCTGAGATTGGGGCAGGGGCCGTTTTGTCTCAGAGAAATTCTGATGGTTCCTTGATGAAACCGTGTGCCTTCTTTTCTCAAAAGTTTTCGCCGGCGGAACGCAATTATGATGTCGGCAATCGTGAGTTGTTGGCTATGAAGTGGGCATTTGAGGAGTGGCGACATTGGCTTGAGGGGGCCAAGCACCGTATTGTGGTCTTGACAGATCATAAGAATCTGATTTACCTCGAGTCTGCCAAACGGTTGAATCCTAGACAGGCCCGATTGTCCCTGTTTTTCTCCCGTTTTGATTTTGTGGTCTCGTATCTTCCGGGTTCTAAGAATGTTAAGGCTGATGCCCTCTCTAGGAGCTTTTTGCCCGATTCTCCTGGGGTCCTTGAGCCGGTCGGCATTCTGAAGGAAGGGGTGATTCTTTCTGCCATCTCCCCTGATTTACGACGGGTTCTTCAGGAATTTCAGTCTGATAAACCTGACCGCTGTCCAGTGGGGAAACTGTTCCTGACAGATGGACAAGTAAAGTGATTTCTGAGGTTCATTGTTCTGTGTTGGCTGGCCATCCTGGGATTTTTGGTAACAGAGATTTGGTTGGTAGGTCCTTTTGGTGGCCTTCTTTGTCACTGGATGTGCGTTCTTTTGTGCAGTCCTGTGGGACTTGTGCGCGGGCCAAGCCTTACTGTTCCCGCGCTAGTGGGTTGCTTTTGCCTTTGCCAGTCCCTGATTGGCCTTGGACGCATATTTCTATGGATTTAATTTCAGATCTTCTGGTTTCCCAGAGGATGTTGGTTATCTGGGTGGTTTGTGACCGGTTTTCTAAGATGGTTCATTTTGTACCTTTGCCTAAATTGCCTTCCTCTTCTGATTTGGTTCCGTTGTTTTTTCAGCATGTGTTTCGTTTGCATGGCAGTCCGGAGAATATTGTGTCCGATAAATGTTCCCAGTTTGTTTCTAGGTTTTGGCGGGCCTTTTGTGCTAGGCTGGGCATTGATTTGTCTTTTTCTTCCGCATTTCATCCTCAGACAAATGGCCAAACCGAGCGAACTAATCAGACTTTGGAAACTTATTTGAGATGCTTTGTGTCTGCTGATCAGGATGATTGGGTGGCTTTCTTGCCATTGGCCGAGTTTGCCCTTAATAATCGGGCTAGTTCTGCTACCTTGGTTTCACCCTTCTTTGGAATTCTGGTTTTCATCCTCGTTTTTCTTCAGGGCAGGTTGAGCCTTCTGATTGTCCTGGGGTGGACTCTGTGGTTGACAGGTTGCAGCAAATTTGGGCTCATGTTGTGGACAATTTGGTGTTGTCTCAGGAGGAGGCTCAGCGTTTTGCTAACCGTCGTCGGTGTGTTGGTTCCCAGCTTCGGGTTGGGGATTTGGTCTGGTTGTCTTCCCGTCATGTTCCTATGAAGGTTTCTTCCCCTAAGTTCAAGCCTCGGTTTATTGGTCCTTATAGGATTTCTGAGATTATCAATCCAGTGTCTTTTCGTTTGGCCCTTCCAACCTCTTTCTCCATCCATAATGTTTTTCATAGATCTTTGTTGTGGAAATATGTGGTGCCCGTTGTTCCCTCTGTTGATCCTCCTGCCCCGGTGTTGATTGATGGGGAGTTGGAGTATGTGGTTGAGAAGATTTTGGATTCTCGTTTTTCGAGGCGGAAGCTTCAGTATCTTGTCAAATGGAAGGGTTATGGCCAGGAGGATAATTCTTGGGTTGTTGCCTCCGATGTTCATGCTGACGATTTGGTTTGTGCCTTTCATTTGGCTCGTACTGATCGGCCTGGGGGCTCTGGTGAGGGTTCGGTGACCCCTCCTCAAGGGGGGGGGTACTGTTGTGAATTCTGCTCTTGGGCTCCCTCCGGTGGTTGTAAGTGGTAGCGCTGCTGTCTTTGGATCGCTGCATTCATCAGGTGTGTCCACTTATTGTAATTCTGACTGGGCTATTTAGTCTTGCTTGACCCTTTAGTCAGTGCCAGTTGTCCATTGTTCCTGGAGGATACACATCCCTGCCTGGTCTCTCCTGCTTTGCTGTTCATTTCAACAAAGATAAGTTCTGGCTTTGTTTTTTGCAGTCCACATGCTGTGGGCCTTATTGTTCAGTTCTTTTCCATGTTTTGTCTTGTCCAGCTTGGTCTGTATAAGGATTTGTTCAGTCAAGCTGGTATCTCTGGAGATGCAGATATACCCTCCATATCTTTAGTTAGATGTGGAGATTTTGTATTTTCTGTGGTGGATATTTTCTAGTGTTTTAATACTGACCGCATAGTACTCTGTCCTATACTTTCTATTTAGCTAGAGCGGCCTCCTTTGCTAAATCCTGATTTCAGTCTGCGTATGTTATTTCCCTCTCCTCTCACAGTCAATATTTGTGGGGGCTGTCTATCAGTTGGGGATTTTCTCTGAGGCAAGATAGTTTTCCCTTTTCTTTCTCTAGGGGTATTTAGTCCTCCGGCTGTGTCGAGATGTCTAGGGAGTGTTAGGTACATTCCACGGCTACTTCTAGTTGCGGTGTTAAGTTCAGGGTCTGCGGTCAGTACAGGTACCACCTTCTCCAGAATACATCTCATGCTGCTCCTAGGCCACCAGGGAGAAGAAGGTAGGAGACCCTCTGAGCGATGCGATGTGATCCGAGGGTCTCAGGGAAGCACGCAGGGAGCCCCCTCCCTGCGCGATGCTTCCCTATGCTGCCTGAGCACTGCGATCATGTTTGATCGCAGTGTGCCGGGGGTTAATGTGCAAGTGGCGGTCCGTGACCGCTCCTGGCACATAGTGCCGGATGTCAGCTGCAATAGTCAGCTGACACCTGGCTGCGATCAGCCGCTCTTGCCCCGTAAGCGTGGCCGATCGTATATGACGTACTATCACGTCACTGGAAATTAAGTCCCAGGTCACCTCGATGTGATAGTACGTCATGTGGGATTAAGGGGTTAATGTTAGCTTCATTGGAAAAAACTGTGTTTTTCTTTAAAAAATAAGGACATTTCTAAGTGACCCTAAACTTTTGAACGGAAGTGTAGGCATCTTCTAACTGTCACAGTACTCACAGGAAACTTAAGACTCTCTTTCATCATCCTGGAGCTGATCATTGGCTGAGCCTTTGCCATTCAGGCTTCAATCCATTTGAATGGCAGATTTACATTTTCTTCCACATCTCTCTGTTTTGGCTTTCCATTTTAAAGCACTGAAGATCATATTAGCTGAGCAGCCTATCATTGTCTGCACTTCGTTATAAGCTTTACCCTTTATCATCTTTGTTATCAAAGTATGCTGTTATTCTGAACAATGTCTCGAATTACCCATAGTTCTCAGGCATTCAAGGAGAAATACATATACAACATGTCCTAGCTTCACCTTCAAATCAGGGCCACCTGATTGACACCTGTTTCATCACAGAGTGATTGACCTCACTATTTGAACACCACACTGCTATTATTTTGAACACACCCACTTTCAATTAATTATTCTAATACACAGACTCAAAAACATGCAGCTCATGAATGCTGAGTCTGTTGGTTTTCTTAGAATCTACTGCACCAACTGGTAAATGGTTTGCCGTGGTAATATAATTTATACCAAAATCAGTGATTAATCTGGTTAGTCATGTTGGACTGCTATTATTTTGAACACTACTGTAACTTTGATCTTATCTAAGGCTGTGATTACATTGTTAAGATGGAAAGGAGTACAATATACATTTATTTTAGGCATTTAAATGCTTAGCAGTACTTGTGATAAGCTGCAAATCAAATGTTAGGGAAACATTTTCCAAACCTTGTGAATTAGAATTTCAAAAGATTTGATCATGTCTTGTAGTTTCCCATCACCTGTCTCATAGTGTGTTACGGAAAACATAAATTCCACAAGGCATTATGATCCTCTGCATACATAATTTTAATTGGCTTTCTCAGGGATGTCAAATTAATTTGCGCAACAAATGGTGAAAAGCTGACTAATTTTTTACTAGAGGGTATGTTCTGTAATTATCCACTATTTTATGTGTAAATCAAGATCTTTGTAGTTTATGAATGCATCAATGAGGCATGCTGTGACTTCTACATATTTTTATGTATGTATAACCCCTATTAACAATCAAATACTGGCTATACAGTTTTCTGAAGGGCTCTGATTGTAATTAAAGCTATATTATATGCTAATTTTATAGCAAATTGTTACTTGTTATAAGTATAATAATTCAATGAGTAATAAAATATGTAAAAGTAGTAAGAGTTGTCCTTTACATCATCATATGCACAATACACACACAAATACATAGTATATCATACACATGTTATAGTAATTTGTTTATTTGGGAATACAGTACAGAATGTCTCTTTTAATACTGTGTAAAAATTCAATCTTGGATAAATACAACTTTGATTTGTATGAAACGAAATACTTGATACCTATGTCCACATTCAGAGTTCCTAATGAACCAACATGTAAAAAATTATGTCAGTAGGGACTTCAATAAGGTGCCAGATTTTGTGGAACGTCTGCTGGAGGAAAAGCTTTCATTCAGAATTGATAGCTGGTAGCTGGTCTAATGGTCGTTTAGCCAACAGTCATCTCTTCCCTTGCCCATGTACAGCAACACTCGGTTTGGCTAAGCAATCCTGTCTTGTCTAGAAAAGAGTTGCTGTCAAACTCCTCTTTTGAGGTGCAGTTGGGAGCCCTCTATACATATTAGGTCTCATGCATATGTAAGGGAGCACGAGGGCGATGGCCGTGGCTGAGGCTAATGGCTTTTGCGCACCCTGGTCTCCCGTCACATACAAACAATGTCCTTTTGTCAATGTACTTGCCTCTCTGCTCTCTGCATCTTCAGGGCCCCCTCTGGGTTGCTTGAGACTCTCTCTGGACAGTAGCGCGCAGACAGAGACACAGTCCAATTCCAACTTTAAACAAAGAACTTTACTTGCTTCCATACACAGCACATCCATATCAGTTACAGCATCGACATAGAGTTCCACACAGTTGACATCCTTCACTTGCCCTGTGCTTCTCCTCACGTCTCCGGGTATTCTCCCGGGTCATCCCATCCTGCACGGTACTGTAGCATCCTCCCTGTCCTGCTTAGCTACTTTCAGATGCTCCCTTGTCTGTTTTGCATCAGACATAAAGGCATCTGCCCACATAGTAAGCTGTCACATCTTGGAGCAACCTGCGTTTTTTCACTGCTGTGACTTCTGCTGTAGCATCTGCTCTCACCACTGCTGTCACTGCTGCTGTCTCTGCTACATGCCACTATAGGCCCTGGACAGCTTGGCC
The DNA here is from genome assembly GCF_051348905.1 of Ranitomeya variabilis. Taxonomy (NCBI): domain Eukaryota; kingdom Metazoa; phylum Chordata; class Amphibia; order Anura; family Dendrobatidae; genus Ranitomeya; species Ranitomeya variabilis. The sequence continues at coordinate 223,207,320 of NC_135234.1, forward strand.
TCTCCCTTGTAACATTGCATGGCCAACTGTTGTGCCTGAGCACCCTGGCTCCACTTATTTGCATGGGCTTCCTGGCTCAACTAACTAGAAACAGGAAATTCCCTTTCTTACCCACAGCAGGCCCCTCCTAGATTAACTATTTACTATTTTAATCTAAGCGTGCTAACATGCCCCCCTCTAGTGGCCTAACAAAGGTACTACACTTTCCCTATAATGTAATAGAACACAATAAATATATATACATTTAGCAGCATAGAGTATACAACACATATACATGTAAGATACTAAACGAGTAGTGTAAAGGGCATTAAACCATTTTCTGCAACCCCCTTACACACAACCAAATTTCTCATACGAGTGCTATCCATGGTCTATCCAATAGTACTCGTACCAGTGGTATTCTACAGTGTGCCGAGTGTACATGTTAGATTTTTTTTCCCACAGACTGAGTGGTCCACAGAAAAAAATTGGAGACATGTCCGATTTTGATCCAAGGGCTCATATCAAAATTAGCAATGCAAGTCTATGGGTCCGTGAAAAATTACAATAGACCGTACTCGAATGGCATCCAAGTGCAGTCTGATTTTCACGGACTGAAATGAAACACAAGGTGGATACATTTTTTTTTCACTCCATGCATGGGAAAACTGATGCCACACTGTTCAAACTCTGATCAAAGTTTGATCACAATAATAGGTCCTTTTTTCATGTATGTGGAGACATCGGTATAGATAAACTGCACTTAGACTGCCTTTCATCTGATGTGTATGCGGGCCCTAAAATATGGCAAAATCATTAGAAAAAGGATGTGAAAAAACCATACGGCTTGCAAGCTTAGCCAACCTGGTGCATATCCCATGTTCTCCAGTGAATTAAAAGAAATGTTTCAATGGAGTTAGGCAGCCAGTGGAGGAACAATAACAATTGAGAGGATGAAAAAATTATTGTTTGAAAAAGACATATAGGCTATATCTTTACTAACCAATATAAATATCAGAATCCATTCAGTAGAAAAAATATTGAACATCATGAAGGGCAGAAACAACCCTTTATAGTTTTGTATTTTTAAGGTGAGTCTGTCACTAGGTTTTTGCCACCAAAACTAAGAGCATCAATGTAGGGGCTGAGAGTTTCCTGCGATTTGTCACTTCCTAGGCTGCTTGCTGTAGTTTTCATGAAATAACAGGCTTATCAGGACAAGGTTATCACTCGATGACTAGTAAATCTGCTGAGATGTAGTACTCCACATTCAGGAGCTATATGTAACGCAGCTTGTACCTCTTGTGCAGCTTTCTGCGTATGCTCAGTGCTCATGGAAAACTATCAATAAGTGGTGTGAGGTGCGGTGATACACAGAGCTCAGCATTCAGAGAACTGGTAGATCTGCAGCAGATAAAACAATGATTTCTAGAAAATATGCAGCAATGAGTCTAGTAAATGACACATTGCTGAAATCAGGGTCTCTGCCCCTACATAATGCTGATTTCAGGTGGGGTAGCAAAAGTCTGGAGAAAGATAACCTTTAATAACTTGATGTCAAAATTTTCTGTTTTAAACTTATAATAAATAACTGTTGTTCAGTGTTGTTTATCAGAATTTAAGTTTTCTTTTAATCAACACACTTAGCATATTGAAGTATCATGAGCTAAAACAATATTTTTACTAATCTTAAACAATTTTTACATTTATGTCACCCGCTAGTGTAAGCGTTTAACTTTTTTTAAAACCACTATACTATATATAAACTTATATTGATTTCCTTGACACAAGCACTTGGCCTCAGGTCAATGGCTTTTGCTTCATATATCTAAGACACTGTCTAGAGTAGATAAGTTACTTAACCCTAGCATGCGTATTAGGGGCCTTTTAGGCTCCCATGCTTACTTTTTTGCTATTATCTTCAAAATTACTTAAGTTAGAATTTTGAAACTCCAGGTAATCCTCAAGTATGTCATTGTCGGTAATATCCAGTTGTTCATATAATTTTTTCCATAGGCATTTCGGTGTAACAATGCTTTTTTGGTGAAAACCACAGCTGTACGGATTGGGGGCCTTTTAGGCCCCCACTATTTTTATCATGTTCTCAGTAGTGTTTGTGTCTCAAGTTACTTTATTTGTACTGAGTAATGCTGCTGGAGGGGCCAGGGTGTGGATAATAACATGTGAGGATGTCATGTGATTTTTGGAGGAAGAGATAAGGTCATGACATCATCTCAGGTCCTTCTGAACACAGTAATGAGATGTATAGAGAGTAATGAGGACAGTATACACTGTGAGCAAATTGTGAAGGACCTGAGATAAGATAAGAGGTTGAAAGGAAGTCTGATTCAGTTTCAGTTTCTCTGATTCTAAGAAGCCTGCAAAGGGTAAAGCTATTGAGCTACAGACATCCAGAGAATTGTACACCACCTAAAAGTATAAAAGGTAAGAGGTGCTGAGGGTGAGAGGAGGGAGGGGGCACTTTACACTTACAGTGTGTCACACACAAGCAAAGAGTGGACAACCCTGATTGTGTTCATTGTTTTTTCTTTTAGTTTGCTAACATCTAGTCTTCCTCCAAGCGTCTGAGTGACCAAGAGATTGAAGCAATTGTGTTTCAAAGTGATGATGATGAAAGTGAACTATCTTTGTCCGATGACGAGTACCTGCCACCAGAGAATCAAACATCCTCAAGTGATTCTTCTTCTGATGATGAAGAAGTGAATACAGTGGATCCTTAAGAAGTGATAAGTAGAAGATCCAAAACGAATGTTTTTTTGGGACAGTAATCCTACATTAGTCGGACGTACTGCAATCCATAATATTGTGAGACAGGCTCAAGGAGCTGTGGGAAGTCCCAGTTATTTTTCCCCTAAAGACGTATTCTGTACTTTTTTTTCTGACAATATTGTAGAAGAGGTCCTTTTATGTTCAAACCTAGAAGGAAGACCTATCGCTTCTGCAAAAAATAAGTCCTGGAAAAATATCTCAAACGAGGAACTTTATGGATACATTGGACTTTTACTGCTGGCAGGGAGTCAAAAATCGTATGATATTCCAATACGAGAATTATTTCTGGGCCCACTTTCTGATCCACACTATAAGGTGACAATGTCAGTGGGCAGATATGAGGAAATTAGAAGACACATTCGATTTGATGATAAGCAAACTCGTGCATTGAGGTTTGAAATAGACAAATTAGCCCCTATCAGTTATATCTGGAACATATTTATCAAAAATTGCACCAAACTTTACAATCCTAGTACTAATGTTACAGTAGATGAGCAACTTGTACCGTTCAGAGGACACTGCAAGTTCATACAATACATGCCCAGCAAGCCAGCCAAATATGGAATCAAAATCTTCTGGATGTGTGATTCTGCAAATTATTATGGCATAAATGGCGTAATCTACTGTGGCAAAGAGGTTGGTGAACCAGTACAGAAGGATCTGGGGTCTGAAATTGTCAAAACTCTTGCTGTTCCAATATTCAATTAAGGTACAAACATTACCATGGACAATTATTTCACCAATGTTGAACTAGGCAATTTTCTGCTTCAAAAAGCTATTACACTTGTTGGTACAATCAAGCCAAACCGATGAGAAATTGTTTTCTCTTGGGCTAACTTTACCTCTTACTAAAGTGTTACAGAATGAAGTATACACAGCTCCCATGTCTACTCAGCACAACACTTCGCCAAATGGCACCTTTATTGCACAGAAAGCCTCTAACCAACGTGTCACGGACACTTGTCACAAAGAAGGCCAGTTCATCAGTAGAGCGCACTCATTCAGAGTCTGTCTTTAGCTCTTTAGAAGGCACAAAAATGACCATTAATAATTTGCATCCAAGAGTCAAAGAGGAAGATATTGTGGACCTTTTCTGTGTATGCAGTGCCTTGAAGCGCACCTGCTTGTTGAGTTCCGGAGTTGCAGAGGTTGTGTTTGTAAGAAAGGAAGATGCAGTTGGTGCCTACAAAAAATACAACAGATAACTAGATAGGCAACCAATGAAGTGCAATCTTCCCTTGAATGGTAGTGTGAAAACATCAGACCAGCCCATACTTCTAAGATTAAGGCCATGTGCACACGTTCAGTATTTTTCGCTTTTTTTCCGTATTTTTTCGCTATAAAAACGTGAAAAAAACATGAAAAAAACGCTTACATATGCCTCCCATTATTTTAAGTGTTTTCCGCATTTCTTGTGCAAATGTTGCATTTTTTTCCGCGAAAAAAATCGCATTGCGGAAAAAAAAGCAACATGTTCATTACATTTGCGGAATTGCGGGGATTCCGCACACCTAGGAAAGCATTGATTTGCTTACTTTCCGCATGTGGCTATGCCCACCATGCGGGAAGTAAGCAGATCATGTGCGGTTGGTACCCAGGGTGGAGGAGAGGAGACTCTCCTCCACGGACTGGGCACCATATAATTGGTAAAAAAAAAAAAGAATTAAAATAAAAAATCGTGATATACTCACCTTCGATGGCCCCCGGAGTCTTCCCGCCTCTCAGCGGTGCATGCTGCCGCTTCCGTTCCTATAGCTGGTGTGTGTGAAGGACCTGCGATGACGTCGCAGGTCCTACACACACACACACCATCTATAGGAACGGAAACCGCTGAGGAGATCGGCTGTCTGCAGGTGAGTATAACCATTTTTTTAATTTTTTTTATTATTTTTAAACATTCTATTTTTACTATTGATGCTGCATAGGCAGCATCTATAGTAAAAAGTTGGTCACACTTGTCAAACACTATGTTTGACAAGTGTGACCAACCTGTCAATCAGTTTTCCAAGCGATGCTACAGATCGCTTGGACAACTTTAGCATTCTGCAAGCTAATTACACTTGCAAAATGCTAAAAAAAAGCGAAAAAAACAGGAAAAAAACGCAAAAAAAAAAATGCGGATTTCTTGCAGAAAATTTCCAGTTTTCTTCAGGAAATTTCTGCAAAAAATCCTGACGTGTGCACATACCCTAAGTGTCACCCCATCAAAGAAGGAAGGTTAACGTCGAAGAAACACAAACTCCTCCTACTCCAGTGTTATTTAAAATCCTCCAGCTGTAGTTGATCCTGATACTATCTTAAAAGCACTCTTTAAATCCTCAGGGTCATCAGCAATCATCCAACCACTTGCATTTAAGATTAAGCTCTGATGACACCAACACAACTTGGACACAGTAATAACAGAGACTCAAAATTCACATATGGGCCCTGAGTCCTTTAAAAAAAAAAAAATGTTGCTTTTTGTTTAACGCTGGTGATGAAGACTGTTATGGACCTGGTGGTTAGGAGCACCCGGAATGACCTGATGAGTAAACTCAAAATCGGGACTAGCTCTGGGGAAGTGGGAACTCTGCTGACCGCAAACCCTACTCCTGTCACACACACTAGAAATAGCCGTGGAGTGTACCTAACACTCCCTAGACGCCTCTTCACAGCCTAAGAGCTAACTAGACCTAAAGATTGAAATAGAAGCCTTACCTTGCCTCAGAGAAATTCCCCAAAGGTAAAGGCAGACCCCCACATATATTGACTGTGAGTTAAGAGGAAAGTCACAAACACAGGAATGAAGCAGGTTTTAGCAAAGGAGGCCAGACTTCACTAAATAGTCAGAGGATAGAACAGGGAACTATGCGGTCAGCACAAAAGACTACAAAAAACCACGCAGAGTAAGCAAAAAGACTCCCCACACCGACTCACGGTGTGGAGGTGCCACTCTGCACCCCCAGAGCTTCCAGCTAGCAAGGGAATATCATGATAGCAAACTGGACTAGAAATTAGCAGTACTAAGAAATATATTCAGGAAGCAGTAACAACAAATGAACTAGCAAAGACTTAGCTTCTGCTGGAGTAGACAGGTCCTCAGAGAAGTCCAAGAGAGATCTGAACCAATACTGAAACATTGACAGCTGGCATGAAGTAACGATCTGAGTGGAGTTAAATAGGGAAGCCAGCACAGCAATAAACGAGAGCAGCTGATAAAGCCAACCTCAGTGACCAGCAGTTCCGCTCGAAGCCACCAGAGGGAGTCCAAGAGCACAACCAACCAAAGTACCATTCATGACCACAGGAGGGAGTCCGAGAACGGAATTCACAACAGTACCCCCCCCTTGAGGAGGGGTCACCGAACCCTCACCAGGGCCCCCATGCCGATCAGGACGAGCCAAATGAAAGGCACGAACTAAATCGGCAGCATGGACATCGGAGGCAACAACCCAGGAATTATCCTCCTGACCATAGCCCTTCCACTTAACCAGGTACTGAAGCTTCCGTCTCGAAATACGAGAATCCAAAATTTTTTCCACCACATACTCCAACTCCCGCTCAACCAACACCGGAGCAGGAGGATCAACGGAGGGAACCATAGGCGCCACGTACCTCCGCAACAACGACCTATGGAACACATTATGGATGGCAAAAGAAGCTGGAAGGACCAAACGAAATGACACAGGGTTGAGAATTTCAGAAATCTTATAAGGACCAATGAAACGAGGCTTAAACTTAGGAGAAGAAACCCTCATAGGAACATAACGAGAAGACAACCAAACCAAATCCCCAACACGAAGTCGGGGACCAACACAACGACGGCGGTTAGCGAAACGTTGAGCCTTCTCCTGGGACAACGTCAGATTGTCCACTACGTGAGTCCAAATTTGCTGCAACCTGTCCACCACAGAATCCACACCAGGACAGTCAGAAGGCTCAACCTGCCCCGAAGAAAAACGAGGATGAAAACCAGAATTGCAAAAAAAAGGCGAAACCAAAGTAGCCGAACTAGCCCGATTATTAAGGGCGAACTCAGCCAATGGCAAGAAGGTCACCCAACCATCCTGATCAGCAGAAACAAAGCATCTCAGATAGGTTTCCAAAGTCTGTTTGGTTCGTTCGGTTTGGCCATTTGTTTGAGGATGGAAAGCCGAAGAAAAAGACAAATCAATGCCCATCTTAGCACAAAAGGACCACATGTTGAAAAAATAATGGCACCAAATCAGAGGAGGAAGGTAATTTAGGCAAGGGTACCAAATGGACCATCTTAGAAAAGCGATCACAAACCACCCAGATGACAGACATCCTTTGAGAGACAGGAAGATCTGAAATAAAAACCATGGAAACATGCGTCCAAGGCCTTTTTGGGACTGGCAAGGGCAAAAGCAACCCACTGGCACGAGAACAGCAGGGCTTAGCCCGAGCACATGTCCCACAGGACTGCACAAAAGAACGCACATCCCGTGACAAGGAAGGCCACCAAAAGGACCTAGCCACCAAATCTCTGGTACCAAAAATCCCAGGATGACCAGCCAACACCGAGCAATGAACCTCAGAAATAACTCTGCTAGTCCATCTATCAGGGACAAACAGTTTCTCCGCTGGACAACGGTCAGGTCTATCAGCCTGAAACTCCTGCAGCACCCTCCGCAAATCAGGGGAGATGGCAGACAGCATTACCCCCTCTTTGGGAATACCAGCCGGCTCAGGGACTCCCGGAGAATCAGGCACAAAACTCCTAGAAAGAGCATCCGCCTTCACATTCTTAGAACCTGGAAGGTATGAGACCACAAAATCGAAACGGGAGAAAAACAGCGACCATCGAGCCTGTCTAGGATTCAACCGCTTGGCGGACTCAAGGTAAGTCAGATTCTTGTGATCCGTCAAGACCACAATACGGTGCTTGGCTCCCTCAAGCCAATGTCACCACTCCTTGAATGCCCACTTCATAGCTAGCAGCTCCCGATTGCCAACTTCATAATTACGCTCAGCAGGCGAAAACTTTCTAGAAAATAAGGCACATGGCTTCATCACAGAGCCATCAGAACTTCTTTGAGACAAAACAGCCCCTACTCCAATCTCAGAAGCATCAACCTCGACCTGAAAAGGGAGCGAAACATCTGGCTGACGCAACACAGGGGCCGAAGAAAAACGACGTTTCAGCTCTTGAAAAGCCTCAACGGCCGCAGTGGGCCAATGCACCACATCAGCACCTTTCTTTGTCAAATCAGTCAAAGGTTTAACCACACTAGAAAAATTAGCGATGAAGCGACGGTAAAAATTAGCAAAGCCCAGGAATTTCTGGAGGCTCTTCACAGATGTAGGTTGAGTCCAATCATAAATGGCCTAAACTTTAACAGGATCCATCTCGATAGTAGAAGGGGAAAAAATGAAGCCCAAAAAGGAAACCTTCTGAACTCCGAAGAGACATTTAGACCCCTTCACAAACAAGGAATTAGCACGAAGGACCTGGAATACCATTCTGACCTGTTTCACATGAGACTCCCAATCATCCGAAAAGACCAAAATATCATCCAAATATACAATCATGAATCTATCCTGATACTTTGGGAAGATGTCATGCATAAAGGACTGAAACACAGATGGAGCATTTGAAAGCCCAAATGGCATTACCAGGTACTCAAAATGGCCCTCGGGCGTATTAAATGCTGTTTTCCATTCATCGCCCTGTTTAATACGCACAAGGTTATACGCCCCTCGAAGATCTATCTTGGTGAACCAACTAGCCCCCTTAATCCGAGCAAACAAATCAGACAGCAGAGGCAAAGGGTACTGAAATTTGACCGTGATTTTATTGAGAAGGCGGTAATCTATACAGGGTCTCAGAGAACCATCCTTCTTGGCCACAAAAAAGAACCCTGCTCCCAACGGTGATGAAGACGGGCGAATATGCCCTTTCTCCAAGGACTCCTTTATATAACTCCGCATAGCGGCGTGCTCTGGCATGGATAAATTGAAAAGTCGGCCCTTAGGAAACTTACTACCAGGAATCAAATTTATAGCACAATCACAATCCCTATGAGGGGGTAGGACACTGGACTTGGGCTCATCAAATACATCCTGGTAATCCGACAGAAACTCAGGAACTTCAGAAGGAGTGGAAGCAGAAATTGACACCAACGGAACATCGCCATGTACCCCTTGACAACCCCAACTAGACACAGACATTGATTTCCAATCCAATACTGGATTATGAACCTGTAGCCATGGCAAACCCAACACGACCACATCATGAAAATTATGCAACACCAAAAAGCGAATATCTTCCTGATGTGCAGGAGCCATGCACATGGTCAGCTGAGTCCAGTACTGAGGTTTATTCTTGGCCAACGGCGTGGCATCAATTCCCCTTAATGGAATAGGATACTGCAAAGGCTCCAAGAAAAAACCACAGCGCCTGGCAAACTCCAAGTCCATCAAATTCAGGGCAGTGCCTGAATCCACAAATGCCATAACCGAGTAGGATGACAAAGAGCAAATCAGAGTAACAGACAAAAGAAATTTAGGCTGTACAGTACCAATGGTGACAGACCTAGCGAACCGCTTAGTGCGCTTAGGACAATCAGAGATAGCATGAGTGGGGTCACCACAGTAAAAACACAGCCTATTCTGACGTCTGTGTTCTTGCCGTTCAGTTCTGATCAAAGTTCTATCACATTGCACAAGCTCAGGCCTCTACTCAGAGGACACTGCCAAATGGTGCACAATTTTGCGCTCGCGCAAACGCCGATCAATTTGGATGGCCAAGGACATTGATTCATTCAGACCAGCAGGCGTGGGGAATCCCACCATAACATCCTTAAGGGCTTCAGAAAGACCCTTTCTAAAAATTGCTGCCAGGGCACACTCATTCCATTGAGTAAGCACAGACCATTTTCTAATCTTCTGATAATATATCTCCGCTTCATCCTGACCCTGACATAAAGCTAGCAAGATTTTCTCTGCCTGATCCACTGAATTCGGTTCGTCATAAAGCAATCCAAGCGCCAGAAAAAACACATCTACATTAAGCAATGCAGGATCTCCTGGCGCAAGGGAGAATGCCCAGTCTTGAGGGTCGCCACGCAACAAAGAAATAATAATTTTTAGTTGCTGAATGGGGTCACCAGAGGAGCGGGGTTTCAAAGCAAGAAACAGTTTACAATTATTTTTGAAATTCAGAAACTTAGATCTATCCCCAGAAAACAAATCAGGAATTGGAATTCTAGGCTCTAACATCGGATTCTGAACTACATAATCTTGAATGCTTTGTACCCTTGCAGTGAGATGATCCACACAAGAGGACAGACCTTGAATATCCATTTCTACACCTGAGTCCTGAACCACGCAGAGGTTAAGGAGAAAAGAGAGACAAAACACACTGCAAAGAAAAAAAAATGGGTTCAGAACTTCTCTTATCCCTCTTTTGAGATGCATTAACACTTTATGGCCAGCTGTACTGTTATGGACCTGGTGGTTAGGAGCACCCGGAATGACCTGATGAGTAAACTCAAAATCGGGACTAGCTCTGGGGAATTGGAACTCTGCTGACCGCAAACCCTACTCCTGTCACACACACTAGAAATAGCTGTGGAGCGTACCTAACACTCCCTAGACGCCTCTTCACAGCCTAAGAGATAACTACACCTAAAGATTGAAATAGAAGCCTTACCTTGCCTCAGAGAAATTCCCCAAAGGTAAAGGCAGACCCCCACATATATTGACTGTGAGTTAAGAGGAAAGTCACAAACACAGGAATGAAACAGGTTTTAGCAAAGGAGGCCAGACTTCACTAAATAGTCAGAGGATAGAACAGGGAACTATGCGGTCAGCACAAAAGACTACAAAAAACCATGCAGAGTAAGCAAAAAGACTCCCCACACCGACTCACGGCGTGGAGGTGCCACTCTGCACCCCCAGAGCTTCCAGCTAGCAAGGGAATATCATGATAGCAAGCTGGACTAGAAATTAGCAGTACTAAGAAATATATTCAGGAAGCAGTAACAACAAATGAACTAGCAAAGACTTAGCTTCTGCTGGAGTAGACAGGTCCTCAGAGAAGTCCAAGAGAGATCTGAACCAATACTGAAACATTGACAGCTGGCATGAAGTAACGATCTGAGTGGAGTTAAATAGGGAAGCCAGCCTATCAATAAACGAGAGCAGCTGATAAAGCCAACCTCAGTGACCAGCAGTTCCGCTCGAAGCCACCAGACGGAGTCCAAGAGCAGAACCAACCAAAGTACCATTCATGAACACAGTAGGGAGTCCGAGAACGGAATTCACAACAGAAGACCAGCAGGTAGTTGATGTTTGAAGGAGTCTGGAATCAGACATTGGACAATTTATCCTCTTCACAGCATTGTGGTACAGTTCACCTTTGTTGTGGGGCACTTGCATTATTGCATCAAGAATTTCTGTTTTCCCCTTGGTCTAGTATTGTGATACAGCACAATTGTGGTTCTACTGTTCTGTCAAGGGAGGCTAAATAAATGTTGAATAACTTGTTTAAATGTCTTCAATAATCTGTTTCAACTTAAAAGATAATATTTGGTGTTTGGTAGTGTTGAGCGATACCGTCCGATACTTGAAAGTATCGGTATCGGAAAGTATCGGCCGATACCGGCAAAGTATCGGATCCAATCCGATACCCGATACCAATACAAGTCAATGGGACTCAAGTATCGGACGGTATTCCTGATGGTTCCCAGGGTCTGAAGGAGAGGAAACTCTCCTTCAGGCCCTGGGATCCATATAAATGTGTAAAAGAAAGAATTAAAATAAAAAATATCGCTATACTCACCTGTCCGACGCAGCCTGGACCTCAGCGAGGGAACCGGCAGCGTTGTTTGTTTAAAATTCGCGCTTTTACTTGGTTACGTGAAGTCCCGGCTTGTGATTGGTCAGGGCGGCCATGTTGCCAGGACGCGGACCAATCACAGCAAGCCGTGACGAAATTACGTCACGGCTTGCTGTGATTGGTCCGCGTCCCGGCAACATGGCCGCCATTAACCAATCACAAGCCGTGACGTCACGGGAGGCTGGGCACGCGCGCTTTTTAAAATGGGCGCGTGTCCAGCCTCCCGTGATGTCCCAGCTTGTGATTGGTTGCGCCGCGGTCAACCAATCACAAGCCGGGAGGCTGGACACGCGCGCATTTTAAAATTTTAAAATGCGCGCATGTCCAGCCTCCCGGCTTGTGATTGGTTGACCGCGGCGCAACCAATCACAAGCCGGGACGTCACGGGAGGCTGGACACGCGCCCATTTTAAAATGCGCGCGTGTCCAGCCTCCCGTGACGTCACGGCTTGTGATTGGTTGCGTCTCCCATGTGACTGCGACGCAACCAATCACAAAGCCGGGACGTAATTTTAAAATCCTTAAGGACCTGAAATTACGTCACGGCTTGCTGTGATTGGTTGCGTCGCCCATGTGACTGCGACGCAACCAATCACAACGCCGGAACGTAATTTTAAAATCCTGAAGGACCTGAAATTACGTCACGGCTTGCTGTGATTGGTTGCGTCCCGGTCACATGGGCGGCACGCAACCAATCACAAGCCGGGACTCACGTAAAGGAAAGAAAAGCGTGAATTTTAAACAAAGAACGCTGCCGCTTCCCTCGGTAAGGTGCAGGCTGCGTCGGAGAGGTGAGTATAGCAATATTTTTTATTTTAATTCTCTTTTTTACACATTTTTACATCAATGTTGTTTCGATACCGATACCCGATATCACAAAAATATCGGATCTCGGTATCGGAATTCCGATACAGCAAGTATCGGCCGATACCCGATACTTGCAGTATCGGAATGCTCAACACTAGTGTTTGGTAGCTTTAATAACCGGATCCCTACAAATGGATCTCAAGACCTTCATATTCCACTAAATGGGGGGGAGAATTACCGACTGTGTTCTAGAGAAATACATTTATTATGACTAATTATTGTTTCACACTGCAAAAATGTCATTCATAAATGTTCTATGCTAGGTCTTATTCGTTGCCCTGCCGCTGAAGCATGTTGTGATATCTGTGATCTGAAGACAGAGAAATGTTAAAAATAAATAGATCATGCTAATAGTGATCTAAATACTGAGATGTGTACAGAGGATTGCTGGGAGGACACAGATTGTGGTTTTCTATCAACTTCATCTGCATTTAAAATTTTTATGTAATGCTGGTAATTAAAAAAAGTACTCTAGTGTTGACAAGGCACAGTGCCATACCATGACTATCTATTTGCTTTTGCTGTACAACCCTATAATTTTTTACTATTCGATATTTATTTTTACTCCTCATTGGGAGGGGGGAGACACAAGAAAGATAGGTGAACTCTGCTGAGACCACAAACATCCCTTTGCAAACAATAACTTGGCTGTTGCATCACATAACACGTTCACACTGGTGTTCTAGTGGTGGTGTCTGAAGAGATGTAGAGGATGTGTTGTATCCCACTAGGAAGCCATTTCTATGGGATACCGTATATATTGTGCGTTTTCATATAAATGCTCGCCACTTTTATGTGGACTGGGCATTTTATTTACATTGTGAGACCTGCTGACAGGCAGCACAAAAAGGGTTAATCTTCTCCCAAGCTTGATCACGTGACCCAGCTCAGTTTTACTATGCATAAGGTATCAGGCCTCCATCATTTTTGGGGGGTTATGTCTTAGCCTACTTATTTACACAATTTTTCTGGCCCCAAAAAAACAAAATACAGGCAAGATATTTGAGAGTGGCCTGTCTCCGTCAGACACCTCATCTATATGTGGGCTACATATTGTGGCATTTGAGTTCTCCATTGAACTGTTTTTCCTGTGTCTTGCTAAAGTTATTGACACCAGTTTGATGAAAAAATTTTTTTTACCTACAGGCCAGATATTTTAAACTGTGGGTTTCCCACACATGGATAATATATAAGTTTGCTCCAAATTCAGCCATTTGGAGTGAACGTGGAAAATAATGTAGTACATTTAAAATGGGCATGACGTGTGTCAAGGGACGTGGAAGTGGACGTGATGGTGATGGTGCATGCAGAGGCTGAGGCTATTGGCAAGCTGAAATTGGGCCACACCAAACACCCACATTTTCTTGCTCAACCTTCCTGTGCCAATTACTAGGGGAACGCAACAGCACACCATGTTTTGAACCCACAGCAGTGTCCAAAGGTTGTTGGTTGGATAACAGATAATGCTTCCAGTCACTTTGCCACCATCAGTCACTTTGCCACCACCACCAGCACCCTGTCTTCCACATGGTCATGTCTGAGTAGCCGTGAGTCTGGACCGCATATTCCTCACCCTGATCCTCCTTCCTTCCACTATGTTGATTGCCTGTAGACAACTGATCCAACACTTGGACACTCCCAAGAGCTGTTCATTTTCCCATTTATAGATTCTGGCCTCTTGCCTGATGCACTAGAAGCGGGGCAAGATGATATTGCATGTAGTGCTGCCCAAATATTTGAGCAGCCACGTTCACACAAATGTGATGGTGGAAATATGTCACAAAAGGTGGATGATGATGACACACAATAGCTACAAACTCAGGAAGAGGACCAGGGTGCAGAAGTGGAAGATGAGGTGGTGGATGTGCAGTGCCCCAGAGACCTGGTCATTGCAGTAACGTCGCTCTGCCGCTAAGGGGAGTGATGTTATGTCTGATTGCACTAAAGGAGTTCACCTGACCAGGTATCACAGTCACACATTACACTTCACATTCCGGCCACCAGGGGGAGCAAAGGGTTCTATGTATTAGGCCACTCCTCACACTCTGGTAAAACTGGGGGTTGGATAGGAAGTTAGACAGAAGCTGACTGGGTTTTGCCCAGGTAACATCTAGTGAGAGGAGAGCGTTACTTGGGAAGATTCAGGGGGGTCCCTGTCAGGGGTGGGATCCTGACAGAGGCCTAGTGAAAGGACAGATAGTTACGGAGCCGTGCCTGCACCTCATTGCGGCGGCATCTTAAGAAAGGACACGAAGCGAAGTATATTGTGGAGAAGTGAGAAACGAGATCACAGCACAAAGGCGATAGAACCAGTAGGAGTCGTGCCCCAAGATCGGCAACATCGGCCGGAATGCCGAGAAAGTAATAGACTCTACGCATTACTTTAAACCAACGGCAGGACAGTTAACTCTAGGTTGGCTGTCTCACCTTAATCATCTAATGAAGACAACAGAGGCAATTGTGGAAGAGGGGAGTCTCTAGGGTCCCTATAAAATAACTCCAGGCCTACCCCGTCATATGGGTGCGTCCTATCCATATCATCTGGGGGACAGAGAGAAAGAACAGAAACATACACGACAGTTGTGAGGACTATCCCGTGGTGCTCAGCAGGGAAGTACTACAACACCCAGGCGCTACTAGGTAGGCAACTGCAAAGGGAACTCTGGATGTGCCTTCGGACCGGCCGGTCTCAGCCAGCCCTGTTAGCAGTGCTCTGGATTGCAGATGCCAAAGCCTTCAGTAAAGATGTAAAGAGACTGCAACCCTGTGTCCTCGTTATTTACTGCGACCTACACCACCACCTACACCTTTTATTGGGCGCCCCTTAGCAGGACCACGGACCGGGTCGGGCCACCGTGACATCCTCAGAACCGAGAGACCCGGATCCGAGTACCCCGCTGTCCTGCGTTTGGGGGCCGCTCCAGATGATATTATTATTATTAATCATTTTTATAGCGCCATTTATTCCATGGCACTTTACATGTGAAAAAGGGGCATGCATAGACAACTAAACTAAACATGAGCAATACAAGTCACATGCAAGTACAGTAGGAGAGAGGAGGACCCTTCTCACAAGGGCTCACAGTCTACAGGGGATGGGGGAGGATAGACTAGTGGAGGGTAGAGCTGGTTGTGTGGCGCTTCAGTAGACTGAGGATCACTGCAGGTTGTAGGCTTATCAGAAGAGGTTGTTCTTCTGGTTCATTCTGAATGTCTCCGTGGTAGCCAGTAGTCTGATGTGTTGTGGTAGAGAATTACAGAGTAATGGTGAAGCACAGTAGAAGTCTTGTATGCAGGTGGGGGAAGAAGAGATAAGAGGGGAGTAGAGAAGGAGATGCTGAGAGGATCAAAGGTTGCATGTAGGTAAGTCCAGGGAGACCATGTCACAGATTTCTGGAGGAGACAGGTTGCGGATGGCTTTGTATGTCATAGTTTTAGGGTTTAGAGAGGAGAGGCTGGGGAATAGTGGGGAGACAGGTAGATTAGTCGGGCAGCAGAGTTAAGGATACATTGGAGTGGTGCAAGAGTACTAGAGGGGAGGCCAGAGATTAGTCGAGGTGGAAGATGATGATGGCGTGCAAAATCGTTTTTGCAGTTTGTTGGTCAAGGAATGTAAGGATCCGGGAAATGTTTTTGAGTTGGAGTCGGCAGAAGGAGGCAAGGGCTTGGTTATGTGGCTTGAAAGAGAGAGCAGAGTCGAAGATCACCCCGAGGCACTGAACATGCGGGACTAGGGAAAGTGAGCAGCCATTAACATTGATGGATAGGTCTGGCGGAGGGGTAGAGTGAGATGTGTGAAAGATGATGAATTCCGTTGTGTCCATGTTCACGTTTAGAAAGCGAGCAGAAAAGAAGGATGAAATAGCGGACTAACATTGTATGATTTTGGTCATTAAGGAGGTGATGTCAGGTCCAGATAGGTAGATCTGTGAGTACAGATGATATTGCAAACCGTGGGATTCTATGAGCTGTCCAAGGCAGAAGGTGTAGATGGAGAAGAGTAGGTGTGTCCTACAGCTGAGCCTTGGGGAACACCAAAAGACATGGGACAAGGTGAGGAGGTGGTGTGGGATGGAAGTTACCAGTACAATTGTTAGGTGTTCCCGAGTCTGGTTAGATTCTCAAGGCTGACGATATCCCCAAGCAGGCCATTTGCACAACTGGCCATGCCCACATCAGCAGGGGTAGCAAAACTACCAGCCTGATCCCCACCAGCATGATCAAGCACATGGCAGCAAAGCACCCGACTTTGTGGGCCGAACACCAGGCTCCAGGAACAGTGCCTGCGGGTGATACCACTTCTTCTTCTGTGGTTGTTCGTGCAAGCCAATCCCCTCATGGTGCATGCAGAGATGCATCCTGCCCAGCATCTGTAGCTGCACACAAACTCAACTAGCACCATCAACAAGCACGTCCAAGTCCTTCTCCCAGCACAGCGTTCAGCTATCCATACCCCAGTCCTTGGAACGCAAAGGGAAATATGCAGCCAAAGCACCACAGGCCACAGAACTAAATTCACACATATCTCATCTGCTTGTGCTAGAAATGTTGCATTTCAGGCTCATTGAGACGGAGGCATAAAGCAACATAATGGAGGTGGCCATCCCAAGGTATTCGGTCCCTGTCATGATCTCAATGGCAAGAGAACATAGCATCAGCATATATAGGAACTAGCTCTTGGAAGATGGGAACTGAGCTGACCATGAACTAAACCTAACACACAACTAGCAGTGGCCGGGTAGCATGCCTACGTTGATTCTAGATGCCCAGCACCAGCCGGAGGACTAAATAATGCTAGCAGAGGAAAATAAGTCCTAGCTCACCTCTAGAGAAATACCCCGAAAGGAGACAGAGGCCCCCCACATGTATTGGCGGTGAATTAAGATGAAATAACAAAACGTAGTATGAAAATAGGTTTAGCAAATTTGAGGTCCACTTACTACATAGCAGAAGACAGAAAGAACACTTTCATGGTCAGCTAAAAACCCTATCAAAACACCATCCAGAAATTACTTTAAAACTCTGGCATTAACTCATAACACCAGAGTGGCAATTCCTGTTCACAAGAGCTTTCCAGACACAGTAACGAAACTACAGCTGTGAACTGGAACAAAAATGCAAAAACAAACATGGACAAGAGTCCAACTTATCTAGTAGTTGTCTAGGAGCAGGAACAAGCACAGAGAGGCTTCTGATAACATTGATGACCGGCAAGCAACTAACAAAGCAGCAAGGTTATATAGCGACTCCCACATCTTGATGGGAACAGGTGAACAGAGAAGATGAAGACACCAGTTCAATTCCACCAGTAGCCACCGGGGGAGCCCAGAATCCAAATTCACAACAGTACCCCCCCCTCAAGGAGGGGGCACCGAACCCTCACCAGAACCACCAGGGCGATCAGGATGGGCCCTATGAAAGGCACGAACCAGATCAGAGGCATGAACATCAGATGCATTCACCCAAGAATTATCCTCCTGGCCGTATCCCTTCCACTTGACCAGATACTGGAGTCTCCGTCTGGAAACACGAGAGTCTAAGATTTTCTCCACAACGTACTCCAACTCACCCTCAACCAACACCGGAGCAGGAGGCTCAACGGAAGGCACAACCGGTACCTCATACCTGCGCAATAATGACCGATGAAAAACGTTATGAATAGAAAAGGATGCAGGGAGGTCCAAACGGAAGGAAACAGGGTTAAGAATCTCCAATATCTTATACGGGCCGATGAACCGAGGCTTAAACTTAGGAGAAGAGACCCTCATAGGGACAAAACGAGAAGACAACCACACCAAATCCCCAACACAAAGCCGAGGACCAACACGACGGTGGCGGTTGGCAAAAAGCTGAGTCTTCTCCTGGGACAACCTCAAATTGTCCACCACCTGCCCCCAGATCTGATGCAATCTCTCCACCACAGCATCCACTCCAGGACAATCTGAAGATTCCACCTGACCAGAGGAAAATCGAGGATGAAACCCCGAATTACAGAAAAACGGGGACACCAAAGTGGCAGAGCTGGCCCGATTATTGAGAGCGAACTCCGCCAATGGCAAAAAAGCAACCCAATCATCCTGGTCAGCAGACACAAAACACCTCAGATATGTCTCCAGGGTCTGATTAATCCGCTCGGTCTGGCCATTCGTCTGAGGATGGAAAGCGGACGAAAAAGATAAATCTATGCCCATCCTAGCACAGAATGCCCGCCAAAATCTAGACACGAATTGAGTCCCTCTGTCAGAAACGATATTCTCAGGAATACCATGCAAACGAACGACATTTTGAAAAAACAGAGGAACCAACTCGGAAGAAGAAGGCAACTTGGGCAGAGGAACCAAATGGACCATCTTAGAGAAACGGTCACACACCACCCAGATGACAGACATCTTCTGAGAAACAGGCAGATCTGAAATAAAATCCATCGAGATGTGCGTCCAAGGCCTCTTAGGAATAGGCAAGGGCAACAATAATCCACTAGCCCGAGAACAACAAGGCTTGGCCCGAGCACAAACGTCACAAGACTGCACAAAGCCTCGCACATCTCGTGACAGTGAAGGCCACCAGAAGGACCTTGCCACCAAATCCCTGGTACCAAAAATGCCAGGATGACCTGCCAACGCAGAAGAATGAACCTCAGAGATTACTCTACTGGTCCAATCATCAGGAACAAACAGTTTATCAGGTGGGCAACGATCAGGTCTATCCGCCTGAAACTCCTGCAAGGCCCGCCGCAGGTCTGGAGAAACGGCTGACAATACCACTCCATCCTTAAGGATACCTGTGGGCTCAGAGTTACCAGGCGAGTCAGGCTCAAAACTCCTAGAAAGGGCATCCGCCTTAACATTCTTAGAACCCGGTAGGTATGACACCACAAAATTAAACCGAGAGAAAAATAATGACCAGCGCGCCTGTCTAGGATTCAGGCGCCTGGCGGTCTCAAGATAAATCAAATTTTTGTGGTCCGTCAATACCACCACCTGATGTCTGGCCCCCTCAAGCCAATGGCGCCACTCCTCAAAAGCCCACTTCATGGCCAAAAGCTCCCGATTCCCAACATCATAATTCCGCTCAGCGGGCGAAAATTTACGGGAAAAGAAGGCACAAGGCCTCATCACGGAGCAGTCAGAACTTTTCTGCGACAACACTGCCCCAGCTCCGATCTCAGAAGCGTCGACCTCAACCTGAAAAGGTAGAGCAACATCAGGCTGACGCAACACAGGGGCAGAGGAAAAACGGCGCTTAAGCTCCCGAAAGGCCTCCACAGCATCAGGGGACCAATCAGCAACATCAGCACCCTTCTTAGTCAAATCGGTCAATGGCTTAGCAATATCCGAAAAACCAGCAATAAATCGACGATAAAAGTTAGCAAAGCCCAAAAATTTCTGAAGACTCTTAAGAGAAGAGGGCTGCGTCCAATCACAAATAGCTTGAACCTTGACAGGATCCATTTCAATGGAAGAGGGGGAAAAAATATATCCCAAAAAGGAAATCCTCTGTACCCCAAAAACACACTTAGAACCCTTCACACACAAAGAATTAGACCGCAAAACCTGAAAAACCCTCCTGACTTGCTGGACATGAGAGTCCCAGTCATCCGAAAAAATCAGAATATCATCCAGATACACAATCATAAATTTATCCAAATAATCGCGAAAAATATCATGCATAAAGGACTGGAAAACTGACGGAGCATTTGAAAGACCAAAAGGCATCACTAAATACTCAAAGTGGCCCTCGGGCGTATTAAATGCGGTTTTCCACTCATCCCCCTGCCTGATTCGCACCAAATTATACGCCCCACGAAGGTCAATCTTAGAGAACCACTTGGCCCCCTTTATGCGAGCAAACAAATCAGTCAGCAACGGCAATGGGTATTGATATTTAACAGTGATTTTATTCAAAAGCCGATAATCAATACATGGTCTCAAAGAGCCGTCTTTTTTTGACACAAAGAAAAAACCGGCTCCTAAGGGAGATGACGATGGACGAATATGTCCCTTTTCCAAGGACTCCTTTATATATTCTCGCATAGCAGCATGTTCAGGCACAGACAGATTAAATAAACGACCCTTTGGGTATTTACTACCCGGGATTAAATCTATGGCACAATCGCACTCTCGGTGCGGAGGTAACGAACCAAGCTTGGATTCTTCAAAGACGTCACGATAGTCAGACAGGAACTCAGGAATTTCAGAGGGAATAGATGATGAAATGGAAACCACAGGTACATCCCCAGCTCAACACAGACATAGCTCTCCAGTCGAGGACTGGGTTGTGAGATTGCAGCCAAGGCAATCCTAGCACCAAATCATCATGTAGATTATACAGCACCAGAAAGCGAATAATCTCCTGGTGATCCGGATTAATACGCATAGTTACTTGTGTCCAGTATTGTGGTTTATTATTAGCCAATGGGGTGGAGTCAATCCCCTTCAGAGGAATAGGAGTCTCCAAAGGCTCTAAATCATACCCACAGCGTTTGGCAAAGGACCAATCCATAAGACTCAAAGCGGCGCCAGAGTCGACATAGGCGTCCGTGGTAATAGATGACAAAGAGCAAATCAGGGTCACAGATAGAATAAACTTAGACGGTGAGGTGCAAATGGAAACAGATTTACCAAGCTTTTTAGTGCGTTTAGAGCATGCTGATATAACATGAGTAGAATCACCACAATAGAAACACAACCCATTTTTCCGTCTAAAATTCTGCCGCTCGCTTCGGGACAGAATTCTATCACACTGCATACTCTCTGGCGACTTCTCAGTGGACACCGCCAGATGGTGCACTGGTTTGCGCTCCCGCAAACGCCTATCGATCTGAATAGCCATTGTCATGGACTCATTCAGACCCGCAGGCACAGGGAACCCCACCATAACATCCTTAATGGCATCAGAGAGACCCTCTCTGAAAGTCGCCGCCAGGGCGCACTCATTCCACTGAGTAAGCACAGACCATTTACGGAATCTTTGGCAGTAAATTTCCGCTTCATCTTGCCCCTGAGATAGGGACATCAAAGTTTTTTCTGCCTGAAGCTCCAAATGAGGTTCGTCATAAAGCAACCCCAAGGCCAGAAAAAACGCATCCACATTGAGCAACGCAGGATCCCCTGGTGTCAATGAAAAAGCCCAGTCTTGAGGGTCGCCCCGGAGCAAGGAAATCACAATCCTGACCTGCTGTGCAGGGTCTCCGGCAGAGCGAGATTTCAGGGACAAAAATAATTTGCAATTATTTCGAAAATTCTGAAACCCAGATCTATTCCCCGAGAAAAATTCCGGCAAAGGAATTCTCGGCTCAGATACAGGTGCATGACAAACAAAATCTTGCAAATTTTGTACCTTCGTGGCGAGATTATTCAAACCTGCAGTTACACTCTGAAGATCCATTACAAACAGGTGGACACAGAGCCATTCAAGGGTTAAGAGGAGGTAAGAAGCAGCTAGACAGCAATTAAGGGCTAGACAGCAAAACTCTGAAGGGAAAAAAAAAAAAAAAATATTTCCCTTAAACACTTCTCTATCTCCTGCTTCAGCCCAAACAATTAACACTTTGTGGGCCGGTCAAACTGTCATGATCTCAATGGCAAGAGAACATAGCATCAGCATATATAGGAACTAGCTCTTGGAAGATGGGAACTGAGCTGACCATGAACTAAACCTAACACACAACTAGCAGTGGCCGGGTAGCATGCCTACGTTGATTCTAGATGCCCAGCACCAGCCGGAGGACTAAATAATGCTAGCAGAGGAAAATAAGTCCTAGCTCACCTCTAGAGAAATACCCCGAAAGGAGACAGAGGCCCCCCACATGTATTGGCGGTGAATTAAGATGAAATAACAAAACGTAGTATGAAAATAGGTTTAGCAAATTTGAGGTCCACTTACTACATAGCAGAAGACAGAAAGAACACTTTCATGGTCAGCTAAAAACCCTATCAAAACACCATCCAGAAATTACTTTAAAACTCTGGCATTAACTCATAACACCAGAGTGGCAATTCCTGTTCACAAGAGCTTTCCAGACACAGTAACGAAACTACAGCTGTGAACTGGAACAAAAATGCAAAAACAAACATGGACAAGAGTCCAACTTATCTAGTAGTTGTCTAGGAGCAGGAACAAGCACAGAGAGGCTTCTGATAACATTGATGACCGGCAAGCAACTAACAAAGCAGCAAGGTTATATAGCGACTCCCACATCTTGATGGGAACAGGTGAACAGAGAAGATGAAGACACCAGTTCAATTCCACCAGTAGCCACCGGGGGAGCCCAGAATCCAAATTCACAACAGGTCCCCAGCCGAAACTATTTCTTCCAGTCTGCGGCATTACACAAGCACGTGTCCCGCAACATTACCTGGGCCCTCAACAATGCTGTTTGTTATGATCTGGTGGCCTAAGAGCAGCATGAGATGTACTCTGGAGAAGGTGGGACCTGTACTGACCGCAGACCCTGAACTTAACACCGCAACTAGAAGTAGCCGTGGAATGTACCTAGCACTCCCTGGACATCTCGACACAGCCGGAGGACTAATTACCCCTAGAGATAGAAAAGGGAAACTATCTAGCCTCAGAGAAAATTCCCAACTGATAGACAGCCCCCCACAAATATTGACTGTGAGAGGAGAGGGAAAAAACATACACAGACTGAAATCAGAATTTAGCAAAGGAGGCCACTTCTAGCTAAATAGATAGGATAGGACAGAGTACTATGCGGTCAGTATTAAAACACTAGAAAATATCCACCACAGAAAATACAAAAACTCCACAGCTAACTAAAGATATGGAGGGTATATCTGCATCTCCAGAGATACCAGCTTGGCTAAACAAATCCTTATACAGACCAAGCTGGACAAGACAAAAACATGGAAAAGAACTGAACAATAAGGCCACAGCATGTGGACAGCAAAAACTCAAGGCCAGAACTTATCTTTGTTGAAAAGAACTGCAAGCAGGAGAGACCAGGCAGAGATGTGAATCCTCCAGGAACAATGGACAACTGGCACTGACTAAAGGGTGAAGCAAGACTAAATAGCCCAGTCAGATTTGCAAAAAGTGAACACACCTGATTAGGGTTGAGCGACTTTTATTTTTATAGGATCGGGTCGGGTTTCACGAAACCCGATTTTCTCAAAAGTCGGGTCGAGTGCAATCGGCCGATCCTATAAAAAAGTCGGGGTCGGGTTCGGCCAAAACACGAAACCCAATGCAGTGCAATGGGATACTATGGTTCCCAGGGTCTGAAGGAGAGGAAACTCTCCTTCAGGCCCTGGGATCCATAATAATGTGTAAAATAAAGAATCAAAATAAAAAATATTGATATACTCACCCTCGGACGCGCCCTGGTACTAACCGGCAGCCTTCCTTCCTAAGAATGAGCGCGTGAATGACCTGCGGTGATGTCGCGGCTTGTGATTGGTCGCATGAGCGGTCACATGGGCGCTCACGCGACCAATCACAAGCCGCGACGTCACCGCAGGTCATTCACGCGCTCATTCTTAGGAAGGAAGGCTGCCGGTTAGTACCAGGGCGCATCCGAGGGTGAGTATATCAATATTTTTTATTTTAATTCTTTATTTTACACTTAAATATGGATTCCGATATCGATTCCCGATATCGCAAACATATCGGAACTCGGTATCGGAATTCCGATACCAGATTCAGAAGATCGCCGACCTCATGGCCGACCCCACACAGGAGTCGGGTCGGGTTTCATGAAACCCGACTTTGCCAAAAGTCGGCGACTTCTGAAAATGGCCGACCCGTTTCGTTCAACCTTACACCTGATAAATGCTGCGATCCAGAGACAGCAGCGCTACCACTTACAACCACCGGAGTGAGCCCAAGAGCAGAATTCACAACAGTACCCCCCTTGAGGAGGGGTCACCGAACCCTCACCAGAGCCCCCAGGCCAATCCGGACGAACCAAATGAAAGGCACGAACCAAATCATCAGCATGAACATCGGAGGCAACAACCCAAAAATGATCCTCCTGGCCATAACCCTTCCATTTGACAAAATACTGAAGCTCCCGCCTCGAAAAACGAGAATCCAAAATCTTCTCAACCACATACTCCAACTCCCCATCAATCAACACCGGGGCAGGAGGATCAACAGAGGGAACAATGGGCACCACATATTTCCGCAACAAAGATCTATGAAAAACATTATGGATGGAAAAAGAGGCTGGAAGGGCCAAACGAAAAGACACTGGATTGATAATCTCAGAAATCCTATAAGGGCCAATAAACCGAGGCTTATACTTAGGGGAAGAAACCTTCATAGGGACATGACGGGAAGACAACCAGACCAAATCCCCACCCGAAGCCGGGAACCAACACACCGACGACGGTTAGCAAAATGCTGAGCCCCCTCCTGAGACAACACCAAATTGTCAACAACATGAGCCCAAATTTGCTGCAACCTGTCAACCACAGAGTCCACCCCAGGACAATCAGAAGGCTCAACCTGCCCCGAAGAAAAACGAGGATGAAAACCAGAGTTACAAAAGAAGGGTGAAACCAAGGTAGCAGAACTAGCCCGATTATTAAGGGCAAACTCGGCCAATGGCAAGAAAGCCACCCAATCATCCTGATCAGCAGACACAAAGCATCTCAAATAAGTTTCCAAAGTCTGATTAGTTCGCTCGGTTTGGCCATTTGTCTGAGGATAAAATGCGGAAGAAAAAGACAAATCAATGCCCAGCCTAGCACAAAAGGCCCGCCAAAACCTAGAAACTAACTGGGAACCTCTATCGGTCACAATATTCTCCGGAATGCCATGCAAACGAACCACATGCTGAAAAAACAACGGAACCAAATCAGAAGAGGAAGGCAACTTAGGCAAAGGTACCAAATGAACCATCTTAGAAAACCGGTCACAAACCACCCAGATAACTGACATCCTCTGGGAAACCGAAAGATCCGAAACAAAATCCATAGAAATATGCGTCCAAGGCCTCTCAGGGACCGGCAAAGGCAAAAGCAACCCACTAGCGCGGGAACAGCAAGGCTTGGCCCACGCACAAGTCCCACAGGACTGCACAAAAGAATGCACATCCCGTGAAAAGAAGGCCACCAAAAGGACCTACCAACCAAATATCTGGTACCAAAAATCCCCGGATGACCAGCTAACACAGAACAATGAACCTCCGAAATCACTTTACTAGTCCATCTGTCAGGAACAAACAATTTCCCCACTGGACAGCGGTCAGGTTTATCAGCCTGAAATTCCTGAAGATCCCCTCGTAAATCAGGGGAGATGGCAGAAAGAATCACCCCTTCCTTCAGAATACCGACCGCCTCAAGGACCCCAGGAGTATCAGGCAAAAAGCTCCTAGAGAGGGCATCAGCCTTAACATTCTTAGAACCCGGAAGATACGAGACCACAAAATCAAAACGGGAGAAAAACAGGGACCATCGGGCCTGTCTAGGATTCAGCCGTTTGGCAGACTCGAGATAAATCAGATTCTTATGATCGGTCAAGACCACAATACGGTGCTTGGCCCCCTCAAGCCAATGTCGCCACTCCTCAAATGCCCACTTCATAGCCAACAACTCATGATTGCCGACATCATAATTGCGTTCCGCAGGCGAAAACTTTCGAGAAAAGAAGGCACACAGTTTCATCAAGGAATCATCAGAATTCCTCTGAGACAAAACGGCCCCTGCCCCAATCTCAGAAGCATCAACCTCAACCTGAAAAGGAAGAGAAACATCCGGCTGACGCAACACAGGGGCAGAAGTAAATCGGCGTTTAAGCTCCTGAAAGGCAGAAACAGCTGCAGAGAACCAATTAGTCACATCAGCGCCTTTCTTCATCAAATCGGTCAGGGGTTTAAGCACACTGGAGAAGTTGGCAATGAAACGGCGATAAAAATTAGCAAAGCCCAAAAACTTCTGAAGGCTCTTCACGGATGTGGGCTGGATCCAATCATGAATGGCCTGAACCTTAACTGGATCCATTTCTATAGATGAGGGAGAAAAAATGAAGCCCAAAAAAGAAATCTCCTGTACTCCAAAGAGGCACTTAGACCCCTTCACAAGCAAGGCATTATCACGAAGGATCTGAAATACCATCCTGACTTGTTTCACATGAGACTCCCAATCATCTGAAAAAATCAAAATATCATCCAAATATACAATCATGAATTTATCAAGATAATTCCGAAATATATCATGCATGAAGGACTGAAACACAGATGGAGCATTAGAGAGTCCGAATGGCATCACAAGGTATTCAAAATGGCCTTCGGGCGTATTAAACGCAGTTTTCCATTCGTCACCCTGCTTAATACGAACAAGATTATATGCCCCTTGAAGGTCAATCTTAGTAAACCAACTAGCCCCCTTAATTCTAGCAAACAGATCAGAAAGCAAAGGCAAAGGGTATTGGAATTTGACCATGATCTTATTCAATAGGCGATAATCAATACAGGGTCTCAAGGAGCCATCTTTTTTGGCAACAAAAAAAAACCTGCTCCCAATGGTGAAGAAGATGGCCGAATATGCCCCTTCTCCAAGGACTCCTTAACATAGCTCCGCATGGCGGTATGTTCTGGCACAGACAGGTTGAAAAGTCGGCCCTTAGGGAACTTACAGCCTGGAATCAAGTCAATAGCACAATCACAGTCCCTATGCAGTGGAAGGGAACTGGACTTGGGCTCATTGAATACATCCTGGAAATCTGACAAAAACTCAGGAATTTCAGAAGAGGGGGAGGAGGCAATTGACATCAAAGGAACGTCACCATGAACCCCCTGACAACCCCAACTAGTCACAGACATAGATTTCCAATCTAATACCGGATTATGCACCTGTAACCATGGGAAACCCAGCACAATAGCATCATGCAAATTATGCAACACCAGAAAACGAAAATCTTCCTGATGGGCTGGCGCCATGCACATGGTCAGCTGTGTCCAAAACTGAGGTTTATTTTTAGCCAACGGTGTAGCATCAATGCCCCTCAAAGGAATAGGACTCTGCAAAGGCTGCAAGGGGAAACCACAACGTCTGGCAAATTCTAAGTCCATTAAGTTTAGAGCGGCACCTGAATCCACAAATGCCATGACAGAAAATGACGATAATGAGCAGATCAGGGTCACAGATAACAGAAATTTAGGTTGTACAGTACTGATGGTAACAGAACTAGCGATTCTCTTGGTACGCTTAGGGCAATCAGAAATAACATGAGCAGAATCGCCGCAGTAAAAACACAACCTATTCTGACATCTGAATCCTTGTCGTTCAGCTCTAGACACAATCCTATCACACTGCATAGGCTCAGGACTCCACTCGGAAGACAATGCCATAGTGTGCACAACTCTGCGCTCGCGCAAGCGCCGATCAATCTGAATGGCCAGAGACATAGAATCACTCAGACCAACAGGCGTGGGGAACCCCACCATAACATCTTTAACGGATTCAGAAAGACCCTTTCTGAAGATTGCCACCAAGGCATCCTCATTCCATTTAGTCAGTACAGACCATTTTCTAAACTTCTGGCAATATGATTCTGCCGCTTCTTGACCCTGAGACAGGGCCAACAAGGTCTTCTCAGCATGATCCACTGAATTAGGTTCGTCATACAATAACCAAGCGCCTGAAAAAAGGTGTCTACATTAAGCAACGCCGGATTCCCAGGTTCCAGGGCAAATGCCCAATCCTGGGGGTCACCACGCAGCAGAGATATAACAATTTTAACCTGCTGGATGGGATCACCAGAGGAACAGGGTTTCAGAGCAAAAAACAGTTTACAGTTATTTTTTAAGCTCAGAAATTTGGACCTATCCCCAAAAAACAAATCAGGAGTTGGAATTCTAGGCTCTAAAACTGGAGTCTGAACGATATAATCGGAAATACCCTGTACTCTAGCAGCAAGTTGATCCACACGAGAAGCCAATCCCTGAACATCCATACCAGCGCCGAACTCCTGAGCCACCCAGAGGTAAAGAGGGAAGAAAAAAAAAAAACACAACAGACTACAGAAAAAAAATGGCTCAGCACTTTCCTTCCCTTCTTCTGAGATGCGGTTAACTCATTGTTGGCCAGTTGTACTGTTATGATCTGGTGGCCTAAGAGCAGCATGAGACGTACTCTGGAGAAGGTGGTACCTGTACTGACCGCAGACCCTCAACTTAACACCGCAACTAGAAGTAGCCGTGGAATGTACCTAGCACTCCCTGGACATCTCGACACAGCCGGAGGACTAATTACCCCTAGAGATAGAAAAGGGAAACTATCTTGCCTCAGAGAAAATTCCCAACGGATAGACAGCCCCCCACAAATATTGACTGTGAGAGGAGAGGGAAAAAACATACACAGACTGAAATCAGAATTTAGCAAAGGAGGCCACTTCTAGCTAAATAGATAGGATAGGACAGAGTACTATGCGGTCAGTATTAAAACACTAGAAAATATCCACCATAGAAAATACAAAAACTCCACAGCTAACTAAAGATATGGAGGGTATATCTGCATCTCCAGAGATACCAGCTTGGCTAAACAAATCCTTATACAGACCAAGCTGGACAAGACAAAAACATGGAAAAGAACTGAACAATAAGGCCACAGCATGTGGACAGCAAAAACTCAAGGCCAGAACTTATCTCTGTTGAAAAGAACTGCAAGCAGGAGAGACCAGGCAGAGATGTGAATCCTCCAGGAACAATGGACAACTGGCACTGACTAAAGGGTGAAGCAAGACTAAATAGCCCAGTCAGATTTGCAAAAAGTGAACACACCTGATAAATGCTGCGATTCAGAGACAGCAGCGCTACCACTTACAACCACCGGAGGGAGCCCAAGAGCAGAATTCACAACAGCTGTTACTGGGAAAGTGCACCTAACCACAGGCACGTGGACAAGTGCTTGTGGGCAGGGATTGTGCATCTTGCTGTTGGCACACTGGGTTAACATAGTGGAAACCATGACCCAGTCGGACTTTGGGAGACATGTCACAGGTGTATGGAGGAGACAGGTTGTGGATGGCTTTGTATGTCATAGTTAGGGTTTTGAACTGTAGCTTCTGGGCAATAGAAAGGCAGTGAAGGCAGTGAATGGCCTGGCAGAGAGGAGAGGCTGGTAATAATGGAGGAACAGTTGGATTAGTAGTGCAGCAGAGTTTAGGATAGATTGGAGTGGTGCAAGAGTGCTAGAGGTGAGGCCAGAGAGTAGAAGATTGCAATAGTCAAGATGGGAGAAGATGAGGGCATGCACAAATGTTTTTGTAGTTTCTTGATCAAGGAATGTACGGATAAGGGAAATGTTTTTGAGTTGTAGTGGGCAGGAGGAGGCAATGTCTTGGATATGTAGCTTAAAAGAGAGGGCAGAGTCTAGGATCACCGAGACACATGCAGGACTATTTTTCCCAGTCTGCCATCCAAGCATTACACAGGCACGTGTGCCACAATATTACCCGTGTCCTCCACAATGCTGTTACTGGGAAAGTCCACCTAACCTTGGACATGTTGACAAGTGCTTGTGGGCAGGGACAGTACATCTTGTTGATGGCACGCTGGGTTAACATAGTGGAAGCCAGGACCCAGTTGGACTGTATGATGGAACATGTCCTCCCGATGATGACGATTGCGGGCCCTACATCAATCAGGGTTGCCCCCACAGTCTACAGCTCCTGCACCTCCTCCTTTTCTTCAGCCTCCATCTCCGAAATGACCACATCAGTCACAAGCTGGAAGCACTGCAGCACTGCCTTAGCCTAGGGACAACAGGCTATGCTGAAGCTAATATGCTTAGGTGACAAACCGCACAATGATAAAGAGTTGTGGACAGCTCTGAAAGAGCAGGCAGATTTGTGGCTGACACCGCTGAACCTACAGCCAGGCATGGTCATGTGTGACAATGGCAGGAACCTGGTGGCGGATCTGAAGTGAGGGAATCTAACACATGTACAATTCCTGGCCCATGTGCTTAACCTCCTTGTTCAACGGTTTCTCAGTAGCGATCCAGAGCTGCCGGATCTGCTTGTAAAAGTACACCGCCCTGCGTGCCCATTTTAGAAAGTCAGGTACAGCTTCATCCACCCTTGCCGTGCTTCAGCAGCGATTGCAGCTTATGGCTCACCGACTGGTGTGTGATGTCCCCATGCATTTGAAATCTACACTGCAGATGTTGGAAAGGGTTTGTGAGCAGAAAAGGGCAGTTTTTACCAGCATCAACAAGGCCATTGGTATTCAGTTCAGAATTCACACATAAGATCTCAGGAGTAGACATGGATGTCATACATATATACCATCACTAGTGTTGAGCATTCTGATACCGCAAGTATCGGGTATCGGCCGATATTTGCGGTATCGGAATTCCGATACCGAGTTCCGATATTTTTGTGATATCGGAAATCGGAATCGGAAGTTCCCAGTGTATGGTTCCCAGGGTCTGAAGGAGAGGAAACTCTCCTTCAGGCCCTGGGATCCATATTCATGTGTAAAATAAAGAATAAAAATAAAAATAGGGATATACTCACCCTCTGACGCGCCCTGGTTGTAACCGCTGCAACCGGCAGCCTCCGTTCCTTAGAATGAGCAAGTGAAGGACCTGCGATGACGTCGTGGCTTGTGATTGGTCGCGTGAGAGGTCACATGAGCGGTCATGTGACCAATCACAAGCCGCGACGTCATCGAAGGTCTTTAACTCGGCATTCTTAGGAACGGAGGCACCGCTAAGAGCAGGGGCCGCCGGAGGGGTGAGTATATCAATATTTTTTATTTTTATTCTTTATTTTATACATGAATATGGATCCCAGGGCCTGAAGGAGAGTTTCCTCTCCTTCAGACCCTGGGAACCATTCCGATATTTTGTGTCCCATAGATATGCATTGGTATCGGGTATCGGTATCAGCGAGATCCGATATTTTGCCGGTGTCGGCCGATCCAATCCGATACCGATACCTTTGCATATCGGAAGGTATCGCTCAACACTAACCATCACCCAAAACATTGAGGAATCCACCAAGATGGTGAGCGGCGATGATGCCATAATTAGCATCACCATCCTGCTTCTCTGTGTTCTAATAATAATTATAATGATTATTTATATAGCGCCAACATATCTACAGTTTAACAGTTTCAAACACAATAGTCCTAAGTAACAATATTAGCAATAATACAACAATTAAAGCAAAATATAATGACCCTGCTCAAAAGAGCTTACAATCTACAATGAGGTTGGGAAGATACAAAGTACTGGGGTGTATTTACAAAGATGTATTTACAATGATAGTGCAGAGGTTAGTCGAAAGACGAAAGTCATGGATGGCCTAATGACAAGGAGGAGGAGGGAGCATGGTCAGTCGTCCTCTTGGTGAGGATATGGAAGTCTTGCCTGTTAGCAGTCCTGCACGCATTCGGTTGACTTTGTTATGCTGCTTTTCCCGTGACCCTCACGTTCTCAAAATTTTGAATGAAAGAAAGGCAATACTGATTGGGGACACTTCTAGACCCACGCTAATAAGAGAACTTTATATCTCTTATTCCAGAGGCAGACAGGTATACAAAAATGTTGCAGTACCAGAGGGCCCTTCTTGCGGAATTATTAAAAAATTTCCCATCTGAAAACGCTGGCAGCAGAAGTCACAGTTCGTTGGATAACCAAGTAGTACAGGTGAGAGAGACACAACTCCAATCCAGCTGAGGCAGTGGAACACTGGCAAAGTTCTGGGAGAATTTTCTTAGACCCTCCAATCGCCATGGTCCTGAGACGCAGTGTATTCTCACAAGGATTGCAAAGTTTGGGAAGATGCTGAAGGAGTACCTTGCTGACCAAACCAATGTCCTCCGTGATTACTCTGTGCCTTATAATTATTTGGTATCCAAGCTGGACATGTGGCATGAACTGGCTTTCTCTACTGCGCACATGTACTGTACCCACGGTCACGAAGCGAACTGTGCCTCGCTCTCTGGCAGTCACTGGGCACACCGCTCTCTTGCAGTGCCACTTTTAGAGGCAGGAGATGATGGGAATAGTCCTTCGTAGTGCCAGTGCTCTAAGGAGGGAGCACACTGCTCAGCCTCCTACGCACTGATTGTCTCTGCCAAAAATCTCCCGCTTTCTCTTCAGCTGGACCCCGGCCTCTAGGTCACCGGGTCTGTCTGCTGCATGTCATCTCAGCACCGGCACTTCGGGTATGTAGTGCACTGCCCCCCTTGCTGCTCACATGCTGACAGTGGGGGACTCACTCCTGCTTTGCGTGTTTTTTCCCTCACCTTCCGGCCAGGTTCCCTGTCTAAACACGCCCCCTCTTCCTGAGTAATGGGGCCTGTCCATTCCCCTATTCCTTCCCAAGGGAAACAGAGGACGCAAGCTTGACAGTTCCGGACACGGCACAGCACAGGTACCCACAGACCGGTCTTCTTGAGTCCGTACATACCTGGCCAATCAGTTCTTTAATGCAAGCATGATAAAAGGCATTTTCTAATTTTCAAGAGCAAATTGTACATTACATCCAGAACAGATTCACTTTGAAGAACTTTGTGGCTCACATCAATCCACAAATGATACTAGTCTCATACTTCATAATTTCGGTGCTAAATCATTGACACACACATAGGTTGTATGTTCTGACTTCTGTAACATCATTTGGGTGATAATGATTCATACCTATTTGCTTCATAATGTATTCAGCATCTTCTTCAAGGCTTCAGAATATAATGTTGCAAAAGTAAAAGCAAGTTGGTGAAGTGTGTTTTAACTCAATTGGGAAAGTAATTGTAATCTTTACTATTTCTCCATTGTGTGTGCGGCTAACCACCTCATTGATCCTATTTAGTTTTTTGGGCAAGAAAACAACAGCTCCATCAATTCCACATGGTTTTCCTATTATTTCATTATGTTGGTTAAGTAGAGGTGACATTAGGGATCTAGATAACATTTGTGGACTGTAGTCAACATGCCACTGTGACAAGACCCACTAGGGTCTAGCTGTCAATTTGACATACTGTAGTTTGTGCACAGCTGAAGAGAGTTGCGAGAAAAAACAGATTTTGATTCAATAACATGTTGGATGGATTGTTTAGTCGAAACACCCATATCATAGAAATCACATCTATGTCCAACATGCTCTCCAATTGACACCTATTGAAATCCAGCCGAAATGTCAAAATCTCCAGCTTCTGTTCTAGAAACTGCAGGGGCTCTACTTTTATGTCCTCGTACAATAAGTTCAGTATTAGTAGGTGATGGATTGTCAGAATACGGCCCAGGAATACCAGGCTTCGGTAGTTGCGAGTCTTGGCCCCGTGTTCTTCCACGTACTTTTGCTTTGGCTCTTCCAGTTATGATTTCATCTAGAAGATTTTGCCTTCATAATCCAGACACAGAGTACAACACCGCCCAAGCGTTCACCCTCTGCTCCTCATACTTTATATTTGCACAGTAACTGCATCTAGGCAGAAGATGATGATGGTGGTAGTAGTTGGTGCATTTAAGACACAGACATGAAGCAGCAGTAACAATTTGAAAAAGAAGTATTTTTACCGAGATACCAATACCGAGATGTTCAATATGTGGCCTGTATTTTTTTATTTTTTACCCAAAATTACTGTATAGGATTACGGTAAGATATAGGCAAGAAAGGAGATTGTAGGCCTGAAATGCCACAATTTGTAGGCCACAGAAAATCAGGTTTCTGACGGAGATAGCACACTGTTAAATATGTGGCCTGGATATTTTTTTAACCCCAAAATAGTGTTTAGACCTAGGGTAGCAAACAGCAAATACAGTGGAATGTAGGCCTGAAATGCCACAATTTGTAGCCCACAGATAGATCTGGCATCTGACGGCGATACCAGACTTTTCAATATGTGGCCAGTATTCTAAAATTTTTTACTCCAAAGTAGTCTATTGAACTAGGGCAAGACACAGCAAATAAAGGGCCATGTAGCCCTGAAGTGCAACAATTTGTAGCCCACAGATACATCAGGCATCTGACGGAGATACCAGACTGTTCAATATGTGGCCTGTATGTTTGTTTTTTTAACAAAAAAAATGTATAGAATTACGGTAAGACACAGGCAAAAAAGGAGAATGTAGGCCTGAAATGCCACAATTTGTAGGCCACAATTAGACCAGGCTTCTGACAGAGATAGCACACTGTGAAATATGTGGCCTTTTTTTTTAACCCCAAATAGTGTATAAAAATAGGGTAACAGACAGCAAATACAGTAGAATAAAGCTATGAAATGCCACAATTTGTAGCCCACAGATAGATCTGGCGCTTGATGGAGATACCAGACTGTTCAATATGTGGCCTGTATTTTAAAATTTCTTACCCCAAAGTAGTCTATTGAACTAGGGTAAGACACGGCAAAAAAGGGGCAATGTAACCCTGAAATGCCACAATTTGTAGCCCACAAATAGATGAGGCATCTGACAAAGATATCAGTCTGTCCAATATGTGGCCTGTATGTTTGTTTTTTTAACGAAAAATACTGCATAAAATTACTGTAAGACACAGGCAAAAAGGAGAATGTAGGCCTAAAATGCCACAATTTGTAGGCCACAGATAGATCAGGATTCTGACGGAGATAGCACACAGTTAAATATGTGGCCTGGATTTTTTAATCCCAAATAGTATACAGAAATAGGGTAACAGACAGCAAATACAGTGGAAGGTAGCCCTGAAATGTCACAATTTGTAGCCTACAAATAGATCTGGCGTTTGACGGAGATACCAGAATGTTCAATATGTGGCCTGTATTTTAATTTTTTTTTACCCCAAAGTAGTCTATCGAACTAGGGTAAGACATGGCAAAAAAGGGCAATGTAGCCCTGAAGTGCCACAACTTGTCGCCCTTGGATAGATCAGGCGTCTGACGGAGATACCAGACTGTTCAATACGTGTCCTGTATGTTTGTTTTTTTTACCGAAAAATACTGTATAGAATTACAATAAGACACAGGCAAAAAAAGGAGAATGTAGGCCTGAAATTCCCCAATTTGTAGGCCACAGATAGATCAGGCTTCTGATGGAGATAGCACACTGTTAAATATGTGGCTTGAATTTTTTTTTTTTCTCACCTAAATATTTTTGGGGCAGCTAAATATTTTTTGGGGTAGCTACATTTTTTTTGCAAGCTAAATATTTTTTTGGCAGCTAAATCTTTTTTGGGCAGCTAAAAATATTTGGGGCAGCTAAATCTTTTTTGGGCAGCTAAATATTTTTGGAGCACCTAAATTTTTTGGGGGGGCAGACAAATATTTTTTGGGTCAGCAAAATGGTGTCAAAAAAATTTATAAGAAACTCCTAAAAATAATACAGTACCATAAAAAATAGCGGAATTTTCTGCGCACTCAGATGTGATGACTGGGATGGGCAAAGTCATTTAAAATTGCTGGATTTTCACACTGTAATATTAATAATGATCTGGCTGTAGTCTGCATTGTCAACAAGCAAATGGAGAAAAAAAGGGGTCTGGATTGCACTGGAATAAAATAATTAGGATTAAGGTGCAAAAAAAATTATTGCTAGCCACGGATACCTGGAGCTAGGTATGTATGTAATAGGCAGCAGCAGCAGGCAGTAATGGACCCTCTTGATGTATGCAATGATATCTATATAGCCACATATAGATATCATGCATACCTTGCACTGATGTGTATATACGCACATACACTCCCCTGCCTACATAGCACTGCAATCTATATACCCTGTAACTAATCCTGGTTTAGCTGGATATGTGGATTCAACGATGGTATACCCACACTAACTAATAAAAGTACAAATCTGACCCTATCTCAGCAGCAGCTCTCCCTACACTGTCTGATTCCGGAGCTGAATGCACTGAGCCAGGCAGCACCAGGTCTCTTATAGATCGATGACGCTGTGTGGCCAGCCAATCACTGTGATACCACAACAAAGATAGCTGCACCATTTCAGTGCATGGCAGACAATCCCTGCATGTTGATTGGCTCTGTAAAGAGCTCCAATCATGCAGGGCGGAGACCCTAGCTCCCGATGAGTAAACCCAGAAATGCTCGGTGCTCGCCGAG
The DNA here is from genome assembly GCF_051348905.1 of Ranitomeya variabilis. Taxonomy (NCBI): domain Eukaryota; kingdom Metazoa; phylum Chordata; class Amphibia; order Anura; family Dendrobatidae; genus Ranitomeya; species Ranitomeya variabilis. The sequence continues at coordinate 223,243,801 of NC_135234.1, forward strand.
TACTGCGAGTACAGCGATGCTCGGGCGAGTAACGAGCATTAACGAGTATGCTCGTTCATCACTAGTCAGCAGCTGTCGCTGACATCAAGCCCTAGGTTTAGTAATGAAAAGGTGTCAGCCAGACACCCTCATTACTAAACCTGTAAGTAAAGGGTTAAATAAACACACTGAGAATAGAACACTTTATTTGAAATAAAACAGATACATTATTTAATTATTTAAATTAACCCAATATACTCACCCTAGGTCTGCTGGTAATCAAAGGGTTAAAGCAAATAAAATTCTTTATTTGAACAAATGACACAGACTCCTTTATTGAATCTAAATTAAACCATACTCATATCATCTCCCATTCCACTGAAGCCAATCCCCTGTAAATTAATTATAATAACAAACAACCATATTCTTCATCTGTCTGAAGTGAAGAGGTAATCCATAATGTCCCACAATGATCCTGATGACTTTGAGAGTAGTCACTGACGGGACTGCTCTCAAGGATAGTAGGCTCACACTGACACAAGGATGTGTAATCGCTCCATCAGATGTGTAGCACTGAGCTGAGGTGACAACGTTTACTGGAGTTCATCAACAGATGAGCCCCAGTGATCTCACTGATTGTGCTGCTGCATGAGAACTTTCTCACTTAGAATTTCCGTAAGTGAGGTCATCAGGGCTAATCAACTGTGCTTTTTTATTTTTGTGTCAATATTTATTTCTTTATTTAATTTTCTTTTTTAACTTTGAGCACAGGTGCCGGCTGATGACAATGCCTATCAGTCGTCGCCTTCTCCTCTTGTAATCAGTAACAGCAGACGTTGGCTATGGGAGTAGTAGTCTCTCATCAGCCAACACCTGTTACCTGCTTTTTACTGTGGGTCACAGTCAGATCTGCGGGGTCACGCTGACATCTGACAACGTGACCCCGCAGTGCTCTGATCAACGATATAGATCTTACTGGCAGTATTGTTACTGCCGATCAGAACCACCGCAGCCGTGTTTCTCACACTATAACACAGCATGGGAAACACCCAAAATGAAGTCCTTAAAAACACAAGTAAAAACTCAGCAAATCCGCAGCAAATGCGCAGACATTTTTATACCTGCGTTATGCTGCGTATTTGACTGATTCAATTGAAGTCTATGGGTGAAAAATGCGACAAAAACGCACAAGGAATTGACATGCTGCTGATTTAAAAGCAGCTTAACCCCTTTCTGCCATATAGCATACTATCCCGTCAAGGTGACTTGGGACTTAATTCCCAGGGACGGGATAGTACGTCATGGGCGATCAGCCGCGCTCACGGGGGGAGCGCGGCCGATCGCCGCCGGGTGTCAGCTGATTATTACAGCTGACATCCGGCACTATGTGTCAGGAGCAGTCACGGACCGCTCCCGGAACAATAACCCCCGGAACACTGCGATCAAACATGATCGCAGCGTTCCGGCGGCATAGGGAAGCTTGCACAGGGACGGGGCTCCCTGCGTGCTTCCCTGAGACCCTTGGAGCAATGCGATGTGATCGCGTTGTTCCGAGTGTCTCCTCCTTGCAGGCCCCGGATCCAAAATGCCACAGAGCTCTTTCCACTGATCTGACACAGTTCTTTGCAAATTGTCAGATTAGCGATCTGACACTATATTGTCATGCCCCCCACGGTACAAAGTAAAAAAGTTAAAAAAAATATACATTTACATGTGTAAAAAAAAAATTCCTGCATAAAGAAAAAAAATATAAAAAAAACACATTTCTTTATCTAAATAAAAAAACAATAAAAATACACATATTTAGTATCGCCACGTTCGTAACGACCTGACCTATAAAACTGTCCCACTAGTTAACCTCTTCAGTAAACACCGTAAAAAAATGAGGCAAATAACAACGCTTTATTATCATACCGCTGAACAAATGTGGAATAACACGTGATCAAAAAGACGGATATAAATAAACATGGTACCGCTGAAAACGTCATCTTGTCCCGCAAAAAACGAGCCACCATTCAGCATCATCATCGAAAAAATAAAAAAGTAATAGTCCTCAGAATTAAGTGATGCAAAAATAATTATTTCTTATATCAAATAGTTTTTATCGTATAAAAGCGCCAAAACATAAAAAAATTATATAAATGAGGTATCACTGTAATCGTACTGACCCGAAGAATAAAACTGCTTTATCAATTTTACCAAATGTGGAACAGTATAAACGCCCCCAAAAGAAATTCATGAATAGCTGGTTTTTTGGTCATTCTGCCTCACAAAAATTGAAATAAAAAGCGATCAAAAAATGTCACGTGCCCGAAAATGGTACCAATAAAAATTTCAACTCGTCCCGCAAAAAACAAGACCTCACGTTACTCTGTGGACCAAAATATGGAAATATTATAGCTCTCAAAATGTGGGGATGCAAAAACTATTTTTTGCAATTATAAGAATCTTTTAGTGTGTGGCAGCTGCCAATCATAAAAATCAGCTAAATAAACCACTCTTCATCACCCCCTTAGATCAGGAAAAATAATAAAATAATAAAAAGTATTTATTTCCATTTCCCCACTAGAGTTAGGGTTAGGGTTGGGGCTAAAGTTAGGGTTAGGGCTACAGTTAGGGTTAGGGCTATAGATAGGGTTGGGGCTAAAGTTAGGGTTAGGTTTGGGGGCTAAAGTTAGGGTTAGGGTTGAGGCTAAAGCTAGGGTTAGGGTTGGGGCTAAAGTTAGGGTTAGGGTTTGGATTACATTTACAGTTGGGATTAGGGTTGGGATTAGGGTTAGGGGTGTGTCAGGGATAGAGGTGTGGTTAGGTTTATGGTTGACATTACGGTTAGGGGTGTGTTGGAGTTAGGGGTGTGGTAAGGGTCGGGATTAGGGTTAGGGGTGTGTAGGGGTGTGTTGGGGTTAGGGGTGTGGTTGGGATTAGGGTTAGGGGCGTGTTCAGGTTAGGGGTGTGGTTAGGGTTATGGTTAGGGTTGGGATTAGGGTTAGGGGTGTGTTTGGGTTAGGGTTTCAGTTAGAATTGGGGGGTTTTCACTGTTTTGGTACTTCAGAGGCTCTCCAAACGCGACATGGCATCCGATCTCAATTCCAGCCAATTCTACATTGAAAAAGAAAAACAGTGCTCTTTTCTTCCGAGCTCTCCCGTGCACCCAAACAGGGGTTTACCCCAACATATGGGGTATCAGCGTACTCAGGACAAATTGGACAACAACTTTTGGGGTCCAATTTCTCTTGTTACCCTTGGGAAAATAAAAATTTGGGGGCTAAATATCATTTTTGTGGGAAAAAAAATATTTTTTATTTTCACGGCTCTGCTTTATAAACTGTAGTGAAACACTTGGGGGTTTAAAGTTCTCACAACACATCTAGATAAGTTCATTCAGGGGTCTAGTTTCCAATATGGAGTCACTTATTGGGTTTCTACTGTTTAGGTACATCAGGGGCTCTGCAAATGCAACGTGATGCCTGCAGACCAATCCATCTAAGTCTGCATTCCAAACTGCGCTCCTTCCCTTCCGAGCTCTGCCATGTGCCCAAACGGTGGTTCCCCCCCACATATGGGGTATCAGCGCACTCAGGACAAATTGGACAACAACTTTTGGGGTCCAATTTCTCCTGTTACCCTTGGGAAAATACAAAACTGGGGGCTAAAATATAATTTTTGTGGAAAAAAAGATTTTTTATTTTCATGGCTCTGCGTTATAAACAGTAGTGAAACACTTGGGGGTTCAAAGTTCTCACAACTAGTGTTGAGCATTCCGATACCGCAAGTATCAGGTATCGGCCGATACTAGCGGTATCGGAATTCCGATACCGGGATTCCGATACTTGGCGCGTATCGGATACCGGAATCGGAAGTTCAATGATTCAAAATTCAGAAATTCAGCCAATGAGAAAGATTCCAAGTGTGGGCACATCCTGTTTAGCATGGAGGGCATGAAACTACTGGCAAGGCTGTGATTGGCTGCTGAAATGATGTCATGATGCAGTTTAAAAGTCGCTGGCGCCATTTTGCGATCACTCTGCTGTGAATTCAGTTAGTGACAGGACGCTGTTTGCTGACTGAGGGACAGTTTAGAGATAGCGATTTGCTTCTTTGTGCTTTCCAAAGGCTAATTTAGCAACCGCTGTGTTCACCTACTATTCACCTTCCTTTTGCCTTGTAGCGCTGTTTTCACAGCGATCTGCAAGGTCTCTCTGTGTGTGTGTGTGTGAGTGCAGCCCACTCTCTAGTCTGAGTGCAGCCACATAGGCCATCCATAGCTGGTTGTATTCAGTTCAGGGAGGGTGGTTCATTGCCTCATACTGTTCTTTTTTTTTTTTTTTTCAAGTAGTGTAGTCTGCTGCTAATTTATTCAAAAAAATCCTATTAGTGTCTTTCCACCCGTCTCCAGCTAATTTGTGGAAAAACACTACATAGGATAAAGTAGAGGAGGGTTTTTGGGCCTTGCAGCGCCGTTTACGGCTGTCTGCACGGTCTCCGTGTGACTGCAGCTCGCCCTGTAATCTGTGAGCAGCTATAGCCTGGTTGTCTCCAGCTCAGGGTTTTTCACTGCGTCATACCGCCAAATCAATTTTCTTTTTTTTCAAAGTAGTGTAGTCTGCTGCTAATTTATTTTAAAAAATCCTATTAGTGTCTTTCCACCCGTCTCCAGCTAATTTGTGGAAAAACACTACATAGGATAAAGTAGAGGAGGGTTTTTGGGCCTTGCAGCGCCGTTTACGGCTGTCTGCACGGTCTCCGTGTGACTGCAGCTCGCCCTGTAGTCTGTGAGCAGCCGTAGCCTGGTTGTCTGCAGCTCAGGGTTTTTCACTGCGTCATACCGCCAAATCAATTTTCTTTTTTTTCAAAGTAGTGTAGTCTGCTGCTAATTTATTTTAAAAAATCCTATTAGTGTCTTTCCACCCGTCTCCAGCTAATTTGTGGAAAAACACTACATAGGATAAAGTAGAGGAGGGTTTTTGGGCCTTGCAGCGCCGTTTACGGCTGTCTGCACGGTCTCCGTGTGATTGCAGCTCTATCCGTTGTCAGTTCAGCCCCAAAAAAATAAATAAATAATAAAGTTCACCAAACACACCAGTTACACACCACTTTACATTTGTGTAGGCCACATTAGCTCATATTCAAGTCTAGTCCACACTTAAGAAAATTAGTGTGTCTTATACCTGTTAGGAGTAGTTGCTCAGGAATAAGCACACAAAGCCGTTAGTACTTTTCTGCTTATCTTTATCAGTCAACCAAGATGAAGAAGGCAGTGAGTAAGGCACGTGGGCGTGGGCGTGGGCGCGGAGCAGGGAGGGGACGTGGGGATTCTGTGCCTGCTGCGGGCACCGGTGAGTCATCAGCACCCACTTTCACAAGGGAACAGTCGTTCATGCGCAGCTTTGTCGCCGAGCGCCGTACACCGCTGCTGCGTGAAGACCAAATTGAAGCCGTTGTGGGATGGATGGCAGCTAATGCATCAACTTCCATTAGTGCCACATCCTCTCAGACACAGAGCACTGGAGAGCAGCCATCTGTCTCTTCACCACCTGCAAAATTGCCCAGGCAGACAGAGATCCCAGGACAGGAGCAGTCTCTACTTCTGTTCTCTGAATCATCTCTTGGCTTGGAAACAGGGGGCCAGCCAAGCAGCATTGGAGAAATGGAAGAAGAGGCAGGGTGCAGTGATGCCCAACAGCTTTTTCTGTCTTCCTCTGAAGAGGCGGGTGGGCCAGTGGCTCCGGTCACCACCTCGCAGGCCGCATCAGCTGATGATGACACTCAGGTGCCACTTACTGGTGCGTGCTCTGCTGCTGAGACTACCCAGGAGGAGCAGTTGGGGGCAGAGGGTAGTGTAGATGATGAGGTCCTCGACCCATCTTGGCGTCAGGGACAGGAAGGTGGTGGGAGCAGCTCTGAGGAAGAGATTCCCCGTACGGCCCAAAGAGGGAGAGGGAGGGGGAAGACTGCGGATCCTGCAGCCTCCGCTTTGGCACCCGTAAGGAGCATGTCTCTTCCAAAAGTCAAAAGGGGGGCTCCCAAGACTTGCAGTGCCTGGTCCTTTTTTGACACAGTTGCAGATGACATTTGCTATGTCAGATGCAAGGTGTGTCATCAAAAAATCAAAAGAGGTCAAAAAGTCGCCAACCTCAATACCTGCAACATGTGGAAACATGTGCGCAACAGGCACCCGGCGGAGTTAGACAAACACACTGAAGAGCTAGGCCAACCAACAGCGGCAGCTACCACCTCTTCAGCTCGTGTTGCCTCTTCCTCTAGCTCACACGCAGCTGGTTCGGCTTCCTCCCAGGATCGCCGTGGAAGAACCTCTGGCCCTGTTGTCCAGAGACCCGCTGTCATTCCACCCGCAGCACCACTTTCCCAGTCAACCACACACTCCCAGCCCAGTCTACAGCCATCGGTAGTACAGGCATGGGAGAAAAGGCGGCCTTTCTCGTCAAACCACCCACGAGCACAGGCTCTGACTGCAGGCATTGCCAAACTTCTGTCACTGGAAATGCTGTCATTCAGGCTGGTGGAGACTGACAGCTTCCGTGACTTGATGTCAATGGCAGTCCCACAGTACAGTGTGCCCAGCCGCTTTTACTTCAGCAGGCAAGCCGTCCCTGCCCTGTACAAGCATGTGGAGGGACACATAAAACACGCGCTACTGAACGCCGTCAGTAGCAAGGTCCACCTCACCACTGATGCGTGGACCAGTCAACATGGACAGGGGCGATACCTTTCCCTCACTGCCCATTGGGTTAATGTCGTTGAGCCGGGTACAGACCGTGCGAGTGGCGCAGGACGTGTCCTGCCCACTCCAAGGATTGCAGGAATCCATTCTGTACGCATTGACTCCTCCTCTTACACCAGTTCCTCAGAATCATCGCTGCAGGAGCCGTCACAGTCCACCTCCACATGGACCCGTGATGAACGTGTACCTGTTACGACCGACATGAGCACAGCCGTGGCCAAACGTCAACAGGCCGTCTTGAAATTAATTTTTTTGGGGAATCGTAGCCACACAGCGCAGGAGCTCTGGAATGCCATCAAGCAGGAGAGCGATGTGTGGTTTGAGCCAGCGAATCTCCAGCCAGGCATGGTAGTGTGTGATAATGGCCGAAATCTGGTGGCAGCCCTGGGCCTCGGCAACCTCACTCACATCCCATGTCTGGCACATGTGCTCAATTTGGTCGTGCAGAGTTTTTTGAGGGACTATCCGGATCTTGATGCACTGCTGCACAAGGTCCGCCTAGAGTGTGCTCACTTGCGGCGTTCCAGCACGGCAAAAGCGCGCATTGCGGCTCTGCAGCGCCGACACCGCCTGCCGGAACATCGCATCATATGTGACCTACCTACCAGGTGGAATTCCACGTTACATATGTTGGAGCGGTTGTGTGAGCAGCAGCAAGCTGTAATGGAGTACCAGCTGTATCAGGCGCAAAAAAGTCGCAGTCAGCGCCGTACAGACTTCACAACCACAGAGTGGGCCACTATGAAGGATGTCTGCCAGGTTTTGCGTCCCTTTGATTATTCCACGCGGATGGCGAGTGCAGATGATGCACTAGTCAGCATGACTGTCCCCCTTATCTGCCTGCTTGAAAAATCACTGCAAGCGCTAAGGGATGATGTTGTGGAAGAGGTGGAGGATGAGGATTCACCACTTCCATCATCTTCTGGACAGTCAGCGCCACGTGGTTCCTCACAAACGCGTAGGCAGGGGACAGTTTGTGAGGAGGATGAGGAGGAGTCAATGGAGGAGGAAGACATCCGTCCAGAGGAGGGAGTTCCCGAATTGTCCAGTACTCAGTGTGTACAGCGAGGGTGGGGTGATGACGAGCGGGCAGAGATCACGCCTCCAGCTGGGGACAGCGTTTCTTGGGCAGTTGGCAGTCTGCAGCACATGGTGGATTACATGCTGCAGTGCCTGAGAAACGACCGCCGCATCGACCACATTCTCAACATGTCTGATTATTGGGTGTTCACCCTCCTCGATCCTCGCTACCGGGACAACGTAGAAAGCCTCATCACACCGTTGAACCGGGAGCGAAAAATGCGGGAGTACCAAGACACACTGGTCAGTTCCATCATCTTCTCCATTCCAACTGAGAGAAGTGCTGCTAGTGCATTCCAAAGCAGCTCAGTGCGTCCAGGCAGTGGTGGAGGCTCTGCACAAAGAGGGAGCAGAAGCAGTGCCTCTGCCCAAGGCAAGACCAGTATGGCCGAACTGTGGCACAGTTTTCTGTGCCCGCCACAAAAGTCTACACCATCACAGACGGCTCCAGTCAGCAGGAGGCAACGGTTCCGTCAGATGGTGACAGACTACATGTCTTGCCCTCTTGCTGTACTCCCAGACGGCTCTTCCCCTTTCAAGTTTTGGGTCTCAAAGCTGGATACATGGCCAGAGCTAAGCCAGTATGCATTGGAGGTGCTGTCTTGCCCTGCGGCCAGTGTATTATCGGAACGTGTCTTTAGTGCTGCAGGTGGTGTACTAACTGACCGTCGCATGCGACTATCCTCCGATAACGTTGACCGGCTTACTTTCCTGAAAATGAACAAGGCCTGGATCTCGCAGGAATTTGCCACTCCTCCTCCTGATTAAATAATTAGGTCACTGTATACGTTATCCAGGTCTCCTGTTGTGTTCATCTTTCTACCACCTGAACTTAAATTCCTGGGCTCCAACACCGCCAGTTGAGGCTCAGATGTGCCGTCTGCACAGTCAAAACATACGACCCAGTGTTATTGGGTTTCAGTAACGTCAGCTGATCCCCAGCTGTGTAGCCGGCAATGTGTCATGCGACCGCCACGCTGACACAACAACTGAAATGTAAGGGAATCTGTCCCCCCCCCCCCCCAAGGCGTTTGTTACTGAAAGAGCCACCTTGTGCAGCAGTAATGCTGCACAAGGAAAAAGGTAGCTATTTTGGTTTTGCTCCTTGCACACGCAAAACTGAACACTTATAAAATGTGTCCACTGATACCGTAAAACCGTCCCGGAGGTGGGACTTTCCTTCGTAATATGACGCAGCACAGCCGTCATTCCTACCCCCCCGGCGCCGCGCCCCGGCTCCTCAGCGTTGTTTGATTCCGTCCCGGAGCCTGCGCTGTTATGTTATCCCGTGGCCAGGCACACTTAGCGCTGCCCGTCTTCTGGCATCATTTGGTGTCAGGCTGGCTGCGCCTGTGCGGCCACGCTGGCCGAGAGCCCGCCTCGCAGTGTCTTCTGATTTAATCCCACTGGGGGCCTGGGATCTATGGACATGCGCAGTGCATATCTGAACCTCCACCTCTCACTCATCTCCCTATGGCTTCTTCAGACTGTTCGGTGTCAGCTGGTCCCTAATAGCATGCCACGGCCGTGACACCGCACAGTCTGAAAAAGAAGCCGTAGGGAGGGGAGTGAGAGGCGAGGATATGCACTGCGCATGGCCATGGATCCCAGGCCCCCAGTGGGATTACATCAGAAGACACTGCGAGGCGGGCTCTCGGCCAGCGCGGCCGCACAGGCGCAGCCAGCCTGACACCAAATGATGTCAGAAGATGGGCAGCGCTAAGTGTGCCTGGCCACGGGATAACATAACAGCGCAGGCTCCGGGACGGAATCAAACAACGCTGAGGAGCCGGGGCACGGCGGCGGGGGGGTAGTAATGATGGCTGTGCTGCGTCATATTACGAAGGAAAGTCCCACCTCCGGGACGGTTTCACGGCTTCAGGGGACACATTTTAAAAGTGTTTAGTTCTGTGTTTGCAAGGAGCATGATGAAAAGAGCCACCTTTTCCTTTTGCATCTTTTGTGCTGCACAAGCTGGCTCTTTCAGCTACAAACGCCTTGGGGGGGGGGTTAAAGGTTCCCTTTCGACTTTCTCAGGCTTCGGCCTACATTGTGTTCCTCTGCTTTTCCACCTGTCCCTGGGCTCCAACACCGCCAGTTGCCGTCCAGAAGTGCTGTACGCACAGTCAACAGTCGCTCCTCTGTTATTGGGGTTCAGTAACGTCAGCTGTTCCCCTGCTGTGTGTGTGGCAATCCCTCCTACCCCCTCCAACCTCCTCCAACCTCCTCCTCCTCCACCTGTCCCTGGGCTCCAACACCGCCAGTTGCCGTCCAGAAGTGCTGTACGCACAGTCAACAGTCCCTCCTCTGTTATTGGGGTTCAGTAACGTCAGCTGTTCCCCTGCTGTGTGTGTGGCAATCCCTCCTACCTCCTCCAACCTCCTCCAACCTCCTCCTCCTCCACCTGTCCCTGGGCTCCAACACCGCCAGTTGCCGTCCAGAAGTGCTGTACGCACAGTCAACAGTCCCTCCTCTGTTATTGGGGTTCAGTAACGTCAGCTGTTCCCCTGCTGTGTGTGTGGCAATCCCTCCTACCTCCTCCAACCTCCTCCAACCTCCTCCTCCTCCACCTGTCCCTGGGCTCCAACACCGCCAGTTGCCGTCCAGAAGTGCTGTACGCACAGTCAACAGTCCCTCCTCTGTTATTGGGGTTCAGTAACGTCAGCTGTTCCCCTGCTGTGTGTGTGGCAATCCCTCCTACCCCCTCCAACCTCCTCCAACCTCCTCCTCCTCCACCTGTCCCTGAGCTCCAACACCGCCAGTTGCCGTCCAGAAGTGCTGTACGCACAGTCAACAGTCCCTCCTCTGTTATTGGGGTTCAGTAACGTCAGCTGTTCCCCTGCTGTGTGTGTGGCAATCCCTCCTACCCCCTCCAACCTCCTCCAACCTCCTCCTCCTCCACCTGTCCCTGGGCTCCAACACCGCCAGTTGCCGTCCAGAAGTGCTGTACGCACAGTCAACAGTCCCTCCTCTGTTATTGGGGTTCAGTAACGTCAGCTGTTCCCCTGCTGTGTGTGTGGCAATCCCTCCTACCCCCTCCAACCTCCTCCAACCTCCTCCTCCTCCACCTGTCCCTGGGCTCCAACACCGCCAGTTGCCGTCCAGAAGTGCTGTACGCACAGTCAACAGTCCCTCCTCTGTTATTGGGGTTCAGTAACGTCAGCTGTTCCCCTGCTGTGTGTGTGGCAATCCCTCCTACCTCCTCCAACCTCCTCCAACCTCCTCCTCCTCCACCTGTCCCTGGGCTCCAACACCGCCAGTTGCCGTCCAGAAGTGCTGTACGCACAGTCAACAGTCCCTCCTCTGTTATTGGGGTTCAGTAACGTCAGCTGTTCCCCTGCTGTGTGTGTGGCAATCCCTCCTACCTCCTCCAACCTCCTCCAACCTCCTCCTCCTCCACCTGTCCCTGGGCTCCAACACCGCCAGTTGCCGTCCAGAAGTGCTGTACGCACAGTCAACAGTCCCTCCTCTGTTATTGGGGTTCAGTAACGTCAGCTGTTCCCCTGCTGTGTGTGTGGCAATCCCTCCTACCCCCTCCAACCTCCTCCAACCTCCTCCTCCTCCACCTGTCCCTGAGCTCCAACACCGCCAGTTGCCGTCCAGAAGTGCTGTACGCACAGTCAACAGTCCCTCCTCTGTTATTGGGGTTCAGTAACGTCAGCTGTTCCCCTGCTGTGTGTGTGGCAATCCCTCCTACCCCCTCCAACCTCCTCCAACCTCCTCCTCCTCCACCTGTCCCTGGGCTCCAACACCGCCAGTTGCCGTCCAGAAGTGCTGTACGCACAGTCAACAGTCCCTCCTCTGTTATTGGGGTTCAGTAACGTCAGCTGTTCCCCTGCTGTGTGTGTGGCAATCCCTCCTACCCCCTCCAACCTCCTCCAACCTCCTCCTCCTCCTCCACCTGTCCCTGGGCTCCAACACCGCCAGTTGCCGTCCAGAAGTGCTGTACGCACAGTCAACAGTCCCTCCTCTGTTATTGGGGTTCAGTAACGTCAGCTGTTCCCCTGCTGTGTGTGTGTGGCAATCCCTCCTACCTCCTCCAACCTCCTCCAACCTCCTCCTCCTCCACCTGTCCCTGGGCTCCAACACCGCCAGTTGCCGTCCAGAAGTGCTGTACGCACAGTCAACAGTCCCTCCTCTGTTATTGGGGTTCAGTAACGTCAGCTGTTCCCCTGCTGTGTGTGTGGCAATCCCTCCTACCTCCTCCAACCTCCTCCAACCTCCTCCTCCTCCACCTGTCCCTGGGCTCCAACACCGCCAGTTGCCGTCCAGAAGTGCTGTACGCACAGTCCCGACAGTCCCTCCTCTGTTATTGGGGTTCAGTAACGTCAGCTGTTCCCCTGCTGTGTGTGTGGCAATCCCTCCTACCTCCTCCAACCTCCTCCAACCTCCTCCTCCTCCACCTGTCCCTGGGCTTCAACACCGCCAGTTGCCGTCCAGAAGTGCTGTACGCACAGTCAACAGTCCCTCCTCTGTTATTGGGGTTCAGTAACGTCAGCTGTTCCCCTGCTGTGTGTGTGGCAATCCCTCCTACCTCCTCCAACCTCCTCCAACCTCCTCCTCCTCCACCTGTCCCTGGGCTCCAACACCGCCAGTTGCCGTCCAGAAGTGCTGTACGCACAGTCCCGACAGTCCCTCCTCTGTTATTGGGGTTCAGTAACGTCAGCTGTTCCCCTGCTGTGTGTGTGGCAATCCCTCCTACCTCCTCCAACCTCCTCCAACCTCCTCCTCCTCCACCTGTCCCTGGGCTCCAACACCGCCAGTTGCCGTCCAGAAGTGCTGTACGCACAGTCAACAGTCCCTCCTCTGTTATTGGGGTTCAGTAACGTCAGCTGTTCCCCTGCTGTGTGTGTGGCAATCCCTCCTACCTCCTCCAACCTCCTCCAACCTCCTCCTCCTCCACCTGTCCCTGGGCTCCAACACCGCTAGTTGCCGTCCAGAAGTGCTGTACGCACAGAGCCAAACACCTCGCCAATGTGTTAGTGGGGTTCAGCACCGCCAGCTGTTCCCCTGCTGTGTATACGGCAACGTGTACTGCGACCGCCACGCAGGCACAACAAGTTAAATGTAAGGGAACCTGACCCCCCCCCCCCCAGGCGTTTGTTACTGAAGGAGCCACCTTGTGCAGCAGTAATGATGCAAAGGGAAAAAGTGCCTCTTTTCGTGATGCTCCTTGCACATGCTGAACCAAACACTTATGAAATGTGTCCCCACACAGCGTTAAACCGTCCGGTAGGTGGAACTTTCCTTTGTCGTGTGACGCAGCACAGCCATCATTTTTACCCCCTTGGCGCCGTGCGCCGCCTCCTCAGCGTTGTTTTAATCTGTCCCGGAGCCTGCGCTGTTAGGTTAGCCCTTGGCCATGCACACATGTTGCGCTGCCCGTCTTCTGACCTCATTTGGTGTCAGGCTGGCTGCGCCTGTGCGGGTGCGGTGGCCGAGATCCCGCCTCGCAGTGTCGTCTAATGTAATCCCACCGCGGGCCTGTGATCCGTGCCCGTGCGCAGTGCATATCCTCTCCTCTCACTCCCCTCCCTACGGCTTCTTCAGACTGTGCGATGTCAGCTGGTCCCTAATAGCATGCCACGGCCGTGACACCGCACAGTCTGAAAAAGCCGTAGGGAGGGGAGTGAGAGGAGAGGATATGCACTGCGCACGGGCACGGATCACAGGCCCGCGGTGGGATTACATTAGACGACACTGCGAGGCGGGATCTCGGCCAGCGCACCCGCACAGGCGCAGCCAGCCTGACACCAAATGATGTCAGAAGACGGGCAGCGCAAAATGTGTGCATGGCCAAGGGCTAACCTAACAGCGCAGGCTCCGGGACAGATTAAAACAACGCTGAGGAGGCGGCGCACGGCGCCAAGGGGGTAAAAATGATGGCTGTGCTGCGTCACACGACAAAGGAAAGTTCCACCTACCGGACGGTTTAACGCTGTGAGGGGACACATTTCATAACTGTTAGGTTCCGCATGTGCAAGTACCATAATTAAAAGAGCTAAGTTTACCTTTTCCAGCATTAGTGCTGTACACAATGGCTCTTTCAGCTACAAACGCCTGGGGGGGGGGGGGGGGTTAAAGTTTTCCTTTCAACTTGCTCGAGTGCAGGCTTCGGCCTACACTCCGCTCCCCCTGCTCCTCCTGCTGACCCTGGGCTCCAACACCGCCAGTTGGGGCCCGGTACTGCTAGCTGCACAGAGAAAAACACCTCGCCAATGTGTCAGTGGGGTTCAGCACCGCCAGCTGTTCCCCTGCTGTGCAGCCGGCATCGTGTCCTGCGACCGCCACGCAGACACAACAGACCCAAAGCTGCCGCCAGTGCAGGCTTCGGCCTACACTCCCCTCCCCCTGCTCCTGCTCCTCCTCCTCCTGCTGACCCTGGGCTCTAACAAACCGCCAGTTGGGGCCCAGATGTGCTAGCTGCACAGAGAAAAACACCAGCCAATGTGTCAGTGGGGTCCAGCACCGCCAGCTGTTCCCCTGCTGTGCAGCCGGCAACGTGTCCTGCAAAAGCCACGCAGACACAAGAACTGAAATTGAAGGGAACCTGTCCCCCCTCCCCCAGGCGTTTTTACGTTATCCAGCCACCTTGTACAGCGGTAATGCTGCATGTGTGCAAGGTGGCTCAGAAACGTATTCTCCTCGCACATGTGGAACTGAAAACACGTCTGAAATGTGTCCTCTGTGTGACCATTTAACCGTCCCGGTGGTGTGACTTTCCTTTGTAATGACACGCTGCAACCCCCTTGGTAGCGCTGCCCGTCTTCTGGCATCATTGTTTGGCTGGCTGCGCCTCTGCGGCCGCCCTGACCCACACAACGCCCCTCGGTGTCTTATTTATTGGGACTGCGAGGGTGCGATTCATGGGCAGGATCAGTGCATCAGTTCGCCTGTCCCTCCTCTCCTTCCGCCTTCTTCGGACTGTGCGGCTTCATGGCCGTGGCATGCGATAAGGGATCAGATGACGCCGCACAGTCTGAAGCGGGTGTAAGGACCCGAGTGTGAGAGGCGAACATATGTGCTGCGCCAGGCCCTGAATCCCAGCCCCGCAGTGTTTTAACAATGTTAAGACACTGCGGGGCTGGGATTCAGGGGCATCGCGAACCGCACCGGCCGACATTACATGATGCCAGAAGATGGGCAGCGCTAACGGCGCTAGGCCAGGGGATAACACGACAGCGCAGACTCCTGTACAGCAAATAACAACGCTCGGGAGGCTGCACCCAGCACCAAGGTGGGATTCTTGACACCTGTGCTGCGTCTCATTACAAAGGGAACTCTCGCCTCCATTACACAGTTTGACTGTATAAAGGGCTAAATGTTATACGTGTTCCATTCAGCGTGTGCAAGGAGAAAAATTACAAGAGCAACCTTTGACTTGCGCAGCACTGCTGCTGCATAAGCTGTGGCTCTTCTACTTTGTAACCCCTGAGGGGGGGTTAAAGGTGACTTTTGAAATCGGTTCAATTAGGCTTCGGCCTACACTCTGCTCCACCTGCAGAGCCCGGGCTCCAACAATGCTAGTTGCTGTCCGGAAGTGCTGGCTGCACAGAGCCAAACACCTCGCCAATGTGTCAGTGGGGTCCAGCACCGCCAGCTGTTCCCCTGCTGTGTAGCCGGCAACGTGTCCTGCAAAAGCCACGCAGACACAACACACCCAAAGCTGCCGCCTGTGCAGGCTTCGGCCTACACTCCCCTCCCCCTGCTCCTCCTCCTCCTGCTCCTCCTCCTGCTGTCCCTGGGCTCTAACACACCGCCAGTTGGGGCCCAGATGTGCTAGCTGCACAGAGAAAAACACCAGCCAATGTGTCAGTGGGGTCCAGCACCGCCAGCTGTTCCCCTGCTGTGCAGCCGGCAACGTGTCCTGCAAAAGCCACGCAGACACAAGAACTGAAATTGAAGGGAACCTGTCCCCCCTCCCCCAGGCGTTTTTACGTTATCCAGCCACCTTGTACAGCGGTAATGCTGCATGTGTGCAAGGTGGCTCAGAAACGTATTCTCCTCGCACATGTGGAACTGAAAACACGTCTGAAATGTGTCCTCTGTGTGACCATTTAACCGTCCCGGTGGTGTGACTTTCCTTTGTAATGACACGCTGCAACCCCCTTGGTAGCGCTGCCCGTCTTCTGGCATCATTGTTTGGCTGGCTGCGCCTCTGCGGCCGCCCTGACCCACACAACGCCCCTCGGTGTCTTATTTATTGGGACTGCGAGGGTGCGATTCATGGGCAGGATCAGTGCATCAGTTCGCCTGTCCCTCCTCTCCTTCCGCCTTCTTCGGACTGTGCGGCTTCATGGCCGTGGCATGCGATAAGGGATCAGATGACGCCGCACAGTCTGAAGCGGGTGTAAGGACCCGAGTGTGAGAGGCGAACATATGTGCTGCGCCAGGCCCTGAATCCCAGCCCCGCAGTGTTTTAACAATGTTAAGACACTGCGGGGCTGGGATTCAGGGGCATCGCGAACCGCACCGGCCGACATTACATGATGCCAGAAGATGGGCAGCGCTAACGGCGCTAGGCCAGGGGATAACACGACAGCGCAGACTCCTGTACAGCAAATAACAACGCTCGGGAGGCTGCACCCAGCACCAAGGTGGGATTCTTGACACCTGTGCTGCGTCTCATTACAAAGGGAACTCTCGCCTCCATTACACAGTTTGACTGTATAAAGGGCTAAATGTTATACGTGTTCCATTCAGCGTGTGCAAGGAGAAAAATTACAAGAGCAACCTTTGACTTGCGCAGCACTGCTGCTGCATAAGCTGTGGCTCTTCTACTTTGTAACCCCTGAGGGGGGGTTAAAGGTGACTTTTGAAATCGGTTCAATTAGGCTTCGGCCTACACTCTGCTCCACCTGCAGAGCCCGGGCTCCAACAACGCTAGTTGCTGTCCGGAAGTGCTGGCTGCACAGAGCCAAACACCTCGCCAATGTGTCAGTGGGGTCCAGCACCGCCAGCTGTTCCCCTGCTGTGTAGCCGGCAACGTGTCCTGCAAAAGCCACGCAGACACAACACACCCAAAGCTGCCGCCTGTGCAGGCTTCGGCCTACACTCCCCTCCCCCTGCTCCTCCTCCTCCTGCTCCTCCTCCTGCTGTCCCTGGGCTCTAACACACCGCCAGTTGGGGCCCAGATGTGCTAGCTGCACAGAGAAAAACACCAGCCAATGTGTCAGTGGGGTCCAGCACCGCCAGCTGTTCCCCTGCTGTGCAGCCGGCAACGTGTCCTGCAAAAGCCACGCAGACACAAGAACTGAAATTGAAGGGAACCTGTCCCCCCTCCCCCAGGCGTTTTTACGTTATCCAGCCACCTTGTACAGCGGTAATGCTGCATGTGTGCAAGGTGGCTCAGAAACGTATTCTCCTCGCACATGTGGAACTGAAAACACGTCTGAAATGTGTCCTCTGTGTGACCATTTAACCGTCCCGGTGGTGTGACTTTCCTTTGTAATGACACGCTGCAACCCCCTTGGTAGCGCTGCCCGTCTTCTGGCATCATTGTTTGGCTGGCTGCGCCTCTGCGGCCGCCCTGACCCACACAACGCCCCTCGGTGTCTTATTTATTGGGACTGCGAGGGTGCGATTCATGGGCAGGATCAGTGCATCAGTTCGCCTGTCCCTCCTCTCCTTCCGCCTTCTTCGGACTGTGCGGCTTCATGGCCGTGGCATGCGATAAGGGATCAGATGACGCCGCACAGTCTGAAGCGGGTGTAAGGACCCGAGTGTGAGAGGCGAACATATGTGCTGCGCCAGGCCCTGAATCCCAGCCACGCAGTGTTTTAACAATGTTAAGACACTGCGGGGCTGGGATTCAGGGGCATCGCGAACCGCACCGGCCGACATTACATGATGCCAGAAGATGGGCAGCGCTAACGGCGCTAGGCCAGGGGATAACACGACAGCGCAGACTCCTGTACAGCAAATAACAACGCTCGGGAGGCTGCACCCAGCACCAAGGTGGGATTCTTGACACCTGTGCTGCGTCTCATTACAAAGGGAACTCTCGCCTCCATTACACAGTTTGACTGTATAAAGGGCTAAATGTTATACGTGTTCCATTCAGCGTGTGCAAGGAGAAAAATTACAAGAGCAACCTTTGACTTGCGCAGCACTGCTGCTGCATAAGCTGTGGCTCTTCTACTTTGTAACCCCTGAGGGGGGGTTAAAGGTGACTTTTGAAATCGGTTCAATTAGGCTTCGGCCTACACTCTGCTCCACCTGCAGAGCCCGGGCTCCAACAACGCTAGTTGCTGTCCGGAAGTGCTGGCTGCACAGAGCCAAACACCTCGCCAATGTGTCAGTGGGGTCCAGCACCGCCAGCTGTTCCCCTGCTGTGTAGCCGGCAACGTGTCCTGCAAAAGCCACGCAGACACAACACACCCAAAGCTGCCGCCTGTGCAGGCTTCGGCCTACACTCCCCTCCCCCTGCTCCTCCTCCTCCTGCTCCTCCTCCTGCTGTCCCTGGGCTCTAACACACCGCCAGTTGGGGCCCAGATGTGCTAGCTGCACAGAGAAAAACACCAGCCAATGTGTCAGTGGGGTCCAGCACCGCCAGCTGTTCCCCTGCTGTGCAGCCGGCAACGTGTCCTGCAAAAGCCACGCAGACACAAGAACTGAAATTGAAGGGAACCTGTCCCCCCTCCCCCAGGCGTTTTTACGTTATCCAGCCACCTTGTACAGCGGTAATGCTGCATGTGTGCAAGGTGGCTCAGAAACGTATTCTCCTCGCACATGTGGAACTGAAAACACGTCTGAAATGTGTCCTCTGTGTGACCATTTAACCGTCCCGGTGGTGTGACTTTCCTTTGTAATGACACGCTGCAACCCCCTTGGTAGCGCTGCCCGTCTTCTGGCATCATTGTTTGGCTGGCTGCGCCTCTGCGGCCGCCCTGACCCACACAACGCCCCTCGGTGTCTTATTTATTGGGACTGCGAGGGTGCGATTCATGGGCAGGATCAGTGCATCAGTTCGCCTGTCCCTCCTCTCCTTCCGCCTTCTTCGGACTGTGCGGCTTCATGGCCGTGGCATGCGATAAGGGATCAGATGACGCCGCACAGTCTGAAGCGGGTGTAAGGACCCGAGTGTGAGAGGCGAACATATGTGCTGCGCCAGGCCCTGAATCCCAGCCCCGCAGTGTTTTAACAATGTTAAGACACTGCGGGGCTGGGATTCAGGGGCATCGCGAACCGCACCGGCCGACATTACATGATGCCAGAAGATGGGCAGCGCTAACGGCGCTAGGCCAGGGGATAACACGACAGCGCAGACTCCTGTACAGCAAATAACAACGCTCGGGAGGCTGCACCCAGCACCAAGGTGGGATTCTTGACACCTGTGCTGCGTCTCATTACAAAGGGAACTCTCGCCTCCATTACACAGTTTGACTGTATAAAGGGCTAAATGTTATACGTGTTCCATTCAGCGTGTGCAAGGAGAAAAATTACAAGAGCAACCTTTGACTTGCGCAGCACTGCTGCTGCATAAGCTGTGGCTCTTCTACTTTGTAACCCCTGAGGGGGGGTTAAAGGTGACTTTTGAAATCGGTTCAATTAGGCTTCGGCCTACACTCTGCTCCACCTGCAGAGCCCGGGCTCCAACAACGCTAGTTGCTGTCCGGAAGTGCTGGCTGCACAGAGCCAAACACCTCGCCAATGTGTCAGTGGGGTCCAGCACCGCCAGCTGTTCCCCTGCTGTGTAGCCGGCAACGTGTCCTGCAAAAGCCACGCAGACACAACACACCCAAAGCTGCCGCCTGTGCAGGCTTCGGCCTACACTCCCCTCCCCCTGCTCCTCCTCCTCCTGCTCCTCCTCCTGCTGTCCCTGGGCTCTAACACACCGCCAGTTGGGGCCCAGATGTGCTAGCTGCACAGAGAAAAACACCAGCCAATGTGTCAGTGGGGTCCAGCACCGCCAGCTGTTCCCCTGCTGTGCAGCCGGCAACGTGTCCTGCAAAAGCCACGCAGACACAAGAACTGAAATTGAAGGGAACCTGTCCCCCCTCCCCCAGGCGTTTTTACGTTATCCAGCCACCTTGTACAGCGGTAATGCTGCATGTGTGCAAGGTGGCTCAGAAACGTATTCTCCTCGCACATGTGGAACTGAAAACACGTCTGAAATGTGTCCTCTGTGTGACCATTTAACCGTCCCGGTGGTGTGACTTTCCTTTGTAATGACACGCTGCAACCCCCTTGGTAGCGCTGCCCGTCTTCTGGCATCATTGTTTGGCTGGCTGCGCCTCTGCGGCCGCCCTGACCCACACAACGCCCCTCGGTGTCTTATTTATTGGGACTGCGAGGGTGCGATTCATGGGCAGGATCAGTGCATCAGTTCGCCTGTCCCTCCTCTCCTTCCGCCTTCTTCGGACTGTGCGGCTTCATGGCCGTGGCATGCGATAAGGGATCAGATGACGCCGCACAGTCTGAAGCGGGTGTAAGGACCCGAGTGTGAGAGGCGAACATATGTGCTGCGCCAGGCCCTGAATCCCAGCCCCGCAGTGTTTTAACAATGTTAAGACACTGCGGGGCTGGGATTCAGGGGCATTGCGAACCGCACCGGCCGACATTACATGATGCCAGAAGATGGGCAGCGCTAACGGCGCTAGGCCAGGGGATAACACGACAGCGCAGACTCCTGTACAGCAAATAACAACGCTCGGGAGGCTGCACCCAGCACCAAGGTGGGATTCTTGACACC
Organism: Ranitomeya variabilis; assembly: GCF_051348905.1. Classification (NCBI taxonomy): domain Eukaryota; kingdom Metazoa; phylum Chordata; class Amphibia; order Anura; family Dendrobatidae; genus Ranitomeya; species Ranitomeya variabilis. The sequence continues at coordinate 223,264,296 of NC_135234.1, forward strand.
TGTGCTGCGTCTCATTACAAAGGGAACTCTCGCCTCCATTACACAGTTTGACTGTATAAAGGGCTAAATGTTATACGTGTTCCATTCAGCGTGTGCAAGGAGAAAAATTACAAGAGCAACCTTTGACTTGCGCAGCACTGCTGCTGCATAAGCTGTGGCTCTTCTACTTTGTAACCCCTGAGGGGGGGTTAAAGGTGACTTTTGAAATCGGTTCAATTAGGCTTCGGCCTACACTCTGCTCCACCTGCAGAGCCCGGGCTCCAACAACGCTAGTTGCTGTCCGGAAGTGCTGGCTGCACAGAGCCAAACACCTCGCCAATGTGTCAGTGGGGTCCAGCACCGCCAGCTGTTCCCCTGCTGTGTAGCCGGCAACGTGTCCTGCAAAAGCCACGCAGACACAACACACCCAAAGCTGCCGCCTGTGCAGGCTTCGGCCTACACTCCCCTCCCCCTGCTCCTCCTCCTCCTGCTCCTCCTCCTGCTGTCCCTGGGCTCTAACACACCGCCAGTTGGGGCCCAGATGTGCTAGCTGCACAGAGAAAAACACCAGCCAATGTGTCAGTGGGGTCCAGCACCGCCAGCTGTTCCCCTGCTGTGCAGCCGGCAACGTGTCCTGCAAAAGCCACGCAGACACAAGAACTGAAATTGAAGGGAACCTGTCCCCCCTCCCCCAGGCGTTTTTACGTTATCCAGCCACCTTGTACAGCGGTAATGCTGCATGTGTGCAAGGTGGCTCAGAAACGTATTCTCCTCGCACATGTGGAACTGAAAACACGTCTGAAATGTGTCCTCTGTGTGACCATTTAACCGTCCCGGTGGTGTGACTTTCCTTTGTAATGACACGCTGCAACCCCCTTGGTAGCGCTGCCCGTCTTCTGGCATCATTGTTTGGCTGGCTGCGCCTCTGCGGCCGCCCTGACCCACACAACGCCCCTCGGTGTCTTATTTATTGGGACTGCGAGGGTGCGATTCATGGGCAGGATCAGTGCATCAGTTCGCCTGTCCCTCCTCTCCTTCCGCCTTCTTCGGACTGTGCGGCTTCATGGCCGTGGCATGCGATAAGGGATCAGATGACGCCGCACAGTCTGAAGCGGGTGTAAGGACCCGAGTGTGAGAGGCGAACATATGTGCTGCGCCAGGCCCTGAATCCCAGCCCCGCAGTGTTTTAACAATGTTAAGACACTGCGGGGCTGGGATTCAGGGGCATCGCGAACCGCACCGGCCGACATTACATGATGCCAGAAGATGGGCAGCGCTAACGGCGCTAGGCCAGGGGATAACACGACAGCGCAGACTCCTGTACAGCAAATAACAACGCTCGGGAGGCTGCACCCAGCACCAAGGTGGGATTATTGACACCTGTGCTGCGTCTCATTACAAAGGGAACTCTCGCCTCCATTACACAGTTTGACTGTATAAAGGGCTAAATGTTATACGTGTTCCATTCAGCGTGTGCAAGGAGAAAAATTACAAGAGCAACCTTTGACTTGCGCAGCACTGCTGCTGCATAAGCTGTGGCTCTTCTACTTTGTAACCCCTGAGGGGGGGTTAAAGGTGACTTTTGAAATCGGTTCAATTAGGCTTCGGCCTACACTCTGCTCCACCTGCAGAGCCCGGGCTCCAACAACGCTAGTTGCTGTCCGGAAGTGCTGGCTGCACAGAGCCAAACACCTCGCCAATGTGTCAGTGGGGTCCAGCACCGCCAGCTGTTCCCCTGCTGTGTAGCCGGCAACGTGTCCTGCAAAAGCCACGCAGACACAACACACCCAAAGCTGCCGCCTGTGCAGGCTTCGGCCTACACTCCCCTCCCCCTGCTCCTCCTCCTCCTGCTCCTCCTCCTGCTGTCCCTGGGCTCTAACACACCGCCAGTTGGGGCCCAGATGTGCTAGCTGCACAGAGAAAAACACCAGCCAATGTGTCAGTGGGGTCCAGCACCGCCAGCTGTTCCCCTGCTGTGCAGCCGGCAACGTGTCCTGCAAAAGCCACGCAGACACAAGAACTGAAATTGAAGGGAACCTGTCCCCCCTCCCCCAGGCGTTTTTACGTTATCCAGCCACCTTGTACAGCGGTAATGCTGCATGTGTGCAAGGTGGCTCAGAAACGTATTCTCCTCGCACATGTGGAACTGAAAACACGTCTGAAATGTGTCCTCTGTGTGACCATTTAACCGTCCCGGTGGTGTGACTTTCCTTTGTAATGACACGCTGCAACCCCCTTGGTAGCGCTGCCCGTCTTCTGGCATCATTGTTTGGCTGGCTGCGCCTCTGCGGCCGCCCTGACCCACACAACGCCCCTCGGTGTCTTATTTATTGGGACTGCGAGGGTGCGATTCATGGGCAGGATCAGTGCATCAGTTCGCCTGTCCCTCCTCTCCTTCCGCCTTCTTCGGACTGTGCGGCTTCATGGCCGTGGCATGCGATAAGGGATCAGATGACGCCGCACAGTCTGAAGCGGGTGTAAGGACCCGAGTGTGAGAGGCGAACATATGTGCTGCGCCAGGCCCTGAATCCCAGCCCCGCAGTGTTTTAACAATGTTAAGACACTGCGGGGCTGGGATTCAGGGGCATCGCGAACCGCACCGGCCGACATTACATGATGCCAGAAGATGGGCAGCGCTAACGGCGCTAGGCCAGGGGATAACACGACAGCGCAGACTCCTGTACAGCAAATAACAACGCTCGGGAGGCTGCACCCAGCACCAAGGTGGGATTCTTGACACCTGTGCTGCGTCTCATTACAAAGGGAACTCTCGCCTCCATTACACAGTTTGACTGTATAAAGGGCTAAATGTTATACGTGTTCCATTCAGCGTGTGCAAGGAGAAAAATTACAAGAGCAACCTTTGACTTGCGCAGCACTGCTGCTGCATAAGCTGTGGCTCTTCTACTTTGTAACCCCTGAGGGGGGGTTAAAGGTGACTTTTGAAATCGGTTCAATTAGGCTTCGGCCTACACTCTGCTCCACCTGCAGAGCCCGGGCTCCAACAACGCTAGTTGCTGTCCGGAAGTGCTGGCTGCACAGAGCCAAACACCTCGCCAATGTGTCAGTGGGGTCCAGCACCGCCAGCTGTTCCCCTGCTGTGTAGCCGGCAACGTGTCCTGCAAAAGCCACGCAGACACAACACACCCAAAGCTGCCGCCTGTGCAGGCTTCGGCCTACACTCCCCTCCCCCTGCTCCTCCTCCTCCTGCTCCTCCTCCTGCTGTCCCTGGGCTCTAACACACCGCCAGTTGGGGCCCAGATGTGCTAGCTGCACAGAGAAAAACACCAGCCAATGTGTCAGTGGGGTCCAGCACCGCCAGCTGTTCCCCTGCTGTGCAGCCGGCAACGTGTCCTGCAAAAGCCACGCAGACACAAGAACTGAAATTGAAGGGAACCTGTCCCCCCTCCCCCAGGCGTTTTTACGTTATCCAGCCACCTTGTACAGCGGTAATGCTGCATGTGTGCAAGGTGGCTCAGAAACGTATTCTCCTCGCACATGTGGAACTGAAAACACGTCTGAAATGTGTCCTCTGTGTGACCATTTAACCGTCCCGGTGGTGTGACTTTCCTTTGTAATGACACGCTGCAACCCCCTTGGTAGCGCTGCCCGTCTTCTGGCATCATTGTTTGGCTGGCTGCGCCTCTGCGGCCGCCCTGACCCACACAACGCCCCTCGGTGTCTTATTTATTGGGACTGCGAGGGTGCGATTCATGGGCAGGATCAGTGCATCAGTTCGCCTGTCCCTCCTCTCCTTCCGCCTTCTTCGGACTGTGCGGCTTCATGGCCGTGGCATGCGATAAGGGATCAGATGACGCCGCACAGTCTGAAGCGGGTGTAAGGACCCGAGTGTGAGAGGCGAACATATGTGCTGCGCCAGGCCCTGAATCCCAGCCCCGCAGTGTTTTAACAATGTTAAGACACTGCGGGGCTGGGATTCAGGGGCATCGCGAACCGCACCGGCCGACATTACATGATGCCAGAAGATGGGCAGCGCTAACGGCGCTAGGCCAGGGGATAACACGACAGCGCAGACTCCTGTACAGCAAATAACAACGCTCGGGAGGCTGCACCCAGCACCAAGGTGGGATTCTTGACACCTGTGCTGCGTCTCATTACAAAGGGAACTCTCGCCTCCATTACACAGTTTGACTGTATAAAGGGCTAAATGTTATACGTGTTCCATTCAGCGTGTGCAAGGAGAAAAATTACAAGAGCAACCTTTGACTTGCGCAGCACTGCTGCTGCATAAGCTGTGGCTCTTCTACTTTGTAACCCCTGAGGGGGGGTTAAAGGTGACTTTTGAAATCGGTTCAATTAGGCTTCGGCCTACACTCTGCTCCACCTGCAGAGCCCGGGCTCCAACAACGCTAGTTGCTGTCCGGAAGTGCTGGCTGCACAGAGCCAAACACCTCGCCAATGTGTCAGTGGGGTCCAGCACCGCCAGCTGTTCCCCTGCTGTGTAGCCGGCAACGTGTCCTGCAAAAGCCACGCAGACACAACACACCCAAAGCTGCCGCCTGTGCAGGCTTCGGCCTACACTCCCCTCCCCCTGCTCCTCCTCCTCCTGCTCCTCCTCCTGCTGTCCCTGGGCTCTAACACACCGCCAGTTGGGGCCCAGATGTGCTAGCTGCACAGAGAAAAACACCAGCCAATGTGTCAGTGGGGTCCAGCACCGCCAGCTGTTCCCCTGCTGTGCAGCCGGCAACGTGTCCTGCAAAAGCCACGCAGACACAAGAACTGAAATTGAAGGGAACCTGTCCCCCCTCCCCCAGGCGTTTTTACGTTATCCAGCCACCTTGTACAGCGGTAATGCTGCATGTGTGCAAGGTGGCTCAGAAACGTATTCTCCTCGCACATGTGGAACTGAAAACACGTCTGAAATGTGTCCTCTGTGTGACCATTTAACCGTCTCGGTGGTGTGACTTTCCTTTGTAATGACACGCTGCAACCCCCTTGGTAGCGCTGCCCGTCTTCTGGCATCATTGTTTGGCTGGCTGCGCCTCTGCGGCCGCCCTGACCCACACAACGCCCCTCGGTGTCTTATTTATTGGGACTGCGAGGGTGCGATTCATGGGCAGGATCAGTGCATCAGTTCGCCTGTCCCTCCTCTCCTTCCGCCTTCTTCGGACTGTGCGGCTTCATGGCCGTGGCATGCGATAAGGGATCAGATGACGCCGCACAGTCTGAAGCGGGTGTAAGGACCCGAGTGTGAGAGGCGAACATATGTGCTGCGCCAGGCCCTGAATCCCAGCCCCGCAGTGTTTTAACAATGTTAAGACACTGCGGGGCTGGGATTCAGGGGCATCGCGAACCGCACCGGCCGACATTACATGATGCCAGAAGATGGGCAGCGCTAACGGCGCTAGGCCAGGGGATAACACGACAGCGCAGACTCCTGTACAGCAAATAACAACGCTCGGGAGGCTGCACCCAGCACCAAGGTGGGATTCTTGACACCTGTGCTGCGTCTCATTACAAAGGGAACTCTCGCCTCCATTACACAGTTTGACTGTATAAAGGGCTAAATGTTATACGTGTTCCATTCAGCGTGTGCAAGGAGAAAAATTACAAGAGCAACCTTTGACTTGCGCAGCACTGCTGCTGCATAAGCTGTGGCTCTTCTACTTTGTAACCCCTGAGGGGGGGTTAAAGGTGACTTTTGAAATCGGTTCAATTAGGCTTCGGCCTACACTCTGCTCCACCTGCAGAGCCCGGGCTCCAACAACGCTAGTTGCTGTCCGGAAGTGCTGGCTGCACAGAGCCAAACACCTCGCCAATGTGTCAGTGGGGTCCAGCACCGCCAGCTGTTCCCCTGCTGTGTAGCCGGCAACGTGTCCTGCAAAAGCCACGCAGACACAACACACCCAAAGCTGCCGCCTGTGCAGGCTTCGGCCTACACTCCCCTCCCCCTGCTCCTCCTCCTCCTGCTCCTCCTCCTGCTGTCCCTGGGCTCTAACACACCGCCAGTTGGGGCCCAGATGTGCTAGCTGCACAGAGAAAAACACCAGCCAATGTGTCAGTGGGGTCCAGCACCGCCAGCTGTTCCCCTGCTGTGCAGCCGGCAACGTGTCCTGCAAAAGCCACGCAGACACAAGAACTGAAATTGAAGGGAACCTGTCCCCCCTCCCCCAGGCGTTTTTACGTTATCCAGCCACCTTGTACAGCGGTAATGCTGCATGTGTGCAAGGTGGCTCAGAAACGTATTCTCCTCGCACATGTGGAACTGAAAACACGTCTGAAATGTGTCCTCTGTGTGACCATTTAACCGTCCCGGTGGTGTGACTTTCCTTTGTAATGACACGCTGCAACCCCCTTGGTAGCGCTGCCCGTCTTCTGGCATCATTGTTTGGCTGGCTGCGCCTCTGCGGCCGCCCTGACCCACACAACGCCCCTCGGTGTCTTATTTATTGGGACTGCGAGGGTGCGATTCATGGGCAGGATCAGTGCATCAGTTCGCCTGTCCCTCCTCTCCTTCCGCCTTCTTCGGACTGTGCGGCTTCATGGCCGTGGCATGCGATAAGGGATCAGATGACGCCGCACAGTCTGAAGCGGGTGTAAGGACCCGAGTGTGAGAGGCGAACATATGTGCTGCGCCAGGCCCTGAATCCCAGCCCCGCAGTGTTTTAACAATGTTAAGACACTGCGGGGCTGGGATTCAGGGGCATCGCGAACCGCACCGGCCGACATTACATGATGCCAGAAGATGGGCAGCGCTAACGGCGCTAGGCCAGGGGATAACACGACAGCGCAGACTCCTGTACAGCAAATAACAACGCTCGGGAGGCTGCACCCAGCACCAAGGTGGGATTCTTGACACCTGTGCTGCGTCTCATTACAAAGGGAACTCTCGCCTCCATTACACAGTTTGACTGTATAAAGGGCTAAATGTTATACGTGTTCCATTCAGCGTGTGCAAGGAGAAAAATTACAAGAGCAACCTTTGACTTGCGCAGCACTGCTGCTGCATAAGCTGTGGCTCTTCTACTTTGTAACCCCTGAGGGGGGGTTAAAGGTGACTTTTGAAATCGGTTCAATTAGGCTTCGGCCTACACTCTGCTCCACCTGCAGAGCCCGGGCTCCAACAACGCTAGTTGCTGTCCGGAAGTGCTGGCTGCACAGAGCCAAACACCTCGCCAATGTGTCAGTGGGGTCCAGCACCGCCAGCTGTTCCCCTGCTGTGTAGCCGGCAACGTGTCCTGCAAAAGCCACGCAGACACAACACACCCAAAGCTGCCGCCTGTGCAGGCCTCGGCCTACACTCCCCTCCCCCTGCTCCTCCTCCTGCTGTCCCTGGGCTCTAACACACCGCCAGTTGGGGCCCTAGGAAGACAAGCTTGAATAGGTCCCCATCCGGGTTCCAGTACCGTCAGCTGGTTCTCGGCAGTGTCTTTTGCTCTTGTACCTTCTGCTCCCCATCCTGGTTCCAGTACCGTCAGCTGGTTCCGGGCAGAGCCTTTGGCTTAGGTGCCTCCCTCTGGGTATCCGAGTTCCACCAACGTCAGGTGGTCCTTGGTAGTGCTTTCAGGCACGGGTACCTCCTGCTTAGTAACCGGGTTCCAGTAACGTCAGCTGGTCCTCGGTAGTTCCATTGGCTCTTGGACCTTCGGCTACCCATCCGGGTTCCAGTACCGTCAGCTGGTTCTCGGCAGTGTCTTTTGCTCTTGTACCTTCTGCTCCCCATCCTGGTTCCAGTACCGTCAGCTGGTTCCGGGCAGAGCCTTTGGCTTAGGTGCCTCCCTCTGGGTATCCGAGTTCCACCAACGTCAGGTGGTCCTTGGTAGTGCTTTCAGGCACGGGTACCTCCTGCTTAGTAACCGGGTTCCAGTAACGTCAGCTGGTCCTCGGTAGTTCCATTGGCTCTTGGACCTTCGGCTACCCATCCGGGTTCCAGTACCGTCAGCTGGTTCTCGGCAGTGTCTTTTGCTCTTGTACCTTCTGCTCCCCATCCTGGTTCCAGTACCGTCAGCTGGTTCCGGGCAGAGCCTTTGGCTTAGGTGCCTCCCTCTGGGTATCCGAGTTCCACCAACGTCAGGTGGTCCTTGGTAGTGCTTTCAGGCACGGGTACCTCCTGCTTAGTAACCGGGTTCCAGTAACGTCAGCTGGTCCTCGGTAGTTCCATTGGCTCTTGGACCTTCGGCTACCCATCCGGGTTCCAGTACCGTCAGCTGGTTCTCGGCAGTGTCTTTTGCTCTTGTACCTTCTGCTCCCCATCCTGGTTCCAGTACCGTCAGCTGGTTCCGGGCAGAGCCTTTGGCTTAGGTGCCTCCCTCTGGGTATCCGAGTTCCACCAACGTCAGGTGGTCCTTGGTAGTGCTTTCAGGCACGGGTACCTCCTGCTTAGTAACCGGGTTCCAGTAACGTCAGCTGGTCCTCGGTAGTTCCATTGGCTCTTGGACCTTCGGGTAGCCATCCGAGTTCCAGTTCCATCAGCTGTTTCTCGGCATTTTCTCAGCCTTCTTGTACCTTCTGCTACATTTCCAAGTTCAAGACCCGAAAGACGATGACCCGGAAGACCACCCCTAAGATGATGACGACACCAGAGACGACAACCACCGAGATGACGACGACCCTGGAGACGATGACCCTGAAGACGACCCCGATGACGACGACCCCGATGACGACGACCCCGATGACGACGACCCTGGAGATGACGACCCTGGAGATGACGACGACAACCTGGAAGACCGAGAAGCAGAAGAACAAGAGGCTGCAGAACAAAGAGCAGAAGAACATTAAGCATAAGACTAAATATCAGAGCAAAAGATATTATCTAAATTATAAGCAGAAGAAGACTAAGCAGTGTATGGGGGTGAGTCCGTTCCTCCTCGTGGTGCCCCTGGATAAAGCCTGATGCTGCAGGCCAAACTGAACGCGGACAAATGTAACTGTTTTGTGACAGGCAGAACGGAAGGTGTAATCTTCAAACTTTTATAGATAACAACTACGGGAATGCCTGTCACAAATAAGAATATGATGAAGAAGTTGAATATAAAAAAGATAATAGTAAAATAAAAAGAATATGAACAATGTAAAAAAAAATATATATATATACGTAGAAAAGAAGAAGATGAATAAGGTGAAGAAGTTGATGTCACAGAAGCTGATGATGAGGATAATGAAGAAGAAAGTGTGGGAGAAGTAAAAAATAGGGTGAAGGGCGTGGAAGTAGTGAAACATCAATATCTGACAAAATAAATAAAAAATTAACATAGTCAAATTCTTTCTAACGCCGAACGTCATAAAAAAATTAAAAATACTGCTATTCTATTTGATTGGGATAAACCCCTGTGCCTTTAATGTCTCCGCCACCTCCCCCAATACATCCTACATTATTCTTAGTTGTTTTCCTTCATGTAGAATTAACCTACAAGGAAAGAAAGGGTTTATTTTAATTCCGATATTTTCGTCCCATTGACTTGCATTGGGATCGGGTATCGGTATCGGATTGGATTCCGATACTGTGACGGTATCGGCCGATACTTTCCGATACCGATACTTTCCGATATCGGAAAGTATCGCTCAACACTACTCACAACACATCTAGATAAGTTACTTAGGGGGTCTAGTTTCCAATATGGGGTCACTTGTGGGGGGTTTCTACTGTTTAGGTACATCAGGGCTCTGCAAACGCAATGTGATGCATGCAGACCATTCCATCTTAAGGCCCCGTCACACTTAGCGACGCTGCAGCGATACAGACAACGATGCCGATCGCTGCAGCATCGCTGTTTAGTCGCTGTGTGGTCGATGGGGAGCTGTCACACAGACAGCTCTCCAGCGACCAACGATACCGAGGTCCCTAGGTAACCAGGGTAAACATCGGGTTGCTAAGCGCAGGGCCGCGCTTAGTAACCCGATGTTTACCCTGGTTACCAGTGTAAAATGTAAAAAAACAAACAGTACATACTCACCTTCACGTCCCCCGGCGTCAGCTTCCTGCACTGACTGAGCGCCGGCCCTAACAGCAGAGCGGTGACGTCACCGCTGTGCTTTCACTTTACGTCCGGCAGTGAGTCAGTGCAGGAAGCAGACGGCAAGGGACCTGACGGACACCGGAATGTGAGTATGTAGTGTTTGTTTTTTTTTACATTTACGATGGTAACCAGGGTAAACATTGGGTTACTAAGTGCGGCCCTGCGCTTAGTAACCCGATGTTTACCCTGGTTACCAGTGAAGACATCGCTGAATCCGTGTCACACACACCAATTCAGCGATGTCAGCGGGACCTCAATGATCAAAAAAAGGTCCAGGCCATTCCGACACGACCAGCGATCTCACAGCAGGGGCCTCGTCGCTGCTACGTGTCAAACATAGCGAGATCGCTACTGAGGTCGCTGTTGCGTCACAAAACTTGTGACTCAGCAGCGATCTCGCTAGCGACCTCGCTTAGTGTGACGGGGGCTTAAGTCTGCATTCCAAACGGTGCTCCTTCCCTTCCAAGCTCTGCCACTCTGCCATGCGCCCAAACGGTGGTTACCCCCACATATGGGGTATCAGCATACTCAGGAAAAATTGGACAACAACTATTGTGGTCCAATTTCTCCTGTTACCCTTGGGAAAGTTCAAAACTGGGGGCTAAAAATAATTTTTGTGGAAAAAAAAGGATTTTTTATTTTCATGGCTCTGCGTTATAAACTGTAGTGAAATATTTGGGGGTTCAAAGTTCTCACAGCACATCTAGATAAGTTCCTTAGGGAGTCTACTTTCCAAAATGGTGTCACTTGTAGGGGGTTTCCACTGTTTAGGCACATCAGGGGCTATCCAAAAGCGACATGGCGTCCTTTCTCAATTCCAGTCAATTTTGTATTGAATAGTTAAACAACGCTCTTTCCCTTCCTAGCTCTGCCATGCGCATAAGCAGTGGTTTACCCCCACATATGGGGTATCAGCTTACTCAGGACAAATTGCCCAAAAACTTTTGGGGTCCAATTTCTTCAGTTAGCTTGGGAAAATAAAATATTGAAGGCGAAAAGATAATTTTTGTGAAAAAAAATAATTTTTTATTTTTACGGCTCTACATTATAAACTTCTGTGAAGCACTTGGTGGGTCAAAGTGCTCACCACACATCTAGATAAGTTCCTTATGGGGTCTACTTTCCAAAATGGTGTCACTTGAGGGGTATTTCAATGTTTAGGCACATCAGGGGCTCTTCCAAAGCGACATGGTGTCCTTTCTCAATTCCAGTCAAACGGCGTTCCTTCCCTTTCCGAGCTCTGCCATGTGGCCTAACAGTGGGTTACCCCCACATATGGAGTATCAACGTATTCAGGACAAATTGCACAACAACTTTTGTGGTCCAATTTATTCTGTTACCCTTGGGAAAATAAAAAAATGGGGGGCGAAAATCATTTTTGTGAAAAAATATGATTTTTTATTTTTATGGCTCTACATTATAAACGTCTGTGAAGCACTTGATGGGTCAAAGTGCTCACCACACATCTAGATAAGTTCCTTAGGGGGTCTATTTTCCAAAATGGTGTCACTTGTGGGAGGTTTCAATGTTTAGGCACATCAGGGGCTCTCCCAAAGCGACATGGCGTCCTATCTCAATTCCAGTCAATTTTGCATTGAAAAGTCAAACGGCGCTTCTTCCTTTCTGAGCTCTGCCATGCACCTAAAAAGTGGTTTACCCCCACATATTGGGTATCAGTGTACTCAGTACAAATTGTACAATAATGTTTGGGTCCAATTTCTCCTTGATAAAATAAAACAAATTGGAGCTGAAGTAAATTTTTCATGAAAAAAAGTTAAATGTTCATATTTTTTTAAACATTCCAAAAATGCCTGTGAAACACCTGAAGGGTTAATAAACTTCTTGAATGTAGTTTTGAGCACCTTGAGGGGAGCAGTTTTTAGAATTGTGTCACACTTGATTATTTTCTATCATATAGACCTCTTAAAGTGACTTCAAATGTGATGTGGTCCCTAAAAAAACTGTGTTGTAAAAATGGGAAATTGCTGGTCAAATTTTAACCCTTATAACTCCCTAAGAAAAATATTTTTGGTTCCAAAATTGTGCTGATGTAAAGTAGACATGTTGGAAATGTTACTTTTTAAGTATTTTGTGTGACACATCTCTGTGATTTAAGGGCATGAAAATTCAAAGTTGGAAAATTGCAAAATTTTCAAACTTTTCGCCAAATTTCTGTTTTTTTAAAAAATAAACGCAGGTAATATCAAAGAAATTTTACCACTATCATGAAGTACAAAATCAAAATGTCACGCAAAAACAGTGTCAGAATCATCAGGATCAGTTGAAGTGTTCCAGACTTTTAACCTCATAAAGGGACAGTGGTCAGAATTGTAAAAATTGGCCCTGTCATTAACGTTCAAGCCAACCTAGGGAGTTAAGGTGGTTAAATCCAGAAAGGAAAATTACTGATCATGTGCACAGCACTTCAGGATTCTTATTGACTTTGCTGGCATAACGATTACTTAGCGTTTTTGGTCCAATTTCATGCGGAAAAAATGCTGCAAAATGCACCAAAAATGTACAGTTTGCACATAGACTGAGTTTTTTAAGATTTAAAGGTAGAAAAAGGTCAAATTTTAGAAACACAGAAGTTCAGTTTTTGACAGATTTAGTTTTAGATAGAGCAAGGATATAAGGTTAGAGACAACAGAAATACAGTCACTGGTATTTTGTAGTAATGCAGAGTTGATTTCAGGAGACGATACAGTGGAGATAAAAAGTACTTAGGGTACTGTCACACTATACGATTTACCAACGATCACGACCAGCGATACGACCTGGCCGTGATCATTGGTAAGTGGTTGTGTGGTCGCTGGGGAGCTGTCACACAGTCAGCTCTCCAGCGACCAACGATGCCGAAGGCCCCGGGTAACCAGGGTAAACATCGGGTTACTAAGCGCAGGGCCGCGCTTAGTAACCCGATGTTTACCGTGGTTACCAGCGTAAAAGTAAAAAAAAACAAAAAACGTACATACTCACATTCCGGTGTCTGTCCCCCGGCGTTCTGCTTCTCTCCACTGTGTCTGCGCCAGCCGGAAAGCACAGCGGTGACGTCACCGCGTCACCGCTGTGCTCGCTTTCCGGCCGGCCGGCGCTCACAGTGCAGAGAAGCAGAACGCCGGGGGACAGACACCGGAATGTAAGTATGTACTGTTTGTTTTTTTTTACTTTTACGCTGGTAACCACGGTAAACATCGGGTTACTAAGCGCGGCCCTGCGCTTAGTAACCCGATGTTTACCCTGGTTACGAGCGAACGCATCACTGGATCGCTGTCACACACAACGATCTGCTACGACATACGATTCTCAGCGGGGTCCCTGATCGCTGCTGCGTGTCAGACACAGCGATATCGTATGGATATCGCTGGAACGTCATGGATCGTACCATCGTAGCGACAAAAGTGCCACTGTGTGACAGTACCCTTAGTCAGCCACCAATTGCGCAAGTTCTCTCACTTAAAAAGATGAGAGAGGCCTGTAATTGACTTCATAGGTAGACCACAGCTATGAGAGTCAAAATGAGAAAACAAATCCATAAAATCACCTTGTCTCATGTCTGATTTGGCAAGATTTAGTTTGCAAATTATGGTGGAAAATAAGTATTTGGTCATTAACAAAAGTTCATCTCAATATTTTGTTATATATCCTTTGTTAGCAATGACAGAGGTAAAACATTTCCTATAAGTCTTCACAAGGTTGGCACACACTGTTGGTGGTATGTTGGCCCATTCCTCCATGCATATCTCTTCTAGAGCAGTGATGTTTCGAGCCTTTTGCTGGGCAACATGGATTTTTAACTCCTTCCAAAGATTTTCTATGGGGTTGAGATCTGAAGACTGGCTAGGCTACTCCAGGACCTTCATATGCTTCTTATGAAGCCACTCCTTCATCATCCTGGTGGTGCGTTTGGGATCATTATCATGCTGAAAGACTCATCCATGTTTTATCTTCAATGCCCTTGCTTATGGAAGGAGGTTTGCACTCAAAATCTCACAATACATGGGTCCATTTATTCTTTCATGTACATGGATCAGTCATCCTGGTCCCTTTGCAGAGAAACAGCCCCAAAGCATGATGTTGCCACCCTCATGCTTCACAGTAGGTATGTTGCTCTTTGGATGCAACTCGGCATTCTGTCTCCCCCAAATACGAAGAGTTTTGTTTCTACCAAAAAGTTCTACTTTGGTTTCATCAGGCCATATGACATTCTCCCAATACTCTTCTGGATAATTCAAATGCTCTCTAGCAAACTTCAGATGGGCCTGGACATGTACTGCTTAAGCAGGGGCACACGTCTGGCACTGCAGGATCTGAGTCCCTAGCAGCATAGTGTGTTACTGATGGTAACATTTGTTATGGTGGTCCCAGCTCTATGCAGGTCATTCACTAGGTCCCTCCGTGTGGTTCTGGGATTTTTGCTCACTGTTCTTGTCATCATTTTGACCCCACGGGTGAGATCTTGCGTGGAGCCCCAGACCGAGGGAGATTATCAGTGGTTTTGTATTACATTTTCTTATTATTGCTCCCACAGTTGATTTCATCACATCAAGCTGCTTGCCTATTGCAGATTCAGTCTTCCCAGCCTGGTGCAGGGCTACAGTTTTGTTTCTGGTATACTTCAACAGCTCTTTGATCTACACCATAGCGGAGATTAAAGTGTGACTGTTTGAGGTTGTGGACAGGTGTCTTTTATACTGATAACAAGTTCAAACAGTTGCCATTACTACAGGCAATCAATGGAGGTCAGAGGAGCCTCATAAAGAGGAAGTTACAGGCCTGTGAGAGCCAGAAATCTTACATGTTTTTAGGTGACCAAATACTTATTTTCCACCATAATTTGAAAAATAAAGCTTGCCAAATCAGAGAAGGCGATATTCTGGATTTGTTTTCCCAATTTTGACCATAGTTGTGGTTTTTAGTGGGAGAACTTGCACAATTGTTGGCTGACTAAATACTTTTTTTCCCCACTGTACCTAGCAAGTGACTTCATTTTGGAAACTAAACTCCTCAGGGAATTCAGCTTTAACATTTAGATATAAACACAAAAAAAATCATTTTTCCACAAGAATACTTTTAGCACCAAATTTTTCATATCCATGAGGGTTTAGCAGGAGAAAATGGACCTCGTAGTTTGTTGTGCAATTTTTACGGAATGTAGAAGTTTTAACCTACACGTGATTCACAAAACTGTATAACATTTAGATATAAACACAAAAAAAATCATTTATCCACAAAAATACTTTTAGCACAAAATTTTTCATATCCACGAGGGGTAGCAGGAGAAAATGGACCTGGTAATTTGTTGTGCAATTTTACGTAATGTTTCAGTACCATATATGTGGTTGTAGACTACATTAATGTTTAAGCAAATGGCAGGGATCAGATGGGAAGAAGCACTACTTGGCTTTTAGAATGCAGATTTTGTTTGAATAGTTTATGAGTTCCATTAGCTGAGCCCTTGAAATGCCAGATCAGCAGAAGCCACCCTCCCCCAAGTGATTTGCAAATTCACTGCTTAAGAATTTCATCTTGGAATGTAGTGAGTTTTATTAACCCACAGGTGCATCCCAGAATTTTACAACATTGAGAAGTGGAAATATAACATTTTAATTTTTCCATTTCCTGCAAATTTGTCAGTAATGCAAGAGTTAATAGGTGAAACTGGATCCCAAAATGTATTGCACAATTCCCCCAAAATGTGGTGATGCCCTAAATGTCATCAGAAACTACTGTTAGACACATGTCAGACTTGAAAAGGAAAGAATGTTATTTGTATTTTGGAGCACAGATTTTGCTAGAATGGTTTGCGGACAACATTTATTGAGCCCCTAAGGTGCCAGAACATCAGTGAAACCCCAAAAGTGATCCTATTGTAGAAATTGCACGTCCCAATTAATTCATCAGGGGACTTGCTTGTAAAAGGGAAATAAAGTGTTAAGTGCTGTGCTGAAAAGACATGTGGTCCATCCTCTCTCTGTGCTGTTCTGTTATCACTTTATGTCCCTTTTACAAGCAATTCCCTGATGATTAGGCTTGAATTAAACGCACTGGGATGATACCTCAGGGAATGTGCAGGGCATGTTTATGAAAGGGGTAGCTGTGGACTGCCCTTGTCAGGGCGGGAGTCTTGGGGATAGCTATTGTTAGCCCCATAGGGATTGACAGGGTATTGCTAGTTCCACAAATCACCTGATGACTGTTGAGCATTCCGATACTGCAATATCGGGTATCGACCAATATTCGCTGCATCGGAGTTCCGATACTGAGTTCAAATACTTTCAGAATATCGAATACCGGAATCCGAAGTTCCTAAAATGCAATGAGCCAGTTTCATTTTATTCAGCCAATGAGGATCCTAAGAAGTGTGGGCATATCCTGTTAGGCATGTTAGCCTTGTTAACTAATGGCATGGCTCTGATTGGCTGCTGAAATGATGTCGGTGGTGGGCGGTGCGTGGCAGAGACTGCGTGTCTGTGTGTGTGGGAAATGTCTGTGCGTGCCTCTCGGGGGTCTGTGCGGGCCTGCCGGGGGTCTGTACGGGCCTCTCGGGGGTCTGTGAGGGCCTGTCGGGGGTCTGTACGGGCCTCTCGGGGGTCTGTGTGTGCTGCCGGGGGTCTGTACGGGCCTCTCGGGGGTTTGTTTCTGTGTGCAGGCATTGTCTGATGGGACTACAAGTCCCATCGGGCTATGCCTGCTACAATGGCAGTGATTGACACATTAGCCAATGATGGGACAGTAGTAGTCCCATCATCCGGCTAATGTGTTGAATGTAAAAAAACCCCCACAAGCATACATACTACATACATACTACCTACATACTAACTACATACTACCTACATACATACTACATACATACATACTACATACCTAACTACATACATACATACATACAACATACTACATACATACTACATATATACAACATACTACATACATACTACATACATACTGCATACTACATACATACAACATACATGCAGCATCCATACTACATATATACTACACACATACAACATATATACTACATACATACTACATACATAGATACATACAACATACTGCATACATACAGTGCAGATCAAAAGTTTGAACACACCTTCTCATTTAAAGATTTTTCTGTATTTTCATGACTATGAAAATTGTACATTCACACTGAAGGCATCAAAACTATGAATTAACACATGTGGAATTATATACTTAACAAAAAAGTGTGAAACAACTGGAATTATGTCTTATATTCTAGGTTCTTCAAAGTAGCCACCTTTTGCTTGATGACTTCTTTGCACACTCTTGGCATTCTCTTGATAAGCTCCAAGAGGTAGTTACTGGGAATGGTCTTCCAACAATCTTGAAGGAGTTCCCAGAGATGCTTAGCACTTGTTGGCCCTTTTGCCTTCACTCTGCGGTCCAGCTCACCCCAAACCATCTCGATTGGGTTCAGGTCTGGTGCCTGTGGAGGCCAGGTCATCTGGCATAGCATTCCATCACTCTCCTTCTTGGTAAAATAGCCCTTACACAGCCTGGAGGTGTGTTTGTCCTGTTGAAAAATAACTGATGGTCCAACTAAACGCAAACCGGATGGAATAGCATGCCACTGGAAGATGCTGTGGTAGCCATGCTGGTTCACTATGCCATCAATTTTGAATAAATCCCCAACAGTGTCACCAGAAAAGCACCCCCACACCATCGCACCTCCTCCTCCATGCTTCACGGTGGGAACCAGGCATGTAGAGTCCATCTGTTTACCTTTTCACGGTGGTTGGAACCAAAGATCTCAAATTTGGACTCATCAGACCAAAGCACAGATTTCTACTGGTCTAATGTTCATTCCTTATGTTCTTTAGCCCAAATCAGTCTCTTCTGCTTGTTGCTTGTCATTAGCAGTGGTTTCCTAGCAGCTATTTTACCATGAAGGCCTGCTGCACAGAGTCTCCTCTTAACAGTTGTTGTAGAGATGTGTCTGCTGCTAGAACTCTGTGTGGCATTGACCTGGTCTCTAATCTGAGCTGCTGTTAACCTGCGATTTCTGAGGCTGGTGACTCGGATAAACTTATTCACAGAAGCAGAGGTGACTCTTGGTCTTCCTTTCCTGGGGCGGTCCTCATGTAAGCCAGTTTCTTTGTAGCGCTTGATGGTTTTTGCCACTGCACTTGGGGACACTTTCAAAGTTTTCCCAATTTTTCAGACTGACTGACTTTTATTTCTTAAAGTAATGATGGCCACTCGTTTTTCTTTACTTAGCTGCTTTATTCTTGCCATAATACAAATTCTAACAGTCTATTCAGTAGGACTATCAGCTGTGTAGCCAACAGACTTCTGCACAACACAACTGATGGTCCCAACCCCATTTATAAGGCAAGAAATCCCACATTAAACCTGACAGGACACACCTGTGAAGTGAAAAACATTCCCAGTGACTACCTCTTGAAGCTTGTCAAGAGAATGCCAAGAGTGTGCAAAGCAGTCACCAAAGCAAAAGGTGGCTACTTTGAAGAACCTAGAATATAAGACATAATTTCAGTTGTTTCACACTTTTTGGTTAAGTATATAATTCCACATGTGTTAATTCATAGTTTTGATGCCTTCAGTGTGAATGTACAATTTTCATAGTCATGGAAATACAGAAAAATCTTTAAATGAGAAGGTGTGTCCAAACTTTTGGTCTGTACTGTATATACAGCATACATACAACATACATACAACATACTACATACATACAACAAACATACTACATACATACTACGTACATACATACTACATCCGTTTTTTGCTGGATCCGTCACAATGCGTTTTTTCGCCGGACAGAAAAACCATTCCTCTGTATGCGGAAATAGCTTTTTTGACGGATCTGGCAAAAAACGGATGAAACGTGTGGCCATCAGGCACAATCTGGAGCTAATACAATGCTATGAGAAAAAACGGATCCAGGAGAAAAAAAACGGATCTTTTCTTTCAAAACTCGCCGGATTGTGCCTGATGGCATAAACCTGATGTGTGAAATTAGCCAGGTAGATATATGGATAGAAACATCTATGTATCTATAGATATATCTATAGATAGATACATCCATAGATAGGCCGATGTTGATAAACGAACATAAAGAAAAAAACTGGAAAAAAAACCGACGTGGGCTCCTGCGCAATTTTCTGCACCCGAGGGGGAAAGCCGACGGCCGGGTGGCCAATATTTGTAGCCTGGGAAGGGGGTAATACCCATGGCCCCTCCCAGGCTATGAATATCAGCCCACAGCTGTCTGCGTAGCCCTTACTGGCTATTAAAATAGGGGGACCCCCCAAAAAATGATGTTATTCATAGCCTAGAGAGGGGCCATGGATATTGGCCCCCCTGGCTACAAATACCAGTCCGCAGCTGCCCCAGAAATACTAGGTATACGAAAATCACTGCACTCATCCAGTTCAGAGAAAACAAAGTTCTTTGCTGAAGTGAAAAATTTATTTAGAATACGGTGATGCAGATGAAACGGAAAGTGATTATGGCAGTTTTAACGTTTCGACCACACAGTGGCCTTGATCACAATACAGTGCCTTATAGGTTATTTGTTTCAAGCATAATTTGTTGCATCATTCGTGTACAAACAAAGAAGGAGATAGACAAGTTTCGAGCCCCAATTTAGGGAAATCTGTAAAACAAACCAAGAGCGCCTGGAAAGGTGAATACACGCCCAAAAACATCAATTGCGCACACGATTAGTTTAATCCTGCTTGCCCGTGTAGAGTTATGCTGCTACGGAAAATATGAGCTGACAGCAAGGGGTATATCACCATCACACAGGATGGATAAGATAGCTTGCTCCCATGTGCTGCGCGGTGGGGAGAGCGGGATTACCGGTGACCAGCATTGGTGGTCCAGTGGGAGGTGAAGCTCATCAAGAGAATGCCAAGAGTGTGCAAAAGCAGTCATCAAAGCAAAAGGTGGCTACTTAGAAGAACCTAGAATATAAGACATAATTTCAGTTGTTTCACACTTTTTGGTTAAGTATATAATTCCACATGTGTTAATTCATAGTTTTGATGCCTTCAGTGTGAATGTACAATTTTCATAGTCATGGAAATACAGAAAAATCTTTAAATGAGAAGGTGTGTCCAAACTTTTGGTCTGTACTGTATATACAGCATACATACAACATACATACAACATACTACATACATACAACAAACATACTACATACATACTACGTACATACATACTACATCCGTTTTTTGCTGGATCCGTCACAATGCGTTTTTTCGCCGGACAGAAAAACCATTCCTCTGTATGCGGAAATAGCTTTTTTGACGGATCTGGCAAAAAACGGATGAAACGTGTGGCCATCAGGCACAATCTGGAGCTAATACAATGCTATGAGAAAAAACGGATCCAGGAGAAAAAAAACGGATCTTTTCTTTCAAAACTCGCCGGATTGTGCCTGATGGCATAAACCTGATGTGTGAAATTAGCCAGGTAGATATATGGATAGAAACATCTATGTATCTATAGATATATCTATAGATAGATACATCCATAGATAGGCCGATGTTGATAAACGAACATAAAGAAAAAAACTGGAAAAAAAAACGACGTGGGCTCCCGCGCAATTTTCTGCACCCGAGGGGGAAAGCCGACGGCCGGGTGGCCAATATTTGTAGCCTGGGAAGGGGGTAATACTCATGGCCCCTCCCAGGCTATGAATATCAGCCCGCAGCTGTCTGCGTAGCCCTCACTGGCTATTAAAATAGGGGGACCCCCCAAAAAATGATGTTATTCATAGCCTAGAGAGGGGCCATGGATATTGGCCCCCCTGGCTACAAATACCAGTCCGCAGCTGCCCCAGAAATACTAGGTATACGAAAATCACTGCACTCATCCAGTTCAGAGAAAACAAAGTTCTTTGCTGAAGTGAAAAATTTATTTAGAATACGGTGATGCAGATGAAACGGAAAGTGATTATGGCAGTTTTAACGTTTCGACCACACAGTGGCCTTGATCACAATACAGTGCCTTATAGGTTATTTGTTTCAAGCATAATTTGTTGCATCATTCGTGTACAAACGAAGAAGGAGATAGACAAGTTTCGAGCCCCAATTTAGGGAAATCTGTAAAACAAACCAAGAGCGCCTGGAAAGGTGAATACACGCCCAAAAACATCAATTGCGCACACGATTAGTTTAATCCTGCTTGCCCGTGTAGAGTTATGCTGCTACAGAAAATATGAGCTGACAGCAAGGGGTATATCACCATCACACAGGATGGATAAGATAGCTTGCTCCCATGTGCTGCGCGGTGGGGAGAGCGGGATTACCGGTGACCAGCATTGGTGGTCCAGTGGGAGGTGAAGCTCATCAAGAGAATGCCAAGAGTGTGCAAAAGCAGTCATCAAAGCAAAAGGTGGCTACTTAGAAGAACCTAGAATATAAGACATGTTTTCAGTTGTTTCACACTCTTTTGTTAAGTATATAATTCCACATGTGTTAATTCAGTTGTGTTAATTGTGTTTTGATGCCTTCAGTGTGAATTTACAATTTTCATAGTCATGAAAATATAGTAAAATCTTTAAATGAGAGGCTATGTCCAAACTTTTGGTCTGTACTGTATGTAGTATGTGTGTATGTAGTATGTTGTATGTATGTATGTATGCATGTAGTATGTATGTAGTATGTTGTATGTATGTATGTAGTATGTATGTTGAATGTGGTATGTATGTATGTACAGTTGTGGCCAAAAGTATTGACACCCCTGCAATTCTGTCAGATAATACTCAGTTTCTTTCTTAAAATGATTGCAAACACAAATTCTTTGGTATTATTATCTTCATTTAATTTGTCTTAAATGAAAAAACACAAAAGAGAATGAAGCAAAAAGCAAAACATTGATCATTTCACACAAAACTCCAAAAATGGGCCAGACAAAAGTATTGGCACCCTCAGCCTAATACTTGGTTGCACAACCTTTAGCCAAAATAACTGCGACCAACCGCTTCCAGTAAACATCAATGAGTTTCTTACAATGCTCTGCTGGAATTTTAGACCATTCTTCTTTGGCAAACTGCTCCAGGTCCCTGATATTTGAAGGGTGCCTTCTCCAAACTGCCATTTTTAGATCTCTCCACAGGTGTTCTATGGGATTCATGTCTGGACTCATTGCTGGCCACCTTAGAAGTCTCCATTGCTTTCTTTCAAACCATTTTCTAGGGCTTTTTGAAGTGTGTTTTGGGTCATTGTCCTGCTGGAAGACCCATGACCTCTGAGGGAGACCCAGCTTTCTCACACTGGGCCCTACATTATGCTGCAAAATTTGTTGGTAGTGTTCAGACTTCATAATGCCATGCACACGGTCAAGCAGTCCAGTGCCAGAGGCAACAAAGCAACCCCAAAACATCAGGGAACCTCCGCCATGTTTGACTATAGGGACCGTGTTCTTTTCTTTGAATGCCTCTTTTTTTCTCCTGTAAACTCTATGTTGATGCCTTTGCCCAAAAAGCTCTACTTTTGTCTCATCTGACCAGAGAACATTCTTCCAAAACGTTTTAGGCTTTTTCTGGTAAGTTTTGGCAAACTCCAGCCTTGCATTTTTATGTCTCAGGGTAAGAAGTGGGGTCTTCCTGGGTCTCCTACCATACAGTCCCTTTTCATTCAGATGCCGACGGATAGTACTGGTTGACACTGTTTTACCCTCGGACTGTAGGGCAGCTTGAACTTGTTTGGATGTTAGTCGAGGTTCTTTATCCAACATCTGCACAATCTTGAGTTAAAATCTCTGGTCAATTTTTCTTTTCCATCCACATCTAGGGAGGTTAGCCACAGTGCCATGGGCTTTAAACTTCTTGATGACACTGCGCACGGTAGACACAGGAACATTCAGGTCTTTGGATATGGACTTGTAGCTTTGAGATTGCTCATGCTTCCTCACAATTTGGTTTCTCAAGTCCTCAGACAGTTCTTTGGTCTTCTTTCTTTTCTCCATGCTCAATGTCATACACAAAAGGACACAGGACAGAGGTTGAGTCAACTTTAATCCATGTCAACTGGCTGCAAGTGAGATTTAGTTATTGCCAACACCTGTTAGGTGCTACAGGTAAGTTACAGGTGCTGTTAATTACACAAATTAGAGAAGCATCACATGATTTTTCAAACAGTGCCAATACTTTTGTCCACCCCCTTTTTTATGTTTGGTGTGGAATTATATCCAATTTGGCTTTAGGACAATTCTTTTTGTGTTTTTTCATTTAAGACAAATTATATGAAGATAATAATACCAAAGAATTTGTGTTTGCAATCATTTTCAGGAAGAAACTCAGTAGGCAAGTAACCCAGCAGGCCCGCACAGACCCCCGAGAGGCCCGTACAGACCACCGGCAGGCCCGCACAGACCACCGAGAGGCCCGTACAGACCCTGCCCACACACACAGACACGCACGGTCTCCGCCAGCACACCGCCCACACTCTTCCCCCCTCCCAAACTGGATGTACAAGGAAAGAAAGGGTTCATTTTCATTCCGATATTTGTGTCCCATTGACTTGCATTGGTTTCCGGTATCGGAATCTGCGATACCCGATATTTTTGGGGTATTGGTCCGATCCAATCCGATCCGATATTTCCCGATATCAGAAGGTACCGCTAAACACTACTGATGACCTGTCTGCAATACAAGATTACTCCCTCCCCCAGACCCAGCCATCTAATTTGGTGAGATTGTTCCTTTTCTTTATTTACCTTTGTAAATGTTGAAAATCTGTATACCAATATATGACAGATATACCAATATTTGAGATATACATATATATATATATATATATATATATATATATATATATATATATATACAGGATTACTTATAATGGTGTACCCTGTATTCATATAGATCCTGTCCTGATTACTATAGGAGGAATCTATTGATCCTAGAGGGGTGTTCCTTCCAATGGTTGACTTTGTTCAGTTATGTCAACTGATTAACTCCCCAATTTATTTTTTCACTTTTTCACTTTAATGGTGGCACTCATTTTACTTTATATTTTAATTGACTAATAAAAGGTATTTTTTAATTCTCACTTTTTGTTATATTTTATATTCGTCTTGGTGAGATTCTCTATATATTTGAGGGTAACATTCCATTACTGCTTTTTCTGATATCACACACTCAAAATACTTTTTAAATACTTTTTTATGAAAAAAAAAGTTTTTTCATCGCCATGTTCTGAGAGCTGTAAGTTTTTTATTTTTTCTGTGAACATAGCTGTAAGAAGACATTTTTTGTACAACTAGTTTAAGATTTCTTTGGTACCATTTTGGGATACATAACGTGTTTTGATCGCTTGTTATTCACATTTTTCAGACACAGAATGAGCAAAACCCAGCAATTCAGTTTTTTTTTAATCTATGTTTTTTGTGCCATACACCGTGTGTTAAAAAAGATAAGACCAACTTGTTTGTCGGGACAGTAAGATCACAGTGATACCAGATTTATTTATTTTTTATGATTTTCTGCTTTTACAGACTAAAACAATATCTTACAAAAATACATTTGTTTTCACATCACCATATTCTGAGAGTTGTAAGTTTTTATTTTTTTCAGAATAAGCCACATAAGCTTTGTTTTTGTAGGATGATTTGGCGTTTTTGTTTATATCATTTTTTTTACATATGACATCTTTTTATTTATTTTTGACAGTATGATGAAAAAGCAACATTTTAGATGTGTTTCTATTTATTTTTTTACTGTGTTTAACATTCGAAATAAATATCATGCCAATTTTAGAGATCGGGTCGTTCTGGACATGACAATACCAATAATGTGTATTTTTTATCTTTATTTTAGTTGTTTTTAGTGGCAAACAACTTTTCATGATTTTTGTGAGGTTTTTTTTTTTAACTTTTTTAAATATTTCATTTAACTTTTTCACTGAGTCCCACTATGGGACATGTATAATGTTTACTTTGATTTCTGGTCTTATCCCTGAGACCTTTCAGTGACTTTTGATTGCGGACTGTCAATCCTGCCATGGGGAACCCTCTTTTAACCACATAGATAACACTGCTGTCTGCAGTATTTAAAGGGTTAATCGGCTCCAAAACCAACCAGGGGACCAATACTGTAGGGTGTCAACTGTCATGTACAGCTGTCACCCGCAGAAATTGTGTCCATGGAGGGGGCGCTATTCAATTTTTTCCAATCACTGTTTTAACAGGTTGATCAGGAATAAAACCCCTCAAAGGCAGCTATTTTACTGTGCATTGACAGTCGTTAAGGGGTTAAAGAGATTCTAAACCCACAATAAAAAATATGGCTGTACATTAGTAAATCAAAAGTTATAGCGATATTCATGATTTTGTTAAGGAAGAGTATTCAAATTTTTGAAAAAAGTAGTTCAATAATAGTCTTAAGAAAAGATGTACTGTACATTTGGGGATGTATTAAATGCTATTAATCTAGAATAATTCTTTGATACAGAAAAATGCAATGAAAACTTTTCTTCTTTTGAAAATTTTAATAAAGAGGTTCTTTCATAAACAACAGGTATCAGTAATCCACAGGACTATCACTGCTGTCGTTCCAGCTGCTAAGCTCTGCACTGATTCTGATAGCAGACAATAGAGATGAGTGAACCTGAACTGCAAAGTTCGAGGTTCGTACTGGACACTTAGTGGCCAATGCCGAACTCCGAATGCGGACATCTCCCAGAAGTGTTTGAGTTCCAGGAAATGAGAGAAAGCTTTGCTTCCTTTGCCAGCCCCCCAGCCTAGACTATTTTACTGAACCCTATTAACTTCTGTGGAATCCGAGTTCTAGTTCAAGTTTTGGTAGAGTTCTGGTACCTGAACCGAACTTTGGCCTAAAGTTCCGTCGAACCCGACAAACCGGTACATGCACAGGTCTGCTCATCGCTAACAGACAACTTAAATTATCTTCTGTGAATGAAGCATTATTGAGCATATGCAATTACTGTAACTACCCATAACATTTATAGACAGAAAATGGAACAGTGATTGTACATCTGGTCCCACCATTTCTGGGATCAGTGGGAGTTAGAGCAATCAGACCTCCATCACTTGAAACACATATCATCTTTTATAAATGTTGTTTATTGGACTACACCTTTAAATATGTGGAATATTATGAGCACCAAATTGAGAATTTGAGAATTTATTTGGAAGAAGTTACATTTGTATATAATTAACCACTTCACGCCGCAGCCCATTTTAGTTTTTGCTTTTTTGTTTCCGTTTCCCAGAGCTATAACTTTTTTATTTTTTTTTTGCGGGAAATGTTGTACTTTTGAATGACACCATTGGTTTTACCATATACTGGAAAATGGGAAAAAAAAGAAAAAAAAATTCCAAGTGTGGTGAAATTGCAAAAAAAGTGCAATTCCACAATTGTTTTTTATTTTTACCATGTTCACTAAATGCTATAACTGACCTTCCATTATTATTCTCCAGGTCATTACGAGTTCATAGATGCCAAACATGTAGAGCTTCTTTTTTATTTATGTGGTGAAAAAAACATTCAAATTTGTAAAAAAAAAAATAATTGTGACATTTTTCGAGACCTGTAGTGTCTCCTTTTTTGGAAACTTGGGCTGGATGAGTGATTATTTTTTTGCATGCTGAGCTGATGTTTTTAATTATACCATTTTGGTGTAGATACGATCTTTTGAACTTTTATATTTTTAAATTTTTTTAATATTTAATTTTTTTTTTTTTTCATTTTCACTTGCTTGCTCCATGGGAGACTAGAAGCTGCAATCTTCTGATCACCTGTACTACACACATGCAATGATCAGATCACTTGTGTGTAGCAAAAATGCTCACTCGCTATGACCTCCGACCGCTGGGCGGCACTCATAACAATCCAGCAATGACAACCATAGGGGTCTGCTGCAGACCCCGGGTTGTCATGCCAACCCATCAGCAACCCGTGGTCATGGGTGGGATTAGTGACGCACCTCCGGCACGATCACACTAAATGCCGCTGTCAGAAATTGACAGCTACATTTTATAGGTTAACGGCTGTGGGTGTATCACGATTCCATCGGCGGCTGTTAGTTTAAAACAGTTGACATGTACCAGGAAATATGTGGGCTCAGCACCAGAGCCTACATCAAAGGGAAT
Source organism: Ranitomeya variabilis (assembly GCF_051348905.1). Classification (NCBI taxonomy): domain Eukaryota; kingdom Metazoa; phylum Chordata; class Amphibia; order Anura; family Dendrobatidae; genus Ranitomeya; species Ranitomeya variabilis. Next base: position 223,291,358 of record NC_135234.1, read on the forward strand.
ACACGACATGAAGGAGTTAGTCTTTCACTTGTTTTTTTCTGTTGTTCATTCATTTGTATGTTATTACAATGATATTCAGCTTTCTTGCGCAATACACTGGAGATATTAAGGGGACACTCTGAAAGCATGTAACTTTTTCTTTTAGCAGATATTGGTGGCATGATATTTCATAGTTTCTTTCTGTATTATCTATTAGAAATGCATGCTTTTCCCCAGAATGCTAGGTTCTTAGGACTTTAAGAATATATTAATTACTATTTGCCACATTCTAATTATGCTTATGTGAATATGCTGTATTAACAGTAATGCTTGAAATTTTATTCAGTAAATTGAAAGTTTAGCAAACTGTAACAACTTATGAAATCTGGAATAACCTATAAGTCCTGACATGAAGATACACCTTGGATTTTTTCAAGCCATTAGCAAAGTAATGGGGCCTAGCGAAACATGGTCCATTTTTATATTTCAAATAAAAGGGTTATGATTTTGTATGACCTCCATGAATAGCACTTCCTAAGCCGTGACATTTCACAGTCTAGCGTTTTACATAAAATTGGAAGTACTATAGAACTTTGTTAAAAAAAAACCCAGATAACTTTATGGTAAAATGGCATTTCTTTATAAGTATAATGCAATGTGTAGCATGTTTTTATAATTGTAATTAATACATGTATTATATATAAAAATTACTTAATTGATTGAAGACTACCGTTGCTGACGTTTCGTCTACTGAGCACTGCACTGATTCTGATAGCAGATAATAGAGATAATTGAACCCAAACTATAAAGTTCATTAAAAAACCCACAACCAACTTCATCATCCTCATCTCAAATAGCTCGTTACAATTTGGACATTTAAAGCTTATGCTTAGACTTTTAATTCTCCATTTTATAATGCAGTGAACATGAGATGCAAGGATTTTTGCATTTGATAAAACAGGCGTTCTGGTGTTCCAGTCAAAAACAAAGCATTTGATGGCACACATGTAAAACACACACACACACAAAAATCCCCATCTTCTAAAAAAATACCTAATGAGTAGTGACCATATGATTAGACACAACACAGGCAGTCTGCAGAGGAGCAGATGACTGCAGATTGGACACATTAATAAAATACTAATTTTCAGAATTCAAGGAAGAATAAACACATCCACTGATTAGCAGGTTACGTTTTTTTTTTCTACAGGGGACAGTTCTTTTTCAACATCTTATCCTTTGGCCCAGACCATAGTGATGACTTCTCCAACTATGATATTCATCTCTGCAGCGTTTCACACATAGACTTTTGCTCCATACTGTCCTAGTACATCTGTGAAGTCCACCCTCCCCACAATCAATCCTGCACAGGATGCAATAACGGGGACAGAATCATGGGTCATGCAGTTTTTAGCTTCATGCTGCAATATATTATCTTTTGTATTAGCTTCCTCTGTCTATTTGTAGTACAGCTGAAATGATTTGTGAAGCAGCAGAAAAAAACCCTGAGAGGCATGCACCTCTTAGTAAATTGAGTGCATCTTTCTCCAGTGGGAATTTGTTCAGGAATGGTGTACTTCCTCCTTATTATAATATTATTGAGGCAAGCATATTCAGTATATATATGTCTTATAAATCTACCATATCAGAGGTAATGAATCATAGATATGCATCCAGGACAGTAAGGGGTCAGCTGCCAAATGAAAGTAAACCAAAGAAACAAAACCAAGCAACCATGAAGTCCCATAAAATTATAAATCTTTATTAGAAAACATTAAAACCACCAGAGAAGGTACAGTGATGCAAGATAGGAGAACAGACATGCATTCCTAATGGCAAGGCTAAACGGGCCAGGGCACCCACACATAACCTGCCCAGGTTTGGCAATATGCCTTTATATTGAAAAGCTCATAGCTGATAAAATAAATAATCATTGAGCAGTGCCATAGAGTAAGGCAAGATAAATTGCAGCTCAATTTGAGCACGTACCTGATGTCTATATAACAGGCAGAATGTGTGGGTGGCCGGACGCGAACCGCAGATTCGCGTCCGGCCACCCACGCATTCTGCCTGTTATATAGACATCAGGTACGTGCTCAAATTATTAATTTTATCAGCTATGAGCTTTTCAATATAAAGGCATATTGCCGAACCTGGGCAGGTTATGTGTGGGTGCCCTGGCCGTTTAGCATGGCCATTAGGAATGCATGTCTGTTCCCCTATCTTGCATCACTGTACCTTATCTGGTGGTTTTAATGTTTTCTAATAAAGATTTATAATTTTATGGGACTTCATGGTTGCTTGGTTTTGTTTCTTTGTTTTCCTCCTTATTATGTATATTTCTTCACTGACCTGCAGTGCCTTGAAGTAAATATTAGAAGCTAATTGATGGTGTCTACTAATTTTCTCTCAACTTAGTAAGGATGAAGGACAGTAAATTTATGTTTCTTGGCTTTAATCCTGCTCTACTGTAAATTTACTGTGCAGGGTTATAGCTTACTTCTGCAATCTAATAGGGGAAGGATCAGGTCTCCAGCTGTCAGAGACCTTGAGGAGGCAGCAAATGTGGTTTAATACCACTTCTGTCTTCTATTTCAGTTTCTGTGTAGTGCTCGATGAACACTATGCAACGTACAGAAGCATCAGCATTGCCGATGCTTCCTTCCTTGCCTACAAAACAATCACATGATCCCTGATGTTTGCTTGACATAACAAAGAGATCAACTATTTTCCCTTAATATGTAACATAAAAACTGCACACATTAGGCATCTACACTAATATATAAACCTAGATAATTTATTCAACAGGTTATTTGGTGTGAAATTTAGGCAATAAAAATATAAGAAAAAAATATTATTTTTTTAATATTTATTAGAATTTTGTTTTGCAAAATTTCACATTAATTTGTGTTTACCAAAAACAGTGGAAACATATAATATAATTTGTCCCATTTAAGACAGGCTTCATACAACCACATTCGAGAAAAAAGAATAAAACTAAATTTTGCCTGCTAAAATGCACAGAGGCAAAAATGACAAAAAAATACCCAATCATTAGGTGGTTAATTTTTAACAACCATATGCTATTGACCTGTGAACAGTTTTATATTCTTACTATAATCAGTTTTAAATTCAAATGGAAAAGAACCATTGACTTTCTAAGTTTTCAACTAGAAACACTCTTAAGTTTATAGTGTGTTCTGCAATAAAATTGTAAAGCAAAAATTCTTAAATCACCCCATAAATTGCTGCAAATATGCTCTTTTCCAAGACTTCTCCATACAGCAGAGTACGCAGTGCAGCTTATCAAATCAAGTTTTATTTTCATGCATACTTAGGGTTTATTAATTAAGATCCAGGAAAGTATATGTCAGAAAGCACAAACCTAACCTGGCATGTTTTTCAGATTTATATCAAGCATATAAGTTTGCTATGCATTACAGCCTCCTCCGCTGTAAAAGAGTTTAAAATAGTAACACCTCATTAACTGCAGGAAAAAAGACACTTCTCTCTATTTAGCAGGCAGATTTCAGATGTATAGGGCCTATAAAATTGTGTGGGTTTTTTATGTGAATTTTTTACCATTCCTTGTGTGCTGCAAAAGTTGTATTTTTTAATATCTATTAATACTTTCTGTATATTTGGAACTTCTGGGGTTAAGTACTCTACCGATATTTTTTCAAGTTTCTAATTAGAATACTGTATACCTCATCATTTTATCGTAGGAAGTTATAGTACTTAGTAGCAAATTTTGCAATGTAAAATAGCAATGTAGCAGAAAAGTAGAAAAAGAGACTGCTCTTGAAGAGCATAGTGCAATAAAAGGGCATCTTGTCAGTGTTAGTGAATTTAAGTCCTGGAGATAAATCGGTCGTTAAATATCACAACAGTTCCTTGCCTTAGATCCGCACAGTGGCGTTAATCTATTGAGAAACTTACATATTTTCTGGTATGGTAGAGCGACTTCTTTGTTCTGGTAAGAAAAGAAGGCAAGCTTGTGCTGAAGCTGTCATTTTTGCAGCTCTTCAGGGAAGAAGATGTATTTACAAAGTGTATAAAACTTTGTGTTTCTAGAAATTGTGAACAAATAAATATTTCATGCTACATCCTATTGAATTTTATGCTGGTATTATATTTATTGCTGACATACCGGCAGTATATTAACAATTAACTTCCCAAAGTTTATATATTTTGCTCTGTAGGAAATGATATATAAGCTTCTCTAACCAGTTTATCCCTTGATTAACAATTGAGATACACTATTATGTTTATGCAAGTTTCTTACTTGGAGATTGATGGTGGGCAACTCTACGTGTGAGAAAATTAATGATTTTAGTAAAACATTAGGAAAATTTATCTTAGGCTTTTTTCACACATTCGTGCTTAAACATGCCCTGACGGAAGAAGGAAAGCCTCAAACTGTCCCTGCAATTGGTACCCTAGGTACCCCTGTCCCAGGAATACTGTTAAAGGTAGAGAGGCCTGAGTCTCTAAGGCTACTTTCACACTAGCGTCGTGCGCTGCACGTCGCTATGCGACATTGCGGCGCACCGACGCTGGCTGTGGAAGCGCCGCACAACGGGGGCAGCGGATGCTGATTTTCAACGCATCCACTGCCCCATTGTGAGGTGTGGGGAGGTGGGGGCGGAGTTCCGTTACATGTAACGTTTTTGGTGGCGACGGTCTGACACAACCGTCGCACGACGGTTGAGACGTGTGGCAATGCGTCGCACTGCGTTGTTAATAAAAGTCTATGGAGAAAAAACGCATCCTGCAAGCACTTTTGCAGGATGCGTTTTTTCTCCAAAACGACGCATAGCGACGTGCAGTGCATGACGCTAGTGTGAAAGTAGCCTAACCTTACTATGCTCCTGTAAAACCCTGATCTGTCCCCTCCCCCAACCCATGAGGCATTGGACAGAAATGTCACGTAATCAAAACTCAAAGGCAAAACTGGGATAACAGAAAACATCTATCATACAAAAGCACTAACCAACAAGATGAAGAGGTAATGATCAGATTAGAAGCAGCTGAAATGGAGCTGTATGTTTATAACCAGCACTTTGAAAGGGTCATTAACCTCTTCAGCACCAGAAGATAGGAAATCCATTTAATATGAGACACAAATCATACCACCTCTAAGGAAGACCTGCGATTCATTACCCAACATGATTATCTAACGCAAGGTCTTCTAGCGTGGCGGGACACCCTTGTGACACACACATGAAAAAATGGTACTGGTGTCATCAGTGTTTTGGATCAGGGTGTCATCAGTGTGTCCGTTTTTACAAAAAGTCATTCCGTCCCTTTGCTGTACGTGCTGTTCATAGACCTATATGCTTCTATTGGCCCCTTTCATCCATGCTACCTGAAAAAAACAGATATGTCTCCATTTGTATTGCACAGACACATGGTCCATGGAAAAACATGGACTTCTGAATATCACTCTAGATTATAATGGGTATGTGCAACACAGACGTCTGAATGAGGCCTAAGGGATCATTCAAAGGGGACATTGTGAGAGTCATTGTTCCCAGTTTACCTAATGTTTTATATTTGTAAGCAATAATCTAGTAGCAGAAAACAGATAAGCAATCAGAAGGCAGGCACTATCGTTAATATCAAGATGAGTTCACACCATAGGAAACCTGAAAATCATTTGTCATATATATGAAAAATTAGTGTCCCCTAAACCTAATCTCTTATTTATTGTGAATCTGGCCCTAATATAATAGTAGATTAGCTCTGATAACCTTTATAAGTTGTTGAACTAGAAAAATTCTCATCAAGATCCAGATTTTCCACGAGGTTCCTTACTAATTATTCATATACTGTACCACTGTAGTATCAATTGCTTAGTAAGAAAAGAAAATTGAAAGTTATTATTTTCTCTTCAGCTATTGTAAAACTAGTAAAGTTCAACTCTTGCATTCTGTTAGGAATGTGTTGCTTATTGCTGCATCTCCTAAAAATCTGTGGAGTTGTTGGTTGGAGACTCCTGCTTTCAGACATGCCCATTAAGAGAAACTCCTGGTTACATAGAATTTTGCTTAATTACAAGAGATGTTCTTTACTGGAATCAAGCAATTTCTAATACTCGCATGCTCGTTTCGAGTACTGAGCATACTGTTAGTCGATTGGAAATCCAAGCATTTTTCTGGCAGACCCTTCAAAATGTTTAGGGGCAGTGAAAATGTTGAAATGGAGGAGAAAAGTGCTGAATGGTAGAACAGGATAAGGAAGACCCCTGGAATCATCTCTGACTCCCACATCGCTGCTGAGAACAATGGTGTGCAGCAAGGTAGTGGTAGAAAAATTAAAATATAACTTTTAACAATTCCTTAAAAAGACCAATAGATGAAGCCAAAGAAATAAATAACAAACAAACTTAAAATCAGAAATTGGGACTCAATGTGGAAAAAGTAAATTTCACATTCATCAGTATGGACTATAACACCCCAGCTCAATGATTCGCTAACCATATATTAAATTCAAAGTCATCTGAGCTCACAATAATAAACACACTTGCCGGAAAATGTGTGGCACATAACACATTGGAAAACTAAAGTATCACTGCAGTTAGTATATATGTTTATGCAAAGAAGTGTATGACATATACCTCATTATGGAACAAAAAGCCACTATAATCCCCATATACTGTATATAGCCAATCAGAAGTAGAAAAGTGAGGACAATCTGACCCGGTTTGTTGTCAGAGAAGCCCGGGTGATACTTTCATTTGGTTCAAAGGCCCTGGTGTTCTGGGGGAGTGGGAAGGAAATCTAAGTTCACTGCCACATCAGTTCCCACCACTAGGATATCCAGGTATCCTCTTCATGTCCACAACACGTTTCATTTTTTCAAATCATCAGGGGAGGAAAATATGGGAAGGGGGAGGGGAAAATGAATTTCCTTCGTATTAGATGGTATGCATGCTCTGTGCACAATATGGTCCTTTCTATTGCCAAGTTCTTATGGAACTTTAAATAGACTGCCTTTTTACCTGTAATGTTGTCATTTCCTGTGTGGCCAGAGAGCTGTTTCCGGTTCACCCTGTGTTCCACCATGGGACGCATGTAATTGTGTAGCACACAAACCGGAAGTACCAAGTTCCTTCCGGGGGATAACACATGTCATAACCTGCCTCTCATCTATGGTGCGTATTATTGCGCTCCAGCCTTGGAACACAAAGACTGGAATTACAAATTCCCTCCAGTGTATGAGATTCCTGGATTCCAAACCGGAACCTTTGTTTCCAGCCCTTTGTTTCCAGGGGAGCAGATTAGTTCCCGGACCCCGAACACACTGCGGGAGCGCATATAATACCTGTCCAGTATATTATGTAATCACGGCGCTTAATATGAATCACCCCCCAAAAAACATATATTGGGGATTTTTTATTAAATATTCATAATGCTCCTATTGCTCCCCAAGAGTGGGAAGGGTGGGGAAGAAGCAATGTGGGGATTTTGTAACAATACACATAATCATCCTACTACCTTCGATCAAGTGGGGGAGGATGAAAAAATAGGCATTTGGAGCTTCAATAGCCTAGACAACAAGACACAGACCGCAATGGACCCAATAGGTTAGATTTATTTATTAAAAGAATGGGACATCGGGGATTCTTGGGGGAGGATAGTTCTATATGACCCTAGTAAATTCCTATCTCAAGGCTACCTGACAGTGGGGGTTAATGCCCTAAATACACAAGAGATGGTGCCTCCACTCCTCGGCAGCTGTCCCTGGAAACCCTATATGACCCTATTCAATAATTCTCCACTGTCCATAACAATAGGAAAGTCAATATATCATATAGTTAGCAAATGAAAGGGAAAATATGTGAACTCGAGACATTGGTGCTGCAGTATATCAGCCTATTAAATATATCTATAGTAAGCCCTGCCTAACCAGTGGAGGTTGGCACCCTAGGGGGGAACGAAAGTGGTGCTCCCACTCTGCAGCGGCTGTCCCTATCTTTCTCTAACCTCGGGCCATGTTCTACAAAAAACAGCTAAAGGTGAGGATCTCATTGAGATCTGTTAGTGTCTGTGTCTTCAGGCGATGGATCCACCTTGTTTCACGCTGCAGCATCATTTGATCCCAGTTCCCTCACCTCTTGGGCATTTCAACTTTATCAATTCCCATAAATCTCAATTGTGAATCATTGTGATATGTATTTATATGTCTAGACAATGTGGTATCTTTTTAAGCTCAAAGTCTCTAAGATGTTCATCTATTCTTCTTCATAATTCCCTTATAATTTTACCCATTTCCCAGTGTGAAATTGTAAAACTTGTGGCTAACACACAATCTTGGTGGTAAAATTGTAAATTATTTTTTTTTCACTGCCCAATGGTACAAAATTCTGTGACACTCCTGTGGTGTCAATATAATCATTACACAACTAGATAAATTCATTTAGAGGTTTAATTGGTAAAATGTTGTTACTTATGGGGGGTTTTGCTGTTCTGGCACCTTAGGTGCTCTGTCAATGTAACACGGCACCCTCAAGCAAGTGCAGCCAAATTTGCACTGTAATATGGCGCTACTTCCCTTCTGAGTTTTACACTGTGCCTCAAAAGCAGTTTTTGAGCACATATGGGAAATCGGTGAACTCAGGAGAAATTGCACATCAAACATTTGGATCCATTTTCTCCTTTTGCCCTTGTGAAAATACAAAATTTGTAGCTAAAAAGATTTTTGTGGGAAAATTGTGATTTTCTTTATTTTAATGGCTCTACGTTACAAACTTCTGTGAAGCACCTGTGGGTTCAATGTGCTCAATACACATCTAGATAAGTATAAGGGATCTAATTTCCAAAATGGTGTCACTTTTTGGGGGTTTCCACTGTTTAGGCACATCAGGGGCACTCCAAACACGCTATGGCATCCGCTAATTATTCCAGCAAATTTTACTTTCAAAAAGTTAAATGGCGCTCCTTTGCTTCTTTGGGCCCAAACAATTGTTTTCTCCATATATTGGGTATCTGTGCACTCAGGAGAAATTGCACAATAAAATATATGCAAATACAGTAATCGATAAGCATGCAGCAACGTAAATGGCCGAGAGCATGTTCAATAACTGAAGCTCTCCCAAATATAGAAAAAAGTATATATGTAGGAAGGTATACCACTCCTAATTTAGAACATAATATACTAGCAAAAAAGGGGAGCATAGACACCAAAACATGTAAAAGATGTATAAATATTTTATTTTGTTCCTAATATCAGAAATAACATACAAGACAAATAAATACATGACAGAATACATAAACAATTCCAACATGTGGAAAGGAGGAAATACCAACCAGTACACTAATGGTAGGACACACATCCACAGTACAACCTGGGTAAGTATCAAAGGTCGCTGAATTATCAATGGTCCTCCAATGAGGAATCATTCCTCAGAGACCATAGCTCCATATTATCATGTAAACCGATATATCCCATATTCATGCATATCAATGAAGCAACATGAACTCACCCATAGTAAGTCTGGGTTCCTGTGTGGCCTTCTCACAGCCCGACACTTTCTCAAAAAATTATATGGTCCATTTTCTCCTGTTACCCTTGCAAAAGTAAAAAATAAATAGGTCTAAAGGAACATTATTGTGAAAGAAAAGTAAATGTTTATTTTTTTCCTTCCATATTGCAAATATTCCTTTGAAGCACCTGAAGGGTTAATAAACTTCTTGAATGTGGTTTTCAGTACCTTGAGGGGGGGCAGTTTTTAGAATTGTGTCACTTTTGGGTATTTTCTGTCATATAGACCCCTCAAAGTCACTTCAAATGTGAGGTGGTCCCTAAAATAATGGTTTTGCTAATTTTGTTGTAAACCCTTATAACTTCCTAACAAAAAAATTATGTTTCAAAAATTGTACTGATGTAAAGTAGACCTGTGTGCAATGTTATGTATTAACTATTTTATATATTTTGTGTGATATGATTCTCCGATTAAAGGGCATAAATGTTAAAAGTTTGAAAATTGCTAAATTTTCAAAATTGTTGCCAAATTTCCTTTTTTTTCACAAATAAACGCAAGTGATATCAAAGAAATTTTACCACTGTCATAAAGTACAATATGTCATGAGAAAATATTCTCAGAATCAGTGGGATCCTTTGACGTGTTTCAGAGTTATGACCTCATAAATAGAGATGGGTGGACACCTGGATGTTCGGGTCCGGCGGGTTCCGCCGAGCAATTACAAAAAGTTTGGATTGGGGTACCAGAACAGCACCTTGACCCAAACCCAAATCCAGACCCCATTCACTTGAATGTGGGACCTGAACATCCAGTGTTTGCTGCGCTGTAATGTGCAATACAGCGCATCAAACACTGCTTCTGATCGATGGTAAAATCATCCTCGCCGGTCAGAGAGCCGCGGTTCCCAAACTGTCAAAAGACAGCGTGAGCACTCAGCTGTGATCAGAGGTATAAAGTTTACCTCCGGTCAATGGTGTCAGCTGATGGGACACCTGATTCCATCATCTGACATTTACTGCTGCTAATAACAGCGAGACCAGGAGCAGCTGATTGGAGAATTCATCTGCCACTCCTGCACTATAAATAAATAATTTTAAAAAAACTGTCTCAGGTTCTCCTGTATTTTTGTTAGCCAGGCAAAACTCACAGCTGGGGGCTGCAACTCTCAGCTGTCAGCTTCAGCAAGTCTATTTATCAAGAATAGAGGGGTCACCACACCATATTTTTTAATTATTTAAATAAATAATTTTAAAAAATGGTTTGGGGTCCCCCCATTTTTGACAATCAACCTTGCTTAAGCAGACAGCTGGGGGCTGGTATTCTCAGGCTAGCAAGGGACCATGGATATTGGCCCCCTCCAGCCTAAAATTAGCAGTTCACAGCTGCCCAGAAAAGGCACATCTATTAGATGCGCCAATTCAGGCTCTTTGCCCAGCTCTTCCCATTTGCTCTGTAGCGGTGGCAAGTGGAGTTAATATTTGTGGGGTTGATGTCACCTTTGTATTTTCAGGTGACATCAAGCCCACGGCTTAGTAATGGAGAGGTATCTAAAGACACCTATACATTACTAATACTGTAGTTGTATTATAAATAAAAACAGCCAGAATAAACTCCTTTAATTGAAAAAATGACACAGGCTCCTTTAATAATCTCAATTATACCATACTTACAAACTTGCCTAATTCCACCAAAGCCCTTGATCTCCTGTAATAAACCAAAAATAAAAAAACAACAATATACCATACCTGTTCGTCATTCTGTCCCATGCCGTAATCCATGTCAGGCGGCTAAATAGTTTTCAATTGAGAACCTCAGGGGAATAAACTGCTATGAGCGCAGCCTCAGTGACTGGAGGTGATGTAATTGAGGTTACCTCCAGTCAGTAAGGCTCCGCTCCCAGCCGGGCTGAACTGCGGCTACCTCGGTAAGATCCCCGCTAGCAGCATGAAAGTTTTTCTCATGGTGGGAACCGTGGCTCTCTGACCGGCAAGGATGATTTCACCCACAATCAGAAGTGGTGTTTGCCGGGCTGCCATGCACATGACAGAGTGACAAACACCCGGTGTTCAGGAAGCCGAAACCGAACAGTAACACGGACTTCCTGGTTAAGTCCGTGTTCGATGTCCATGCCCGAATAGTAGGTCTTTGGTATGGACGCCAAACTTTACTGATCGGGTTTGCCCATCTCTACTCATAAAGTGACTGTGGTCAGAATTGTAAAAATTGTCCTGGTCAGGAAGTTGATAACAAGCTTCAGGGTAAAGAGGTTGAAGGGAATCTGTGACATAATTTTGCCGCTAAAAACTGCGGCCACCGCCATTAGGGGCTTATCTACAGCATTCTGTAATGCTGTAGATAAGCCCCCGATGTAACTTGTAAGATAAGATAAACAAGTTAGATTATACTCACCCAAGGGCAGTCCCTGTTCGGGTCCGATGGGCATCGCAGATCCGGGTATGGCGCATCCCATCTTCATGCGATAACGTCCTCTTCCTTGCTTCTGTTGCAGCTCCTGCGCAGGCGTACTGATTTGCCCTGTTGAGGGCAGTGTAAAGTACTGCAGTGCGCAGGCACCGGGACTCTCTGACCTTTCCCGGCACCTGCGCACTGCAGTACTTTTCTCTGCCCTCAACAGGGAAGAGAATAACGCCTGTGCAGGAGCCACAACAGAAGCAAGGAAGAGGATGTCATCGCATGAAGATGGGAGGCGCCAGACTTGAACCTGCGATGCCCATCAGACCCGGATCTGCGACGCCCATCAGACCCGGACCTGTTTTTCTTATGTTTAAGGTTACATTGGGAGCTTATCTAAATTACAAAATGCTGTAGATAAGCCACTAATGGCAGTGGCTGCAGTTTATAGTATCAAAAAGAGGTGACAGATTCCCTTTAAGAGAGCTTTTCCCCAAGACTGCAGTAAAACACACAGTTCCCATCGCAGCTCTAGACTTCCAACTTGTCGCACATCAATTCATGAACTCCAAAACATTAGCAGCAGTAGTGTAAGTGCAAGAAGCAATTTCTGTGAGTTCTTTGACCCTTTCTTTAGACCAGCTCGTGCACCAGCACAACAGAGTCCAAGTCTTACACATAGTGAATTAATGGAGAGGATAGTATAGAAGTATCTAGAACTGAATATCAATACCATGATGGAGGGTTTGGACCCTTTCAAATTTTGCTCTTCCTAAATGGATGAGTGGCCTGAGCTCACCTCACACACCTTGAAGGTTTTATCGTGCCCTGGAGTCAGCGTTCTTTCAAAATGTGTCTTCAGTGCTGCTGGTGGTATCCAGATGGGTAAGCACAGCTGGTTATCCCCTGAAAGTGTAGACTGCCTAAATTTCATTAAGATGAACAAGTCATCGATCTCCAAGAACTTTTGCACCACAATCGCAGACTGTACAGACTAGGCGATATTGCATTTTTTGGTGTGCTACATTAATGTCACGTAACTGCACTCTGTGATATTTTTAGTGTGGCTTCTGTGCCTGTTCTGGATGCTGCTGCTAACACAAATTTGTGGACATGTGAGTGCTATGCACGTTAGGGCCGCGGAGTATTCGGTCCGGGTTGGCCAGTTCGTCAGGGGGTTGTCACGGCAGCAGTATAGTAAATATAACTTGGCACACAATCGTAGTAGAAGTGAAGTAAATTTTTAATCCAAAAGTACATACAGTAGTCACAAACGTTTCGGTCTTTTGCGACCTTCATCAGTGTACTGCAAATAAAATTAATAATAAACATAAGAAAAAAAGAACTTAGGTATATACAGTATAATGGTAGCAAACACAAGGTCAATATATGTGGTAATTAAGGTAATTCAGTTAGACACAGCCTTCATCAAATATCTCTATCTTTGTCCGAACTTGGAGAGAATGCAGCAATACACATTTCTAACCAATCAGGGTATGATGCAGGAGAAATAGAGGGTATGAAAATGAATGAAGATTTGTGATACAAAGGACCCACCTATATGATATAGGAGACCGTCATGGGATAACCTTATCCCTGAGAAAACTGTACTTTCTAAGAGAAAAAGGTTCACTTCAGAGTGCAGCACATTAATGTGGTGGCAAGCTAGAATCGCAGGAGAAGAACACCTACCAGTCTAATAGTTATATACGGTATAACAGTATGGTATCAGCCGCTGGGCTGGCTTGTCTAGAAAAGATAGAGTAATGCCAGTGGTCAGTGTACAAATAGCCCTGTTTGCTTCAGTGAGCAAGGAGAATGGTGACTTACCAAAGATAAGAAGTAGAGGAGAGTCCTGGACGCAGTATCCACCGGTTGTCAGTCAGGTACTCATGTGCACGCTCTCCAGTCTATTTATAAAGGAGACGCGGCAGTTAGAGCAGCGTAATCTAGTACAGACAATGAAGAGGACTTTGTGGATTTTAGATGTGAGGGATTAAAATTTGTGTTGAGGCACAATGCCTTTAAATTTATGGATGCGTGGTACCTGCAGCGAGGGGGTACTGCAATGGGTACCCCCGATGCATGTATCTTCGCAAACATGCATCTTGCGATTTTTGAAGAAAAATGTATGTATTCAACAAAAAATTGTTTTTTCAAGCAAATGAAACTTCTTCTGAGATATGTCGATGATATATTCATAGTATGAGAATCTCAGGATTTGTTCCATCACTTCGTGGATCTCTTGAATACGTCCGACAATATGAATATGAGGTTCATTGCCAAATTTGAGGGTGATACTCTTGAATTCTTGGACGTACAATTGCATATTTTTAATGGCTCTTTAAGAACAGAAGTATATCGCAAACCTCCACCAATTTTCTTCTGCATTTTGACAGCGCTCACCCCCATTTTTAAAAAAATCCCTGCCTTACAGCCAGTTTCTACAGCTGAAAAGGATCAACAATGATCCCATCAGGTTTAAAGAACAATCTTTGGACCTCTATAAATGTTTTTCTGACAGGGGTTACCCTAAATCTGTTCTTGACACCTCGTTAAAGAGGGTTGAGGAAAGTCCTCCTGTTTCACATGAAAAGAAACGCTGGGTACAAAAGAATGAAAAGGAAAAAAGATTAATTTTTAATTTTAGATTTGGTCCTATGGACAGTCAGATTAGATCTGCTATCAACAGGAATTGGCATTTGCTAGAGGGAGAAAAAGAAATTGCACATATATTGTCAAGGGGTCCACTTGTTACATACTGGAGGACAAAAAATATAAAAGATATTCTAGTTCAGAATCGTGTTAAAATCGAATCTAATAACTGGCTGCAAAAAATATACCTGTAGGCAATCATAAATGTGGAAATTGTTCTTTCTGTTCCTTCCATCTTACCACCAAATATTTAGAGATGGGAGGTATTTCACAGAAAGTCCAAGATTTTATAACATGCCGCACAAATTATGTTGTATACGTTGTTTTTTGCCCATGCGGTTATCATTATATCGGAAGGACTATTCGTCTCTTATTTGTACGTTTCCATGAGCACTTTAATTCCATGACCTCAGGGGTCCCTAGACTAATTGAACATATAAGGAAAACATGTATAGGTTCTTTTTTATTAGTGCTTTAGAATTGCTTTTACCTGAGAAATATACTGTGAACTGCCGGCATCTGTACACCTGTGGTTGCTAAATAGCAATCCAAGGGAGGTCAGTAAGGGCTGCAGAGTGTGCATGTGCACAACCGTCCACGATAAATAAATGTACCCCAGAACACTAATTCTCTATGGATGAGTAATTGAATCCAGATAAATGTTTGTATGTTTTTGGGGAGTGTATAGCTGAGAATTTTAATCCAGCAACATTTAACACTTTTGTGAGTGTTATATGTACCCCAGACCACGAAATACTGCATGGGTGAGTAATTTATGCCATAACAAATTTTAAACCCTTTTTTGGAGTGATAGGTATCACAGTAATGTACCCTGGATCACCAAATAATGCATGGGTGAGAAATTTAACCCAGACACATTTTAATGCTTTTTTTGAGTGTTAGATATCACAAAAATATACCCCACATCATGGAATACTGTATGGGTGAGTAATTTAATTCAGAAAACAATTTCAACACTTTTTTGGAGTGTTATATAACACGAAAATGTACCACAAAGCACGTATGGATCAATGGATCATACAATGTATTCAATTTTTACACACAAAAAGAAAAATAATGCTGTAGCTATATATTTTGCAAGGGACCACGACGAAGTGTTCAAGTTTTCGAGCACCACCCCAATGCTGGCTGAGTAACGAGTACATCCAAGCACCCAGATACTCGATTGATATCCAAGTATCACCGAGTACATTCGCTCATCCCTATTAATTACTAGTTGCCCAGTGATTTCAAATCACATTGTCTTACATCTAGACAATGGCTAGTATTTTAATTTTTGCTTCTCTGGCTATTTGGTAGCCTAAAAATTAGATTTGCTTTGAAGAAAAAATAAAACACTATATACATATAATGTATATTCATAGGGCCCGATTTACCAAGACCAGAGCTGTCCATGTTTTTGATGATGGGATTTGCAGGCGTCAGATGCCCCTGATTGATAAAGCGGCACACTCCATGAATTATGAGCGTCTGAAGGGTGGCATTCGCCTCCTTGTGCTGCACAAAAAAATCTCACTGCAGACAAGTACTAGAGTGAGATTTTTGGAGCAGGCAATGCCACAACTTTTCATGTATCTAAATCTCATAAGCTAAGAACCATGACTGCTCAAAAGCAAGGTGTCAATCTGTTGTACTTGGCAGTGTGGTCTGTCTCAGTGATATAATCGATATGGCAGTTGCTGGTGGGTAAAGTGACCCTGAATGGTGCCCTTTAATGGGTTTATGGATCTATTCAGGTTCTTAATTGATTTCTGGCTATTGTTGTTTTTTCCAGTCAATTGTTGGGGTCACTGTTTACATACCAGCTTTATTTTTCAGATCAGCATAATTTTTCCTGAATTTATTTACTTCATTTATTTTATGTACTGTGACGTCACTTCCCTTGTTCAATGTGCTTGCCTTTTCATGATATGTGTATCTTTATTTGCAATGTATTATATGTTGAATGCCACAGTGCAACTACATTTTTACCACTCTGTCCCTTTTTGAGTTTTATGGGGTCTTTTTATTCATCTGTTTTTGTGTTTTCTGTATTTAATAAAATTCTAATTATTCTGGATTAAAAAATTTTAGTATTTTTTGTATTTGTGTACTTTTTTTTTACTTTGACTTATTGGTTATTTGTAGGTCATAATATTTGTATTGGGAACTGTATCAAAGGTTATATATTTTTTGTTTAATTAATATGGGTCTTTTGATCCAGTTTTGGTTTATAACAGCCAATCTGAGCAAGTCTTAAGTTGCCTTCCTTCCAATTCTCATCATGCTCATCTTTTTGTCATTCAAACCTCACCCTCATGTACCTGCTTGTTATCATCATCATCGTCATCCACTACTACTGCCTGCCATTCTCAGAATACATATCCTTCTTCTTTATTGCACCTGGAAATATCCAACTCTGACTGTGTAAATGAAATATGTAAATGCTCCCAGGCATCATGAAAGACAATGCCCAGAACATTATGACTGCCTTAAGGTCTGACAAAGTAACTGACATTACATGCGTTACCCTCTTTAATTTATTTGAGCAATATTTCTTTTACAAATATACTTGCTTAAATAGGGTGGTGAGGTGACAAAGGCCAGGAAAGAGTCAGTTCTCTTCAATGATTCTTATGTGGAAAAGTAAAGGTCTGCTGGATCACTGCCTTATCTGTAAAATCGCAACAAAATAAATATGACGCTGCATATGTGGGAGTGCTTGTATAACCTGCGTAAAACAGTGATAAACTACATCATTCAGCCACCATTGGCAGCTGATGAGGAACATGTATTGTCTACTGAAATGCCTCAAGCAATGGTATGACTGTTGGAAAGGCATAGTTTAATACCTTCTCTATGAAGGTGAAATGGGGCAGTTCCAAGGGAATACAATTAGTTTATTATGAGGATAAGCTGTTACCTACTCTGCAAAGCTAAGAAGGCACCAGCCGATTTCACGACTAACAAGCATACCACCTGTGAACCTCATACTTTATGATTCTCTGCCTATGCCAGCATTAGGCCTATTACATTAGCAGAAGCAGCAACAGCTACAATATCTTTTACATGATGGACTAGATGTTTTATATGCAATAGGAGAGAACAGCTGAACAACCATGTTTAGGTGTACCTAGCCTGTTTCCTTTTTGAGGCAGCTACCCTAAACCCCAATGTTATGAACTTCTAGGTCAGGAGATAGGACCAGTGGCAATATATGGCCCGGTTTACAATGATCATATTTTCGTGCACAGCCCCCTGTGAAAATTATCGCACTTGGTGACTATGTCACACCCAATGGCACCAGGTTATCTATTACAAACATGTAAAACCTTACATTTTTCAAAATGAATCAGACATGGCTCAGTGCAGACTTTCATTCACCTAAAGCTGCTACCAGTAATTAAATAGACCATACTATCTTCCTGCTTGACTGTTTACTATCTGTATTTGAATACACTATTCACCAATGCCAATGGTTCACACTCATCTGGGCATCTACTCTCTGTCCATCATGTCATCTTTAGTGTTGTACTGCTACTGCCTACACAGCCAGACATCTCCTTTGTCTGCCCCTTCATAATTCTCTATCATGCAGCTTCTGCCTCTGTATTGCTAAATCACCCACACATCTCCTGGCTACACAATGTGTTTTATAGTCTGTACTGCAAATAGATTCTCCTTGCCTGCCCCCTCTTATTTCTCATCTGAATGCTAGAATCCCCACCTCTCATGTTTGGCTCTTGTTACACAGCAATAAACATGCAGGGATTGCCTGCAAGTCACTGTAATTCTGTAGTCATATTGTTAGTGGCATTGCTGTGATTGGTTGGTCGTATTACATCAGAGGTTATAAAAGGACCGGCCCATCATGGTCAGCACACTGATGCCATTGCATAGCTCAGGGACAGTTCTTATTGTAGGAAGAGAGTAGTTGTTATCTAGTTATGATGCTTTGCTGAACCATCATACTAAAAGTTCTTCTTAGGGCTAATCTTGTGCTTTGCTGTTTCTATATGTTACATTCTGCATTTAGTTTAGGGAGAGTTGGAGCTGGGAGAGTGGCTGAATACACCCTCTAGGCAGGGTTTAGGGCTTTGCAGTTTGTTGCTAAATATATAGTTGCTGCATGTGATCACTTTTTCTTTTTTATATTGACTGTACTGTCATCCATAGTTTAACATGCTTTTTGTGACATTACAGTGGTTTGACATTTTTAAAAAACATTTGGCCTCCTACAGGTGACCACATTTTTTTATTATGTGCTACAGACATTGAGGATTGATGGCCCTACTTCTATGAGAGTTTCCTCCACATCCTACACCAGTTCCTGCACCCACTCCTGCTCCTTTTCATCTTCTATCTCCAATTTGGTATTTCACAGCACAACATCCACATCAGCCCGATGCTGGAAGCTCTGCAGCACTGCCTCAGCTAAGCGACAACAAGCTGTACCGAAGCTAATTTGTCTAGGAGACAAAACACACACCGTGGCAGAGTTATTGAAAGGAATAACAGAACAGATAGATCTGTGGCTCTAGCTACTAAACTTACAACCAGGTATCGTCGTGTGTGATAATGACCATAACCTGGTGGCGGCTGTGAAGCTTGGCAAGCTCACACATGTACCATGCAAGGCCCATATGCACAACTTGGTAGTTAAGCTTCAGATTTGCCAAAGCTTCTGGTCAAGGTCATGGTCGAATCAGCACCCATTTCCGCAAGTCATTTCTAGCTGCCACAGCTCTGGCAGTCCTGCAGCACTGATGTGTGATATGCAAATGCACTGGAACTCCGCACTGCACATGCAGAAAAGGTTTTGTGAGTCCAGTTGTTAAATTCAGCTCCAACATGCCTGTCGGTACTCTGGTCAGACTCTGCACATAACAACTGAAGTGAGAGCATGGATGTCTGACATTTGTGCAATTTTCCAACACTTTGTGGACTCCACAAAGATAGTGAGTGGCGAAGATGCCATAATCATCACAACGATACCACTTCTATGTCTACTTAAACAGCCGCTGCTCACAATTAAAGCTGAAGCTTTGCACACAGATCAGGTGAAGATTGAGGAAGACATGAGGCAGGGAGATACTAGCCTCACCTCATCTGCTCAACACAGAAAGGGTAACAATGAGGAAGTGGAGGCTGAGGAGGAGGAACAGGAGCTTGTTGCTAGCACAACAGAGGCTAGTGCCCATAGAAGCTTTGTCCCATCTTTCTTCCGTGGAAAAGACGAGGAGGGGAAAGAGGAGAAAGAGAGGAAGGAGGAGGAGGAGATGGAGACTCGTCATCATGGTGGAGACAGGCAAGTGTTGGCTGTATGAAGCTTAGCACATATGGCCAACTTTATGTACTGCTGCCTTTTCTGTGACCCTCGGGTTATATTCATCTTGGCCAAAAAAATACTAGTTGTTTACCCTGCTAGATCCATGATACAAGGAGAATTTTGCATCTCTCCTTCCTGAGGTAGAGAGGTCTACTAAAATGGTGCTTTACCAAAAGGCCATTTTGGAAAATTTGTTTAAAAATTCTCATCAGACAACATTAATAACAGGGGCAAACTTTCTTGTCCAACCAAAGAGGAGAGGTAAGGGATATACATTCTAGGCACAGTAGAGGCATGGGTGCCTGGCCGACAAAACCAGCATATTCCCTAAGTCCATCTATGTCTTGGAGGTGTTATGCTGCTCTGCTGTTAGCATCTTTTCTGAGGGAGTTTTTAGTGCTACTGTGGGGTCAAAACAGACAGGCACTTTCGCATGTCAACAGAAAATGCTGACAGGTTCACTCTGATAAAAACTTGGATTAGACCTAAATTCTCCACACCATGAGATGACAGCAGCACATAAAGTGTTTTTAATCTTCAATATTTGATTGAAGCCCTCCAGTTGTTGCCCTGAAGGGTATATGGATGATTTTCCTTATAATGTATTTCTGGCTTTGCACTTTGTGCAGAAACTTTTTGAGTGTAGAAGTATGCAGCGCCCCAGAGTCCTGGTCCTTGCAGGACTGATGCTCCACCGCTAAGGGGGGCTATGGTACGTCTGATGGCACTGAAGGAGTTCACCTGACCAGGTATCACAGACACCAATACACTTCACAGTCTGGCCTCCAGGGGGAGCTAAGGGTGCTATGTATTAGGCCACTCCTCACAATCTGGTAAAACTGGGGGTTAGATAGGAAGTTAGACAGAAAGCTGACTGGGTTGGAACCAGGCAACATCCTGTGGCAGAGGGTATTGCAGGGGAAGATTCAGGGGGGTCCCTCTCAGGGGTGGGATCCTGACAGAGGCCTAGCGAACAGAAAGAATGTTACAGGTCCGCGCCTGCACTTCATTGCGGCGGTACCCCAAGAAAGGACAAGAAGCGAGGTTTATTGTGCTGAGTGAGAAACGAGATCACGCAACAAGGAGAAACACCAGTAGGAGTCATGCTGTAAGACGAGGCAACATCCTACTGAGGCGCACAGCCAGTGGCCGGAAATGCCGAGGAAGTATTGAGCTCCAGGCTTTACTTCAAACCTACGGCAGGACAGTCAGTTATAGGGGGCTGTCTCACCCAAAATCACCTAAGCAGACACAGGGGGCAACATTTGGAGAGGGGCGACTCTAGGGTCCCGGAAGACCTCCGAGCCTACCCGTCGTACGGGTGCGTCCTAGCCATATCATCTGGGGGGATGAAGAAGAACATCATAATCGAGTTGTGAGGGAACTTCAGAAACAGACACAACAGTTGTGGGGACTATCCCATAAGCACAGCAGGGAAGGACCACAACACACAAGCGCTAGAAGGTAGGCACAGATTTCCACCTGCAAAGGGAACTCTGGAGGTGCCATCGGACCGGCCGGACTCAGGTAGCCCGGTTGACCGTATTCCGGACTGAGGATCCTGAAGCCTTCAGTAAAGAGGTAAAGAGACTGCAACATGGTGTCCTCGTTATTCACCGCGACCTGCACTGCACCACAACATCATCACATTCTCAACTTTCACTGGACGCCCATCAGCAGGGTCACGGACCAGGCCTAGCCACCGTGACAACCCCAGAACTGAGACACAGAGGCCCGGTACCGGGTACCCCTCGGCCCTGCGGCAGTGGGGGCGCTCCAACTTAGCGTCACAAACAGGATCTACTTAAGCCTGAAGAATCAGGTCATGTGTGCCTTGGAACTGTGATTTATTGTACTTGGATTGTGACTTATTGCAAGGACTGTGCATTGCTATTCCCGCCCGAAGTTCCCGCCAAAAACTGCCGCCATTGCAGCGCCACAGGGAGCGCAGGAGAAGATGAAGGGCGCGGAGTGGGCGTAGACAAGCTGAAGGGCGCGGAGTGGGCGTAGACAAGCTGAAGGGCGCGAAAGACCATGGCCGCCCAGTCTAAATATTTCTGCACCTTGAGGACGTGTCCGTCAGCGGCTGAGATCCGCCTCCTAATCCTCAATGGGGGGCGGAGACAGAGAAAACGAAACCGCCCACGGAGAAGAGAGCGGGAAAAAGACCAGGAATTGACCCACGTGGAGGATGCAATGGCTGACCGCTCAGACCCAGAGTGTGGGGTTGAAGTGGAAAACTCCCCCAGCTACCCGGAGGAGTGTAGCGGTCTTGTCTCCACAGCTGAAGTGGGTCTCCTGTAACTTGAGATGGAGGACTTAATTGAACAGCTTCTCCAGCTGCGGATGGAGGTCAAGGCCGCACCCCAGGAGATGCCGGCGGAAGGATCCCCGACCTCGGTTCCTGCACCGCTGATCGATTTGCTGCCGACATCTCCACCGATGGCACCGCCAGTGGGACCCGCCGCGAGGGAGGACGCTGCACCAGCTGGTAAGCCTGCCGACCCTGCCCCGTTAGCAGCGGACATGCAGATAGGCCCCGTCGCAGTGCCACCTCCCCCTGGGACCTATCGGCTCCAGCGCCTCCTTCCCTGGTACCAGGCCACAGGCATGGAGCACCTCCTGAAGCCCCCGATCTCGCCAGTCACCTTGCCGGGCACGGTCTATGCGGAGCGCACGGTATGCCGCTGGGTGAACCCCGGGGCCAACTTTATGGGGTTCCCCGGGGTGGCGACCCAGGAGGGTGAGATGGTACAGGCCCTTAGCTGGGAGGAATACCAGGCCCAGCTAGAACAGCAGTGGGAAAAGAAGGAGGAGACGTACCGGGCCGGGATGGAGGCCCACCATCAAAAAGACTTGGCGGTCAAGGATCGGGCCCGCAAGGACCCCACTGCTCACCAGGCCCCGCGCAGGCAGGGCACCGTCATCACCTTCAAGCTCCGCGGAGGCTGGGGCTTCATTAAAGAGCCGGGCCTGTACGCGGAAGTGTTTGTCAACCGGAGGGATGTCGAGTCTCACCTGAGGGAGGGTCATCCGGACCGGGACCTCTACCCGGGGGACGAAGTCACCTACACCCGGCACTTTGGGGAAAAGGGGTGGTTCGCTTTGAACGTCCATAAGAAAAAGCCTATGACACCCCCAACCAAGGTGCCCGCAAAACAGCCCCTGGTGGTGAAGACACCCTCCTGTGACCGCTCCACCGTCACCACAAAGACCACAGTGGTTACTCCCACTTGCACTGTGGTGAAGACCACAACCTGCACTTTCACTACCACCGCCACTGTAGTGGCCGGAAGCTTGGATGCAGCGGTAACAGGCGCCCTAGCTGGCATTGAAACCAAAACGGTGGCCACCCAGACCCCTGTCTGGGACAAGGAGGCCGCCTCCTGCTCAGCCAGAAACTGAGTAAGCAAGAATGCTTCATCACTTGTATATAGTTAACTGTTCGTCTTTCTATGTGTTTTCTCTGCTGCTACAACCCGACTAGGGTTAACTCTTCAAGGGATCCCTTCGTTTACCCGGGATCCCTACTTTTGCTTTTTGTTTTTGTTTCTCGTTCATCATTGTTGAAAAGAACTGCTGGATCATGAAAACTGCATGATTACAAACTTATTGTAAATAGTTCGCACCTTCTTAAAGGTGCCCTCTACTGGTTTTACAAAGAAAAGGACTCTTTGCGAAGAAACTGTTCTTGGAAACAGCACCGGAGTCCCTGCTGTATACGAACTTGCAGCTTGAGACATTGCACTACCTCCGAGAGACTTGGTCCCTTCTTAAAGGGGACGTTCACCAATAGCACTTAAAGTCGAATAATGCTTACATGTAGAAGTTATATGTAGTTAGCTAGTTAATTGTAAGAAATGTTTAATAATGTGTTAGAGAATGAGGACAGGAAGTGAACCCATACGGGGTTAGTCGGTGAGTCCTCCTGGGAGCCATACAGAGATGGCTCAGTGATCTTGAACTGAGAGAAGGTTGATAAGTTCTATACTGTGTATAGTAGCAGAAAGGCAGTAGGCCCGGACGAGAATGGGGCGGTCCTGCAACAGAGCGAGAGGCAGTAGGCCTGGGGCAGATAGACAGCTACTACTAATAAAACAAAAATAAATTTTTTAGATCTGAGCATTTTTATTGAAGACAATTAGGTGTTAACAAAGTGCCATCGGAAGGCCGTGGACTCTAATGGCCTTATTGATATAAACAGTTGCCACTTACCCACCTGGTTGACTAATATCCCTAAAAGTCAATTTACCCGAATAAGACGGAATTGTACTAAAATACAGGACTACACAACTGAGGCAGAGTACTTAACAGGTAAATTTCTGGAAAAAGGTTACCCTAAGGACTTGCTAGATGCAGCTAATAAGGAGGTATATGAGACTTCTAGAGACACCCTTATACACAAAATAATGAGAGATACATCTACCTTAATGGGTATTTCAGAACAAATTCACCAGCTACCTATCATTACGCAATACCATTATGGGTACAAGCAATTTACTAAAATTATACAGAAACACTGGCCAACTCTCAAGTCAGATAAAGTGATAGGTGAACTGCTACCGAAACATCCAAAGTTCGTGTTTAGAAAATCACAAACAATAGGGAACATTATAGCTCCAACAACCAGTAAGGGTATGATTAAAAGAATATCCTCACAAAATCCGGGTTTTACACCGTGCGGCACGTGCTCTTGCTGTGTACATACAAACTTTAGGAAGACAAGACAACTTAAATTTTATAATTCCGATGGTACCCAGGAATTTTTAATTAAGGACGGCATTTTGTGTTGGTCATCTGGAGTTATCTATCTAATTAAATGCCCTTGCGATAAAACCTACGTAGGCCGCACCAAGCGTAAGCTTATGGACCGACTAAAGGAGCATTTCAATAATATAGAAAAAGGCTTTGTAGGTCATCCTCTTTCGAGAAACTTCAAAGAGCACCACGGGAAGTCCACAAGAGAGCTAACATTTTGTGGCATCCAGGTGGTACATAAGAATTGGAGGGGAGGTGACTATATAAAATCAATGTTGCGCACCGAATCCAAGTGGATTTTTATGCTGGACAGTTTAGCCCCCAGGGTTTTGAACCCTGAGGTAGAGCTATATGCTTTTAAATAATAATTTAGATTTTTATTAATGAATACATTATTGCCTTTATAATCCTTCACAGCTCTCCATTTGTTTTAACTATCCCTAACAATATTCCCCCAACCCCCCCCCCTCCTTTCCCCTTTTTCTTTATATTCCCCTTTTCCTTCTTTGCTCCTGGTAGGACCTTGTGTGTAATGGGTCACCCAATTTTTTTTTTTTTTTTTTTTAATTACCTTTATGGGCTGGCTAATACTCATATTTTTAACTTGGTTTGATTTTTTGTATTCTATTGGTTTTTAATCAAATTTGTATGTAAAATCCCCGTTTTTATTCACTCGAATTTAATAAAAGTTTTGTTTTGTTTTTTTTGTTATCATGTGTATAGCATGCGCTTTCTTTGTAGGATTTAATATCACCCACACTTCATTTGCCGCCCATTTATTCATCTGCATTTAGCCTGAAACTAGTCCTCCAGCTTGGGGATGCAGTGCGGTTTAAAAATCTTTTTACCATTTTTTTATCTTTTTATTTTTATTTCTTCTCCCAAGTGACAGTGGGTTGGGTCTATATATAGAGAGCAGGAGACTGCCGGGACCTCTAGCCCTGACGAAGATGGTCCGGTGACCTTCGAAACGTGTAGGCAATTTGGTCCAGCACCCGTCCCCCGCTCTTTGCTCTTCACTCTAGGTGACGTCATCCCGACCATGCCCCTTCACACACTGCTTCCATCTAGCGGCGCCTTTGGCCGAGGCTTGCCACCCAGCAGTGCTCCAGGTGCACATGGTGGCTGAGCAGCAGCAGGGGAGGACGCTCCCCACAGCTCTGCCACCTTACACCGTTGCTCCGACCCCCAAAGCCCTGGACAAACAGGCCGCAGGTCGCCCCTTCCCCTCCGACATTTTACCATTCTGGAGTAGTTATAGGACCGACACTGCAGCTGTGCAACAACAGTAAGTGTTTGCTTCACATATATCTGCTCCAATTGCTATATCTATTTAGGCATTCATTTGTTGTTGCTTTATAACATCCGACTGCTATCACTGGTTACTGTGAGGTAATGTTTTATTATCGTCTGGCATTGTGAAACCAGCCAGGCATTATAACATCCGACTGCTATCACTGGTTACTGTGAGGTAATGTTTTATTATTATCTGGCATTGTGAAACCAGCCAGTGCACTATTGGGTTTTTTTTGGTTTTTTTGCTCATTGAACCATTTTTCATTTTGTTAGCGCAGATGACCTAATTTGTATACTAATCTATGGATGACTCTACTTGTTATTTTTTGTAGCTTTGCACTGTCTCCAGAACCTTTATGTGTGTAGAAGTACAACAGCTACACTTAATATTTGAATGAGACACTCCGATTGGTGCCTTGAAGGGTGTATGAATGATCCTCCATGTAATTTTTAGCAGGCTTTGCACTGTGTGCAGAGCTATTGTGAGTGTAGGAGTGCCACAACTACACTTTGTTCGCAATATTTTTATGAGGCACTACAGTTAATGCCTTCAAGGGTGTATGGGTGACCCCGCTTGTACTTTTTGGCAGGGTTTGCATTTAGTGCATAGCCTTTATAAGTCTAGGAGTACCACTACATGACAAATTAAACAGAATGTGTATGTGGCCCTCCTTTACAGGGTGTATATGAGTCCTTCTTCTGTCAAATTGTTGGCAGTTCTTGCTTCCTTCATAAATTACACTGTAATTTCCAATTTTTAAAATCAAAATTTCAGGTTTGATTTACTTAAATTATTATTTTTGTTAAATCCTTTTTACATTTTGCCTTATGTTCAAGTCATTATACAGGAACTAATGTTTCTTCTATTTTTGTTTACTGTAAACTCCAACTTCTCTTCAATTTTGAATGTTTTATGTATCAGTCTTTAACCCCTTAGCCCCGGAGATATTTTCATTTTTGCGTTTTTTGCTCCCCTTCTTCCCAGAGCCATACCTTTTTTATTTTTTGTCAATATGGTCTAGTAAGGGCTGGTTTTTTGCGGGATGAGTTGTTCTTTGGAACTACTCCATTGGTTTTAACATATCATGTACTGAAAAATGGGAACAAATTTCCAAATGTGATGAAATTTAAAAAAAGGGCAATCCTGCAGTTGTTTTTTTTTACCATGTTCACTAAATGCTAAAACTGATCAGCCACTATGATTCTACATGTAATTATGAGTTTATAGTCACCAATTATGTCTAGGTTCTATTTTATCTAAGTGATGAAAAAACATTCCAAAATTTGTTTAAAAAAAGTGCCATTTTCCGATACCCATAGCATCTTCATTTTTTGTTGGTTGGGTGAGGGTTTATTTTTCGAGTGCCGAGCTGCTGTTTTTAATAATACTATTTTGGTGTAGATACAATCTTTTGATCGGCCATTATTGCAATTTAATGCAATGTTGCGGTGACCAAAAAAAGTAATTCTGGCGTTTTTACTTTTTTCTCGTTACACTGTTTAGGGATCGGGTTAATTCCTTTTTATATTGATAAATTGGGAGCTTCTGATCGGAATGATCAGAATGTGAGGGGTGATTGGAATGTTTATATTTTTTATTTTTGTAATATTTTTAAAACAATTTTGTTTTACTTTTGGTATGCTTCAATAGTATCTATGGGATACTCAAAGCTGCCATAATCCGATCGACTCTGCTACATACAGGTGATGATCAGATCGCCTGTATGTGGCAGAATTGCTCACTTGCTATGAGCGCCGACCACCGGGTGGTGCTCCAAGTGATCCAGCATCAAAAGCCATAGAGATCTGCTGGAGACATCTGGTTGTCATGCCAACCCATCGGTGACCCGCAATCACGTGACGGGGTCACCAATTGGTGGGATTTTGGTGCGCTTGCCGGAATTGTGAGTTAAATGTCACTGTCAGAGATTGGCAGTGGCATTTAATGGGTTAACAGCCACGGGTGGATTGTGATTCTACCCTTGGCTGTTAGAGGCACATGTCAGCTGTTCAAAACAGCTGACATGTGCCAGAAAAGATTTGGGCTTAGCGCCAGAGCTCACATTAAAGGGAAGGAGTCCGATATCGGTGTACTATTATACCTGATGTCAGAAAGGAGTTAAAGTGGAGTAAAAGTGTGACACCATTGTTCTCAGCAGTGAGCTGTGAAGTCAGAGATGCTTTGAGGGGTCTCACCCATGCTGTTCTCCTTCCATTCACTACTTTTTCCCATCCATTTCAACATTTTCACTACTACTCAGAGCTCCTAATAGGGTCTGCTGGAAAAATGCCTGGATTTCTCATTAACAGCCTATATATACAGACAGGTTTAGATTATATGATATTAATTAAAGATTTGTTTCCATTAAACCACTCAACCGGGGTTCAATACA
This sequence comes from Ranitomeya variabilis, assembly GCF_051348905.1. Lineage (NCBI taxonomy): Eukaryota > Metazoa > Chordata > Amphibia > Anura > Dendrobatidae > Ranitomeya > Ranitomeya variabilis. Next base: position 223,319,667 of record NC_135234.1, read on the forward strand.
TGTCTAGCATACCTCCGATTTTCAATGCAACTAGAGTTTTTCCAGTATTGCGATTAGCAGAAAATGTATTTGACATAAACCTTAAAATTAGCAATATCCTCCTTGGTCTGGATGAGGAGGTAAGTTCTGGACTATGTTGAAAAGGTCAGGAGATGTGGCACATCCAATTACGGAGAGAAGATAAAATAAGCAGGGGAATATCTTAATCTTTGCTATGGTACCTCTTCTCTTTTATGTATTAAACAAATACAAAAAATCCTTGTGCAGATATGAACTGTGTGTATTTAGATTCGGTTTTAAGATCTTGTTTATCACTAGCACAGTTATGCAGTATTAAAATATGGAATCAGTATACAAATATTTCAAGCAATTTTTGGCCTATTAGTATAAATATTATAATTTTAGAACATACCTATCTTTTATATTTTCACAAGTTAAATGTAATTATATTTTCATTTACGTCTACCAGATACTTTTCATTTCAATAATCAGTAATCTATTGCCTTGTTTATTTTCACAGGTCTATTCAGCAATTGTTTAATCATTTATTCATAAGTTCTGATTAGAAATACATTTAAATTAACCGAGGGATAAGTAATGTCCATTTTACAGTTACAGATAATGTGTTTCTGATGGTGTGAGATGTAAAATTTATTCACGATCGGCACTGTAACAAAATATTAGATTTCATAACGATTACAGAAGCTAAATTGCCTAGCTATCATCATATTTCTTTTTCATTTGAAGTATAATTCCGACATATATTTATTCTTTGCATTATTTTTTTTAAAGAATAACATGCATTTTCTTTCTTTTTGGGTTTTTGATATTTTTTTATTTCACCTAAGCTGTTTATATAGTGGACTATAACCTTCCAGTCATTAGTAAGGCTCCGGATAATTAATTTAAATCATATATTCCAGTGAAATCAACTACTGTAATTCTCCTAGTATTTTTATAATTTACATTTTTTCAATAGTACAATATAAACAATCCTCACATATAAATGGAATTTTTACTGTATCTGTCTTTTTCTTGGGTATTATAAAAGGTCTCATGTATGGATTTGTTTTGTATCATACTCCTTTCAGCCATGTTAGAACTGATCTTCTGGCCTATGGCTTACAGTCACTTAAAACGAGCAGGTTACAAACACTAAGGGAAGTTCAAAGTAAGGCTAAATTCCAATGAGTATTTTGTGTATTTTTCTACTGTATTTTACAATACCAGCAAAGTAGATGAGATTTATATAAATCACTTTGCTGTTTATTATGTTGCAGTGTGTTTTTGAAGTAAGCATTTTATTTGCAAATTTTCAACACAGATTAGGAAGTGATATGGAAAACCAGCAGACGAAAACAGCCCATCTGCCTTTAATATGTTTGTATAACAAGCAAGTCATCCTAAAATGCATAAAAGAAGGAGCAATTGGGATGTTCTGCTCTGAAAGAATGGATGATGCCAATCCAATAGAAAGTGGTTTATTAGTCAACGTGTTTAAAAGCATACAACTTCTTCATCATGACAACCATGATTAGAAACAAAGTCTGCAACATCAAAACTACACTAAAGAAAGTTCCCAGCCACCCACCCACAGGCACAAACATTAAATGGGCACATTTCCAGGCTGCCTGCTATAAATGTTTTCGTTTAGGCTTGTAGACACCGAGAATTTCTGCCAATACATTGCGGCAGCCATCACTTGGTACTCAGTCCCCAGCCATTACTATTTCTTTGGGTGTGGAGTCCCCTCCTTTTACCAGCACATGTCCAGGATCATCCCCTATGCCCTTACCAATGCACATGTTGGCATTGTCCACTTAACAAGTTATGTGTGGACCAGCGCTTGTGGCTAGGGATGCTACATTTCCCTGATGGCACACTGGGTGAACATGTTGGAAGCAGGTGCCGAGTCCCACCCTGGCAAGACACATGAGCTACCTACATCATGGATTGATGGCCCTACTTATATCCACCTTATACACCAATTACTGCACCTATTCCTGCTCTTCCTCATCCTCCAGTTCTGATTTGGTATAGCACATCTTCCACAGCACTGCCTCAGAGAAGTGACAACAAGCTCTGCCAAAGCTTATTTGTCTAGGAGACACAATGCACACCATGGCAGTGTTACTGAAAGGAATAACATAACAGAGATATCTGTGGTTCTAGCTGCTAAACCTACAACCAGGTATGGTCATGTGTAAAAATGGGGATAACCTGGTTGCGGCTATGAAGCTTTTCAAGCTCACACATGTACCATGCTATGCCCCCATGCTGAACTTGGTAGATCAGCGGTTTCTGAAAACTTACCCATATTTGCTGAGCTTCTGGTCAAGGTAATGGTTTCGTCAGCACACATTTTTGCAAGTCATCTACAGCTGCTCCAGCATTGGCAGTGCTGCAGCAGAGCATGCAAGTGCCATCTCACCGACTGGTGTGTGATGTGCTCACACTTTGAAACTCCACACTTAACATGCTGGCAAAACTTTGTGAACAGCAGAGAACAGTTGTTGAAAACCATGATGGTGGTTGTCCTGATGATGAGGAAGCTGCATGCTTTAAAATGCCTTGACTAACAAACCACTTACTATTGGATTAGCATCCTCTATTTTTTCACGCAGTGCAGAGCAACTCATTTGCTCCTTGTTTTATGCATTCATCTCCTTGTGAGTCTGCAGCAGCCTTAAGTGTTACTGTTGGATGTGCTTTGTCTTTTTCCAATGTTTTTGCAATTCTTGTAATCCTAACATGATTTTATTATTAAATTTTTAGCACATTTAAATAACAGGGAGTTAGAAAAGTAGGTTTTTTAAATGCTATATACCAAAGAAACAAAAACTACAGCTGAAAAATATGATAAAACACATGCAAACAAAACTCTCAAAAGTAAAGAAACAATTTAAGAAGTAGCTAAATTAGAAAGAGAGTCTGCAACATTAAAACCAGACCAAATAATCATCACTGGAGCACTGGAATTAATGAACATGACAGATAATTAGAGCATTGAGTGGGATGACAATCTACTGAAATATGAATATTTACTTTAACTTTAAATTTATATTTTTATTATAGGTTAGTATTGTCTTCAATAACTGAATGTGGACCACTTATGGGATACCTAACATTTAGCTTTAACACTTTTAGTCCTGTTTCACCAAGATGTTTATGACAGAAAATTGGAGAAAACACTGAACGGTCACAAAATATTTTTGCATTGTGACTTTTACAATTTACGCATCAAATTTGGCCAGCTCCTGTAGAGGAGCTGAAATGGAACAAAGCATGGCTACACTCACCAATGAAATTCATCAATAGTGATGGTGTTTCTTAAGCCAGAAATGTTACTCCAGTCTTCCTCCAAGCACATTGAGGTTTACACCAGTGATAAGATACACTGAATTCATTAAGTGGTGTGTGCCCCTAAATGAATCCGGAGCATCTTATTCTTGCAAGTCTCTCATTAAGACTTGAGTACGAGAATCCAGTCTTTTTTCGGGACTTTAATCTTTATAGGTGATAGGTGATATCTAAGCATAAAGTGAATTGTAAGTTTCTAATTAAAGGGAGTCTATCACCTTCAAAACTGCAAAACCAATTGCTTTAACATTTTTACTGGGTTCTTAACCCTTGTAAAAATCATATAAGTGATATATACTGTATTTTAGGGTTGTAGTTGCTGATAAATTCACTTTTAACTCACATGCAAAAAAAAGGGGCTTCAGTGCGTATGGATTTACATATTCATATTCATATGCATTTCATATGCATATATGACTAAATGCAAATCCCTGTTCCTGTGCATATTTATTGACGGGGAGGAGCCAGCGGTAGGCATACAGTCAGTGTCAATGTGGGAATACTATGATTTCTGGCTCATCTTTGAAGCCTCTCACTTGCTACACTGCCATCTACAATGAGCAGCTGCCACAGATTGGCAAGATGCAGAGTTCAGACTTTCTTTAACTTGGACAATTCTGCCACAGTATGTAGACCACTTACTCATTTTCTCCATAAGTTACTCTGGTTTTTTTTTGGACAGAAATAACTTCATCTAATTTGCAGCCCAATTTACATTTTGGAGGTCACATTGTGCTTTTTGTTGGCATTTTGAGATAAGTACAAGTTGATCCAATTTGTATTGTGTCGAGAAATTTATTAAAGGGAACCTGTCACCCCGTTTTTTCAGTATGAGATAAAAATACCATTAAATAGGGCCTGAGCTGTGCTGGACAATAGTGTATTTTGTGTACCCTGATTCCCCACCTATGCTGCCGAAATACCTTACCAAAGTCGCCGTTTTTGCCTGTCAATCAAGGTGGTCTGGTCAAATGGGCGTGGTGAAATTGCTTCTTCTCCCCCAGATCTTGCTTATCTTTCCGTTGGTGGCGTAGTGGTTTGCGCATGCCCAACAGCGGAATGTACTGCGCAGCTGAAGAAAAAGAGCGCGATCTGCACTATTCACCGCTTTATCGCTGGTGGCGGCCATCTTCCTGAGGCCACGCGTGCGCAGATGGAGCGCTCTGCTGCCCGGGGCTTCAGGAAAATGGCCGCGTGTGCGCAGATGGAGATCGTGGCGGCCATTTTCCTGAAGCCGATATGCGAACTCGGCGTCACACACACGGATATTAGCGTCGGCTGGGTAATACACATAGAATGAACCCCGAAATCACCCCCTGATGAGGATTTACCGAAACGCGTCGGGAGAGGAGGGGAGAAAGTCCTCCGCCTTAAGGAGAACCGAATGAGGAGTTGGTGCACGGTTCCGGGCAGGTGAGACCGTTCTGTTTACTCTTTCCAGTCATATGGATGGTTATTAGGTTAACACGCAATTAGTACGGTTTGTATGCCATTATGCAGTATAACAGAATATCCATTGATAATACCCCCAGTCCTTAGCACTTAATATGGAGGGTCTCAGTGTTACTGTGTAAATAAAAAAAAAATTTTTACCCTGCAAAGTGCGGACAGAGAGGGGGTTATAGGCCCGTGTTTAAAGCCTATTATATCCTCTAATCTACGTATGTGGACGTTCAGATTAACTGTGAGGATATAGTGGTTGTTGCGTTGTGGCTCTGGACTCTATGAGTGAAATTTACAGCGCAGCCCACACATGTTTATTTGTTTGTTAGTCTGCACCTTGCACTTTTTGTACTGATTTCAATAGACGTAGTAAAAGTTATGTTTTAGTCCTATATGAGTTCAGATCCATCTAAGATCCCTTTGCTTCAGAAGACAAACCCTGTTGCCCCATCTTCTTTGTATCGGGATTGTATCTATTATTATAAAACGTACTTATTTCTCCGTATGTTTGAATTCAACAAAGTGTTTCGAGACCCGAAGATCTAACCTCTTTTTTCTAATGGTATACTGGTGGTGATTTATTCGTGTTTTATAGTCACAGGTTGTTTCATAGATATACCACAGATTACAAGGACATTGGAGAAGGTAGATTACTTAACATGCATCTCTGACTATGTTATGTTTTATTGTATAAGATTTATGGATACGAGTGTGGTCAAAAGTTGCTCCCTTTATTATGAGAGGACAATTTATACATGTCAAGCAAGGGTAGCAGTCTTTCCTCTCACTTCACATTAAAGAGGCCTGACAAGACATTTTCAAGGGACCAAAATCTGATTTTATTAAATGATACCTAATGTTTTTGTTTTTTCTGTAAGAAAGAGGTGGATTCTTAAATTCCTCCAAATCTGGGAGACATTTGTCTAGCATACCCCAATGTTTATTAATAATAATAATAATAATAATAATAATAATAATAATGCCCGCTACATCTCTACTTTCCTCAGTAAATGTTGCTACAAACGGGATTTGAGAAAATTATTTTTTTAGTCCGTAGTAATGGGGCTCTTTCTTGTTTTAAGGCCTTCTTTTTAGTTTGTTCTAATACTTTTTGGGGATATCCCCCACGTCTAAACTTTTCCACTAATAAATCCACAACCACATTCACTTTCTCAGATTTGTTAACTATTAGTGATGAGCGAATATACTCATTACTCGAGATTTCTCAAGCATGCTCAGGGGTCCTCCGAGTATTTTTTTTGTGCTCGGAGATATCGTTTTTCTTGCCGCAGCTAAATGATTTACATCTGTTAGCCAGCATAAGTACATGTGGGGATTTCCTAGCAACCAGGCAACCCCCACATGTTAAATAAACAAAGGCACCGCGCCAACTAAATAAATAATGCGTAAATGTACACAGTGAGCATCTACCTGAATAAAACGTGACGCACAATGAAAATATAAAAGGTAACAATAGCAGAGTGGATGCCTATTATTTCCAAAGCTACCACATAAAGTGCATGGCTTGCTATTAGAAAAGAAAACACACTTACTGGCTAATAATGTAGCTGTTTGTGAAGGTGAGAGCACGTTTTCAGGAGAGCTGCAGTAGTAGGAACAGGATCGCCAGCGGTCACAGAAGTGAAAGTAAAAATCCAGTATCCAGATTTAAGATGCCCAGGACAGAGTGGATGCCTGTTATTTCCAAAGCTACCACATAGAGTGCATGGCTTGCTATTAGAAAAGAAAACACACTTACTGGCTAATGATGTAGCTGTTTGTGAAGGTGAGAGCACGTTTTCAGGAGAGCTGCAGTAGTAGGAACAGGATCGCCAGCGGCCACAGAAAAAAAACAGCTGTTTTTTTGTTTTGGTGACGTCACCTTTACCACGCCCCCTTTTTCACCGCTCTGTGCACCAGCTTCTCCTGGTCCACGTGTGCCGGCAAGCGGTGTTCCTGACGTGTGCGGCAGGCACATACTCACCAGGGAGGACGCTCCCTTTACTTTTGGGTGTTTGTGCCGCCCCACGTCACTGTCCTGGGCATCGCAAATCTGGATACTGGATTTTTACTTTCACTTCTGTGACCGCTGGCGATCCTGTTCCTACTACTGCAGCTCTCCTGAAAACGTGCTCTCACCTTCACAAACAGCTACATTATTAGCCAGTAAGTGTGTTTTCTTTTCTAATAGCAAGCCATGCACTTTATGTGGTAGCTTTGGAAATAATAGGCATCCACTCTGCTATTGTTACCTTTTATATTTTTATTGTGCGTCACGTTGTATTCAGGTAGATGCTCACTGTGTACATTTACGCATTATTTATTTAGTTGGCGCGGTGCCTTTGTTTATTTAGTATTTTCCTTTATTATTCGACAGAATTAGCACAGTTACTGTCTAGGTACCTGCAGCCTTCTGCTTTATTCCCCTGGGAGCGCCGGTGTGTGTTTATTCTCTGAACCCCCACATGTACTTATGCTGGCTAACGGATGTAAATCATTAATTGATTCAAAATTTTATCAGGAATGTTCCCATTCTACTGAATATTGAATTCATTCCCAACACTATTGGACACCCTGAGGAATTGTCCAGAGATTTGTGAATTTTTGGGATAATATAAAATACCAGGGTCCTCGGATTTTCTATTAGCAAGATCCTGATCAATAATCTATAAGTTTCATGCTTCTTGTAGACAGTCTCTTATCTCTTTCATTATTAGAAATTTGGGATCCCCATTCATTTTTAAATACACATCCACATCACTGAGTTGTCTATTGATTTCTGAGATGTATTTGGAAGTGTCCATGAGGACAACCACGTCCACCTTATCAGCAGGTTTAATTACGATGTCGTCGTCATTATATATACCGATATCCCCAGGCACACAGTATCCCCTCTCCTCTTTAGTTTATAGTCACAAATGTGAAAGAGATATATGGTAAAAAAAATATCAGAGAACATAAGGGAGCTATTTTAGATATACCGGTGGCTCAAGATTGAATAGAAAGGTTTGATATCCAGACACATCACAATATGATTAGCTGGCCACATTTATTGTGGCACTGACACTTCCCAGAGATATGAAAAACAGATGGGAAGATCTGTCCTGCAGTGAGCAGGTGATGTGCCCCGTGTAGGAGGTTGTCTGAATTTGTGCCTCACCTAAGATGGCACCAAGACATCCGAAATGGGGGTGTGCGCATGCACAAGCAAGAAATGTGCCACACATACACTACGATTGGCTGGCAGCTTACGTCTGTGTAATGAAGCGCTGACGCGTGCGCAATTGGTATCTAAGAAAGCCGGACACGGCGTTCATGGCGTCCTCCATTTGCACTATAATAATCCTAACTGGGTGAGTTATGTTAATAAATGTATGCACAGCTGCACTTACCATGATGATAATTATGTTTCAACAGACATTAGACTATTTTACATGTATTTATAAGGCACTCTATGCACAAAGCACTTTTTTAAGGTTCACAGGATACATGGTTATTGTATACTGTAAGATTATGCATATTTTCGCATTTTATAATGTAATTATAAATGATTAATGATTGTTAAATAATACGTATATATACTCACCTTAGTGTGAGACTTACTGCTTGAGAAAGGCTCAGTGTGAGCTGAAACGTCGCCATGCTATGGGGGTCTAAATAAAATCCACTTTTTTTTACCTTTAAATAAATGGAGCGCTGCCTTCCTTTTTACATTTGCTTATATTCTTAGATATTTTTACATTTTTTATTACAATAATATTATACATGAACTCATGGTATTATTGGAAAGAAATTACAATGCTTGTAGCTGAAGGTCTCAGCTGTTAAGACACACATAAATAAAGGAATAGGTGTTTCACAATAAGTTATTTTGTAGAATCTGGACTGACCTTTCTTTTTTGTGTACAAAAGATACTTAACAATAAAATCATTGTCAGTGGGATAATGGGGCTGTCAAATGTAACTTTTTCTCTCATCACAAGATCTGAAATGGCTCAGACTGTCCTTGCTTCCATTATACTCGATCAATAAAGTAATTTGTTGTTTTAATTCCTCAAAGACATGTCTAACTACTGTGTTGATATGTGCCTGCTTTGTTGTTGACCATAGGGGATTGTGTATTCGTTACCAAACTTGGAGACCAAGTCATTGGAGATCAAAATTGGATGTTTCCCCGCATTTATTAGTTTGTTAGACCTGTTTCTAGCTTCACTGTGTTATTGTCTACAATAGTGTCCACTATAACCATTAGACCTTGTCACATGATTATTTTCTTTTAGAAATTGCACCTAGTAGTTCTGATCCAGAAAACGTGATCACTCTATTTAATCTTTAAGTCAGATTTCTCCGCTCGATGCGCATCGTGATGTATAACAGGTTTACGGTGTAGTGATGTCTGACACTATAGTAATTACAGTGGTTATAGGTTGTGCTGCTACTGACGTGGCTACAAATCAAATTTGAACTTAATATCTATTGTTAAAGCTTAGCTGATAGCTTAGCAAGAATCCCCCCATCCTATTTACCGTAATCTGCCTCTTTTCTTGTTGTTTAAACTGCATTTTCCACAGCTTTGAATCAGAGCGGCAGAAGTTTTACAAGTGGAAAATAAACTTGTAACATCCTCATGCTGTAGCCATGCAGTGAAATGAGAAGTGATGTTTTGTCAGGCACGATCATTGCACTGTTTCATGGTACGAGACATCACGTCAAGTTAAAGTGCGATATGGAGAAGACGGAATGAAAATGCCACTCCCCCGTCACAAAAAAAATCAATTATTGCAGCTTAACCGTCTGAGAAATAGCAGTAAAGACAGCACAGACTGAAGATTCATGGGCCATAAATTCCCTCCTGCTCCTTGTAAATGGAATACAGACACAAGCAATAAAAAGGTCTTACTTATTTGTTGTTTAATGGAGAAAAAGCATCAGAATATTTTTCCATAACCGACAAACAAAATCATAAGTTTTGTAAGAATTCCAGTTATCAGATATTGAACAATTTTGGATGAATGGTGCATACCACACTGTTATGAAAAAAGGAATGATCCATAAAAAACATTATAAAGATTACCTATCATCAAAAATCTAGTTTTATTAAAAAATAAAATACGTAACTATAAGAACATTAGGTGATTACTTATTTTCATTTCAGTTAGTATCTATCTAAAAAAACTTTGGCTTTATGTACCTGTTTTTCAGTGGAAGCATGCTGCCATATTTTGGATGTCACAGCTTCTTACTGATCCCTCTGTATCATGCATGTGTCTGATGCAAATACACAGGCAGAGAGACCAGAAGGACGTTTCTCCTGGTTCCATGGTGCTACAGTACTTTATTAGAAGATTTTTCTTTGCCATTCTTCAGCTTGACAATCTATCATTGTCAGACTGGTCTATGCTCTGATTGGATTAAAACTGATCCTGAGTAAGTTTTCCCTGCCCCTCTTAAGTACGCTGTATCGTTATAAAACTGGTTTCTACTCTGATCCAAGATTTCACTCAGATCAGATTTTTGACCAGTGTCACAATGATAGAGTAGCTAAGGAGTGGCAAGAAAAGGGACATTATAAGAGATGACCTGAAAAAATATTTTGCAGAGAATATTAAAATAGTTAAATTACTTCAAAAATGTATAATTGGTGTAGAAAGGTTGATCTTGATGGACTTTTTTCAACCTATGTGACTGTGTATCAAATCAACATGTTTGGGTTTCTATGAGGAGATCAGTGTAAATCGGGATGCTGATAATGCAGCTGATGTGATTTATCTGAATTTTGCAAAGCCATTTGATACTGTACCACATAGCAGCCTTGGACTAAAGCTGCTAGGGGAGACTATATGCAGATGGGTAAAAAAACTAGCTAAAGTACAGGAAACAAAAAGATCTTACAAATGGTACATTCTATAAATGGAATATAGTCAGCAGGGGGGTACCACAACGACCTGTTCTAGGACTGATTCTTTTTAATATATTTATTAACGACCTTGTGAATGGAATTGAGATTAAAGTGTCAGTCTTTGCTGACGACACCAAACTATGTAAAATAATAAAAACTGAGCAGGACAGTACAATATTACAGAATGAGCTAGAGAACCAAACAAGATTTAGCATGCATAACAATAGACATAAAATCCCATAATACCAATGTATTGTTTCTAAATCTCCTATGATGATAGGTTTGAAAAGTTTTTTTAGCTTGGAAAAAAGAGGCAGTATAGTATATATAATTTATTTGCATAAAAGTCTGTAACTTTCCAAAGACCTATAACTATGTAATTGTGTTAAAGAATTGTAGTAATTTACAATGTCCGTTTACAATATCATAATAAAGTCCTACCTGTATGCCTCATATCAGACGCCTTGTTGTTGAAAAATCATCTTTTATCACTTTATATGAATGACCTCTTCCAGGCTCTGGGGAGGATGGTGCCTGGAAGATAACTCTGCCTCCAGAGCTTGTTTTACATAAAGGGGAGTTACCAGTGTGATGTGTAATGGTTACCAGTGTGATGTGTCATGGCCACTCACTGCTCTCCTTATCTCACTGCAGAACTCAGTGTGATTGTAACTGACACATCTGCAGGTGCCCCTCAGCTTCAGCTTCTAGCTGTCAGACAGACAGGGCTGCAATGTTATTGCAATACAGCAGAGCTCAGAGAGAAACAAAAATGTGTATGCAAGAAGACAAAGTTAATTTCTCCTGTTTTGTGTTAGTTATTTGTCTCACACTGGTAACTCCCTCTTTTATTTATAATAAGCTCTGGAGACAGAGTTTTCTTCAGCAGTCTATAACCTGTGTGCCAATATTAACCCCTTCATGCCGCAGCCCTTTTTCGTTTTTGTGTTTTCGTTTTTCGCTCCCCTCCTTCCCAGAGCCATAACTTTTTTATTTTTTCGTCAATATGGCCATGTGAGGGCTTGTTTCTTGCGGGACGAGTTGTACTTTTGAAAGGCATCATTGGTTTTACCATGTCTTGTACTAGAAAATGGGAAAAAAATTCCAAGTGTGGTGAAATTGCAAAAAAGTGCAATCCCGCACTTGTTTTTTGTTTGGCTTTTTTGCTAGGTTCACTAAATGCTAAACCTGACCTGATATTATGATTCTCCAGGTCATTATGAGTTCATAGACATCAAACATGTCTAGGTTATTTTTTTATCTAAGTGGTGAAAAAAAATTCAAAAGTTTGCTAATTAAAAAAAAAAACTGCGCCATTTTCTGATACCCATAGCGTCTCCATTTTTCGTGATCTGGGGTCGTGTGAGGGCTTATTTTTTGCGTGCTGAACTGAAGTTTTTAATGATACCACATTTGTGCAGATACGTTCTTTTGATCACCTGTTATTACATTTTAATGCAATGTCGTGGCGACCAAAAAAAGTAATTCTGGCGTTTCAAATTTTTTTCTCGCTACGCTGATTAGCGATCAGGTTAATGTTTTTTTTTTCTATAGATTGGGCGATTCTGAATGCGGTGATACCAAATATGTGTAAATTTGATTTTTTATTGTTTTATTTTGGATGGGGCGAAAGGGGGGTGATTTAAACTTTCATTTTTTTTTTTTTTCATATTTTTAAAAACATTTTTTTTTTACTTTTGCCATGCTTCAATAGCCTCCATGGGAGGCTAGAAGCTGGCACCACTCGATCGGCTCTGCTACATAGAGGCGATCTGATGTTCGCTGCTATGTAGCAGAAATGCAGGTGTGCTGTGAGTGCCAACCACAGGGGGGCGCTCACAGCAGGCCGGCATTAGTAACCATAGAGGTCTCAAGGACCTCTAAGGTTACCATCCTGATGCATCGCCGACCCCCGATCATGTGACGGGGTCGGCGATGACGTCATTTCCGGCCGCACGGCCGGAAGCGCCCGTTAAATGCTGCTGTCTGCGTTTGACAGCAGCATTTAGCAGGTTAATAGCGGCGGGTGAATAGCGATTTCACCCGTGGCTATTGCGCGCACATGTCAGCTGTACAAAACAGCTGACATGTCGCGACTTTGATGTGGGCTCACCGCCGGAGCCCACATCAAAGGGGGAGACACGACATGTGCAGAAATAGTATGGCGCATGTCGTGAAAGGGTTAATAGTTTAGATAGGTCAAATGTGGTGACAGATGCCCTTTAATTTAGATCAGGAGACCAGGTGGTCAGGACAGAGATTTACAGCTGTAGAAGGGAAGTGCTCCAAAATGTATATCTTTAAGTAGAGATGTGCTTACTGATATGTAATTCCCCCACATGTGCTCAGTAGCCCCCTCCTCAAGTTGGTATATCAGGTTTCATTTAGGACTTAGGGAATGTACCTTTGCCAGTGGACAATAGATTTGTGACCTCATTCCCACACACCTGGGGCTGGACATACCTCTTCTAGCTGGACATAAAAGGCACAAAACACATGTGCTGTGCCTCTTTTGCTGTTTTGCTGTGCCTGCATGCTAAAATGATCATGGATCTACATGGTAGTTGAGCATATCTGTATCCTTTTTTCTTACTAGGCCCTGTAACCTCTTAGGTCTTAGGGTTAGTAAGCTATAGATGGGAGGGCTGATATTGCATGTGTGATTTGGGTAATCGGGCAGTTAATTGTGGGTTTTATGTTGTGGTGATATTGTTGTGATATTACTGGATATTGTTGGTTATTACTGTATGATACTGTTGGGATATCACTGTATACTGTAGTGGTATTACTGTATTAGTGTTGTAATATCCGTATACTGTGTGTGTATATATATATATATATATACATTGTGGTATAGCGACCCCTGTGGCAGCTAGGGGGCGCTGTGTGTGCTTCTTGAGATATGTATTGAGGCATATATATGGTGTGCAAGGACCTGTGGTGATGTCATGCTCACCTGACTAGCCATGTGACAGGTACCTGGGTGTGGTTACACCTATGTAAAGGAGGTGTGTGGAGCACATGGTGGAATGTGAGTGTTAGTGGGTAAGTGTCCGTCAGGGTGGACACTGCAAAGTGGCCTGTGTGCTGGACGGTCCCAGGTGGGGACAGACATCCTGGAAGCACACAGTGACCATTCCAGGCTGGAGAGCCTGCATGCTGGACATAGCACGGATGGTTGGTGTTGGAGGCTCCGGCGAGTGGAGTCGTCCTGGAAGCACCTGGAGACCGTAGACCTGTGAGGTCTGTGTTGAGGACCTGGGACTGACCTGAAGTCAGTGTGAGTGAGAAATGTCTGATGGATACCTCTGTGGAGAAGAGGGATCCGGGAAACCTGTGCGGCACCAACAGGTAACGGGAAGGAACCGTGTGATGCTGACCGGGGTCAGAGTGAGAGACATTGTGTATGGGCACCTCGGAGGCCAAGGGGTGTCCAGGAACCCGTAAAGGTTGTCAAACGGGTAACGGTCTGAAAACCGTGTATAATGCTGACCGGGGTAAGAGACGAACTGTGGTAAAGATGAATATATGCAGACTGTGTTCAAACTGTTACCAAGTTCCTGTGGATGTGGTTTTACATTATGTGAAATAAACCGAAAAGACTGTTTTTGATAGAAAACCGTGCCCGAGTGCTTTGATTCTGCTGCTAAGTGAGTGTTCCCCAAGACACGTAGTAGGCGCTATGCTACAACATATATATATATATATATATATATATATATATATATATATATACAGTATATATTTATAGTGGCCAGCTTGGGTATAAATATATATGTATGTTATAGACTGCAGACTTGTGTGTGTGTAATAAATACCCTTTATTGATACACGGTTTTGTCTCAGTTAGTATATAGTATAAGGAATAGATAGCAGTTAGTGTATAGTATAAGGTAAAGATAACATTGTGGTATTAAGTGGATATTAATTATTAGTGTGAGGACTGGCGGAATGCACCAAATTAATATGGATATTATAATTGGTGCGTTCGCACCCTGGGGTCCTCCGTGCAGGAGACAACCTGCTGCTAGAAAATGACGGCACTATATGGTGATGTAAGTGAACTCAGTTACTTTACTGAGTCACACAGAAAAGAACATGCTGTGCCCTGTTAGCGTTACAGGGGAACACAGCTAACTGCTGAGCTGATGGCGGTCAGTGGTCACGCCCACAGAGAAGCGCCCAAAAATTCCTCACCGGTATTCTAGGGGCTTATTTCAGCCGGATCCCTGAATACAAGTATACGAACTCCTCAACGGAGGTGCCGGTATTCTAGGGGCTTATTTCAGCTGGGTCCCTGAATACAATCATACAGGTGCGACCACAATTAGCAAGCACATAAAATGAAGTGATACTAGCACATGGCCGTGCGGCCATGCTAACCTGTTATAGCTGCAGCAGCTTCAGAACCTTCCTAGAGGACCCATGGAAGCTGCTACAATACCAGAGCAACTTCAGAGCCTTCCTAGAGGACCAATGGGAGCTGCAGCAGTACCTCAGCATGTGACCCTGACCTCCAATGCACGGTCTTACCCTGGGCATGCTCAGAAGGGAAAAAGCAGGACTTAGTCCCAGAGACATCTGCTTGCCACTGACCAGTACTGGCAACAATGGCTGCGCCTGGTAAAACAGCAGAAACCGTCTGCATTGTCAGGCTGAGCCAGATACTGGGACCAACGTCTCTACTGAGCAGACTCCACTGCGGCTGGAGAGGAATGGGAGACCGCAGAGGAGATGGCTCGACATTCCCCCTGTGCAGAGGCGGGAACTCGACCCCTAACAATTACTAGTCAATTTTGGCGTTAATAGTTGATATCGGACTTCAATAGAGGTGCAAGGAGGGTTCCTCTTTTGGTAACTATAAGTTTAGTAATTTGTGGAGGTAAGTCCATTCCTTTAACAATAACCATGCATGGACCATAAGTATGGATGCTGTGAAATTGGCCTTAATTAATTTAATATATTCTTGTGGAACAATGATTCACGTGTGCACTGGAAAAAGTTATTAATAAATTATTCCTGGTTTTATCATTTATGAATCAATTCTGTTTTGTATAGCTAGAATTAAGAGTCCTCAGTGGTTGATCCCTTTTAATGGCTAACTGAAAAGATGGTAACAATTTGTTACCATCTTTTTCAGTTAACCATTAAAAGATATCAACCACTGAGGACTCTCAATTCTAAATATTTTTGGCTAAAACGGTACAAAGATACATATCTTTCCTGTTTTGTATAGCTATCATTTGAAATCATACTCTCCTATTTATTTTAACAGTATGTATATCATCTCCAAAAATAATCTACAGTAAAATACAATTTAAACCAAAGCTGGTTCACTTACTGGAGTAGTAATAATTTGCTCTACAGCTGTTTGCCTCCAGTCATCTGTGCAGTGCAGGGAGCAGTTACAGTCACTGCTCATTAGTACACGAGTACACTGTAATCACTCCAACAACAATGACTGATAGCCTGCTCAGCACACACAAATGCTGCAGAGCAGGCTGCCAATTAATGTTTCAGGGAGAAACAACAGCATCATCACTCTATAAACCGCATTCAAAATGATTCTGAAACTTAGTATTATTTTTGTATTATAGCGCCATTTATTCCATGGCGCTTTGCTTGTGAAAAAGGGTATACACAGCAAAAAAAGTACAATAATCTTGAGCAAAACGAGTCACCAACTGGTACAGGAGGAGAGATGGCCCTGTTCACGAAGGCTCACAATCTACAATTGATGGGTGAGGATAAAGTAGGTAAGGGTAGAGCTGGTCACAGAGTGGTTTGGTGGAAGATGCTTACTGCAGGCTTGTTGGTAGAGATGTGTATTCAGGTTCCTTTTGAGGGTTTTCACGGTAGACAAGAGTCTGATATCCTGGGGTAGTGAGTTCCAGAGCAGGGAGATGCATGGGAAAAATCGGCTTTCCCTCTGCTGGTTAAGAATTTTATGTGGGTGCCCACGCCATTTTTTTTCTGAAAAATAATCTATTATTAATTAAACACATGTATGGCAAGCTGCACACACTGTACTAATTGTATTTATCACTGACATCTGTATATCTATCCTATGTGTATATACTGTGCCTAATCCATCCAGTCTATGCTGTCGGCAACTGCTGTGATTTTACAGTATGTGGATGATGAATTGCCTTCTTTTCCTAGATATACTGTATGATATATACAGTACAGACCAGAAGTTTGGACACACCTTCTCATTTAAAGATTTTTCTGTATTTTCATGACTATGAAAATTGTAAATTCACACTGAAGGCATCAAAACTATGAATTAACACATGTGGAATTATATACTTAACAAAAAAGTGTGAAACAACTGAAATTATGTCCTATATACTAGGTTATTCAGGGTAGCCACCTTTTGCTTTGATGACTGCTTGGCATTCTCTTGATGAGCTTCAAGAGTTAGTCACCGGAAATGGTCTTCCAACAATCTTGAAGGAGTTCCCAGAAATGCTTAGCACTTGTTGGCCCTTTTGCCTTCACTCTGCGGTCTAGCTCACCCCAAACCATCTCGATTGGGTATAGGTCTGGTGATTGTGGAGGCCAGGTCATCTGGCGTAGCACCCCATCACTCTCCTTCTCAGTCAAATAGCCCTTAGACAGCCTGGAGTTATGTTTGGGGTCATTGTCCTGTTGAAAAATAAAAGATGGTCCAACTAAACGCAAACCGGATGGAATAGCATGCTGCTGCAAGATGCTGTGGTAGCCATGCTGGTTCAGTATGCTTTCAATTTTGAATAAATCCCCAACAGTGTCACCAGCAAAGCACCCCCACATCATTACACCTCCTCCTCCATGCTTCCCGGTGGGAACCAGGCATGTAGAGTCCATCCGTTCACCTTGTCTGCATTCCACAAAGACACGGTGGTGGGAACCAAAGATCTCAAATTTGGACTCATCAGACCAAAGCACAGATTTCCACTGGTCAAATGTCCATTCCTTGTGTTCTTTAGTCCAAACAAGTCTCTTCTGTTTGTTGCCTGTCCTTACCAGTGGTTTCTTAGCAGTTATTTTACCATGAAGGCCTGCTGCACAAAGTCTCCTCTTAACAGTTGTTGTAGAGACGTGTCTGCTGCTAGAACTCTGTGTGGCATTGACCTGGTTTCTAATCTGAGCTGCTGTTAACCTGCGATTTCTGAGGCTGATGACTCGGCTAAACTTATCCTCAGAAGCAGAGGTGACACTTAGTCTTCCTTTCCTGGGCCGGTCCTCATGTTAGCCAGTTTCTTTGTAGCTCTTGATGGTTTTTGCAACTGCACTTGGGGACACTTTCAAAGTTTTCCCAAATTTTCGGCCTGACTGACCTTCATTTCTTAAAGTAATGATGGCAACTCGTTTTTCTTTACTTAGCTGCTTTTTTCTTGCCATAATACAAATTCTAAAAGTATATTCAGTAGGACTATCAGCTGTGTATCCACCAGACTTCTGCTCAACACAACTGATGATCCCAACCCCATTTATAAGGCAAGAAATTCCCCTTATTAAACCTGACAGGGCACATCTGTGAAGTGAAAACCATTTCCGGTGACTACATCTCTCTGGCTCCGTAGTGTTATCAGAGGAGGAGGAGCCTCGGCTTATTGTCCCTTCTGAGAGTCTGAGAACCGTGGCCTCAGACTCTAGAGTCTGTGCCCCAGGCAAGACTTTTGTGCCTTCTAGTTTGCGACCGGAGGTTCTCTCTTGGGCTCACTTGTCTAGGGTGGGTGGACACTTTGGGACCAAAAGGACATCAGAGCTTCTGGCGCGGACATACTGGTGGCCGCATATGGCCCGTGACGTCGGAGACTATATTTGGGCGTGTGTCTCCTGCACCAAGAATAAGTCTCCCCGACAATGGCCTGCTGGGCTACTTTACCCCCTGCCGGTGGCAGAAAGGCCCTGGGAAATGGTCAGGATGGACTTCATGGTGGGCTTACCCAAGTCCCGCAGCTGCACCATTATTTAGGTAGTCACAGACCATTTTTCCAAAATGGTGCACTTGGTGCCTCTTCCACGGCTACCTTCTGCACGGGCCATGGCGGCATTGTTTATTAAGCACGTTTTCCGCCTACACGGTATGCCTGACAAATTTGTCAGTGACCGGGGTCCCCAGTTTACATCTCAGTTCTGGAGAGAGCTTTGTCATCTTCTCAGCATCGAGCTGAATCTCTCTTCAGCATTCCATACCGAAAGGAATAGGTTGGTAGAGAGGGCCAACCAGACCCTGGTCACATACCTACAACATTTTGTCTCAGCCAGGCAGGATGACTGGGCATCCTTGATACCGTGGGCAGAGTTTGCGCTGAACAACACCGTAGCCGACTCCACTGGGCAGACCCCATTCCTCCTTAGTTGCGGTCAGCATCCGCAGATTACTGTTCCCATGCCCGTGTCTTCCGCCGACTCCAGGGTGGCAGACTGGGCTGTGGAGGCATGTGACATTTGGCTCCACACACAGGATGCCATCCAGGCCTTCAAGGAGAGAATGAGGGTCTTCGCCGATACACATTGGCGCCCCGCTCTGACCTTTGCACTTGGCAATTTAGTGTGGCTCTCCGCCCATAACATCAGGCTGCAAGTTGAGTTCACTAAGTTTTCACCTTGCTACCTTCAAGGTCCTGGAACAGGTTAACCCTGTGGTCTACCGTCTGGCCCTTTCTCCATGCCTAGGCATCACCGACACCTTTCACGAGTCCCTCTTAAAGCCCGTTCACATGTTCCAGTTTTCCGAGTCATCTGCCGGGTCATCGAGTTCAACTATGGATGATTACGAGGTGAACGCCATCATGGGGTGTAATGTGGTACTTGGCAAAAAGTACTATCTGGTGGACTGGAAGGATCATGGCCCAGAGGGTAGAACCTGGGAACCTGTGGAGCACTTTCAGGCTCTGCTGCTCATTGCAGACTTTGAACGTAGCGAGGCCCAAGGGGGGGGCCCTAGGAAGGGGGGTAATATTAGGTGTCAAGTTCCCACCGCTGCACAGGGGGAATCTCATGCCCGCTGTGGTTTCCCATTCTTTTCCAGCCACAGTGGAGCCTGCTCAGCAGAGACGTCAGTCACAGTGTCTGGCTCAGGCAGATACTGTGTGCTTGGTTACTGCTGCCCTTCCAGGTCCAGCCATTGTAACCAGCACTGATCAGCGGCGAGCAGACGCTCCTGGGACTAAGTCCTGCTTTTCCTCTACTGAGCATGCCCAAGGGACGACCTCTCATTGGATGCCGGGGGTCACTTGCTCAGGTCCTGTAGCAGCTCCTATTGGATCACTAGGAAGGTCCCAGAGACCTTCCGCTATAAAAGGTTTGCATGGCCGCACGGTCATGCGCTAGTATAAACTTAATAACATGTGTGTAGATGAATTACTGTCGATGGATGAAAGCTCCTTAATCATTCCCATTCCTTTTGTTGTACACTGCTCGTGAATAGGGTTGAGCGAAACGGGTCGATCATTTTCAAAAGTCGCCGACTTTTGGCTAAGTCGGCGTCTCATGAAACCCGATCCGACCCCTGTGCTTGTCGGCCATGCGGTACGCGACTTTCGCGCCAAAGTCGCGTTTCAATGACGCGAAAAGCGCCATTTCTCAGCCAATGAAGGTGAACGCAGAGTGTGGGCAGCGTGATGACATAGATCCTGGTCCCCACCATCTTAGAGAAGGGCATTGCAGTGATTGGCTTGCTGTCTGCGGCGTCACAGGGGCTATAAAGGGGCGTTCCCAACGACCGCCATCTTACTGCTGCTGATCTGAGCTTAGGGAGAGGTTGCTGCCGCTTCGTCAGAAGCAGGGAGAGCGTTAGGCAGGGTCCACTAACCACCAAACCGCTTGTGCTGTAGCGATTTCCACTGTCCAACACCACCTTCGGTGTGCAGGAACAGTGGAAGCTATTTTTATTTTTTTTTTCCTCAGCGTTGTAGCTCATTGGGCTGCCCTAGAAGGCTCCGTGATAGCTGTATTGCTGTGTGTACGCCACTGTGCAAACCAACTGCTTTTTTCAAAGCACATATCCTCTTGTTCCTTTCTGCACAGCTATCTTTTTTGTTTGTCCACACTTTTTATTTAATTTGTGCATCAGTCCACTCCTATTGCTGCCTGCCATACCTGGCTTAGATTACTGCAGGGAGATAGTAATTGTAGGACAGTCCCTGTTTTTTTTTTTTTTTGTGGGAGATTAAGATTGGCATTTCTGCTACAGTGCCATCCCTGTGTGTGCCATCTCTCACTGAGTGGGCCATAGAAAGCCTATTTATTTTTTCCGTGATTTGTGTTCTAAATTCTACCTCAACACAAAAACACTACATCAATCAGTGGGAGAAAAATATTGGCCTCAGTCAGGGCTTGTGTGCCACTGCTGTGTGTGCTATCTCTCATTCAGTGGGCTATAGAAAGCCTATTTATTTATTTTTTTTTTTTCTTATTATTTGGTTTCTAAAGTCTCCCTGAAAAAAAAAAAAAAAAAAAAAACAGTGGGAGAGTAATATTGCCCTTTCAGCTTGTGTGCCAGTCTTGACTCCTGGGTGTGCCACCTCTCTCTCATTCAGTGGGCCATAGAAAGCCTATTTATTTTTTTGGTTTTTTTAATATTATTTGGTTTCTAAAGTCTCCCTGAAAATAAAAAAAAAAAACTTAAAAAATCAGTGGGAGAGTAATATTGCCCTTTCAGCTTGTGTGCCAGTCTTGACTCCTGGGTGTGCCACCTCTCTCATTCAGTGGGCCATAGAAAGCCTATTTATTTTTTTTTTTAAATATTATTGGGTTTCTAAAGTCTCCCTTAAAAAACAAAAAATACATAAAAAAACAGTGGGAGAGTAATATTGCCCTTTCAGCTTGTGTGCCAGTCTTGACTCCTGGGTGTGCCACCTCTCTCATTCAGTGGGCCATAGAAAGCATTTTTTTTTTTCCTTGATTTGTGTTCTAAAATCTACCTCAACACAAAAACACTACATCAATCAGTGGTATAAAAATATTGGCCTCAGTCAGGGCTTGTGTGCCACTGCTGTGTGTGCTATCTCTCATTCAGTGGGCTATAGAAAGCCTATTTATTTATTTATTTTTTTTCTTATTATTTGGTTTCTAAAGTCTCCCTGAAAAAAAAAAAAAAAAAAAACAGTGGGAGAGTAATATTGCCCTTTCAGCTTGTGTGCCAGTCTTGACTCCTTGGTGTGCCACCTCTCTCTCATTCAGTGGGCCATAGAAAGCCTATTTATTTTTTTGGTTTTTTTAATATTATTTGGTTTCTAAAGTCTCCCTGAAAATAAAAAAAAAAAAACTTAAAAAAACAGTGGGAGAGTAATATTGCCCTTTCAGCTTGTGTGCCAGTCTTGACTCCTGGGTGTGCCACCTCTCTCATTCAGTGGGCCATAGAAAGCCTATTTATTTTTTTTTTTAAATATTATTGGGATTCTAAAGTCTCCCTTAAAAAACAAAAAATACATAAAAAAACAGTGGGAGAGTAATATTGCCCTTTCAGCTTGTGTGCCAGTCTTGACTCCTGGGTGTGCCACCTCTCTCATTCAGTGGGCCATAGAAAGCATTTTTTTTTTTCCTTGATTTGTGTTCTAAAATCTACCTCAACACAAAAACACTACATCAATCAGTGGGAGAAAAATATTGGCCTCAGTCAGGGCTTGTGTGCCACTGCTGTGTGTGCTATCTCTCATTCAGTGGGCTATAGAAAGCCTATTTATTTATTTATTTTTTTTCTTATTATTTGGTTTCTAAAGTCTCCCTGAAAAAAAAAAAAAAAAAAAAAAACAGTGGGAGAGTAATATTGCCCTTTCAGCTTGTGTGCCAGTCTTGACTCCTGGGTGTGCCACCTCTCTCTCATTCAGTGGGCCATAGAAAGCCTATTTATTTTTTTGGTTTTTTTAATATTATTTGGTTTCTAAAGTCTCCCTGAAAATAAAAAAAAAAAACTTAAAAAAACAGTGGGAGAGTAATATTGCCCTTTCAGCTTGTGTGCCAGTCTTGACTCCTGGGTGTGCCACCTCTCTCATTCAGTGGGCCATAGAAAGCCTATTTATTTATTTTTTTAAATATTATTGGGATTCTAAAGTCTCCCTTAAAAAACAAAAAATACATAAAAAACAGTGGGAGAGTAATATTGCCCTTTCAGCTTGTGTGCCAGTCTTGACTCCTGGGTGTGCCACCTCTCTCATTCAGTGGGCCATAGAAAGCATTTTTTTTTTCCTTGATTTGTGTTCTAAAATCTACCTCAACACAAAAACACTACATCAATCAGTGGGAGAAAAATATTGGCCTCAGTCAGGGCTTGTGTGCCACTGCTGTGTGTGCTATCTCTCATTCAGTGGGCTATAGAAAGCCTATTTATTTATTTATTTTTTTTCTTATTATTTGGTTTCTAAAGTCTCCCTGAAAAAAAAAAAAAAAAAAAAAAACAGTGGGAGAGTAATATTGCCCTTTCAGCTTGTGTGCCAGTCTTGACTCCTGGGTGTGCCACCTCTCTCTCATTCAGTGGGCCATAGAAAGCCTATTTATTTTTTTGGTTTTTTTAATATTATTTGGTTTCTAAAGTCTCCCTGAAAATAAAAAAAAAAAAACTTAAAAAAACAGTGGGAGAGTAATATTGCCCTTTCAGCTTGTGTGCCAGTCTTGACTCCTGGGTGTGCCACCTCTCTCATTCAGTGGGCCATAGAAAGCCTATTTATTTTTTTGGTTTTTTTAATATTATTTGGTTTCTAAAGTCTCCCTGAAAATAAAAAAAAAAAAACTTAAAAAAACAGTGGGAGAGTAATATTGCCCTTTCAACTTGTGTGCCAGTCTTGACTCCTGGGTGTGCCACCTCTCTCATTCAGTGGGCCATAGAAAGCCTATTTATTTTTTTTTAAAATATTATTGGGTTTCTAAAGTCTCCCTTAAAAAACAAAAAATACATAAAAAAACAGTGGGAGAGTAATATTGCCCTTTCAGCTTGTGTGCCAGTCTTGACTCCTGGGTGTGCCACCTCTCTCATTCAGTGGGCCATAGAAAGTCTATTTATTTTTTTTTTTAAATATTATTGGGATTCTAAAGTCTCCCTTAAAAAACAAAAAATACATAAAAAAACAGTGGGAGAGTAATATTGCCCTTTCAGCTTGTGTGCCAGTCTTGACTCCTGGGTGTGCCACCTCTCTCATTCAGTGGGCCATAGAAAGCATTTTTTTTTTCCTTGATTTGTGTTCTAAAATCTACCTCAACACAAAAACACTACATCAATCAGTGGGAGAAAAATATTGGCCTCAGTCAGGGCTTGTGTGCCACTGCTGTGTGTGCTATCTCTCATTCAGTGGGCTATAGAAAGCCTATTTATTTATTTATTTTTTTTCTTATTATTTGGTTTCTAAAGTCTCCCTGAAAAAAAAAAAAAAAAAAAAAACAGTGGGAGAGTAATATTGCCCTTTCAGCTTGTGTGCCAGTCTTGACTCCTGGGTGTGCCACCTCTCTCTCATTCAGTGGGCCATAGAAAGCCTATTTTTTTTTTTGTTTTTTTTAATATTATTTGGTTTCTAAAGTCTCCCTGAAAATAAAAAAAAAAAAACTTAAAAAAACAGTGGGAGAGTAATATTGCCCTTTCAACTTGTGTGCCAGTCTTGACTCCTGGGTGTGCCACCTCTCTCATTCAGTGGGCCATAGAAAGCCTATTTATTTTTTTTTAAAATATTATTGGGTTTCTAAAGTCTCCCTTAAAAAACAAAAAATACATAAAAAAACAGTGGGAGAGTAATATTGCCCTTTCAGCTTGTGTGCCAGTCTTGACTCCTGGGTGTGCCACCTCTCTCATTCAGTGGGCCATAGAAAGTCTATTTATTTATTTTTTTAAATATTATTGGGATTCTAAAGTCTCCCTTAAAAAACAAAAAATACATAAAAAAACAGTGGGAGAGTAATATTGCCCTTTCAGCTTGTGTGCCAGTCTTGACTCCTGGGTGTGCCACCTCTCTCATTCAGTGGGCCATAGAAAGCATTTTTTTTTTCCTTGATTTGTGTTCTAAAATCTACCTCAACACAAAAACACTACATCAATCAGTGGGAGAAAAATATTGGCCTCAGTCAGGGCTTGTGTGCCACTGCTGTGTGTGCTATCTCTCATTCAGTGGGCTATAGAAAGCCTATTTATTTATTTTTTTTTTTTCTTATTATTTGGTTTCTAAAGTCTCCCTGAAAAAAAAAAAAAAAAAAAAAACAGTGGGAGAGTAATATTGCCCTTTCAGCTTGTGTGCCAGTCTTGACTCCTGGGTGTGCCACCTCTCTCATTCAGTGGGCCATGGAAAGGCTATTTATTTTTTTGGTTTTTTTAATATTATTTGGTTTCTAAAGTCTCCCTGAAAAAAATAAATAAATAAATTAGGTGGGAGATTAATATTGACATTATTGCTTGAGTGACAGTCCTGCGTGTGTGTCATCTCTGTGATTTTGTGCCACAGAAAACAGAGTGTGTAACATTGTGCCTGATTTTCCTTGTGGTCTCACCAACCTGTTAAGGGATATTGAAATCATACTGAAGTTATAGCTCACCGTGTAAGTTGTTTGACAGCAACAAATAAAGTTACTTTGGTTAAGATTTTAAAACAATGAGGAAGTCTGGTGCAAGAGGTCGTCGTGGGCGTTCATTGTCAGCTGGTAATGATGGTAGTGGTAGTGGAGCATCAGGTGGTCGTGGGGATAAAAATATTCCACCTAAGTCTGGAGCTGTGGAGCCAGTTTCGTCGTCAGGCTACACAAGGCCTCGAACGCTCTCTTTTCTGGGAGTAGGAAAACCGCTTTTAAAGGCGGAGCAGCAACAGCAAGTTTTGGCTTACATTGCAGACTCAGCCTCTAGCTCTTTTGCCTCCTCTTCCGAAACTGGTAAATGTAAAAGCAGCGCGTCGCTTGTGGATGTTCACGGTCAGGGACAAGTCGCTTCCTTGTCCTCCTCAGCAAAAACTACAACAAGAGAGAAGGATGCAGCAGGCGACACAACGGGTCACTCCATGGAGCTCTTTACACATACCGTCCCTGGCTTAGAAAGTGAAACATTTAACAGGCCATGCCCATTACAAGTATATTCTGACATGGAGTGCACTGATGCACAGCCACAGCCAGAGTACTATGCTGCTCCTTTGACTCAGACCACCACATTGCCCTCTCAGGGTACAGATCCACAATCAGACCCTGATGAGACTATGTTGCCCCGCCACGAACGCTATACCACCGACCGACACAGTGACACAGACGAAGTTGCACACGAGCTCGAAGAGGAGGTAATAGATGACCCAGTTATTGACCCCGATTGGCAGCCATTGGGGGAACAGGGTGCAGGCGGCAGTAGTTCAGAAGCGGAGGTGGAGGAGGGGCCGCAGCAGGCATCAACATCGCAACAGGTTCCATCTGCCGGGCCCGTATCTGGCCCAAAACGCGTGTCAAAGCCAAAACCTGTTGGAGGACAGCGTGGCCATCCGGTTAAAGCTCAGTCTGCAATCCCTGAAAAGGGATCCGAGTCTAGGAAGAGTGCAGTCTGGCATTTTTTTAAACAACATCCAACTGATCAGCGCAAAGTCATCTGTCAAAAATGTTCAACTAGCTTAAGCAGAGGTCAGAATCTGAAAAGTCTAAATACTAGTTGCATGCATAGACACTTAACCACCATGCATTTTCAAGCCTGGACTAACTACCAAACGTCCCTTAAGGTTGTAGCACCCTCGGCCAATGAAGCTAGTCAGCAACGCAACATCCCTTCCGTCACTGTAAGGCCACCATTTTCCGCACCACCGGCAGTATCTGTGCAGGTTTCTTTGCCAGCCAAAAGCAGTCAGGGTCAGGGAACCACCAGTTTTGTAGGAGGAAATATTGCATCTAGGGCACCGGCGGAAACAATACCGTCTCCAACCGTCTCTCAGTCTGCCATGTACACCGGCACACCCGAAAGTTCCACGATCTCCAGCTCTCCAGTCCAGCTCACCCTACATGAGACTCTGGTTAGAAAAAGGAAGTACTTATCCTCGCATCCGCGTACACAGGGTTTTAACGCCCACATAGCTAGACTAATCTCGTTAGAGATGATGCCCTACCGGTTAGTTGAAAGCGAAGCTTTCAAAGCCCTGATGGAGTACGCTGAACCACGATACGAGCTACCCAGTCGACACTTTTTTTCCAGAAAAGCCATCCCAGCCCTGCACCAGCATGTTAAACAGCGCATCGTCCATGCACTCAGGCAATCTGTGAGTACAAAGGTGCACCTGACTACAGATGCATGGACCAGTAGGCATGGCCAGGGACGTTATGTGTCCATCACGGCACACTGGGTGAATGTGGTGGATGCAGGGTCCACAGGCGACATCAATTTAGGGACAGTTGTGCCTAGCCCACGGTCTAGGAAACAGTTGGCTGTAGGCGTTCGCACCCCCTCCTCCTCCTCCTCCTCGTCCTCCTGCAGAAGCTACAGCTCTTCCACAGAACGCAGTCTGCCAACCACTCCATCGGCAGATGACACTGTTGCACACCAGTTGTCCCATTATGGGCCAGCTACTGCCAAGCGTCAGCAGGCTGTATTGGCTATGAAGTGTTTGGGTGACAACAGACACACCGCGGAAGTTCTATCCGAGTTCTTGCAACAAGAAATGCAGTCGTGGCTGGGCACAGTAGATCTTGAGGCAGGCAAGGTAGTGAGTGATAACGGAAGGAATTTCATGGCTGCCATCTCCCTTTCCCAACTGAAACACATTCCTTGCCTGGCTCACACCTTAAACCTGGTGGTGCAGTGCTTATTGAAAACTTATCCTGGGTTCTCCGACCTGCTCCTCAAAGTGCGTGCACTTTGCTCACATATCCGACGTTCGCCTGTACACGCCAGCCGTATGCAGACCTATCAGCGGTCTTTGAACCTTCCCCAGCATCGCCTAATCATAGACGTTGCAACAAGGTGGAACTCAACACTGCACATGCTTCAGAGACTGTGCGAACAGAGGCGTGCTGTTATTTATTTGTGGGAGGATACACGGGCAGGCAGTAGGATGGCAGACATGGAGTTGTCAGGTGTGCAGTGGTCTAAGATACAAGACATGTGTCAAGTCCTTCAGTGTTTTGAGGAATGCACACGGCTGGTTAGTGCAGACAACGCCGTAATAAGCATGAGCATCCCCCTAATGCGTCTGCTGATGCAAAGTTTGACGCACATAAAGGAGCAGGCGTCTGCACCAGAGGAAGAGGAAAGCCTTGATGACAGTCAGCCATTGTCTGGTCAGGGCAGTGTACAGGACGAGGTAGCGGGCGAAGAGGAGGTGGAGGACGAGGAGGATGATGGGGATGAGTATATTTTTAATGCCGAACCTTTCCCGGGGGCACAGGAAATTGGTTGCGTGTCACGGCCGGGTTCTGGTTTTTTGAGGGACACAAGTGACGTAGATTTGCCTGCAACTGCCCCTCAACCAATCACAACCGGAGATTTGACAACTGGAACTTTGGCCCACATGGCGGATTATGCCTTACGTATCCTAAAAAGGGACACACGCATTACGAAAATGATGAACGATGACGATTACTGGTTGGCCTGCCTCCTTGATCCACGCTATAAAGGCAAATTGCAAAATATTATGCCACATGAGAACTTGGAACTAATATTAGCAACCAAACAATCAACTCTTGTTGACCGTTTGCTTCAGGCATTCCCAGCACACAGCGCACGTGATCGTTCTCACACGAGCTCCAGGGGGCAGCAGACTAGGAGTGTTAGGGGTGCACACATCAGAAGTGGCGTTGGACAGAGGGGTTTTCTGACCAGGTTGTGGAGTGATTTTGCTATGACCGCAGACAGGACAGGTACTGCTGCATCAATTGAAAGTGACAGGAGACAACATTTGTCCAGTATGGTTACTAACTATTTTTCATCCCTTATCGATGTTCTCCCTCAACCGTCATTCCCATTTGATTACTGGGCCTCCAAATTAGACACCTGGCCAGAATTGGCAGAATATGCATTGCAGGAGCTTGCTTGCCCGGCAGCAAGTGTCCTATCAGAAAGAGTATTCAGTGCTGCAGGTTCAATATTAACCGAAAAAAGGACTCGTCTGGCTACCCAAAATGTTGACGATCTAACATTCATTAAAATGAACCACAACTGGATTTCGAAATCTTTTGCCCCACCTTGCCCGGCCGACACCTAGCTTTCCTATGAAAAGCTCTTGCCTGTGAATTACTTTTCTAATGTCTAATTTGCTGCAGCTGATTGTACAGCATACGACATGTTTACACCTCCCTAAATGGCAAAACTCCCCACACGGGGCCGTGGTATCGCGACTTGGCGCAAGCACCCGTGAGACTGCTGTTTGTCTGAAGAGGTGGGTGTGCTCGCTTTTGGTTGACGGCATTGCTACTGGGTCCCTCATAGTACAATGTAGTGTCTCTGGCGGTGGTGGTGCGCACCCAACGTCAGACACACCGTTGTAACATGAGGGGCCCTGGGGCGGTCCCGCCGGCCTCAAGAGAGTTCCCCCCTACCCCAGCTCAAAATGTGCTCTACCACGTGCAAAATTATGTCGCACAGCTCCACCAATCTTTAGTCTATTCGCTGACATCATTCAATGTCTGGCACTGACAATACAAATTTGTAGACATCTATGATGCAACTTAAAGTAGTCTGTGTCTGTGTCCTATATTGGCACCATTAAATAGTTACTGCCAAATTACTATGTCAGAAACTCAGTAGATGAGCCCACCCCTGTACCTAAGTATGCCACCTTTTTTTTTGTTTTGGTTGTTTTGCGAGACATTAACATCTATTTATATTTTGGGAGTACTGGGACAGACACTCCTTGCACTACTCCTCCACTCACCACCAAGCTGCCTGTGTATCCATGTAACCGCTGTAAAGCTGCCATGAGCCTATTGTTTGTTATTTTAGGCCTTTGATAGCCTGTCTGCGGTCCCTACTTTAAATACTCCTCCACTCATCACCAGCTGCCTGCCCGTGTATCCATGTAACCGCTGTAAAGCTGCCATGAGCCTATTGTTTGTTATTTTAGGCCTTTGATAGCCTGTCTGCGGTCCCTACTTTAAATACTCCTCCACTCACCACCAAGCTGCCTGTGTATCCATGTAACCGCTGTAAAGCTGCCATGAGCCTATTGTTTGTTATTTTAGGCCTTGAATAGCCTGTCTGCGGTCCCTACTTTAAATACTCCTCCACTCACCACCAAGCTGCCTGTGTATCCATGTAACCGCTGTAAAGCTGCCATGAGCCTATTGTTTGTTATTTTAGGCCTTTGATAGCCTGTCTGCGGTCCCTACTTTAAATACTCCTCCACTCACCACCAAGCTGCCTGCCCGTGTATCCATGTAACCGCTGTAAAACTGCCATAAGCCTATTGTTTGTTATTTTAGGCCTTTGATAGCCTGTCTGCGGTCCCTACTTTAAATACTCCTCCACTGACCACCAAGCTGCCTGCCCGTGTATCCATGTAACCGCTGTAAAACTGCCATGAGCCTATTGTTTGTTATTTTAGGCCTTTGATAGCCTGTCTGCGGTCCCTACTTTAAATACTCCTCCACTCACCACCAAGCTGCCTGTGTATCCATGTAACCGCTGTAAAGCTGCCATGAGCCTATTGTTTGTTATTTTAGGCCTTTGATAGCCTGTCTGCGGTCCCTACTTTAAATACTCCTCCACTGACCACCAAGCTGCCCGTGTATCCATGTAACCGCTGTAAAGCTGCCATGAGCCTATTGTTTGTTATTTTAGGCCTTTGATAGCCTGTCTGCGGTCCCTACTTTAAATACTCCTCCACTGACCACCAAGCTGCCTGTGTATCCATGTAACCGCTGTAAAGCTGCCATGAGCCTATTGTTTGTTATTTTAGGCCTTTGATAGCCTGTCTGCGGTCCCTACTTTAAATACTCCTCCACTGACCACCAAGCTGCCTGCCCGTGTATCCATGTAACCGCTGTAAAACTGCCATAAGCCTATTGTTTGTTATTTTAGGCCTTTGATAGCCTGTCTGCGGTCCCTACTTTAAATACTCCTCCACTGACCACCAAGCTGCCTGCCCGTGTATCCATGTAACCGCTGTAAAACTGCCATGAGCCTATTGTTTGTTATTTTAGGCCTTTGATAGCCTGTCTGCGGTCCCTACTTTAAATACTCCTCCACTCACCACCAAGCTGCCTGTGTATCCATGTAACCGCTGTAAAGCTGCCATGAGCCTATTGTTTGTTATTTTAGGCCTTTGATAGCCTGTCTGCGGTCCCTACTTTAAATACTCCTCCACTCACCACCAAGCTGCCCGTGTATCCATGTAACCGCTGTAAAGCTGCCATGAGCCTATTGTTTGTTATTTTAGGCCTTTGATAGCCTGTCTGTGGTCCCTACTTTAAATACTCCTCCACTGACCACCAAGCTGCCTGCCCGTGTATCCATGTAACCGCTGTAAAACTGCCATGAGCCTATTGTTTGTTATTTTAGGCCTTTGATAGCCTGTCTGCAGTCCCTACTTTAAATACTCCTCCACTGACCACCAAGCTGCCTGCCCGTGTATCCATGTAACCGCTGTAAAACTGCCATGAGCCTATTGTTTGTTATTTTAGGCCTTTGATAGCCTGTCTGCGGTCCCTACTTTAAATACTCCTCCACTCACCACCAAGCTGCCTGCCCGTGTATCCATGTAACCGCTGTAAAACTGCCATGAGCCTATTGTTTGTTATTTTAGGCCTTTGATAGCCTGTCTGCGGTCCCTACTTTAAATACTCCTCCACTCACCACCAAGCTGCCTGTGTATCCATGTAACCGCTGTAAAGCTGCCATGAGCCTATTGTTTGTTATTTTAGGCCTTTGATAGCCTGTCTGCGGTCCCTACTTTAAATACTCCTCCACTCACCACCAAGCTGCCTGTGTATCCATGTAACCGCTGTAAAGCTGCCATGAGCCTATTGTTTGTTATTTTAGGCCTTTGATAGCCTGTCTGCGGTCCCTACTTTAAATACTCCTCCACTCACCACCAAGCTGCCCGTGTATCCATGTAACCGCTGTAAAACTGCCATGAGCCTATTGTTTGTTATTTTAGGCCTTCGAAGCCTGTCTGCGGTCCCTCCTTCCACTAGGCCTCCACTGACCAGACCACTGCTGCCCGTGTACCCCTGGAACCAATTTTAAAGTGCCTACAGCCAGCCCATTTTATTGTGTTAGGCCTTCGAAGCCTGTCTGCGGTCCCTCCTTCCACTAGGCCTCCACTGACCAGACCACTGCTGCCCGTGTACCCCTGGAACCAATTTTAAAGTGCCTACAGCCAGCCCATTTTATTGTGTTAGGCCTTCG
Organism: Ranitomeya variabilis; assembly: GCF_051348905.1. Taxonomy (NCBI): domain Eukaryota; kingdom Metazoa; phylum Chordata; class Amphibia; order Anura; family Dendrobatidae; genus Ranitomeya; species Ranitomeya variabilis. The sequence goes on from NC_135234.1 coordinate 223,351,640, forward strand.
AAGCCTGTCTGCGGTCCCTCCTTCCACTAGGCCTCCACTCACCTGACCACTGCTGCCCGTGTACCCCTGGAACCAATAATAAAGTGCCTACAGCCAGCCCATTTTATTATGTTAGGCCTTTGAAGCCTGTCTGCGGTCCCTCCTTCCACTAGGCCTCCACTGACCAGACCACTGCTGCCCGTGTACCCCTGGAACCAATAATAAAGTGCCTACCGCCAGCCCATTTTATTATGTTAGGCCTTCGAAGCCTGTCTAAGGTCCCTCCTTCCACTAGGCCTCCACTCACCTGACCACTGCTGCCCGTGTACCCCTGGAACCAATAATAAAGTGCCTAGAGCCTATTTTTTTATTTAATTTAATATTAATAAAGCCAGGATGAACTACGATATACCACGCTATGAGCTACCCAGTTGACAATTCTTTTGCGAGAAAAGCCATCCCACCCCTCCACCTGCATGTTAAAGACCGCATTGTCCTTGCATTCTGTCAATTTGTCAGTCCAAAGGTATACCTGACAACAGACACATGGACCTGTAGGCCTGGCCACGGAAGGTTACGTGTCCTTTGTGGCTAAATGGGTTAATGTATTGGATGCATGGTCCACACAGGGGACAGCCTGCAAAGTCTGTCTGCAGTCCCTAGTTCAAGTTGTCCTCAACTGAATAAAGCTGAGCTTCTACCTTCTGGCTCTGATTAACTGCTGTTTTTAAAAAATTGGCTGTTCCGGCCTACTAAAGGTGTCTGCCCCTGCCTGGTGTTGTCCTCAACTGAATAAAGCTGAGCTTCAACCTTCAGTTCCAAACATACAACAGAAAACTGGTACAATACAAAAAGTGGCCTCCAGCTACAAAAACTTTCTCCTACAAGTAGTTAACTGACAGTTTTTTTTCCAGTGAAAACACAGATATGGCATCCAACGAGTGTTGTCCTGTCTCGTCTTCTTTATATTATTGCCAAGAAGCTGCAACTGAATAAAGCTGAGCTTCAACCTTCAGTTCCAAATTACCATTTTTAAAAAAGCAATTGGCTGTTCCGGCCTACTAAAGGTGAATGTCTGCCCCTGCCTGGTGTTGTCCTCAACTGAATAAAGCTGAGCTTCAACCTTCAGTTCCAAATTACCATTTTTAAAAATGCCATTGGCTGTTCCGGCCTACTAAAGGTGTCTGTCTGCCCCTGCCTGGTGTTGTCCTCAACTGAATAAAGCTGAGCTTCTACCTTCTGCCTCTTACTAACTGCTGTTTTTTTAAAAAATTGGCTGTTCCGGCCTACTAAAGGTGTCTGTCTGCCCCTGCCTGGTGTTGTCCTCAACTGAATAAAGCTGAGCTTCAACCTTCTGTTCCAAATTACCATTTTTAAAAATGCAATTGGCTGTTCCGGCCTACTAAAGGTGAATGTCTGCCCCTGCCTGGTGTTGTCCTCAACTGAATAAAACTGAGCTTCAACCTTCAGTTCCAAATTACCATTTTTAAAAATGCCATTGGCTGTTCCGGCCTACTAAAGGTGTCTGTCTGCCCCTGCCTGGTGTTGTCCTCAACTGAATAAAGCTGAGCTTCAACCTTCTGTTCCAAATTACCATTTTTAAAAATGCAATTGGCTGTTCCGGCCTACTAAAGGTGTCTGTCTGCCCCTGCCTGGTGTTGTCCTCAACTGAATAAAGCTGAGCTTCAACCTTCTGTTCCAAATTACCATTTTTAAAAATGCAATTGGCTGTTCCGGCCTACTAAAGGTGAATGTCTGCCCCTGCCTGGTGTTGTCCTCAACTGAATAAAGCAGAGCTTCAACCTTCAGTTCCAAATTACCATTTTTAAAAATGCCATTGGCTGTTCCGGCCTACTAAAGGTGTCTGTCTGCCCCTGCCTGGTGTTGTCCTCAACTGAATAAAGCTGAGCTTCTACCTTCTGCCTCTTACTAACTGCTGTTTTTTTAAAAAATTGGCTGTTCCGGCCTACTAAAGGTGTCTGTCTGCCCCTGCCTGGTGTTGTCCTCAACTGAATAAAGCTGAGCTTCAACCTTCTGTTCCAAATTACCATTTTTAAAAATGCAATTGGCTGTTCCGGCCTACTAAAGGTGAATGTCTGCCCCTGCCTGGTGTTGTCCTCAACTGAATAAAGCTGAGCTTCAACCTTCAGTTCCAAATTACCATTTTTAAAAATGCCATTGGCTGTTCCGGCCTACTAAAGGTGTCTGTCTGCCCCTGCCTGGTGTTGTCCTCAACTGAATAAAGCTGAGCTTCAACCTTCAGTTCCAAATTACCATTTTTAAAAATGCAATTGGCTGTTCCGGCCTACTAAAGGTGTCTGTCTGCCCCTGCCTGGTGTTGTCCTCAACTGAACAAAGCTGAGCTTCCACATTCTGGCTTTCGCCCTATACTATCAGATATTAAACTGCATTTGGCCTACTAGTGTGGTTATGCCCTTGAAACAGTGTCTGCTGCTCTTGGGTTTGCTACTCCACTGAACAAAGCAATGCCGCCTGTTTAGTCCTGTTACCAATTTTGAACTGCATTTAGCCTACTTTATTCTTTGGCCCTATATCTGTTTCCTCCTCATCCTGCCCATTGCCCAGCCACTGCTAGATGAGTCTGCTGGTACATTGACCTAGACCACTACATTCCCCTTATACTCTACACAGCCAGAATCTGACCCTGCTGAAAGTAAGGTTCCCCTTCCCGCATGTTATACCACCTTACACAGGGACAGAGAGGAAGGTGCAGATGAAAGTGCAGGTTCCTTCATCAGGTGGGGGGGCATACTCGTTGGCGACGTCACTGGCACAGGGCCCCTCAGAGTACGCAAAAGTGTCGCTGCTGGTGGGAGGCGCCCCCGCCATGCAAACACACATCGCTGTACTTTGAGGGGCCCTGTGCCAGTGCCAATGCGAACGAGTGGGCCCCCCCTGCTTGCTCAGGATCACAGCACTTGCAACGTTGAAATACTTACCTTTCCCTGCAACACCGCCGTGACGTAGTCCGCATTTCCTGGGCCCACGAAAAACTTGAGCCGGCCCTACTCCCCCCACAACTTTTGCCAAATGACCCCCAATTCCCTATGCCCAACTATTATTATAAAGTTAATTAAGATTGACAAGCTTCAGAAACAAGAATGGATGTTTTTGGCATTAAAATGGGCACTGTAGGTGTTTTCCTGGCCTCCACTCACTGCCGACTATGCTTCCCCATTGACTTGCATTGGGTTTCGTGTTTCGGTCGATCCCCGACTTTTAGCGATAATCGGCCGACTGCACTCGACTCGACTCTGGACAAAATCGGGTTTCACAAAACCCGACTCGATCTTAAAAAAATGAAAGTCGCTCAACTCTACTCGTGAATGGTGGAAGCTATTTAGCGTCCGACAGTGCTACCTGCACATGTAGCACAGGTTACAGTGCCTTTTTGCAGTGCCCGTCTGTACGGCACCATGCTCAATCAGTGCGCTTTCCTGACAGACTGTCAGTTTAGGGTGGGAATTCCTGCTTGGACTCTGCAGCTGTCTCGGGGCTTCCTCAGGCACAGGCTCAAAAGCCACTGAGGGTCAGAGCGAGTCCAATCACCAGTTTAGGCTGGTTTCACATTTGCGTTTTTTGCCGCTGCGTTGTAGCGCAAAAAAACGCATGCGTTTTTTTCCTATATTTAACCTTAAAAACGCATGCGTTTTTTTGTATGCGTTTTGCCGCATTTGACGATGCATGCGTCTTTTCTATGCTTGCGTTTTGTTGCAGAAATGCAAAATGTAGTAATTTCTAGAGGCGTTTTTTTGCGGCAAAAAAACATATTGCTGTCTATGTAAACGCATGCGTTTTTAAGCACATGCGTTTGGTTGCATTTTAAATGCATGCGTTTCAATAGAAAAAAACAAGAATACACACTGATAAGCCACCCCCCACCATCAAGGTGATAAAGGGATCCAAACCCTAACCCTAACCCTACCCCTAACCCTAACCCTAAAGCCGGTAATTAAATTGCTGGCTTTTCATTTCTCCTGCCTAAACCCGACATGATATGAGACAAGGTTTACATACAGTAAACCATGTCATATCCCCCTTTTTTTGCATATTCTACACTACTAATATTAGTAGTGGGTATGTGCAAAATTTCGGCACTGTAGCTATTAACGCCTTCCCGACCTGTGACACAGCGTATGCGTCATGAAAGTCGGTGCCTTCCCGACCTGTGACGCATATGCTGTGTCACAGAATGATCGCGTCCCTGCAGATCGGGTGAAGGGGTTAACTCCAATTTCACCCGATCTGCAGAGACAGGGGGAGTGGTGCTTCAGCCCAGGGGGGGTGGCTTCACCCCCCCGTGGCTACGATCGCTCTGATTGGCTGTTGAAAGTGAAACTGCCAATCAGAGCGATTTGTAATATTTCACCCAAAAAAACGGTGAAATATTACAATCCAGCCATGGCCGATGCTGCAATATCATCGGCCATGGCTGGAAAACCTAATCTGCCCCCACCTTACCCCACCGATCGCCCCCCCAGTGCTCCGGTGCGCGGTCTGCCCCCCTAATTCGTTCTGTTCGCTCCTCCGTCCTCCTGTCCGCTCCCCCCGTGCTCCGATGCCCCCTCCCTGTGCTCCGGTCCCCCCCCCTGTGCTCCGGTCCCCCCCCCCGTGATCCGATCACCCCCCCTTCATACTTACCGGGCCTTCCGATGTCCGTCCGGCTTCTCCATGGGCGCCGCCATCTTCCAATATGGCGGGCGCATGCGTACTGCGCCCGCAGAGTCTGCCGGCTGGCAGATTCATTTCAGAAGTATTTTGATCACTGCGATATAGCCTATCGCAGTGATCAAAATGAAAAAAAAGTAAATGACCCCCCTTTATCACCCCCATAGGGACAATAATAAAAATAAATAATTTTTTTTTTTTTTTTTCTGCTAGGGTTAGGGTTAGAACTAGGGTTAGAATTAGGGTTAGAATTAGGGTTAGGGGTAGGGTTAGGGCATGTGCACACAGTGCGGATTTGGCTGCGAATCCGCAGCGGATTGCCGCGGATCCGCAGCGGATCGGCCGCGGATCCGCAGCGGATCCGCCGCGGATCCGCAGCGGATCCGCAGCGGATTGGCCACAGATCCGCAGCGGATTGGCCGCGGATCCGCAGCGGATTGGCCGCTGCGAATTCGTTGCAGTTTTCCATCAGGTTTACAGTACCATGTACACCTATGGAAAACCAAATCTGCTGTGCCCATGGTGCGGAAAATACCGTGCGGAAACGCTGTGTATTTTCCGCAGCATGTCAATTTTGTGCGGATTCCGCAGCGTTTTACACCTGTTCCTCAATAGGAATCCGCAGGTGAAATCCGCACAAAAAAACACTGGAAATCCGCTGTAAATCCGTAGGTAAAACGCAGTGCCTTTTACCTGCGGATTTTTCAAAAATGGTGCGGAAAAATCTCACACGAATCCGCAAAGTGGGCACATAGCCTTAGGGTTAGGGTTGGAATTAGAGTTAGGGTACCGTCTCACAGTGGCACTTTGATCGCTACGACGGTACGATCTGTGACGTTCCAGGGATATCCATACGATATCGCTGTGTCTGACACGCAGCAGCGATCAGGGACCCTGCTGAGAATCGTACGTCGTAGCAGATCGTTTGGAACTTTCTTTCGTCGCTGGATCTCCCGCTGTCATCGCTGGATCGTTGTGTGTGACAGCTATCCAGCGATGCGTTCACTTGTAACCAGGGTAAACATCGGGTTACTAAGCGCAGGGCCGCGCTTAGTAACTCGATGTTTACCGTGGTTACCAGCGTAAAAGTAAAAAAAAAAAAAAAAACGTACATACTCACATTTCGGTGTCCTTCAGGTCCCTTGCCGTCTGCTTCCCGCTCTGACTGTCTGCCGGCCGGAAAGTGAGAGCACAGCACAGCAGTGACGTCACCGCTGCTCTCTGCTCTCACTGTACGGCGGCACTCAGTCAGAGCGTGAAGCAGACGGCAAGGGACCTGAAGGACACCAAAATGTGAGTATGTACGTTTTTTTTTTTTACTTTTACGCTGGTAACCACGGTAAACATCGGGTTACTAAGCGCGGCCCTGCGCTTAGTAACCCGATGTTTACCCTGGTTACCCGGGACCTTGGCATCGTTGGTCGCTGGAGAGCGGTCTGTGTGACAGCTCCCCAGCGACCACACAATGACTTTCCAACGATCACGGCCAGGTCGTATCGCTGGTCGTGATCGTTGGTAAATCGTTATGTGAGACGGTACCCTTAGGGTTGGAATTAGGGCTAGGGTTGGAAATAGGGTTAAGATTAGGCTTGTGGTTAGGGTTAAGGATAGGGTTAGGGTTGTGTTGGGGTTACAGTTGTGGGTAGGGTTGGGATTAGGGTTAGGATTAGGGTTGGATTTAGGGTTACGGGTGTGTTGGGGTTAGGGTTGTGGTTAGGGGTGTGTTGGGGTTAGGGTTGTGATTAGGGTTATGGCTACAGTTGGGATTAGGGTTAGGGGTGTGTTGGGGTTAGTGTTGAAGTTAGAATTGAGGGGTTTCCACTGTTTAGGCACATCAGGGGTCTCCAAACACAACATGGCGCCACCAATGATTCCAGCCAATCTTGCGTTCAAAAAGTCAAATGGTGCGCCCTCCCTTCCAAGCCCCGACGTGCGCCCAAACAGTGGTTTACCCCCACATATGGGATACCAGCGTACTCAGGACAAACTGGGCAACAACTATTGGGGTCCAATTTCTCCTGTTACCCTTGCAAAAATAAAAAAAATACTTGCTAAAACATAATTTTGAGGAAAGAACAATTATTTTTTATTTTCACGGCTCTACGTTATAAAACTTATGTGAAACACTTGGGGGTTGAAAGTGTTCACCACACATCTAGATAAGATCCTTTTGGGGTCTAGTTTCCAAAATGGGGTCACTTGTGGGGTGTTTCTACTGTTTAGGCACATCAGGGGCTCTGCAAATGCAACGTGACGCCCGCAGACCATTCCATCAAAGTCTGCATTTCAAATGTCACTACTTCCCTTCCGAGCCCTGACGTGCGCCCAAACAGTGGTTTACCCCCACATATGGGGTACCAGCGTACTCACAACAAACTGGGCAACAAATATTGGGGTCCAATTTCTCCTGTTACCCTTGTGAAAATAAACAATTGCTTGCTAAAACATCTTTTTTGAGGAAAGAAAAATGATTTTTTATTTTCACGGCTCTGCGTTGTAAACTTCTGTGAAGCACTTGGGGGTTGAACGTGCTCACCACACATCTAGATAAGTTCCTTGGGGGGTCTAGTTTCCAAAATGGGGTCACTTGTGGGGGGTTTCTACTGTTTAGGCACATCAGGGGCTCTGCAAACATAACATGATTCCCGCAGACCATTCCATCAAAGTCTGCATTCCAAATCATCACTACTTCCCTTCCGAGCCCCGCCATGTGCCCAAACAGTGGTTTACCCCCACATATGGGGTATCAGCGTACTCAGGAGAAACTGGACAACAACTTTTGGGGTCAAATTTTTCCTGTTACCCTTGGGAAAATTAAAAAATTCTGGGCTAAAAAAATATTTTTGAGGAAAGAAAACACATTTTTTATTTTCACGTCTCTGCGTTATAAACTTCTGTGAAGCACTTGGGGGTTCAAAGTGCTCACCACACATCTAGAAAAGTTCCCTTGGGGGTCTAGTTTCCAAAGTGGGGTCAATTGTGGGGAGTTCCTACTGTTTAGGCACATCAGGGGCTCTGCAAACGCAACGTGACGCCCGCAGAGCATTCCATTAAAGTCTGCATTTCAAATCGTCACTACTTCCCTTCCGAGCCCCGCCATGTGCCCAAACAGTGGTTTACCCCCACATATGGGGTATCAGCGTACTCAGGAGAAACTGCACAACAACTTTTGGGGTCCAATTTCTCCTGTTACCCTTGGGAAAATAAAAAATTGTGGGTTAAAAAATCATTTTTGAGGAAAGAAAAATAATTTTATATTTTCATGGCTCTGCGTTATAAACTTCTGTGAAGCACTTGAGGGTTCAAAGTGCTCACCACACATCTAGATTAGTTCCTTGGGAGGTCTAGTTTCCAAAATGGGGTCACTTGTGGGGGAGCTCCAATGTTTAGGCACACAGGGGCTCTCCAAACGCGACATGGTGTCCGCTAATGATTGGAGCTAATTTTCCATTCAAAAAGCCAAATGGCGTGCCATCCCTTCCGAGCCCTGCCGTGCGCCCAAACAGTGGTTTACCCCAACATATGGGGTATCATCGTACTCAGGACAAACTGGACAACAACATTTGGGGTCCAATTTCTCCTATTACCCTTGGGAAAATAAATAACTCCGGGCTAAAAATCATTTTTGAGGAAAGAAAAATATTTTTTTATTTTCATGGCTCTGCGTTATAAACTTCTGTGAAGCACCTGGGGGTTTTAAGTGCTCACTATACATCTAGATTAGTTCCTTGGGGGGTCTAGTTTCCAAAATGGGGTCACTTGTAGGGGAGCTCTAATGTTTAGGCACACAGGGGCTCTCCGAACGCAACATGGTGTCCACTAACGATTGGAGCTAATTTTCCATTGAAAAAGTCAAATGGCGCGCCTTCCCTTCCAAGCCTTGCCGTGCACCCAAACAGTGGTTTACCCCCACATATGAGGTATCGGCGTACTCAAGAGAAATTGCCCAACAAATTTTAGGATCCATTTTATCCTGTTGCCCATGTTAAAATGAAAAAATTGAGGCTAAAAAAATTTTTTTGTGAAAAAAAAGTACTTTTTCATTTTTTACGGATCAATTTGTGAAGCACCTGAGAGTTTAAAGTGCTCACTATGCATCTAGATAAGTTCCTTGGGGGGTCTAGTTTCCAAAATGGGGTCACATGTGGGGGAGCTTCAATGTTTAGGCACACAGGGTCTCTCCAAACGCGACATGGTGTCCGCTAACGATGGAGATAATTTTTCATTCAAAAAGTCAAATGGCGCGCCTTCCCTTCCGAGCCTTGCCGTGCACCCAAACAGTGGTGTACCCCCACATATGAGGTATCGGCGTACTCAGGAGAAATTGCCCAACAAATTTTAGGATCCATTTTATCCTGTTGGCCATGTGAAAATGAAAAAATTGAGGCAAAAAAATTTTTTTGTGAAAAAAAGTACTTTTTCATTTTTACGGATCAATTTGTGAAGCACCTGGGGGATTAAAGTGCTCACTATGCATCTAGAAAAGTTCCTTGGGGCGTCTAGTTTCCAAAATGGGGTCAATTGTGGGGGAGCTCCAATGTTTAGGCACACGGGGGCTCTCCAAACGCGACATGGTGTCCGCTAAAGATTGGAGCCAATTTTTCATTGAAAAAGTCAAATGGCGCTCCTTCGCTTCCAAGCCCTGCCGTGCCCACAAACAGTGGTTTACCCCCACATATGAGGTATCAACGTACTCAGGACAAATTGGACAACAACTTTTGTGGTCCAGTTTCTCCTTTTACCCTTGGGAAAATAAAAAAATTGTTGCTAAAAGATCATTTTTGTGACTAAAAAGTTAAATGTTCACTTTTTCCTTCCATGTTGCTTCTGCTGTTGTGAAACACCTGAAGGGTTAATAAACTTCTTGAATGTGGTTTTGAGCACCTTGAGGGGTGCAGTTTTTAGAATGGTGTCACTTTTGGGTATTTTCAGCCATATAGAACCCTCAAACTGACTTCAAATGTGAGGTGGTCCCTAAAAAAAATGGTTTTGTAAATTTTGTTGTAAAAATGAGAAATCACTGGTCAAATTTTAACCCTTATAACTTCCTAGCAAAAAAAAAATTTCTTTCCAAAATTGTGCTGATGTAAAGTAGACATGTGGGAAATGTTATTTATTAACTATTTTGTGTCACATAACTCTCTGGTTTAACAGAATAAAAATTAAAAATGTGAAAATTGCGAAATTTTCAAAATTTTCGCCAAATTTCCGTTTTTTTCACGAATAAACTCAGAAATTATCGACCTAAATTTACCACTAACATGAAGCCCAATATGTCACGAAAAAACAATCTCAGAACCGCAAGGATCCGTTGAAGCGTTCCTGAGTTATTACCTCATAAAGGGACACTGGTCAGAATTGCAAAAAATGGCAAGGTCATTAAGGCCAAAATAGGCTGGGTCATGAAGGGGTTAAATTTAAGGGTTAAATCGCAGAAAAAATTGGCGTGGGCTCCCGCGCAATTTTCTCCGCCAGAGTGGTAAAGCCAGTGACTGAGGGCAGATAGTAATAGCCAGGAGAGGGTCCACGGTTATTGCCCCCCCCGGCTAAAAACATCTGCCCCAGCCACCCCAGAAAAGGCACATCTGTAAGATGCGCCTATTGTGGCACTTGGCCACTCTCTTCCCACTCCCGTGTAGCGGTGGGATATGGGGTAATGAAGGGTTAATGTCACCTTGCTATTGTAAGGTGACATTAAGCCAGATTAATAATGGAGAGGCGTCAATTATGACACCTATCCATTATTAATCCAATTGTATGAAATGGTTAAAAAAAACACACACACAATGTTGCAAAGTATTTTAATGAAATAAACACACAAGTTGTTGTAATATTTTATTGCTCTCTCAATCCACCTGAATACCCTCGTTCTGTAACAAATTAAAAATAATAAACCAACAATATACATACCTTCCGTAGATCTGTAACGTCCCACGATGTAATCCCATCTGAAGGGGTTAAAATATTTTACAGGCAGGAGCTCTGCTATAATGCAGCTGTGCTCCTGCCTGTAAACCCCGGGGAATTAAGGTAATGTAGGTCAATGACCTGTAGTTACCTTCAGTCGCGGTGATGTACCCTCTGCTGGATGTCCTCATATGACCTCGAGCCTTTGAACTTTTTCCCACACAATTACTGCAATTATTAATAAGGTTCGTTTTCAAGTAATATCAGAACACCCAGACTCCGTTGGTAGATACCACATTTTGATTGGCAAAATGAATGACACCTCTCTAACGATTGTCAATACATAAACTTCCAAAAGGAAGCAGATACATTTCCTAAACTAACTTACGAACAGAATCTTAAAATTCCATTTAGCGGATTTAATTTGGTTTGAAAAGTTTAAAATAAGATGCTGTCGAGTCACCTTGTTGGCGTCTTGCCTAAACTCATTCATTCCAATCAAGGGCAGATTTTCTGCTGACTGAACCAGCTAAATCCACAGTTTCATCTCTTCAATTGAGGCAGATAAAACTATCAATATTCCTTACACGTGATGTCAGGAATGCCTTAGATGCGATGAACTGTCAGTTGGGATTCCATGCCCTATCCAAGTTTGTGCTTTCTGGACTCTCATTTAGTGCTAATAAACACTTTAATTCCTCTTCCTAAGTATGTGTCAACAACACTCTGTCACCTGTTTCCCCCCTGTTGTTTACCCTTATAATGGAACCGCTAACAGAATTTATCCACTCGTACCTTAATATTGGAGGTACAACCTAGAATAAATACAGTTTTAAAATTGACCTATACACAGACAATGTGATCATCTCTTGGATTGACTTTCTGTACTTCCTTAGAAGCATCACTAATTCACTTTAGAATTCTCCTAAGTCTCATATTATAAAATTAATTTTAATTAGTTCTACATGTTAAGCTTCCATAATGAGTCACAACTTTTATCTAGAAACAAAGCAGAATTCCCCTCTCAACTTCAACCTGGATCAGTAACTTATTTAGGAGTTTAAATCACAATACCTTTTTGTCCTTTGAAGATACCAAAATGAGTAGTATTCATCACACCCTGCAAACGGATATTACTTTGTATGATGTTACATACATTGCATTCACTAGTCAGTCTAGTAGCCAATATACTATATAGTATTTTGTGTGCACCTTTATAAAAATAAATGAGATTAATACTTTAATATTAATTATATTTACACTTCATTAGTATTTTAATGAGATATTTATATAGCACATTTGCTTTACTGATGTTAATAATTCCATGTGTGTACTGTGAGTAGACTCATGTTCCTAGCAGATCATTTTTGCTGGATAGCAGCGGTTGTAGATTCTATTCAGTTTTAATGTGACAGTAAATCTTGAGCAGATGAATTCAATTCTGGGTAACTCATTGTGGGTTCACTTTCATAAATGTCAGGATTTCACATTTCATGGCAATAAACGACTTTATATTTTCAGCTACAATTCTATGGGACGGAAGAAGGCATACTGAGATAATATGGGACACACATATCCTGATATTTCCTCCTGGGACTTCACGTGAACATTCGTCCATACATTCCACATAATGCCTCTATCAGTACTAATAAAAATGTAGGATTAAATGTAATGATGATTGGTTTTCATGAAAGTGATTTCCAGGTTTTAAAGTTTAAATTTTTCTACCTTCTAACCATTTTTTTTCTGGCGGAAATAGTTGATAATTTTTAAAAAAGTGACAAGAAAATCACTTTATTATGAAAATGTCTAATCATTTAAATAAACTTACAATATTATTTAACCCATTACTTGCCAAATTAGAAATTTTCATTTTACGGATTTTTCAGAAAAGGGCGTCCCAATATTCAATTAAAAATGACAATGACATGATTTCCTATTTTGAAAACATTCATTTTACAACCACAACACAAAAAATTGGACCTAATTATAAAAATTATAAAATCTTAGTTGCTAGAAGCAAAAGATTAGGCGTCCCAAAAAAAGGACATTGGTAGATAATGGGTTAATGACCTATAATTGCTTATATAAATGTAAATATGTTGATAAAAATACATAAACTAATGTACCTGGGCCCCTATGTAGAATCAGGGCACTTAACCACCATGTACTATTTAGGATATGTGGTGTCTTCTTATGTGACAGGGGGGCATTTGGCCCCATTAGGTATTTAGGACTTGGGTATGACTGATTTCTTAATGTAGCCCTTACAACTAAGTATGGTTATAGTTTACAATCCTGCAAAAAATTGCACCATTGTTAATTCATTTTCTTCCTTCTGTGAATTTATTGTTTTCCCAGTAAAAGCATATTGCCTTCCAGATAACTCTCACTTGAGCTTACCATTTAAGGAAAACAATTATTTGAAACTAAAAGAGAAATGAAAGCATGTTTGGTGTCAGATTTTTTGCTATCAGCAAAGAGAAAAGTTAAAAAACAAAAAAAAGTCACAGTTTTGATTCTTTGTTTTCATGTTGATTAGCAGATTTACGTTTCGTATATGATCAATTTCAGCTCCACTGGTGCATTGCTCAACATCTGTTTCTCTTTTTACCTTGCAGACGCGGTGACAGGTGTACTCATGTTTTGCTTTACTTGGAAATTGACAGATGGATCATCAGCCATAAATAAAGTGTAAGAAAGCCCAGTGGGTAAATGGAAAAAGGGAGGATTCAAAATATTGCTCTTTCAATTATCTCACCTGTTTTATTTTTCATGTTAACCTCTTTTAATCATTTTCTTTGCCAACCATTATTTCAATTTTCATTTTTAGAAGAGCAGATACAAATATTTATTTCTCACATTATTAATCTTGATAGTTTGATCTCAAGCACAAGTGTTTTGTGGATGTAGTCATATAATGATAATAATAGTCACTAAATACTGGATAAACTACATTATGCAAAGAGAAACATAAAATAAACTTAGACAAATAAATTAATGCAAAATATCTGAATATGTAAATCATGCATACATGTATCCTATACAGTGGAAGAAATAAAGTATACATAACAGTACTATAAAACATAAAAAAAATATCAATAAGATACATCAAGCAAACATATGCTAAACAACACAATTTTGGCATATGTATGATGAGAAAGTTAGGGAATTAGCACATGGAGGGGTATCTTAGTAGGACCCTAAGCTAGGTAACCATGTTTGCAGTTATGGAGGCACACCCTATTAGGGTATAGTGGGTATCTCAGCAGATGTGAATGCTATTTCTGAAAGTGATCACAATCCAAAATCCAATTCAATATTACCACCATACAGTGACTGCATAGTGGTAGATGCAGGTCATGCAGACAGTAGACGAGATTACAGTACAGACTGTAGAGCCATGACTTGTAGAGTTTAAAACAAATACACTTGACTTCTCAAATTTCCAGCAATGTTGCCACCTACTCCAAACCTGCATAAGCTCATCATATCAATGATTGCTACTCTGTTTGTGCCTTTTAATGCATTGACTGTGTGTCACATAAATAGTTATTCTCTTAGTGCCCTACATAGTGATAATGTTAACCACTGTGCCCTGCCCTCTTGACAGTAAACATGGCCCTTAAACATATTAATGCACATTGTGAAAGAACTAATAGTGCCCTCTTTCTGTCTTACAGAAAATAATTATGCCTTTGTAATAGTTATAATTCCCTGACTACACCTGACTATAAAATAATAATGACCCTTAAATGCCAACTTAACAACTAATATTATCCTGAGTGATAACAATTAATAATGTCCTGTGTGCACCCAAAGATCAATAATGCTCTCTCAATGCTGCTCCAAATAGTAATAGTGACACTAAAGCTTCTCATTTAAAATAATGTCCCAAGAATTGAATCAAAACTTTATTGCAACCTGCGTCCCCATACTTAGAAATAATGCCCTTGAGTACTCCCATGTAAAGTAATATTGCCTCTTCCCCAAGGTCCTCATATATTGTAATAATGCCCCCAACTCCTCCATATATAGTAATAGTGCCATTGATTCACCCCATATATAGTAATAATACCCTTAAGTAATGATGGACAAAAGAATAAAATAAAAAATATACATATTTATGTCCTCTCCGTACCTCCAGATTTTAATCCACTGGCACAGTCAGCATCCTGACGCAGGTGGAGTGATGTGGTAATGTCATCATGCTACATGCACCAGGACACCAATATCCTGTGCATGCCCTATTTTTCACAGCATTAAAGCCACTGGAGGTCTACAAAATGGGAGTGATTGGGCAGGTAGACCATGATTCCAAGCTCTACTATGTGGCTTAACTCTATCGGCATCCAAAGCTTGCAGATACTGTGAAGAATAGCAGTTGCTCTGGTTAGGTCCCACTGTGTGAGTGGGCCCAGAGTGACCACACTTCGATAATTACTCAATTGTGTATGACTATTAAAGACTGTGGGCAATACCGGTTATATGATAAATGCACATTAAAGGCTTGATTTGAACAAAATATAAGACCAACAAAATTTTTTGAGAGGTTGTTGTACAAAACATATTTCTTAAAAATGAAAAGAACAGCTTTGTGATGTGGAATAAACTGAATAATATGGAGTTTTATGTGAATGATTTCATACAAGTGTCTGTTAGATAACAAGCAAAAACTAATAGTGGTCTGTATCAGAGTAGCTGTATTATATAATTGCAATAAAGATTTTTCGACACTCAGTGAAAATTAGGTTTATTAGAAAGATTTACAAATAGTCTGCGGTTTGCAATAAACCGATCAAATAAAACAATTTAAAAAGCTTAACACAATTAAAATAAGTGTTTTCTCCAAATTCAATTCAAAATGCCATTTTTACTGACTACTGGTGTCTCAAAATTATTAAACTCCTTAATTAATAATAGCTTTTTTCTGGCATTTTATGTTGGACCCTGATTAAGGGTTTTTTCCATAAGTGGAGGCACATTGGATTTAGATATAAAATGGATTTAAGAGCCAGGGAAGCGGCTTGGCAAGCACAAACAATAGATGTTTTTGGCTGCACAAACCATGTGGCAAGTGCAAGTAGTGGTAGCAGCAATGGAGAGTTTCAAAATTTAACTACAGATTTGATTAACCTTCATAAAAAATTGACCAAAACATGGTGGAATATGACCAGTTTGGTAGAATATAAAAAATTAGGACTGGTACCCCGTGGCCTCAGGGTCCAAATATTCCCAGCTTGGGAAGTAGATCAGGATTTTAAAAACACCTGGGAAAACGGTCTCCAAAAATGCTCATATATTATTATTGATATGCTGGTTGAACAGGACAAATTGGTGATAGCTAAAATAAAAGAAGATATAAAAAAGAAAGAAATAGAATTAGACTCCTTTGATAGCAAGACACAAATAGATCCGTTTAAAATTCATTTACAAGAAATAATTGACAAATATGAGAAAGACATTATCAAGGGCAAGAAGATTAAGTTCCAGCGGGATAAATTAGATATGGAAAAACAGAGAATGTATAGATGGACTCACCAAGGCAACAGGAGGGCATTCACTAGGACAACAGCAAAGGGGGCAAGACCAATTAATAATGAGGCAGGACTTAGTGCCAGCAGTGATTTTTTATCTACAGACACGAGCGACCGAGAAAGCAGTGTAGAAGGGGGAGAAGAAAACCCAAACAACCACGCCAGAAAGAAAAATTACAACTTGAGGGCCTGGTCACCGAATACGAAGCGAACAACACGCTTCAACAATCGGAAACGGTTTTGAGTATTCACCCCCCCCTGGATAATATAGATGAAGATAGGGAAGGGTTACGCATCATTAACCTTTCCACATACCAACTATCTCAAACAGAAACCAATCTACTCATGAAAGGTCTGTCCTTTTCGCCTATGAGTGGTCTAGACAAATTTGAACTAACTAAAGATCTTTTTCTCTTCTGCAGACAAATGACTTTCAAAATGTTATACCATCAGCCATCACTAGTGGATGAACTGCCAGATCAGGACAGACAAACATTTAGGGATCTATTGGATCTACTAATGGAAAATGATGAGAATCAAAGCAGAAAAAGATTCAGTGGTAGATTACCATCCCAGGCTACCCCCAAATTCTCTATGTTCCCAGCTATCCAAATATTTTTTGAAACTACATGCAGAGACATAAAAGGACTAAAATTAGACAGAAATGGGCAAAACAATTTGACACAGGAAGAAAAATCGGCATTATTTAAATTAAAAAATAATGATGCAATAGAAATCAAGGAGGCAGATAAGGGCGGGAACATCGTGCTATGGCCCAAAGATATGTACTGCCAGGAAGCAAGACGGCAATTGGAGAACACTCAATATTATCAAAAATTACCATCTGACCCAACCCCAATTTTTAAAGCACAATTGGATAAACTTGTTTTCAGGGTCTTCTCCTCCGGCATTATAGATAAAAAAGAAAGGGACTTCATGCTCACTACCCACCCAGTGATTCCAACATTCTACCTGGTACCAAAAATTCATAAGTCCATCAATAGGCCGCCAGGTAGACCTATTATCTCAGGTCTGGGGGGGTTGTATGAGAAACCATGCTCTTACCTTGATTATTTTTTGCAGCCAATAGTGAAATCCCTGGATTCGTATGTACGAGACTCCTCCCATCTTATAGAACTGTGTGAAACCCTGGAAGTTCCAGACAACGCGATTCTAGCAACGCTAGACGTGGAGGCTCTCTATACGAACATCGGACATGATCTAGGTATGACAACAACATCCTACTTTCTGAACAAGCAGTCCACAGGGGACAGGGCCCATGACACATTCATTTTGGAAATGCTCAAGTTCGTACTAGAAAAAAACTATTTTGTGTTCGATAGAACCTTCTACAAGCAAGTCTCGGGCACGGCTATGGGGGCAAAATGTGCACCCTCATATGCTAACCTCTTTATGGGGTGGTGGGAGGAGACCCACGTACAGAAACTAGAGGACTTCTCCATCTACGTAGTAAAATGGCTACGATATATAGATGACATCATCTTAATTTGGTCAGGGGCTCCGGAAAAACTTGTCTCTTTTGTAGCAGGGCTTAACAACAACTGTTGGAATATTAAATTAACATCATTTTTTTCCCCTGTTTCAGTAGAGTTCCTGGATTTAAAGCTAACGATAGTCCAGAACCGGATTATTACAACACTATTCCGGAAACAGACGGCTTCAAATAATCTTTTGCATTTCGAGAGTTTCCATCCAACACATCTAAGAAAAGGCATTCCGAAAGGACAATTCCTCAGACTTAGAAGGAACTGTAGCCGCACAGAGGACTTCCTGGAGGAATCCCGACAACTAACTCACAGATTCCGTGAACGAGGATATCCCCATAGAGTCATTTCGGGAGCATTTGAACACTCAAGAGGGAAAACACGAGAGGAGGCACTTCTACCACGGGTAAGGCCCATAGCAAACACAATCAATTTGATTACAAAGTATAACAATCAGTGGAACGATATTTATCGTATCCTAAATGCGAACTGGGGGATTCTGAGGAGTGAACCAAGATTAAGATCGTTCATAGGGGATCGACCCAAGATAGTGGCTAGAAGGGCTAAGAACCTCAAAGATTACCTATCCAACAGCCATTTCAAACGCCCCACTACAAAATTGAGAACAGGCTACCCAAATAAAGGATCCTTTCCTTGTGGCAGCTGTACGATTTGCCCACGAATGATAGCAAATAGAGGTATCTCAGTCCAACATTTGTCCACACAGATACAATCCAAAGCGTATTTCAATTGTCGAACACGCAACGTAGTCTACGCATTGATCTGTGGTTGTGACAAAATTTATGTCGGACAGACGACACAAGAGATACGACGGAGAACACAACAACATCTGTCTAATATAGCAATGGCTAGATCAGATAAAGCTAAAGGCAAGGTGATCTCATCAGTGGCGCAGCATTTTTTGGAGGTCCATGCAGGGGTATCAGATTCCCTGAAGGTTATGGGTTTGGAGAGAGTCAATTCAAATATAAGAGGGGGCGATATAACGGAGGAGCTTCTACGCCGGGAGGCTAGATGGATTTATGATTTGGGTAGTCTAGCACCGGATGGCCTGAATGAAGAGTTGCTTTATTCAGGCTTCTATAAAAAGAAGTAGCCTAACAACTCTTCCTCCTGGTTTATATACATCTGTGTATACCCAAGGGTATGCACATAGGGGGGTTCCAAAACGTATAGATATATGCATGTGTACCTACATCAAGGTTCGACATGCCCTTATACCTCTTTTTCTTCCCCCTTTCCTCCCTAATAGTTACCGAAGAAATTCTGAACGAACAACTAAGAAGATGCCAAATTGTGGATCCAGTCCTCAGAGAAAAAAATCAAAAAAACACACATACAACAAGTTCACCTGTCCAAATTATGCTTATGGATTACAATGTGTCAATATAGGAACTATATCGGAGGTACGCATACGCCAATTGAGACCAGTTACCTATATATGGTCATACAAGGAAGCATTGGAAATGAACTTATGGTGGATAGGTGGAGCCATTCTTGCTCATGTCTATGTGGTCTCTCAAAAAGACCCATAAAGGGATGGACATAGAGTTCCATTGAATATATTTAAAGTATGAATGTATACACACATACCAAAAAAATACTGTGTATATAAAAAACAGTATAGGATAGATGGTTATTTGTATTGTATAATGAACGTTTTGAAATATTCTTCCCTTACATAGCATATGTATGAAAGGCACATGGAATATGGGATTTAGGATGTTTAAATTATGACATACTTCTAGAGTTATCGTCTTACTCAAAAAATACTTCTTGGTTCAAACAGGTGCTATATAGGGAGCTAAAGGGGTATGAAATTCTACCTCCTCTTGCCCACATTGAACTTACTAACGTGCTGCGGTATGATATATAATGCGCCGATGTAAATTATGACATATAAAAGGTACAGGCACAGCGTATCTGACGCGCAAGCGCATATGAAATGGGGGATTCCTCCCTAAAATGCGCAGGCGCATAGGAAATCACACAGAGGATCGCCCAAAAAACCATATGCGCAGACGCACTGCATGGCATGACCCTGGTATTACAACTTCCGGGTCAACGGCCGCACACGCTGGCGCTGCAGCCATAGCATGATTCTTACAGCTGCTTCAATGGTAACGTAATTTAGACATTATAAAAGGAATACATTTTTGCATTAAGGATATACTCACCTTGAAAAAGACACCTTGTGTGTCGGAACGCGTGGGTCTTCATACTCCACACTCCTTTCTATACTGGCTGCACCGCTGCATATGGGACGAGGGGGCGACCTTAGTGGACTGGACAGGGCTAAGTATACCAGCACGTGTCTCTTTTTTTCCTCTTTTACCAAGCATATCACCTTTTGATATAGACACGAGGGTGACTCAGGCCATTTGATATATGAGCATATTTGTGGATATAAAAGTAGCCAGGTACCTGATCTTTAGCATGTGTCTCCATCCAAAATAGGAGTTTACTGTATATCTATTGCTCTATAATTACAGACTGGTGATAACCACAAAAGGATATACATCAGACTTGGGTCATAGGACCGCCACCTCAAGGGTCCACATATCAGAACCTATAGAATATTTATGTGATTCATGCAGCAATGTTGTGAAATAATTTATTCTTGGTGCATTATATGTTTATAAGGCCAGACATTTTTGTACTGTAAAAGATTGGAGTGGGCATGCACTCCACCAAGTGGATTGTATTTTTAGATGTTTTTAAAAATTGTGTGTAATATTCTTGTGTAGAAATAAACTTTTGTATTTTTTTGCTTATATACGTGTGGTGTTCCTACCTTATTTGCATGTACCTTTTTCTCAAAAGTTTTCCATATATGTTTTTACATGCTTGGTAGAGAACCTATGATACATATCGGATACTTTTCTATGGTGCCCACTTAAAAAAGCTTTTTTCTAAGATTTTTCGACACTCAGTGAAAATTAGGTTTATTAGAAAGATTTACAAATAGTCTGCGGTTTGCAATAAACCGATCAAATAAAACAATTTAAAAAGCTTAACACAATTAAAATAAGTGTTTTCTCCAAATTCAATTCAAAATGCCATTTTTACTGACTACTGGTGTCTCAAAATTATTAAACTCCTTAATTAATAATATATTTAGTACTTAGTAGAGCATTCCTTGGCTGTAGTGGCTCGCTGCAAAAATAATGCATAGAAAGACAACAACTTCAAGAAAGGTTCTTGCTCTTATGGACAATAGATTCCAGTTAAGTAAAATGCTTGGGTTTGCATGCTGAAACTGCCTTTTTTAAAACCCACAAAAACTATCTATGGGGCTCAGGATAGGCATGTGTGACAGCCTTTCCAGAGTCTTGCATGAATTCTTCTGAAATCAAGCCTTGGTGGACTCAAGTAGGCATCAGATCATTTTCCTGTTAGAAGTTTCAATGACATCTAAGCTTCAACTTGCTCACAGAAGGCATGAAGTTTTCTTCTTGGGTATTCTGATATTTAATTGAACCTACCTTGCCCTATACTCACTGCATGGTTCCAATGCCAAATGAAGAAAAGCAGCTCCATACCATGCTTCAGTCAAAAAATGGTGTTCTTTTCAGTGTATGCTTCATTCTTCCTCCTCCAAATATATTTCTGATCTATAGGCCTGAAAAGTTCTTTGTTTCATTACTCTACCCATTATCATCATCCCCAAACTTCTGTGGTTTATTCATATTGTTTTGTGAATATTCTCACCATATTTTCTTGTGCTCTTTAATGAGTAATGGTTTGTGCCTTGGATGTCAGGCATGGAGAACTTCAGTATATTGTATGCTCCTTGCTGGGCACCTGGATCCTTCATGCCTGCTGTCACCAACTTCATTTAATACTTTGATCAAATTACATAAACCCACTGCCATAATACAGTAACCTCTTTAAGTATCTCCCTACTTTATCAAGTGCAGGAGTGCATGGTAATCACTACTGTTGCCGCAAGCATGACATGAAATCTTCATCAATGAGGCAAAACTAAAGACACCTTATAATACTGACTGTTTTTTTTATGAGAGAGGCTCTCTTAAAGTACAATCTTCCATCTGAACTAGCCACTCCATTTTCACAATGCACTCGCATGCATCAACTGAAATGTCTGTTAGGGGTTTATATAGTGAGGTGGATTTTCTAAGTCATAGGTCAGGGTGAGCAAAACAGACTAAAAGCTATAATGCAGCGGAGCAGGACTTGCTGCATGGGACATGATTCAGCAATGACCAGGACAGAACAGTATGCAGGATGGAAGGCAGACAAGAAGTGCAAGAAACACCAGAAGACACCAACCCAGGAGTGGTAATATAAACTGAAACTATAAATGTACACAAGTGGTCAAATTTGTTGGTACCCCTCGTTTAATAACAGAAAAACTCACAGTGGCCACAGAAATAACTTGAACCTGACAAAAGTAATAATATCTAAAAGATCTATGAAAATGAACAAATGAAAGTCAGACTTTGCTTTTCAACCATGCTTCCACAGAATAAAAAAATAAATTAAATAAAACTCATGAAATAGGCCTGGACATAAATAATTTTACCCCTAAAAATAATGTGACTAAAGAGACATGTTAAATCAAGGTGTGTCCACTAACTATCATCACAAATATCTACAATCTTGGAACCAGTGAGTGGGCCCAAGCAGCACTCACTGTGCTGTTTGGTGACATGGTGTGTATCACACTCAACATGGACCAGAGGAAGCAAAGGAAAGAGTTGTCTCAGGAGATTAGAAAGAAAATTATAGACAAACATGTTAAAGGTAAAAATTTTAAGACCATCTCCAAGCAGCTTGATGTTCCTGTGACTACAGTTGCACATATTATTCAGAAATTTAAGATCCATGGGACTGTAGCCAACCTTCCTGCATGTGGCCACAGAAGGAAAATTGATGATAAATCAAAGAGACTGATAATACGAATGGTAACAAAAGAGCCCAGAAAAACTTCTAAACAGATTAAAGGTGAACTTCAAGCTCAAGGAACATCAGTGTCAGATCGCACGTCTGTCGTTGTCTGAGTCAAAGTGGACTTCATGGGAGATGACCAAGGAGGACATCATTGTTGAAAAAAAGCATACCAAATCCATACTGCAATTTGCTAAACTACATGTTGGCAAGCCACAAAGCTTCTGGGAGAAAGTCCCTTAGACAGATGAGACAAAAATGGAACTTTTTGGTAAGGCACATAAGCTCTATGTTCATAGACAAAAAAATGAAGCATATCAAGAAAAGAACACTGCTCCTACTGTGAAATATGGAGGAGGCTCTGTTATGTTCTGGGGCTGCTTTGCTGCATCTGGCATATAGTGTCTAGAATCTGTGCAGGGACCAATGAAATCTCAAGATTATCAAGGGATTCTAGAGAGAAATATGTTTCCTAGTGTCAGAAAGCTTGGTCTCAGTCGCAGGTCATGGGTCTTGCAACAGGATAATGACCCAAAACACACAGCTAAAAACACTCAAGAAAGGTTAATAGGAAAACATTGGACTATTCTAAAGTGGCCTTCTATGAGCCCTGACCTAAATCCTATTGAGCATCTTTGGAAAGAGCTGAAACATGCCATCTGGGAAGGCAACCTTCAAACACGAGACAACTGGAGCAGTTTGCTCTTGAGGAGTGAGCCAAAATGGCAGTCAAGATGTGCAGAAGTCTGATTGACAGTTACAGGAATAGTTTGAGTGCAGTGATTGCCTCAAAAGGTTTGCAACAAAATATTAAGTTATAGGTACCATCAATTTCTGTCCAGGCCTATTTCATGAGTTTTCATTTTTTTAATTCTGTGGAATCATGGTTGAAAAGCAATGTCCGTCTTTCATTTTTTTATTTTCATATATTTTTTATTTATTATTACTTTTGTCAGATTCAGGTTATATCTGTGACCATTGTGGGTTGTTCTGTCATTAAAAGAGGGGTTCCAACAATTTTGACCATGTGTGTATACAGTATCCAATCCTTGGCTAAATATCCTGTTCAACATACAATTTATCGTTTGTATTGAGTACAATTATCTCACACTTTGCTAAAACTTTTTCAATACTGTTCATGAATTGAACTCATTGTGTCATACATACAGTAGGCAATAAAAAATCTAATCAATTAAGTGATCATTATGCCAAAACACTCTACCTTTTACAAGTCTTATGCAATGCCATTCCAAAATCATCTTATATCATTATATAAATTTATCACCAAATTAGTTTGGTGCTAAAAGCGAACCTGTCATCAGGAATTTGCTATGTAAACTACAGACAAAAATGTAAACTGTGCAAGTGCTGTATTTAAAATAGGAGGCAGGTCACTGAAGGTTCAGTGACTTGCCATTTAAGCCCACAAGGATTAAGATGAGGCCAGGGCAGCAAATAAAGACCCACCCACAGGGTAACCCCGAAGCATGACAATCTCATTAACTGAAAACCGCAAACAAAGATTAAACAACAAGCACAAGATGGATTCCTTCAAACCAGGACTCATTTTAATCAGTGTAACAGTGCCAACCTGACAATGCCTGTAGTCTACTTTTAAATAAAATGTTCCTGTGCAGAGATAATTTTGTAAATGTTCCCCTGCTGTGTACTGTGTAATAGCTGTGTCTGACCATACAGGAACATGGTCTGATAACACCACATCTCCTGGAGAGGGGAGGAAGCAAAAGAGTATACAGACATTACATCACAGGATCATAGCTGATTATTTCTTTGAAGTTAAACATGGTTTAAAAACAGGCAGTGAAAAGTTTTACTTCAAAGAAAGAATCAGCTGTTATCCCATAATCCCATGCTATAATGTCAGTATACTCCCCCCTCCCAACCCCTGTCCAGGAGATGTGGTACGAACAGACCATGTTTCTGCACAGTCAGACACAGCCATTACTCAGTACACAGCAGGGGCACATTTAGAAGATTATCTCAGCACAGGAACATTTTATTTAAACACATCCAATTGTGCAACTTAATATTATTCCTAGGTATATTGATTAAAATTAACTTTTGCCTGTATGATAATCCCTTTAAGTATATTTGGGCAGATCATTTGAAATTCAGATTTAAAAAAAATGATTTGTATCTAGTAAATTTGCCATGGATCTCAATATTGAAAAGCCTCTATTTTACTGGAAAATATGTGTATAAACACTCTGAGTTCTCCTATTAGTGGAGCTAGCAGCTTGCACCTATTCAATTTCTTTATCTACTGGTTGTTTGGGAGTGGGTGCTCCTTTTTGAGTTACTGTTCTGGTGACAATTTTGTTATTTTCTTATTGAAAAAAGCACTTCTCTCCCTGGTATTGCTCAGTTGTAGAGATCAGTGGATCTGACCAAATTAGAGTAATCCCATTCATTCCAATTTTTCAGAGCATAAAAAAAGTGGATAAAAAAAGTTACACTCACAATACCGCTCACCTGTCTGACCACTCCTAAGATGTTTGTTCCTCAGAGCTGCTTCCTCTTTCCCTCATATCCTGGCCTTTTCCCTCTGGGCCAGGACTTCTCACCACAGCTAGGCCTCAGAGGTCACTGTGCATCACACTTCATAATGTAGTGAGGTTTGTTTGCAGCTGGAAGTTTTGGCTACATGTGAAGAGTTATGGTCAAAGCCTTGTCAATGACAGAAGTCCCAGCCTAAAGTGAACAGGTCAAAGGAGTGACTGCAGGAAAACAGAAGCAAGAACCAGATAGCAGTCATAGCTCCAGCCATTTAACATGTGTCTAAGACTTCCAGCAGGGAACATGCCGTTAATGTCGATGTGCATTGCATGTCTGTCACATCACAATGCACAGTGAACCATAGGGTTTTGTCACAGGCCTGAAGCCCCAGCTTATAGTGAATAAGCTCAGAGATGTAGCACACAAAGGAGGAAAGAACAGGTGGCTCTAAGGATCGGAGAGTGGGTGGCAAGAATCTGAAGGACTAGACAGGTGAGCGGTGATGTTTTTTTTAAACTTTTGCTGACTGCCTACAGTCTAGCAAAATGGAGACCAGCCACCAATTTTTTGAATATTTTGTATACTCAAGTAGACTTCAATTCGGTTCAAATAAATTTGCTTATGTCTAACTTCCAAACTGCAAATTATGAAACCATTTGCCATTTCAGGACAGATGACTTCATTGGGCCACATTTACCATAAATTACTAAGCACTGAGGAACACAATGTAGTTTAAATTACATTTTTCAGTATTTCTTTTTTTATATGTTATAAAATAAACCTAGAGTATGGGATCTAGCTATAAATAGACTTCTAAAAATAATTTGTGATTGATTCTAATACCCACTTTTTTCCATATATGCATTGCTAATTATAAGGATTTAATTATAAGGGATTTCTGTACCAGAACAAAACAGTGAACCACCAATCTCTATCAAGAAAAGTGTTTCAAACTGGATAAGGCCCTATTTTAATTACCATTAAAACACTTTCCCAAGACTTCTGCAGCATCTCCATGAAAAGTTGAATAACTTGCGTTATATAACTATCTGAAATCATTGAAAAATAGTAAAAAATCAAATATAATTGAGAAGTGTGCTGCTTCTTTTTCTTACTATCTAAAAATCATTGAAACTCTCCAGATTCAAATGCTGTTAGTAACACGTAGGTTAATTCTATTAACATAAAATAGTATTATAACAACAAACTCGTCACATTCTATGATCTTCTTGATGTGCAGTCCGATGAAGATACTAGCCTTGGCCTTTGCCTCGGACAGCTTTAGAAAGAGATCTTGGAGGTACTTGAAAGCTGCTGACTCTTTGTCAAGAGCCATGACAAATTGCTTGATGAGGCCTAACTTGATGTGCAGTGGTGGCATCAGCACCTTCAGAGGTTCTATCAGCAGCTCCCACTTGATGTTGCTCTTCCCCACTGAGATAGTCCGCTGTGAATAGTCCTTTCTGTGATAGTGCGCCTTAGTGTCACGGCTGTCCCAGAGGCAAAGAAAACAAGGACATTTTGTGAAAAAGCCTTGAAGGCCCATCAGGAATGACACCATTTTGAAGTCTCTGATGACCTTTCATCCATAGTTATCATACTTCAAGGCACTCAACAACATCTTGATGCTGGTGTAGTCCTCTTTGAGATACACAGAGTGAGCCATAGGGAGAGACGGGTAGTTGTTTCCGTAGTGTAGCAGCACAGCTTTCAGGCTCCGGGATGAACTGTCTATGAATAGGCACAA
This sequence comes from Ranitomeya variabilis, assembly GCF_051348905.1. Lineage (NCBI taxonomy): Eukaryota > Metazoa > Chordata > Amphibia > Anura > Dendrobatidae > Ranitomeya > Ranitomeya variabilis. Next base: position 223,378,453 of record NC_135234.1, read on the forward strand.
TTCACTCAGATTACATGTGATACCTATAGCCTCAAAAAGACAGGCCACATTGTTGCAGAAGCATAACCCATCTTCCTGACTGAAGAAGTTGGAAAATGTTTGGTGATTAGTGTTGAGCATTCCGATACCGCAAGTATCGGGTATCGGCCGATATTTGCTGTATCGGAATTCCGATACCGAGATCCGATATTTTTGTGGTATCGGGTATCGGTATCGAAACAACATTAATGTGTAAAAGAAAGAATTAAACTAAAAAATATTGCTATACTCACCTCTCCGACGCAGCCTGGACCTCACCGAGGGAACCGGCAGTGTTGTTTGCTTAAAATTCGCGCGTTTACTTCCTTACGTGAAGTCCCGGCTTGTGATTGGTCGCGTGCCGCCCATGTGGCCGCGACGCGACCAATCACAGCAAGCCGTGACGTAATTTCAGGTCCTTCAGGATTTTAAAATTACGTTCCGGCTTTGTGATTGGTCGCGTCGCGGTCACATGGGCGACGCGACCAATCACAAGCCGTGACGTCACGGGAGGCAGGACAAGCGCGCATTTTAAAATGAGAGGAGAGGTGAGTATAGCAATATTTTTTATTTTAATTCTTTCTTTTACACATTAATATGGATCCCAGGGCCTGAAGGAGAGTTTCCTCTCCTTCAGACCCTGGGAACCATCAGGGATACCGTCCGATACTTGAGTCCCATTGACTTGTATTGGTATCGGGTATCGGTATCGGATTGGATCCGATCCGATACTTTCCGATACCGATACTTTCAAGTATTGGACGGTATCGCTCAACACTATTGGTGATGCTTTCTCTGATCGGTGATTTGCAGCTTTCATCCAAAAAGTTCCACTACTTGAGCCTTGATGTCAGAAGGTCAACATTGGACTTGATAAGATGAAGGTCTCTGATCAGATCGTTGATGTCTTTCTGGTTAGGAAAGCATGGCCTTCTCTCCTCAATCGCATGTGTGAAAACGTAATCTTGATCTCCAATATCTTCCTTGTTGTCTGATTTGCAGCTTTTTCCTGAAGATGGCTGATCCCTCTTCGGGGGAGTTGGAACAGGCATCTTGGGGCAGTGTGGTACTGGGGCAATGGAAGAAGGAATGTCTGGATAAACGATTTGAGGCGTATTCTTTCCTGTGCAACATTTTGCAGGATCCAGCAAGCAGAAGTAGCAATTGCTTGAGTGGTCAGTCAATTGCCACCAAATTCGCAGGATAGCAAACTTCATAGCTCTCTTTTCTGAAAATTTTGTTAATTGCAACTCTTTAAACTGTACTAGATCTAAATCATTGAAATTCTACAAAATATACCACTGCCATCTAAATGAGAAGCAATTATTCACCTCACCTTCAAGAGTTTTCTTGCAATACTTGCATGTGAAATGAGGTGCCCAGGACTTGTTTTGATCCACAACAAGCATGCCGAAATATGCCTTGTAGTTAGTAAAAAAAATGTTATAGCACAGCCAGGGGGAGGTGCCTACTGAAGGTTCCCAAACCATAAAATCAGTTTTAATGTATTGTGAGATACATACAGTAGTTGCAACAAATGTTTCGGTCTTGTAAGACCTTCATCAGTATAATATAAAATAAAGCAAAGCAAAGAATAATAAATAAATAAATAAAGTATATACAAAATTGGAGACAATAGTATCGAAAGGTCATGGTGAATGATGTAAACAACACAGTGATGTTATCCAACATTATCAATCCATATTGACGTGCAGAGGAGGTCTGCAGTGTGTATAGAAGAATTAGAAGATGGTAAACTACTGATATGACGAGAAAATACCTATTAGAAGAAAGAGCTGGGTATACGATTTTCACCCATTAGGAGTGCACTGGGATCTGGGGTAGGAAGAGGGGTGCATATGAGGTGTTGTTTTACCTCAATAGATTATCCAGGTTTATCATAAAGGACAATTTATATGATAAGCCAGGCATACTGGTTTGTAGAGGGCCGTTTAGTGACCTGTTGATTGTATATACAGTGGGTTAATATTGCCATGGTTCTAAAGGGTAAGGGTTTATTGGTGCATAAACTTACCAGTATATTTGGAGCTATGTGCATAGACGCGGTGTCCAACGCAGGTCTGGAGAGTGTCAGTGGCGTGCTCGGGGTCCCTATTTAACCCCTTCATGACCCAGCCTATTTTGGCCTTAATGACCTTGCCGCTTTTTGCAATTCTGACCAGTATCCCTTTATGAGGTAATAACTCAGGAACGCTTCAACAGATCCTAGCGATTCTGAGATTGTTTTTTCGTGACATATTGGGATTCATGTTAGTGGTAAATTTAGGTCGATAATTTCTGAGTTTATTTGTGAAAAAAACGTAAATTTGGCAAAAATTTTGAAAATTTCGCAATTTTCACATTTTGAATTTTTATTCTGTTAAACCAGAGAGTTATGTGACACAAAATAGTTAATAAGTAACATTTCCCACATGTCTACTTTACATCAGCACAATTTTGGAAACAATTTTTTTTTTGCTAGGAAGTTATAAGGGTTAAAATTTGACCAGTGATTTCTCATTTTTACAACAAAATTTACAAAACCATTTTTTTTAGGGACCACCTCACATTTGAAGTCAGTTTGAGGGGTCTATATGGCTGAAAATACCCAAAAGTGACACCATTCTAAAAACTGCACCCCTCAAGGTGCTCAAAACCACATTCAAGAAGTTTATTAACCCTTCAGGTGTTTCACAGCAGCAGAAGCAACATGGAAGGAAAAAATGAACATTTAACTTTTTAGTCACAAAAATTATATTTTAGCGAAATTTTTTTATTTTCCCAAGGGTAAAAGGAGAAACTGGACCATGAACGTTATTGTCCAATTTGTCCTGAGTACGCTGATACCTCATATGTGGGGGTAAACCACTGTTTGGGCGCACGGCAGGGCTCGGAAGGGAAGGAGCGCCATTTGACTTTTTCAATGAAAAATTGGCTCCAATCTTTAGCGGACACCATGTCGCGTTTGGAGAGCCCCCGTGTGCCTAAACATTGGACCTCCCCCACAAGTGACCCCATTTTGGAAACTAGACCCCCCAAGGAACTTATCTAGAAGCATAGTGAGCACTTTAAATGCCCAGGTGCTTCACAAATTGATCCGTAAAAATGAAACAGTACTTTTTTTTCACAAAAAAATTATTTTAGCCTCAGTTTTTTCATTTTCACATGGGCAACAGGATAAAATGGATCCTAAAATTTGTTGGACAATTTCTCCTGAGTACACCGATACCTCACATGTGGGGGTAAACCACTGTTTGGGCACATGGTAAGGCTCGGAAGGGAAGGAGAACCATTTGACTTTTTGAATGAAAAATTATCTCCATCGCTAGGAGACACCATGTCACGTTTGGAGAGCCCCTGTGTGCCTAAACATTGGAGCTCCCCCACAAGTGACCCCATTTTGGAAACTAGACCCCCCAAGGAACTTATCTAGAAGCATAGTGAGCACTTTAAACTCTCAGGTGCTTCACAAATTGATCCGTAAAAATGAAAAAGTACTTTTTTTTCACACAAAATTTCTTTTAGCCTCAATTTTTTCATTTTCACATGGGCAACAGGATAAAATGGATCCTAAAATTTGTTGGGCAATTTCTCTTGAGTACGCCGATACCTCATATGTGGGGGTAAACCACTGTTTGGGTGCACGGCAAGGCTCGGAAGGGGAGGCGTGCCATTTGACTTTTTGAATGGAAAATTAGCTCCAATCGTTAGCGGACACCATGTCGCATTTGGAGAGCCCCTGTGTGCCTAAACATTGGAGCTCCCCTACAAGTGACCCCATTTTGGAAACTAGACCCCCCAGGGAACTTATCTAGATGCATAGTGAGCACTTATAACCCCCAGGTGCTTCACAGAAGTTTATAACGCAGAGCCGTCAAAATAAAAAATAATTTTTCTTTCCTCAAAAATGATTTTTAGCCCAGAATTTTTTATTTTCCCAAGGGTAATAGGAGAAATTGGACCCCAAATGTTGTTGTCCAGTTTGTCCTGAGTACGATGATACCCCATATGTGGGGGTAAACCACTGTTTGGGTGCACCGCAGGGCTCGGAAGGGAAGGCACGCCATTTGGCTTTTTGAATGGAAAATTAGCTCCAATCATTAGCGGACACCATGTCGCGTTTGGAGAGCCCCTGTGTGCCTAAACATTGGAGCTCCCGCACAAGTGACCCCATTTTGGAAACTAGACCTCCCAAGAAACTAATCTAGATGTGTGGTGAGCACTTTGAACCCCCAAGTGCTTCACAGAAGTTTATAACGCAGAGCCATGAAAATAAAAAATAATTTTTCTTTTCTCAAAAATGATTTTTTTAGCCCACAATTTTTTATTTTCCCAAGGGTAACAGGAGAAATTGGACCGCAAAAGTTGTTGTCCAGTTTCTCCTGAGTACGCTGATACCCCATATGTGGGGTTAAACCACTGTTTTGGCACACGTCGGGGTTTGGAAGGGAAGTAGTGACGTTTTGAAATGCAGACTTTGATGGAATGCTCTGCGGGCGTCAGGTTGCGTTTGCAGAGCCCCTGATGTGCCTAAACAGTAGGAACTCCCCACCAGTGACTCCATTTTGGAAACTAGACCCCCAAGGGAACTTATCTAGATGTGTGGTGAGTAGTGTTGAGCATTCCGATACCGCAAGTATCGGGTATCGGCCGATACTTGCGGGTATCGGAATTCCGATACCGAGATCCGATACTTTTGTGGTATCGGGTATCGGTATCGAAACAACATTAATGTGTAAAATAAAGAATTAAAATAAAAAAAAATTGCTATACTCACCTCTCCGACGCAGCCTGGACCTCACCGAGGGAACCGGCAGCGTTCTTTGCTTAAAATGCACGCGTTTACTTCCTTCCGTGACGTCACGGCTTGTGATTGGTCGCGTGCCGCCCATGTGGCCGCGACGCGACCAATCACAGCAAGCCGTGACATAATTTTCAGGTCCTCAATGCCTAATTCTAGGCATTCAGGATTTTGAAATTACGATCCGGCTTGTGATTGGTCGCGTCGCGGTCACATGGGCGACGCGACCAATCACAAGCCGTGACGTCACGGGAGGCAGGAAATGCGCGCATTTTAAAATTACGTCACGGCTTGTGATTGGTTGCGTGCCGCCCATGTGACCGCGACGCGACCAATCACAGCAAGCCGTGACGTAATTTTCAGGTCCTGAATGCAGAATTAGGCATACAGGACCTGAAATTACATCACGGCTGGCTGTGATTGGTCGCGTCGCGGTCACATGGGCGGCACGCAACCAATCACAAGCCGTGACGTAATTTTAAAATGCACGCGTTTCCTGCCTCCCGTGACGTCACGGCTTGTGATTGGTCGCGTCGCCCATGAGACCGCGACACGACCAATCACAAGACGGATCGTAATTTTAAAATCCTGAATGCCTAGAATTAAGCATTGAGGACCTGAAAATTACGTCACGGCTTGCTGTGATTGTTCGCGTCGCGGCCACATGGGCGGCACGCGACCAATCACAAGCCGTGACGTCACGGAAGGAAGTAAACGCGCGCATTTTAAGCAAAGAACGCTGCCGGTTCCCTCGCTGAGGTCCAGGCTGCGTCGGAGAGGTGAGTATAGCAATATTTTTTATTTTAATTCTTTCTTTTACACATTAATATGGATCCCAGGGCCTGAAGGAGAGTTTCCTCTCCTTCAGACCCTGGGAACCATCAGGGATACCGTCCGATACTTGAGTCCCATTGACTTGTATTGGTATCAGGTATCGGTATCGGATTAGATCCGATACTTTGCCGGTATCGGCCGATACTTTCCAATACCGATACTTTCAAGTATCGGACGGTATCGCTCAACACTAGTGGTGAGCACTTTGAACCCCCAAGTGCTTCACAGAAGTTTATAACGCAGAGTCGTGAAAATAATAAATGTGTTTCCTTTCCTCAAAAATATTTTTTTAGCCCAGAATTTTTTATTTTTGCAAGGGTAACAGGAGAAATTTGACCCCAAAAGTTGTTGTCCAGTTTCTCCTGAGTACGCTGATACCCCATATGTGGGGGTAAACCACTGTTTGGGCACATGCCGGGGCTCGGAAGGGAAGTAGTGACGTTTTGGAATGCAGACTTTGATGGAATGGTCTGCAGGCATCATGTTACGTCTGCAGAGCCCCTGATATGCCTAAACAGTAGAAACCCCCCACAAGTGACCCCATTTTGGAAACTAGACCCCCCAAGGAACTTATCTAGATGTGTGGTGAGCACGTTCAACCCCCAAGAGCTTCACAGAAGTTTACAACGCAGAGCCGTGAAAATAAAAAATCATTTTTCTTTCCTCAAAAAAGATGTTTAGCAAGCAATTTTTTATTTTCACAAGGGTAACAGGAGAAATTGGACCCCAATATTTATTGCCCAGTTTGTTGTGAGTACGCTGATACCCCATATGTGGGGGTAAACCACTGTTTGGGCACACGTCAGGGCTCGGAAGGGAAGTAGTGACATTTGAAATGCAGACTTTGATGGAATGGTCTGCGGGCATCACGTTGCATTTGCAGAGCCCCTGATGTGCCTAAATAGCAGAAAAACCCCTCAAGTGACCCCATTTTGGAAACTAGACCCCCGAAGGAACTTATCTAGATGTGTGGTGAGCACTTTCAACCCCCAAGTGCTTCACAAAAGTTAATAACGCAGAGCCATGAAAATAAAAAATAATTGTTCTTTCCTCAAAAATTATGTTTTAGCAAGTAATTTTTTATTTTTGCAAGGGTAACAGGAGAAATTGGACCCCAACAGTTGTTGCCCAGTTTGTCCTGAGTACACTGGTACCCCATATGTGGGGGTAAACCACTGTTTAGGCGCACGTCGGGGCTTGGAAGGGAGGGAGCACCATTTGACTTTTTGAACGCAAGATTGGCTGGAATCAATGGTGGCGCCATGTTGCGTTTGGAGACCCCTGATGTGCCTAAACAGTGGAAACCCCTCAATTCTAACTTCAACACTAACCCCAACACACCCCTAATCCTAATCCCAACTGTAGCCATAACACTAATCACAACCCTAACCCCAACACACCCCTAACCACAACCCTAACCCCAACACACCCGTAACCCTAATTCCAACCCTAACCCTAATCCTAACCCTAATCCCAACCCTAACCCTAATCCCAACCCTAACCACAACTGTAACCCCAACACACCCCTAACCCTATCCGTAACCCTAACCACAAGCCTAATCTTAACCCTATTTCCAACCCTAGCCCTAATTCCAACCCTAACTCTAATTCCAACCCTAAACCTAAGGCTATGTGCCCACGTTGCGGATTCGTGTGAGATTTTTCCGCACGATTTTTGAAAAATCTGCAGGTAAAAGGCACTGCGTTTTACCTGCGGATTTACAGCAGATTTCCAGTGTTTTTTCGTGCGGATTTCACCTGCGGATTCCTATTGAGGAACAGGTGTAAAACTCTGCGGAATCCTCACAAAGAATTGACATGCTGCGGAAAATACAACGCAGCGTTTCTGCACAGAATTTTCCGCACCATGGGCACAGCGGATTTGGTTTTCCATAGGTGTACATGGTACTGTAAACCTGATGGAAAACTGCTACGAATTCGCAGCGGCCAATCCGCTGCGGATCCGCGGCCAATCCACTGCGGATCCGCGGCCAATCCGCTGCGGATCCGCGGCCAAATCCGCACTGTGTGCACATGCCATTACCCTAACCCTACCCCTAACCCTAACCCTACCCGTAACCCTAACCCTAACCCTACCCCTAGTTCTAACCCTAGTTCTAACCCTAACCCTAGTGGAAAAAGAAAAAATATATATTTTCTTTATTTTATTATTGTCCCTACCTATGGGGGTGATAAAGAGGGGGGTTATTTATTATTTTTTTATTTTGATCGCTGTGATAGAACCTACCACAGCGATCAAAATGTACTTTGCAATGAATCTGCCGGCCGGCAGATTCGGCGGGCGCACTGCGCATGTGCCCGCCATTTTGGAAGATGGCGGCGCCCAGGGAGAAGACGGACCGACTTCGGGAGGCTCGGTAAGTATGAGGGGGTGGTGGGGGGGTGGATCGGAGGACAGGGGGGGGATCGGAGGAAGGGGGGAGCGGACAGGAGCACGGGGGAGCGGACAGGGGGACGGAGGGGGGTACCGGACAGAACAGAGGACTGGGGAGGAGATCGGGGGCGGTGGGGGGGGGCAGAACATGATTTCCAGCCATGGCAGATGCTATTGCAGCATCGGCCATGGCTGGATTGCAATATTTCACCATTTTCACAGGTGAAATATTGCAAATTTCTCTGATTGGCTGTTGCACTTTCAACAGCCAATCAGAGCGATCGTAGCCACGTGGGGGCAAAGCCACCCCCCCTGGGCTGAAGTACAACTCCCCCTCTCCCTGCAGATCGGGTGAAATAGGAGTTAACCCTTTCACCCGATCTGCAGGGACGCGATCATTCCATGACACCACATAGGCGTCATGGGTCGGATTGGCACCGACTTTCATGACGCCTACGTGGCGTCAAAGGTCGGAAAGGGGTTAAGCCTGGCTATGTGCACAGATTATTACTGGGTTCGAAGGCCGGAAGCGTCTAACCGGGAGTGACGATTGCGTGTCAGGAGGTGGAGGTATGCATTCCACTTGCCAGATGCCGCTAACCTGAAGTGGCGACTGCGTGTCAGGAGGCAGAGGTATGCGTTCCACCTGCCAGATGCTGCTTACCAGAAGTGACATTTGCATGTCATGGGCCGGAAACAGTGGCACTAGGCATTCTATCTACTGGTTAAAGATGGTGTATAAAGATGGTGTACGTTCCAGGTATAATTATCGGTGTGTGACAGATAGGTTGGTGGAGCCTTGAAGATTGCAATGAGGAATCTATGGATCCGTGGTGAAGACATGACACAGTGGGGATGAAGTACAGTAGATATTCAGTACATATGACTCTGCAAAATGTCAGATTCTGATATACGTACAAGGCTATAGTAAGGAATGGGTAACATATTTCGTTAGATGATGCTATGGCATAAAGGCAAAATCAATGTCAAACAGCAAATACACAAAGGATTACATAAAGGATTGCAAATCATAGTCCCTGTTAAGTCCTTTAGGAGCCAGGGTGTTCAGCTGATGGATCCAGTACGCTTCCCTCTGTTTTAATATTGAGATGCGGTCGGCCCCTTGGCAGGGGGCAAAACATGTTCAATCACTTGAAACCTTAATAGTGCCACATTGTGGCCCATGGAGATACAGTGTTGTGGAATTGGAAGAAGAAGCTTCTTGCACGTGATAGTGGACTTATGTTTCGAAACTCTGTCCTTGACCAATTGGATGGTTTCACCCACGTAAAGTAGGCCACAGGGGCACTTGATCAAATACATTACAAAATTGGAGTCACAAGTGAAAAATTGATTAGTGTTGTATCTCTTTCCAGTGTATGGGTGGTGGATAGTGTCCCCCTTCAAAATGTTATTACACTGATTGCAGCTGAGGCAAGTGAAAGTCCCCATTTTGGGATTCCACAAAAAAACATTGTGTATTGGATGTGCGAGAAAGGCCAATGTGGGCTCTGACTAAGGTGTCATGTATATTGTGTTCTTTTTTGAAGCATGGTAGAAAATGTTTTTTGAAATCTTCAATTGTGGGATGGGCCGTCTGTAGAAGATGCCAATGTTTGCCAATGGTTCTAGGAATAATGTAGGCTGAAGGGTGATAATGATGTACAAAAGGGATACGGTGACTCATAGTGTTATTTTGACTTCTGTTTGGGTCCTGGCTGATGTTAAGACTCTGTGGGGGGTAACCCCTATTGAGGAATTTGGAGTTCATTTCACCAATTCTTTGTTCCTTCAGATTGGTGCTCGAGACTATTCTGGTGACTCTTTTTATTTGTGAGCTGGGTATAGCATTCCTCATCCTAGTGGGATGGAAGCTATTGTAGTGCAATAAACTATTGCGATCCGTGGGTTTGGAAAATAGATTGGTAAATAGGTTGCCTATTTTATCTTTAATTACTAAAGTGTCCAGGAAGTTGATTTAGTTGGGGTCGTGTGTCATGGTGAAGTCTAATCTGGGCCAGGAGGTCTTAAGAAAGAAAAATTAGCTTTCAAGGGACATAAGGTCACCTCCCAAAATACAGAAGATGTCGTCTGTGTATCTTTTCCACACCACTGCATGGGTGCGGAAAAGATCGTTGCTGTAGATGAGGGTATCCTCATAATGGGCCATATAGGCATTTGCATATGGGGCGCAACATTTGAGCTAATGGCTGTGCCTTTAGTTTGGAGGTAGTATATTTCCTCGAAGAGGAAGTTTTTAGTAAGGACGATGGTAAGTAGGTCGCAGCAGAGATCAATAAGGATGGGATCCATATTGGAGGTGGATAAGAGGCGGCGGGTGGAATTAATGCCATTAGAGTAGGGTATAGATGTATATAGGTCTTTAACATCAAAAGAGACCAGGATCATGTTGGCAGGTACAGGGCTAATATTACAAATGATAGTTAAAAAAGCTCCTGTGTCCAGGAGAAATAATGTTGTTTTCTTAATCAGGGGTGTCAGAATTTTTTCAAGGTATATGGAGATTGGGGCTAAAATGGAATCGGTAGAAGCTACGATTAGTCTACCTGGTGGGTTCTGTGTCATGATTCTCAATAGCGAGAGAACATAGCCCAGCATATATGAGAACTAGCTCTTGGAAGATGGAAACTATACTGACCATGAACTAAACCTGCCGCACAACTAGAAGTGGCCGGGTAGCATGCCTACGTTTTTTTTATCCCTAGATGCCCAGCGCCAGCCGGAGAACTACCTAATCCTAGCAGAGGAAAAGACAGTCCTGGCTCACCTCTAGAGAAATTTTCCCAAAAGGCAGACAGAGGCCCCCACATATATTGGCGGTGATTTTAGATGAAATGACAAACGTAGTATGAAAATAGGTTTAGCAAAAATCGAGGTCCGCTTACTAGATAGCAAGAAGACAGAAAGGGCACTTTCATGGTCAGCAGAAAACCCTATCAAAACACCATCCAGAAATTACTTTAAGACTCTAGCATTAACTCATAACACCAGAGTGGCAATTTCCGCTCACAAGAGCTTTCCAGACACAGTAACGAAACAGCAGCTGTGAACAGGAACAAAATGCAAAAACACACAAGGACAAAAGTCCAACTTAGCTGGGAGTTGTCTAGTAGCAGGAACATGCACAGAAAGGCTTCTGATTACATTGTTGACCGGCAAGAAACTGACAGAGGAGCAAGGTTATATAGCGACTCCCACATCCTGATAGGAGCAGGTGAACAGAGGGGATGATGCACACAAGTACAATTCCACAAGTGGCCACCGGGGGAGCCCAGAATCCAATTTCACAACAGTACCCCCCCCTCAAGGAGGGGGCACCGAACCCTCACCAGAACCACCAGGGCGATCAGGATGAGCCCTATGAAAGGCACGGACAAGATCGGAGGCATGAACATCAGAGGCAGTGACCCAAGAATTATCCTCCTGACCGTATCCCTTCCATTTGACCAGATACTGGAGTTTCCGTCTGGAAACACGAGAGTCCAAGATCTTTTCCACAACGTACTCCAACTCACCCTCAACCAACACCGGAGCAGGAGGCTCAACGGAAGGCACAGCCGGTACCTCATACCTGCGCAACAATGACCGATGAAAAACATTATGAATCGAAAAGGATGCAGGGAGGTCCAAACGGAAGGACACAGGGTTAAGAAAACAGAGGCTGTTATTCTGGTGGGACTCCACTCCCTTACTCCCCTTTGTGCACCTCGGTAAGCTGACTTGGCCTTATTTGGCTAATATACATTTTTCTGCAGTATTTGGTTATTTCTACTGACTATTCGCCAGTCACCTTGCCTGGTTGCACTTTATGGAAGGGGTTTCCCTCCTGGATTAGAGTATATATATATGGGGAGTTTAAAGGGGTGGATGCCTTCTTGTATTTGTGTATCATGGTATCTACCACCTACTTTTTAAGTGTTATTGCTGTTTTTATTGTCTTTGGTTATAATAAAGTATATCTTTTTCTATATAAAAATGCTCCGGTTTCTCCTGTTTTCCTCTCCAATATCTTGTACGGGCCGATGAACCGAGGCTTAAACTTAGGAGAAGAAACCCTCATAGGGACAAAACGAGAAGACAACCACACCAAGTCCCCAACACAAAGCCGAGGACCAACACGACGACGGCGGTTGGCAAAAAGCTGAGTCTTCTCCTGGGACAACTTCAAATTGTCCACCACCTGCCCCCAAATCTGATGCAACCTCTCCACCACAGCATCCACTCCAGGACAATCCGAAGATTCCACTTGACCGGAGGAAAATCGAGGATGAAACCCCGAATTACAGAAAAACGGGGACACCAAGGTGGCAGAGCTGGCCCGATTATTGAGGGCGAACTCCGCCAAAGGCAAAAAAGCAACCCAATCATCCTGATCCGCAGACACAAAACACCTCAAATATGTCTCCAAGGTCTGATTAGTCCGCTCGGTCTGGCCATTAGTCTGAGGATGGAAAGCAGACGAAAAAGACAAATCTATGCCCATCCTAGCACAGAATGCCCGCCAAAATCTGGACACGAATTGGGTCCCTCTGTCAGAAACGATATTCTCCGGAATACCATGCAAACGAACAACATTTTGAAAAAACAGAGGAACCAACTCGGAAGAAGAAGGCAACTTAGGCAAGGGAACCAGATGGACCATCTTAGAGAAACGGTCACACACCACCCAGATGACAGACATCTTATGAGAAACAGGCAGATCCGAAATAAAATCCATCGAGATGTGCGTCCAAGGCCTCTTCGGGATAGGCAAGGGTAACAACAATCCACTAGCCCGAGAACAACAAGGCTTGGCCCGAGCACAAACGTCACAAGACTGCACAAAGCCTCGCACATCTCGTGACAGGGAAGGCCACCAGAAGGACCTTGCCACCAAATCCCTGGTACCAAAGATTCCAGGATGACCTGCCAACGCAGAAGAATGAACCTCAGAGATGACTCTACTGGTCCAATCATCAGGAACAAACAGTCTACCAGGTGGGCAACGATCAGGTCTATCCGCCTGAAACTCCTGCAAGGCCCGCCGCAGGTCTGGAGAAACGGCAGACAATATCACTCCATCTTTAAGGATACCTGTGGGCTCAGAATTACCAGGGGAGTCAGGCTCAAAACTCCTAGAAAGGGCATCCGCCTTAACATTCTTAGAACCCGGTAGGTAAGACACCACAAAATTAAACCGAGAGAAAAACAACGACCAGCGCGCCTGTCTAGGATTCAGGCGCCTGGCAGACTCAAGGTAAATTAAATTTTTGTGGTCAGTCAATACCACCACCTGATGTCTGGCCCCCTCAAGCCAGTGACGCCACTCCTCAAAAGCCCACTTCATGGCCAAAAGCTCCCGATTCCCAATATCATAATTCCGCTCGGCGGGCGAAAATTTACGGGAAAAAAAAGCACAAGGTCTCATCATGGAGCAGTCGGAACTTCTCTGCGACAACACCGCCCCAGCTCCGATTTCAGAAGCGTCGACCTCAACCTGAAAAGGAAGAGCAACATCAGGCTGACGCAACACTGGGGCGGAAGAAAAGCGGCGCTTGAGCTCCCGAAAGGCCTCCACAGCATCAGGGGACCAATCAGCAACATCAGCACCCTTCTTAGTCAAATCAGTCAATGGTTTTACAACATCAGAAAAACCAGCAATAAATCGACGATAAAAGTTAGCAAAGCCCAAAAATTTCTGAAGACTCTTAAGAGAAGAGGGTTGCGTCCAATCACCAATAGCCTGAAGCTTGACAGGATCCATCTCGATGGAAGAGGGGGAAAAAATGTATCCCAAGAAGGAAATCTTTTGAACCCCAAAAACACACTTAGAACCCTTCACACACAAGGAATTAGACCGCAAAACCTGAAAAACCCTCCTGACCTGCTGGACATGAGAGTCCCAGTCATCCGAAAAAATCAGAATATCATCCAGATACACAATCATAAATTTGTCCAAATAATCGCGGAAAATGTCATGCATAAAGGACTGGAAGACTGAAGGGGCATTTGAAAGACCAAAAGGCATCACCAAATACTCAAAATGGCCCTCGGGCGTATTAAATGCGGTTTTCCACTCATCCCCCTGCTTGATTCGCACCAAATTATACGCCCCACGGAGATCAATCTTAGAGAACCACTTGGCCCCCTTTATACGAGCAAACAAATCAGTAAGCAGTGGTAACGGATATTGATATTTAACCGTGATTTTATTCAAAAGTCGATAATCAATACACGGCCTCAAAGAGCCATCTTTCTTAGACACAAAGAAAAAACCGGCTCCTAAGGGAGATGACGAAGGACGAATATGTCCCTTTTCCAAGGACTCCTTTATATATTCTCGCATAGCCGCGTGTTCAGGCACAGACAGATTAAATAAACGACCCTTAGGGTATTTACTACCCGGGATCAAGTCTATGGCACAATCGCACTCCCGGTGCGGAGGTAGTGAACCAACCTTGGGTTCTTCAAAAACGTCACGAAAGTCAGACAAGAATTCAGGAATCTCAGAGGGAATAGATGATGAAATGGAAACCAAAGGTACGTCCCCATGAGTTCCTTTACATCCCCAGCTTAACACAGACATAGCTCTCCAGTCGAGGACTGGGTTATGAGATTGCAGCCATGGCAATCCCAGCACCAAAACATCATGTAGATTATACAGCACCAGAAAGCGAATAACCTCCTGGTGATCCGGATTAACACGCATAGTCACTTGTGTCCAGTATTGTGGTTTATTACTAGCCAATGGGGTGGAGTCAATCCCTTTCAGAGGTATCGGAGCCTCCAATGGCTCCAAATCATACCCACAGCGTTTGGCAAAGGACCAATCCATAAGACTCAAAGCAGCGCCAGAGTCGACATAGGCGTCCGCGGTAATAGATGACAAAGAACAAATCAGGGTCACAGATAGAATAAACTTAGACTGTAAAGTGCTAATTGAAACAGACTTGTCAGGCTTCTTAGTACGCTTAAAGCATGCTGATATAACATGAGTTGAATCACCACAATAGAAGCACAACCCATTTTTTCGTCTAAAATTCTGCCGCTCGCTTCTGGACAGAATTCTATCACATTGCATATTTTCTGGCGTTTTCTCAGTAGACACCACCAAATGGTGCACAGGTTTGCGCTCCCGCAGACGCCTATCGATCTGAATAGCCATCGTCATGGACTCATTCAGACTCGCAGGCACAGGGAACCCCACCATAACATCCTTAATGGCATCAGAGAGACCTTCTCTGAAAATCGCCGCCAGGGCGCACTCATTCCACTGAGTAAGCACAGACCATTTGCGGAATTTTTGGCAGTATATTTCAGCTTCATCTTGCCCCTGAGACAAGGACATCAAGGCCTTTTCCGCCTGAAGCTCTAAATGAGGTTCCTCATAAAGCAACCCCAAGGCCAGAAAAAACGCATCCACATTGAGCAACGCAGGATCCCCTGGTGCCAATGCAAAAGCCCAGTCTTGAGGGTCGCCCCGGAGCAAGGAAATTACAATCCTGACCTGCTGTGCAGGGTCTCCGGCAGAGCGAGACTTCAGGGACAAAAACAATTTGCAATTATTTTTAAAATTTTGAAAGTGAGATCTATTCCCCGAGAAGAATTCAGGCAAAGGAATTCTAGGCTCAGACATAGGTGCATGAACAACAAAATCTTGCAAATTTTGTACCTTTGTGGCGAGATTATTCAAACCTGTAGCTACACTCTGAAGATCCATTTGAAACAGGTGAACACAGAGCCATTCAAGGATAAGAAGGAGAGAAAGAGAGGAAGGCTGCAGTATAGGCAGACTAGCAAGTGATTCAATTAAGAGCACACTCAGAACTAGAGGAAAAAAAAAAAAAAAAAAATTGTAGCAGACTTCTTTTTTCTCTCCTTTCTCAGCCAGTAATTTAACCCTTTTTTTTTTTGGGCCGGTCAAACTGTCATGATTCTCAATGGCGAGAGAACATAGCCCAGCATATATGAGAACTAGCTCTTGGAAGATGGAAACTATACTGACCATGAACTAAACCTGCCGCACAACTAGAAGTGGCCGGGTAGCATGCCTACATTTTTTTTATCCCTAGATGCCCAGCGCCAGCCGGAGAACTACCTAATCCTAGCAGAGGAAAAGACAGTCCTGGCTCACCTCTAGAGAAATTTTCCCAAAAGGCAGACAGAGGCCCCCACATATATTGGCGGTGATTTTAGATGAAATGACAAACGTAGTATGAAAATAGGTTTAGCAAAAATCGAGGTCCGCTTACTAGATAGCAAGAAGACAGAAAGGGCACTTTCATGGTCAGCAGAAAACCCTATCAAAACACCATCCAGAAATTACTTTAAGACTCTAGCATTAACTCATAACACCAGAGTGGCAATTTCCGCTCACAAGAGCTTTCCAGACACAGTAACGAAACAGCAGCTGTGAACAGGAACAAAATGCAAAAACACACAAGGACAAAAGTCCAACTTAGCTGGGAGTTGTCTAGTAGCAGGAACATGCACAGAAAGGCTTCTGATTACATTGTTGACCGGCAAGAAACTGACAGAGGAGCAAGGTTATATAGCGACTCCCACATCCTGATAGGAGCAGGTGAACAGAGGGGATGATGCACACAAGTACAATTCCACAAGTGGCCACCGGGGGAGCCCAGAATCCAATTTCACAACAGTTCTGTAAGTTCTTATGTATCTTCAGAAGGGTATAGAAAACAGGTGTGATGGGATGTTTCTTTGTTAGGAAATCACATGTCTTGTCAAGTACGCCTTGGGTTAGGAATTTCTCTAATGTCATTTTGATCAGGTCCTGAATAAGATTAGTAGGGTTGCCTGGCAGTTTTATGTAGGTTGTAGTGTCGTTAAATTGTTAGTACCGTATTTTCCAGCGTATAAGAAGACTTTTTAACCCCTAAAAATTGTCCCAAAAGTCGGGGGTCGTCTTATACGCCGGGTACGGCGTGTGCAGGGAGCGATCCTGGATGTTCCCAGGGTCTGAAGGAGAGGAAACTCTCCTTCAGGCCCTGGGATCCATATTCATGTAAAAAATAAAGAATAAAAATAAAAAATATGGATATACTCACCCCTCCGAGAAGCCTGGCTGTCACCGCTGCAAGCGTCTGCCTCCGTTCCTAAGAATTGCAGAGCGTAAAGGACCTTCGATGACGTCACGGACTTGTGATTGGTCCGTGACCGCTCATGTGACCGGTCATCTGACCGTGACGACATCAAAGGTCTTTCACACTCTGCAATTCTTAGGAAAGGAGGCAGACGCTTGCAGCGGTGACAGCCAGGCTTTCTCGGAGGGGTGAGTATATCCATATTTTTTATTTTTATTCTTTACATGAATATGGATCCCAGAGCCTGAAGGAGAGTCTCCTCTCCTTCAGACCCTGGGAACCACACGCCGTATAAGATGACCCCCGTCTTATACAGCAGGCATATCCCAAATTCCATATTTTATATGGAAAAGTTGGGGGTCGTCTTATATGCCCAGTCGTCTTATACACCAGAAAATACGGTACATCTAATTTTTAAAGAGTGATTTGTCCATTACTACAATGGCACCCCCTTTGTCTGCCCGCTTGATTATGAGGTCCTTATCCTGTTGTAGTGACCTCAAGGTGTGTCTTTCAGATAAGGAAAGGTTCTGGGGTAGTGTAGACTACCTCGGTCAGTGTCATTACGTAGTTTTTGAAAAGAGCTGTCTACAAATTGAATAAAACATGCCTTGTAGGCCTCGCACATCATACGCCATGCTTTCACAGAATACTTTCTCGCTCTTGTCTTTATAAATTGTCCACACACATAGCAAAATGCATCTGTTGGGTGCAAACAACCTCTTGATGCCATCTAATAAAAATAATTGCTCTTTAACTGCAATTCGTTATTCTCTTGCTCAGCAATCACATAAACCGTAATGTTGGTTTGAGTCACCTGTGCTTTTATACTTTTATGACTACTATTGAACAGTCCAAGAACGTTCTACAAAGTTCTAAAAGTTTCTAGAAACTTCTAGATAATTATGGAAAATTGTATAAAAGTCTGCCCAATTATAGCAGCTCAACAATATTCTAGAAGACTACTCAGTATTGAATATGAATTGAGAATTTTCCCCAAAACAGACAAATTTCTAAATGTCATTGTCCTGATCACGGAAGCAATTTTTTTGTGGAACAACACCTCTTTTCTATTTGTTTTTGGCATAATGGGTTAGGAAAACACATTTTATATCCAGGAACAAAAAATAAATAAAAATTTGTTACATAGTGTTATACTATTATTCTATTAGCATAAAATATTATTATATTATTATTATGTTAACATAACATATTAACATATGTGTTTTGATAGGTTAGGGTATTATTTATCCATGTCTTGATATATGATGTAAATGACAAATTAACCAATCACTAAAACTTTAATGGTTTCAAACAGACACAGTTCTTAAGATCTTTTTTTAGTGAAGAAATGTGTACGATCTGTAATGAAATGTTTGAGTGATTTCTAATGTTACTTCTCTATGAAATATTTACATTCTGGATCCCAATTTCATTTAAAAATAAATTGTTCTGTGTTTACCTTGATGCAAATGCAACTATTTCCTGTCAAATATATCATTTCTTCTTATGTATGTTGTAATTAATATTTAAACCCACTGAAGCCTTTTTACCTTTCTGGTCCATCAAGTTCAACTACAAATCTAATAAATTAAAATGTGTATGCTTAATAAATAAATGTCCTTAAACTAAAAAAAAAACTTTTCAGCATCTTAGTTAAAATTAAAACAGGAAAAAAATGGCTGTACAAAAAGCTTAAAATCCTTGGCACCCAGAAGAGCCTTTAAGGCTGCTCTGAATTTAATACCCCTTACAAATCTAATATAGAACTTTCCGTTAATTATTAATGCCTAGTAATAGCTGAATTCTAGAGAGACTGGCTCTTGGCTGTGCTACATTACAGAGTGTATTTTCTGCTTTTCTATACTATGAGCTAAAAAGCTAATTTTACATGGTTTTTAACTCTTTTCTATGCCTTTGCATGTTTTATATACAGTACAGACCAAAAGTTTGGACACACCATCTCATTTAAAGATTTTTCTGTATTTTCATGACTATGAAAATTGTAAATTCACAGTAAAGGCATCAAAACTATGAATTAACACATGTGGAATTATATACTTAACAAAAAAGTGTGAAACAACTGAAATTATGTCTTATATTCTAGGTTCTTCAAAGTAGCCAACTTTTGCTTTGATGAGTGCTTTGCACATTTTTGGCATTCTCTTGATGAGCTTCAAGAGGTAGTCACTGGGAATGGTCTTCCAACATTCCTGAAGGAGTTCCCAGAGATGCTTAGCACTCGTTGGCCCTTTTGCCTTCACTCTGCAGTCCAGCTCACCCCAAACCATCTCGATTGGGTTCAGGTCTGGTGACTGTGGAGGCCAGGTCATCTCTCCTTCTTGGTCAAATAGCCTTTACACAGCCTGGAGGTGCGTTTGGGGTCATTGTCCTGTTGAAAAATAAATGATGGTCCAACTAAATGCAAAACGGATGGAGTAGCATGCCGCTGTAAGATGCTGTGGTAGCCATGCTGGTTCAGTATGCCTTTAATTTTGAATAAATCCCCAACACTGCTTGTTGCCAGTCCTTAGCAGTGGTTTCCTAGAAGCTATTTTACCATGAAGGCCTGCTGCACAAAGTCTCCTTTTAACAGTTGTTGTAGAGATGTGTCTTCTGCTAGAACTCTGTGTGGCATTGACCTGGTCTCTAATCTGAGCTGCTGTTAACCTGCGATTTCTGAGGCTGGTGACTCTGATAAACTTATCCTCAGAGGCAGAGGTGACTCTTGGTCTTCCTTTCCTGGGGCGGTCCTCATGTGAGCCAGTTTCTTTGTAGCGCTTGATGGTTTTTGCCACTGCACTTTGGGACACTTTCAAAGTTTTCCCAATTTTTCAGACTGACTGACCTTCATTTCTTAAAGTAATGATGGCCACTCGTTTTTCTTTACTTAGCTGCTTTTTTCTTGCCATAATACAAATTCTAACAGTCTATTCAGTAGGACTATCAGCTGTGTATCCACCAGACTTCTGCACAACACAACTGATGGTCCCAACGCCATTTATAAGGCAATAAATCTCAATTATTAAACCTGACAGGGCACACCTATGAATTGAAAAACATTTCTGGTGACTAACTCTTGAAGCTCATCAAGAGAATGCCAAGAGTGTGCAAAGCAGTCATCAAAGCAAAAGGTGGCTACTTTGAAGAACCTAGAATATAAGACATATTTTCAGTTGTTTCACACTTTTACGTTAAGTATATAATTCCACATGTGTTAATTCATAGTTTTGATGCTTTCAGTATGAATTTACAATTTTCATAGAAATGAAAATACAGAAAAATCTTTAAATGAGGAGGTGTGTCCAAACTTTTGCTCTGTACTGTACTTAGCTAAATAAATTGAAAAATTGACAAATAAATGGAGTTGAAAATCATAGCTCTATCGCTCAATGAAAATCTTAGCAAGAAGGTGTAATAGAGTAAAACAAAAAAGTATAAAAGACCATTACCACTGAACTGGAGTAAGAGTAGACAACCACAGTAGTGCTAGTCCGAGACTCTGTTCATTGTATGGCTCTAAGGGGAATGTTGTATTTTTGCAATTTGTAATTTTACTACTTGTTCAAAATCATGGCAAAAACCTCCATCAATTTAGTGGGATTTCCTTAGATCTAAGTTGTTTATATTGTGGTTCTTTGTAAATTGCACACAACAACATTGTTTTGCCTTTACTTTGTGTTTACTGATGGCAATACTAACTTCCAGAGGAGCAAAACCTTTGTTGACAATTTAGTAACATGACAAAGATTCAGCTCTGATAAGCAGGATTCAAAGTGTCAGAAACTAGAGTGTAGATCAAGTGACTACTAGAGGTGAAATAACCTTGGCAGGGAAATGTAATTGGGTTTGAATAAAATTTGGTCCGAATTAAAAGATCTGTGAAAATACATTTTTATTTTGCTGTGTGGTCTTCTCAGAATGACAAAAAGGGTTACAAAATAATAAATGATTATACTTACATGTTATTGTCCCAATCCTCACCTGTCCTTCTGATACAGTTCCCTGCAATGTTCATTGCTTCCTCCTTCTGCTTTGTGGAGCTTCTGGTGTTGACTAGGCCTTACACAGTCAGGTGGGGTGAGACACATGTCATTGACATCAATGACTGGCATTACACCCTATATGAGCAGTAATCAGTGAAAAAAAATCCAAACCCTGAAGGAAGCTAGTGGAGGACAGGGACCTGCAGCAGTATACGAATGAGGATCTGGGCTAGTACAGGTGAGTGTAATCTCTTAATAATTTTAACCCCTTCCGGGCTCTCAAAAGTATACAGCAAAATCGAGCAAAATAAGAATTTTGTTGGATTTGTGCAAATTTTGGTAAATCTGAAATTTTCAGGAGAAAGAGGAGGCTTACTTCAAATGCAGTTCTATGTAGGGACATGAAGATAGACAAAGATGATACTACTCTGAGCTAACATTATAGTGGAAGGTAACATATAGACTGAGAAGCAGAGGGATAAATATGCATGTGAAAGGGGAAAAGTACAAAAGTGACAGGGTTACCAGCTGTCCAGAAATTCCAGAAGAGTATGTAAAAATAGGGCACTATTTTGCCCTATCAAAATTATTTTGACTGTAATTATTATTTTACACTTTACACTGAATGCATTAGATATTTTCATATCAGAATTATGGGCTGTAGACATGTATCACTTATAAACTTAATTATTATAATTTTACTGTTTGCCACTATTCACGGGCAAGCCATGAGGCTTGGATAGCCAAGAGGTCCAGGTTCAAATACCGAGAAGGCTCATCGTATACAAAGGCATAAGTCGAAAGACATAGACAGGTCACAGTCAAGAGTCTGAATTCCAATATCGGAGCGCATCAAGGTAATAGGGGTAATACAAATGGGTAATCAATGGGAAAATCCAGGGTCCAGCAACAAAATACAGAGTACAAGGCACAAAGGACAAGCCACACAGCACTGAAAGCTATGACTAAAGGCTGAGTCACACATAACGATATCGTTAATGATATCGTTGCAACGTCACGCATTTGGTGACGTAGCAATGATTCCGCTAACGATCTCGTTATGTTTGACAGCGACCAACGATCAGGCCCCTGCTGGGAGATCATTGGTCATTGGGGAATGATCAGGACCATTTTTTGGTCGCTGATCACCCGCTGTCATCGCTGGATCGGCGTGTGTGACGCCGATCCAGCGATGTGTTCACTTGTAACCAGGGTAAATATCGGGTTACTAAGTGCAGGGCCGCACTTAGTAACCCGATATTTACCCTGGTTACCATTGTAAAAGTAAAAAAAAAACAGTACATACTCACATTCTGATGTCTGTCACGTCCACAGGGTTAATACTGCTTTCGGCAGGAGTGCTGCTATGCACGCGCTGCTGCCGAGAGCTTCCCTGCACTGACTGTCAGCGCCGGCCGTAAAGCAGAGCACAGCGGTGATGTCACCGCTGTTACTGCCGGCGCTGACACATTCAGTGCAGGGAAGCTCTCCTGCATAGCAGCGCTCCTGCCGAAAGCAGTTTTAACCCTGTGGACGCCGGCGGGGGACGTGACAGACATCAGAATGTGAGTATGTAGTGTTTTTTTTTTTTACTTTTATAATGGTAAACAGGGTAAATATTGGGTTACTAAGCGCGGCCCTGCACTTAGTAACCCTATGTTTACCCTGGTTACCCGCGTGCTGCAGGGGGACTTCGGCATCGTTGAAGACAGTTTCAACAATGCCGAAGTTGTTCCCCTGATCGTTGGTCGCTGGAGAGAGCTGTCTGTGTGACAGATCCCCAGCGACCACACAACGACTTACCAACGATCACGGCCAGGTCGTATCGCTGGTCGTGATCGTTGGTAAGTCGTTTAGTGTAACGGTACCTTAATAGCTATCTGGGACAGGCAGATTAGATAAGTAGCTGCATAATCTTTAGGAACAAGGAACAGTTTAAGAGAGCTCAGCACCTTTCAGTCTCAGATTGGATGGCCAAGCTTTTACTCAAAATACCAACAGCTCAGCATGGCCTTGCATTATTTTGGATGACTGAGATGTCAATGAAAATACTGAAACTTCCACACATCCATGCACTAGATTGAATGACTGAGTCACTGCATCCAAGCAACACTGAGTGGTGGGATCATGACATTTACAATTTAAAAAAATATTGTCTGTCCATGATTTATTTATTTTTTTAAAGTCAAGCTGGAACACTGCTAAAAGTTATTTGGAGCAGTATCAGTGTGAAAAAAGTGAGAACCATGGAGACAAGTATTTGAGAGAAAACATGGGGAGCATGCTGTGAAAGTGAGTAGACATGGAGAGCAGTCTTAGAGAGACAGGGGCAAAATATAGAAGTTTGTGGCTGTGTTTGGAATTAGTTTTATTGTTATACTTAGAGTAGTATGTCAGAATTTGGTCACCCTTGTCAAGATTACTTTTATTGTGAACAGTTAAGCAATGTGAAGATGAAATGACATCTAAAATACCTAAAGTTAAAGACACATTTCCTTTGCATTTTAGTACCTAGTAGCACCCTTTTTTGCAAGTATCACAGCTTGTAAACACTGTTTGTAGCCAGCCAGGAGTCTCTCAATTCTTGTTTGAGGAATTTTCATTCATTCTTCCTTGGAAAATTCTTCCAGTTCTGTAAAATTCCTGGGTCGTCTTGCATGCACTGTTATTTTGAGGTCTAGCCACAGATATTGAATGATGTTCAGATCATGGGACTGTGAAGGCCATTGTAAAACCTTCAGGTTGCACCTTTTGAGGTAGATTATTGTGGATTTTTACATATGTTTAGGATCATTATCCAATTGTAGAAGCCATCCTATTTTCAACCTAAACTTTTTTACACATGGTGTAATGTCTGCATCAAGATTGTATTGAAATTTCACTAAATTAATTTTTCCCGTTAAATGTTCCCCATTCCTTTGGCTGCAACACAGTTCCAAAGCATGATTGATTGACCTCCATGCGTAATGATTGGTGAGATGTTCTTTTCCTGACATTCAGTGTCCTTTTTTCTTCACACTTAACTTTGATCATTGTGGCCAAAGAGTTCTATTTTAATCTCATTGGTTCACAGGACTTGCTTCCAAAATGCATCAGACTTGTTTAGATCTTATTTTGCATACCTCTGACGCAGAATTTTATTTTGAGGATTCAGGAGAGGTTTCCTACTGATGACTTTTCCATGAGAGCCATATTTGTGCAGGTGTCTCTGAGCAGTAGAACAATGTACCAGAACTCCAGAGTCTGCTAAATCTTTTTGAACCTCTTTTGCAGTCAAGCTGGGGTTCTAATTTGCCTCTCTAGCAATCCTACTAGCTGCTTTCCCTGAAAATTTGCTTGGTCTTCTAGACCTTATTTTGGCTGCCACTGTTCCTGCTAACTGCCACTTCTTATTTACATTTCGATCTGAGGAAAGTGCAACTTTAACATGCTTTGCAATCTGCTTATAGCCTTCTCTTGCTTTGTGGGACTCCACCATTTTCATATTCAGAGGACTAGGCAGCTGCTTAGAAGAACCCCGAGCTGCTGTTTTTTGGCACAAGGCTAGAGGAGGCTGGGTTTTTATAAAGCTAAATTTGCATCACCTGGCCTTTCCTAATAATGATAGTGAACATACCATAAACCTAACAGGCTAGTTAAAATGTCTGAAACCTTGGTCAAAGTTATCTGTGCACACAAATCTCCAAGGGTGCCAAAACTTTTGCATTGGTCCATTTTCCTCTTTGTAATCACTAAAATGCAAAAGCATTCCCGGGTGCTGTGCCCCCCGGGCAAATACCAATCCTTTTTTTAGTGTAATATAAAGTATATATATATATATATATATATATATATATATATATATATATATATATATATATATAATAGCCTAAAATACAAAGGAATTGTGTCATCTTTAACTTTAGCCTTTTTAGAGACAATTTAATCTTCAAATTGCTTATCTGTTCACAAAAGCAGTAACTTTTACCACAGGTGCCCAATGCCACTATATAGATGCATATTTTAGTTTTTGAAGGCAATAGTTAGAAAAAGAATAAGGGTACGTGTCCACATTCAGGATGGCCGGCGCTTTGGACGGAGCAGAAAACTCGCTCTGCCCAAAGCCCTGCCCCCTTCTGTAGATGCGATGATGCTGGATGTGTTCATTGCACACATCCGACATCATCGCACCCAAACAATAGGGCCCTGTGTTTTACCTTGCGGCGGCGCAGCGTCGCAGCAAGGTAAACTGACATGCTGTGATCTAAAAAGATGCGCCGCATGTCCGGAATCGCAGGGCCACAGGATGCATGTTACCACGCATAGTGGAGACGGGATTTCATAATTTCCCTCCACTATGCTGTAACATCTGGACGCTGCGGATTGATCGCTGCGACTCCACGCAGGGTTCAATCCGCTGCTATTCCGGATGTAAAACGGCCCATGGACACATACCCTAAGAGTCAGGTTCAAAAGTAGAAGATGGAAATGCTGCATTGAAACATGTGTTTTATGAAACTGACGTCATTTTGTATAATTTTGTTCTGGTAAGTGTGTTGTATAGCGAGTAGTGTTGAGCGATACCTTCCGATATTCAAAAGTATCGGTATCGGATTGGATCGGCCGATACCGGCAAAATATCGGATCTCGCCAATACCGATACCCGATACCCGATACCAATACAAGTCAATGGGACACAAATATCGGAAGGTATCCTGGATGGTTCCCAGGGTCTGAAGGAGAGGAAACTCTCCTTCAGGCCCTGGGATCCATATTCATGTAAAAAATAAAGAATAAAAATAAAAAATATGGATATACTCACCCCTCCGGCGGACCCTGGACCTTAGCGATGTAACTGGCAGCCTCCGTTCCAAAGAATGCTGAGTGAAGTACCTTCAATGACGTCGCGGCTTGTGATTGGTTGCGTGACCGCTCATGTGACCGCTCACGTGACCAATCACAAGCCGCGACGTCATCGCAGGTCCTACACTCACTGCATTCTTAGGAGCGGAGGCTGCCGGTTACATCTCTAAGGTCCAGGGTCCGCCGGAGGGGTGAGTATATCCATATTTTTTATTTTTATTCTTTATTTTTTACATGAATATGGATCCCAGAGCCTGAAGGAGAGTCTCCTCTCCTCCATACCCTGGGAACCATACACTGGGAACTTCCGATTCCGATTTCCGATATCACAAAAATATCGGAACTCGGTATCGGAATTCCGATACAGCAAATATCGGCCGATACCCGATACTTGCGGTATCGAAATGCTCAACACTAATAGCGAGAACTGTCTAAACATGCTGTCACACAGACAGCTCTCCAGCGACCAACGATGCTGAAGTCCCCGGGTAACCAGAGTAAACATCGGGTTACTAAGCGCAGGGCCGCGCTTAGTAACCCGATGTTTACCCTGGTTACCAGTGTAAATGTAAAAAAACACTACATACTTACATTCCGGTGTCTGTCGGGTCCCCCGGCGTTCTGCTTCCCTTCACTGTAAGCGCCGGCCCTAAAGCAGAGTGGTGATGTCACCACTGTGCTCTGCTTTACGGCCAGCCGGTGCTGACACAGTGCAGGGAAGCAGAACGCCGGGGGACGCGACAGACATCGGAGTGTAAGTATGTAGTGTTTGGTTTTTTTTACATTTACACTGGTAACCAGGGTAAATATCGGGTTACTAAGCATGGCCCTGCGCTTAGTAACCCGATGTTTACCCTGGTTACCAGTGAAGACATCGCTGAATCGGTGTCACACACGCCGACTCAGCGATGTCAGCGGGTGATCCAGCGACGAAATAAGGTGCTGGCCTTCTAGCTCCGTCCAACGATGTCACAGCATGATCCTGATCGCTGCTGCGTGTCAAACACAACAATATCGCTATCCAGGACGCTGCAACGTCACGGATCGCTAGCGATATCATTGTTAAGTTGTTCAGTGTGAAGGTATCTTTAGTATAGATAGCTAGGGTTGTTTATGCTAAACACGTAGGACACTGGCAATCATGTTGATTCCTGCTGCATTTAAATATGAGAATTCTGTATTCAGGGTTTTCCAATTGTAGTTTTTTTATTTTTACCATACTGTATGAAGATAAAAAGCTGTTTTAATTACCCCTGTCATATGCCTTTCCACCTATGTTTAAAAGGTTTTCTGTGATGGTTGCAGTGGTGATGTCATCATTGCAGTGCATGACCACTGCAGTCAATCACCGGTCTCAAGCATTATCGGTCTACATCTTCATGACAACAGAGCCAAGTAATTGGCTCTACGACACCTCATGATGTCACAATGTTACAAAGTACCATGACCTCCAATGCTTTATGTCACTTCTGTACATATCTTCTGGCCATGACCAGGTCTTGGAGAATATGGATTGTTGTGACATCATGACATTAGGACACACTGACTTCAGAAGTAGGGTTGAGCGAAACGGATCGGTCATGTTTAGTGTTGAGCATTCCGATACCGCAAGTATCGGGTATCGGCCGATACTTGCGGGTATCGGAATTCCGATACCGAGATCCGATACTTTTGTGGTATCGGGATCGAAACAACATTAATGTGTAAAATAAAGAATTAAAATAAAAAATATTGCTATACTCACCTCTCCGACGCAGCCTGGACCTCACCGAGGGAACCGGCAGCGTTCTTTGCTTAAAATGCGCGCGTTTCCTGCCTCCCGTGACGTCACGGCCTGTGATTGGTCGCGTGCCGCCCATGTGGCCGCGACACAACCAATCACAGCAAGCCGTGACATAATTTTCAGGTCCTGAATGTCTAATTCTGCATTCAGGACCTGAAAATTACGTCACGGCTTGCTGTGATTGGTCGCGTCGCGGTCACATGGGCGGCACGCAACCAATCACAAGCCGTGACGTAATTTTAAAATGCGCGCGTTTCCTGCCTCCCGTGATGTCACGGCTTGTGATTGGTCGCGTCGCCCATGTGACCGCGACGCGACCAATCACAAGCCGTAACGTAATTTTAAAATCCTGAATGCCTAGAATTAGGCATTCAGGACCTAAAAATTACGCCACGGCTTGCTGTGATTGGTCGCGTCGCGGCCACATGGGCGGCACGCGACCAATCACAAGCCGTGACGTCACGGGAGGCAGGAAACGTGCGCATTTTAAGCAAAGAACGCTGCCGGTTCCCTCGGTGAGGTCCAGGCTGCATCGGAGAGGTGAGTATAGCAATATTTTTTATTTTAATTCTTTCTTTTACACATTAATATGGATCCCAGGGCCTGAAGGAGAGTTTCCTCTCCTTCAGACCCTGGGAACCATCAGGGATACCTTCCGATACTTGAGTCCCATTGACTTGTATTGGTATCGGGTATCGGTATCGGATTAGATCCGATACTTTGCCGGTATCGGCCGATACTTTCCGATACCGATACTTTCAAGTATCGGACGGTATCGCTCAACACTAGTCATGTTCATAAATCGCCGACTTTCGGTAAAGTTGGGTTTCATGAAACCCGACCCGATCCCAGTGTGGGATCGGCCATGCGGTCGGCGATCTTCGCGTCAAAGTTGCGTTTGATATGACGCGTTCAATGCCATTTCTCAGCCAATGAAGGTGGACGCAGAGTGTGGGCAGCGTGATGACATAGGTCCTGGTCCCCACCATCTTAGAGAAGGGCATGACAGTGATTGGCTTGCTTTCTGCGGCGTCACAGGGTCTATAAAGGGGCGTGCACGCCGACCGCCATCTTACTGCTGCCGATCTGAGCATTGGGAGAGGTTGCTGCCACTTCGTCAGAAGCAGGGATAGCGTTAGGCAGGGTACATTAACCCCCAAACCGCTTGTGCTGTAGCGATTTCCACTGTCCAACACCACCTTTTCTTTGCAGGGACAGTGGTGGCTAGATTTGTCTTCATCAGCTCTGTAGCTTATTGGGCTGCCCTAGAAGGCTCCCTGACAGCTGCATTGCTGTTTGTATGCCGCTGTGCAAACCAACTGCTTTTTTAAAAGCACAAATCCGGTTGCTAGGGTTGAGCGACTTTCATTTTTTTAAGATCGAGTTGGGTTTTGTGAAACCCGACTTTGTCCAGAGTCGAGTCGAGTGCAGTCGGCCGATTATCGCTAAAAGTCGGGGATCGACCGAAACACGAAACCCAATGCAAGTCAATGGGGAAGCATAGTCGGCAGTGAGTGGAGGCCAGGAAAACACCTACAGTGCCCATTTTAATGCCAAAAACATCCATTCTTGTTTCTGAAGCTTGTCAATCTTAATTAACTTTATAATAATAGTTGGGCATAGGAAATTGGGGGTCATTTGGCAAAAGTTGTGGGGGGAGTAGGGCTGGCTCAAGTTTTTCGTTGGCCCAGGAAATGCGGACTACGTCACGGTGGTGTTGCAGGGAGAGGTAAGTATTTCAACGTTGCAAGTGCTGTGATCCTGAGCAAGCAGGGGGGGCCCACTCGTTCACACTGGCACTGGCACAGGGCCCCTCAAAGTATGGCGGTGTGTTTGCATGGCGGGGGCACCTCCCACCAGCAGCGACACTTTTGTGTACTCTGAGGGGCCCTGTGCCAGTGACGTCGCCAACGAGTATGCCCCCCCACCTGATGAAGGAACCTGCAATTTCATCTGCACCTTCCTCTTTGTCCCTGTGTAAGGTGGTATAACATGCGGGAAGGGGAACCTTACTTTCAGCAGGGTCAGATTCTGGCTGTGTAGAGTACAAGGGGAATGTAGTGGTCTAGGTCAATGTACCAGCAGACTCATCTAGCAGTGGCTGGGCAATGGGCAGGATGAGGAGGAAACAGATATAGGGCCAAAGAATAAAGTAGGCTAAATGCAGTTCAAAATTGGTAACAAGACTAAACAGGCGGCATTGCTTTGTTCAGTGGAGTAGCAAACCCAAGAGCAGCAGACACTGTTTCAAGGGCCTAACCACACTAGTAGGCCAAATGTAGTTTAATATCTGATAGTATAGGCCGAAAGCCAGAATGTGGAAGCTCAGCTTTGTTCAGTTGAGGACAACACCAGGGAGGGGCAGACACCGTTAGTAGGCCGGAACAGCCAATTTTTTAAAAAACAGCAGTTAATAAGAGCCAGAAGGTAGAAGCTCAGCTTTATTCAGTTGAGGACAACACCAGGCAGGGGCAGACACCATTAGTAGGCCGGAACAGCCAATTTCATTTTTAAAAATCGTAATTTGGAACAGAAGGTTGAAGCACAGCTTTATTCAGTTGCAGCTTCTTGGCAATAATATAAAGAAGACGCGACAGGACAACACTCGGTGGATGCCATATCTGTGTTTTCAATGGAAAAAAACCTTTCAGTTAACTACTTGCAGGAGAAAGTTTTTGTAGCTGGTGGCCAATTTTTGTACTGTACCATTTTTTGGTTGTATGTTTGGAAAAGAAGGTTGAAGCTCAGCTTTGTTCAGTTGAGGACAACACCAGGCAGGGGCAGACACCTTTAGTAGGCCGGACCAGCCAATTTCATTTTTAAAAATCGTAATTTGGAACAGAAGGTTGAAGCACAGCTTTATTCAGTTGCAGCTTCTTGGCAATAATATAAAGAAGACGCGACAGGACAACACTCGGTGGATGCCATATCTGTGTTTTCAATGGAAAAAAACCTTTCAGTTAACTACTTGCAGGAGAAAGTTTTAGTAGCTGGTGGCCAATTCTTGTACTGTACCATTTTTTGGTTGTATGTTTGGAACAGAAGGTTGAAGCACAGCTTTATTCAGTTGAGGACAACACCAGGCAGGGGCAGACACCTTTAGTAGGCCGGAACAGCCAATTTTTTAAAAAAACAGCAGTTAATAAGAGGCAGAAGGTAGAAGCTCAGCTTTATTCAGTTGAGGACAACACCAGGCAGGGGCAGACACCTTTAGTAGGCCGGAACAGCCAATTTCATTTTTAAAAATCGTAATTTGGAACAGAAGGTTGAAGCAGAGTATTATTCAGTTGAGGACAAAACCAGGCAGGGGCAGACACCTTTAGTAGGCCGGAACAGCCAATTTAAAAAAAAAACAGCAGTTAATAAGAGGCAGAAGGTAGAAGCTCAGCTTTATTCAGTTGAGGACAACACCAGGCAGGGGCAGACACCTTTAGTAGGCCGGAACAGCCAATTTCATTTTTAAAAATCGTAATTTGGAACAGAAGGTTGAAGCACAGCTTTATTCAGTTTGCAGCTTCTTGGCAATAATATAAAGAAGACGCGACAGGACAACACTCGGTGGATGCCATATCTGTGTTTTCAATGGAAAAAAAACTTTCAGTTAACTACTTGCAGGAGAAAGTTTTTTTAGCTGGTGGCCAATTTTTGTACTGTACCATTTTTTGGTTGTATGTTTGGAACAGAAGGTTGAAGCACAGCTTTATTCAGTTGAGGACAACACCAGGCAGGGGCAGACACCTTTAGTAGGCCGGAACAGCCAATTTCATTTTTAAAAATCGTAATTTGGAAAAGAAGGTTGAAGCACAGCTTTATTCAGTTGAGGACAACACCAGGCAGGGGCAGACACCTTTAGTAGGCCGGAACAGCCAATTTCATTTTTAAAAATCGTAATTTGGAACAGAAGGTTGAAGCACAGCTTTATTCAGTTGAGGACAACACCAGGCAGGGGCAGACACCTTTAGTAGGCCGGAACAGCCAATTTTTAAAAAAAACAGCAGTTAATAAGAGGCAGAAGGTAGAAGCTCAGCTTTATTCAGTTGAGGACAACACCAGGCAGGGGCAGACACCTTTAGTAGGCCGGAACAGCCAATTTTTTTTTAAAAAAGCAGTTAATAAGAGGCAGAAGGTAGAAGCTCAGCTTTATTCAGTAGCAGCTTCTTGGCAATAATATAAAGAAGACGCGACAGGACAACACTCGGTGGATGCCATATCTGTGTTTTCAATGGAAAAAAAACTTTCAGTTAACTACTTGCAGGAGAAAGTTTTTGTAGCTGGTGGCCAATTTTTTTTTAAAAAAGCAGTTAATAAGAGGCAGAAGGTAGAAGCTCAGCTTTATTCAGTTGAGGACAACACCAGGCAGGGGCAGACACCTTTAGTAGGCCGGAACAGCCAATTTCATTTTTAAAAATCGTAATTTGGAACAGAAGGTTGAAGCACAGCTTTATTCAGTTGCAGCTTCTTGGCAATAATATAAAGAAGACGCGACAGGACAACACTCGGTGGATGCCATATCTGTGTTTTCAATGGAAAAAAAACTTTCAGTTAACTACTTGCAGGAGAAAGTTTTTGTAGCTGGTGGCCAATTTTTGTACTGTACCAGTTTTTTGTTGTATGTTTGGAACAGAAGGTTGAAGCTCAGCTTTGTTCAGTTGAGGACAACACCAGGGAGGGGCAGACACCTTTAGTAGGCCGGAACA
This sequence comes from Ranitomeya variabilis, assembly GCF_051348905.1. Taxonomy (NCBI): domain Eukaryota; kingdom Metazoa; phylum Chordata; class Amphibia; order Anura; family Dendrobatidae; genus Ranitomeya; species Ranitomeya variabilis. The sequence continues at coordinate 223,410,913 of NC_135234.1, forward strand.
GCCATTTTTTTTAAAAAAACAGCAGTTAATAAGAGGCAGAAGGTAGAAGCTCAGCTTTATTCAGTTGAGGACAACACCAGGCAGGGCCAGACACCGTTAGTAGGCCGGAACCACCATTTTTTTTTAAAAACAGCAGTTAATCAGAACCAGAAGGTAGAAGCTCAGCTTTATTCAGTTGAGGACAACATGAATTAGGGACGGCAGACAGACTTAGCAGGCTGTCCCCTGTGTGGACCATGCATCCAATACATTAACCCATTGAGCCACAAAGGACACGTAACCTTCCGTGGCCATGCCTACAGGTCCATGTGTCTGTTGTCAGGTGTACCTTTGGACTCACAGATTGCCAGAATGCAAGGACAATGCGGTCTTTAACATGCTGGTGGAGGAGTGGGATGCCTTTTCTCGCAAAAGAATTGTCAACTGGGTAGCTCATAGCGTGGTACATCGTAGTCCATCCTGGCTTCATTAATATTAAATAAAAAAAAAAATAGGCTCTATGCACTGTAAAATAGCTTCCAGGGGTACACGGGCAGCAGTGGTCTGGTCAGTGGAGGCCTAGTGGAAGGAGGGACCGCAGACAGGCTTCGAAGACCTAACATAATAAAATGGGCTGGCTGTAGGCACTTTATAATTGGTTCCAAGGGTACACGGGCAGCAGTGGTCTGGTCAGTGGAGGCCTAGTGGAAGGAGGGACCGCAGACAGGCTTCAAAGGCCTAACATAATAAAATGGGCTGGCTGTAGGCACTTTATAATTGGTTCCAGGGGTACACGGGCAGCAGTGGTCTGGTCAGTGGAGGCCTAGTGGAAGGAGGGACCGCAGACAGGCTTCGAAGGCCTAACATAATAAAATGGGCTGGCTGTAGGCACTTTATAATTGGTTCCAGGGGTATACGGGCAGCAGTGGTCTGGTCAGTGGAGGCCTAGTGGAAGGAGGGACCGCAGACAGGCTTCGAAGGCCTAACATAAAAAAATAAGCTGGCTGTAGGCACTTTATAATTGGTTCCAGGGGTACACGGGCAGCAGTGGTCTGGTCAGTGGAGGCCTAGTGGAAGGAGGGACCGCAGACAGGCTTCGAAGGCCTAACATAATAAAATGGGCTGGCTGTAGGCACTTTATAATTGGTTCCAGGGGTACACGGGCAGCAGTGGTCTGGTCAGTGGAGGCCTAGTGGAAGGAGAAACCGCAGACAGGCTTCGAAGGCCTAACATAATAAAATGGGCTGGCTGTAGGCACTTTATAATTGGTTCCAGGGGTACACGGGCAGCAGTGGTCTGGTCAGTGGAGGCCTAGTGGAAGGAGGGACCGCAGACAGGCTTCGAAGGCCTAACATAATAAAATGGGCTAGCTGTAGGCACTTTATAATTGGTTCCAGGGGTACACGGGCAGCAGTGGTCTGGTCAGTGGAGACCTAGTGGAAGGAGGGACCGCAGACAGGCTTCGAAGGCCTAACATAATAAAATGGGCTGGCTGTAGGCACTTTATAATTGGTTCCAGGGGTACACGGGCAGCAGTGGTCTGGTCAGTGGAGGCCTAGTGGAAGGAGGGACCGCAGACAGGCTTCGAAGGCCTAACATAAAAAAATAAGCTGGCTGTAGGCACTTTATAATTGGTTCCAGGGGTACACGGGCAGCAGTGGTCTGGTCAGTGGAGGCCTAGTGGAAGGAGGGACCGCAGACAGGCTTCGAAGGCCTAACATAAAAAAATAAGCTGGCTGTAGGCACTTTATAATTGGTTCCAGGGGTACACGGGCAGCAGTGGTCTGGTCAGTGGAGGCCTAGTGGAAGGAGGGACCGCAGACAGGCTTCGAAGGCCTAACATAATAAAATGGGCTGGCTGTAGGCACTTTATAATTGGTTCCAGGGGTACACGGGCAGCAGTGGTCTGGTCAGTGGAGGCCTAGTGGAAGGAGGGACCGCAGACAGGCTTCGAAGGACTAACATAATAAAATGGGCTGGCTGTAGGCACTTTATAATTGGTTCCAGGGGTACACGGGCAGCAGTGGTCTGGTCAGTGGAGGCCTAGTGGAAGGAGGGACCGCAGACAGGCTTCGAAGGCCTAACATAAAAAAATAAGCTGGCTGTAGGCACTTTATAATTGGTTCCAGGGGTACACGGGCAGCAGTGGTCTGGTCAGTGGAGGCCTAGTGGAAGGAGGGACCGCAGACAGGCTTCGAAGGCCTAACATAATAAAATGGGCTGGCTGTAGGCACTTTATAATTGGTTCCAGGGGTACACGGGCAGCAGTGGTCTGGTCAGTGGAGGCCTAATGGAAGGAGGGACCGCAGACAGGCTTCAAAGGCCTAACATAATAAAATGGGCTGGCTGTAGGCACTTTATAATTGGTTCCAGGGGTACACGGGCAGCAGTGGTCTGGTCAGTGGAGGCCTAGTGGAAGGAGGGACCGCAGACAGGCTTCGAAGGCCTAACATAATAAAATGGGCTGGCTGTAGGCACTTTATAATTGGTTCCAGGGGTACACGGGCAGCAGTGGTCTGGTCAGTGGAGGCCTAGTGGAAGGAGGGACCGCAGACAGGCTTCGAAGGCCTAACATAATAAAATGGGCTGGCTGTAGGCACTTTATAATTGGTTCCAGGGGTACACGGGCAGCAGTGGTCTGGTCAGTGGAGGCCTAGTGGAAGGAGGGACCGCAGACAGGCTTCGAAGGCCTAACATAATAAAATGGGCTGGCTGTAGGCACTTTATAATTGGTTCCAGGGGTACACGGGCAGCAATGGTCTGGTTAGTGGAGGCCGATTGTAATGAGTGTCTGCCAGTTAGTAGTCCAAAACAACAAATAAATGTAAATGTCTCGCATTAAAACAAAACAAAAACACTAAAGGGTGCAATCATTAGGTTAAGGGTGGGATCCTCTGCGTTGTTTCAGACCTAATAATTTAAGTATTAGGTATTTAAGTAATTTAAAGTATTTACTGTGGTAAATAGAGGACACTGCCCCTGACTATGTTAAGTACCATCATACATGTTAACACAATGGTATTGTCAGTGGCAGGTATGGAAGGATGTCAGCACATAGACTAAACATTGGTGGAAGTGTGAGAGATAACTGTGGAAGTGGTAGAGCAATGTTTGACCTGGGGGTGGGTGAACTCTCTTGTGGCCGGCGGTACAGGCCCAGGGCCCCTCATGTTACAACAGTGTGTCTGACGTTGGGTGCGCACCACCACCGCCAGAGACACTTTATTGTACTATGAGGGACCCAGTAGCAATGCCGTCGACCAAAAGCGAGCACACCCACCTCTTCAGACAAACAGCAGTCTCACGGTTGCTTGCGCCAAGTCGCGACACCAAGGCCCCGTGTGGGGAGTTTGGCCATTTAGTGAGGTGAAAACATGTCGTAGGCTGGACAATCAGCTGCAGAAAATTAGACATTAGAAAAGTAATTCACAGTAGTCCACAGGTAAGAGCTTTTTATAGGAAAGCTAGTTGTCGGCCGGGCAAGGTGGGGCAAAAGATTTCGAAATCCAGTTGTGGTTCATTTTAATGAATGTTAGATCGTCAACATTTTGGGTAGCCAGACGAGTCCTTTTTTCGGTTAATATTGAACCTGCAGCACTGAATACTCTTTCTGATAGGACACTTGCTGCCGGGCAAGCAAGCTCCTGCAATGCATATTCTGCCAATTCTGGCCAGGTGTCTAATTTTGATGCCCAGTAATCAAATGGGAATGACGGTTGAGGGAGAACATCGATAAGGGATGAAAAATAGTTAGTAACCATACTGGACAAATGTTGTCTCCTGTCACTTTCAATTGATGCAGCAGTACCTGTCCTGTCTGCGGTCATAGCAAAATCACTCCACAACCTGGACAGAAAACCCCTCTGTCCAACGCCACTTCTGATGTGTGCACCCCTAACACTCTTAGTCTGCTGCCCCCTGGAGCTCGTGTGAGAACGATCACGTGCGCTGTGTGCTGGGAATGCCTGAAGCAAACGGTCAACAAGAGTTGATTGTTTGGTTGCTAATATTAGTTCCAAGTTCTCATGTGGCATAATATTTTGCAATTTGCCTTTATAGCGTGGATCAAGGAGGCAGGCCAACCAGTAATCGTCATCGTTCATCATTTTCGTAATGCGTGTGTCCCTTTTTAGGATACGTAAGGCATAATCCGCCATGTGGGCCAAAGTTCCAGTTGTCAAATCTCCGGTTGTGATTGGTTGAGGGGCAGTTTCAGGCAAATCTACGTCACTTGTGTCCCTCAAAAAACCAGAACCCGGCCTTGCCACGCAAACAATTTCCAGTGCCCCCGGGAAAGCTTCCGCATTAAAAATATACTCATCCCCATCATCCTCCTCGTCCTCCACCTCCTCTTCGCCCGCTACCTCGTCCTGTACACTGCCCTGACCAGACAATGGCTGACTGTCATCAAGGCTTTCCTCTTCCTCTGGTGCAGACGCCTGCTCCTTTATGTGGGTCAAACTTTGCATCAGCAGACGCATTAGGGGGATGCTCATGCTTATTACGGCGTTGTCTGCACTAACCAGCCGTGTGCATTCCTCAAAACACTGAAGGACTTGACACAGGTCTTGTAGCTTCGACCACTGCACACCTGACAACTCCATGTCTGCCATCCTACTGCCTGCCCGTGTATGTGTATCCTCCCACAAAAACATAACAGCCCGCCTCTGTTGGCACAGTCTCTGAAGCATGTGCAGTGTTGAGTTCCACCTTGTTGCAATGTCTATGATTAGGTGATGCTGGGGAAGGTTCAAAGACCGCTGATAGGTCTGCATACGGCTGGCGTGTACAGGCGAACGTCGGATATGTGAGCAAAGTCCACGCACTTTGAGGAGCAGGTCGGAGAACCCAGGATAAGTTTTCAATAAGCACTGCACCACCAGGTTTAAGGTGTGAGCCAGGCAAGGAATATGTTTCAGTTGGGAAAGGGAGATGGCAGCCATGAAATTCCTTCCATTATCACTCACTACCTTGCCTGCCTCAAGATCTACTGTGCACAGCCACGACTGCGTTTCTTGTTGCAAGAACTCGGACAGAACTTCCGCGGTGTGTCTGTTGTCGCCCAAATACTTCATAGCCAATACAGCCTGCTGACGCTTGCCAGTAGCTGGCCCATAATGGGACAACTGGTGTGCAACAGTGTCATCTGCCGATGGAGTGGTTGGCCGACTGCGGTCTGTGGAAGAGCTGTAGCTTCTGCAGGAGGACGAGGAGGAGGAGGGGGTGCGAACGCCTACAGCCAACTGTTTCCTAGACCGTGGGCTAGGCAAAACTGTCCCGAAATTGATGTCCCCTGTGGACCCTGCATCCACCACATTCACCCAGTGTGCCGTGATGGACACATAACGTCCCTGGCCATGCCTACTGGTCCATGCATCTGTAGTCAGGTGCACCTTTGTACTCACAGATTGCCTGAGTGCATGGACGATGCGCTGTTTAACATGCTGGTGCAGGGCTGGGATGGCTTTTCTTGAAAAAAAGTGTCGACTGGGTAGCTCGTATCGTGGTTCAGCATACTCCATCAGGGCTTTGAAAGCTTCGCTTTCAACTAACCGGTAGGGCATCATCTCTAACGAGATTAGTCTAGCTATGTGGGCGTTAAAACCCTGTGTACGCGGATGCGAGGATAAGTACTTCCTTTTTCTAACCAGAGTCTCATGTAGTGTGAGCTGAACTGGAGAGATGGAGATCGTGGAACTTGCGGGTGTGCCGGTGGACATGGCCGCGCTGTCCTCCAACAGGTTTTGGCTTTGACACGCGTTTTGGGCCAGATAGGGGCCCGGCAGATGGAACCTGTTGCGATGTTGATGCCTGCTGCGGCCCCTCCTCCACCTCCGCTTCTGAACTACTGCCGCCTGCACCCTGTTCCCCCAATGGCTGCCAATCGGGGTCAACAACCGGGTCATCTATTACCTCCTCTTCGAGCTCGTGTGCAACTTCGTCTGTGTCACTGTGTCGGTCGGTGGTATAGCGTTCGTGGCGGGGAAACATAGTCTCATCAGGGTCTGATTGTGGATCAGTACCCTGAGAGGGCAATGTGGTGGTCTGAGTCAAAGGAGCAGCATAGTACTCTGGCTGTGGCTGTGCATCAGTGCACTCCATGTCAGAATCTACTTGTAATGGGCATGGCCTGTTAAGTGTTTCACTTTCTAAGCCAGGGACGGTATGTGTAAAGAGCTCCATGGAGTAACCCGTTGTGTCGCCTGCTGCATCCTTCTCTCTTGTTGTAGTTTTTGCTGAGGAGGACAAGGAAGCGACTTGTCCCTGACCGTGAACATCCACAAGCGACGCGCTGCTTTTACATTTACCAGTTTCAGAAGAGGAGGCAAAAGAGCTAGAGGCTGAGTCTGCAATGTAAGCCAAAACTTGCTGTTGCTGCTCCGGCTTTAAAAGCGGTTTTCCTACTCCCAGAAAAGAAAGCTTTCGAGGCCTTGTGTAGCCAGACGACGAAACTGGCTCCACAGCTCCAGACTTAGGTGGAATATTTTGATCCCCACGACCACCTGATGCTCCACTACCACTACCATCATTACCAGCTGACAATGAATGCCCACGGCCACGACCTCTTGCACCAGACTTCCTCATTGTTTTAAAAACTTAACCAAAGTAACTTTATTTGTTGCTGTCAAACAACTTACACGGTGAGCTATAACTTCAGTATGATTTCTATATCCCTTAACAGGTTGGTGAGACCACAAGGAAAATCAGGCACAATGTTACACACTCTGTTTTCTGTGGCACCAAATCACAGAGATGACACACACGCAGGACTGTCACTCAAGCACAAATGTCAATATTAATCTCCCACCTATTTTTTTTTGTTTTGTTTTCTCAGGGAGACTTTAGAAACCAAATAAGATAAAATGTTTTTTTCAGGGACAATTTAGAAACCAAATAATAAAAAAAATAAAAAAAATAAATAGGCTTTCTATGGCCCACAATTTGAGAGAGAGAGGTGGCACACCCAGGAGTCAAGACTGGCACACAAGCTGAAAGGGCAATATTACTCTCCCACTGTTTTTTTATTTATTTTTTTTTTTTAAGGGAGACTTTAGAAACCAAATAATAACAAAAAAAAAAAAAGGCTTTCTATGGCCCACTGAATGAGAGATGGCACACACAGGAGTGGCACACAAGCCCTGACTGAGGCCAATATTTTTCTCCCACTGATTGATGTAGTGTTTTTTTTTAAGGTAGATTTTCGAACCCAAATCAAGGAAAAAAATAAATAGGCTTTCTATGGCCCACTAAGTGAGAGATGGCACACACAGGAGTGGCACACAAGCCCTGACTGAGGCCAATATTTTTCTCCCACTGATTGATGTAGTGTTTTTTTGTTGAGGTAGATTATAGAACCCAAATCAAGGAAAAAAATAAATAGGCTTTCTATGGCCCACTAAGTGAGAGATGGCACACACAGGAGTGGCACACAAGCCCTGACTGAGGCCAATATTTTTCTCCCACTGATTGATGTAGTGTTTTTTTTAAGGTAGATTTTCGAACCCAAATCAAGGAAAAAAATAAATAGGCTTTCTATGGCCCACTGAGTGAGAGATGGCACACACAGGAGTGGCACACAAGCCCTGACTGAGGCCAATATTTTTCTCCCACTGATTGATGTAGTGTTTTTTTTTAAGGTAGATTTTCGAACCCAAATCAAGGAAAAAAATAAATAGGCTTTCTATGGCCCACTAAGTGAGAGATGGCACACACAGGAGTGGCACACAAGCCCTGACTGAGGCCAATATTTTTCTCCCACTGATTGATGTAGTGTTTTTTTTAAAGGTAGATTTTCGAACCCAAATCAAGGAAAAAAATAAATAGGCTTTCTATGGCCCACAATTTGAGAGAGAGAGGTGGCACACCCAGGAGTCAAGACTGGCACACAAGCTGAAAGGGCAATATTAATCTCCCACTGTTTTTTTATTTAATTTTTTTTTTTTAAAGGGAGACTTTAGAAACCAAATAATAATAAAAAAAATAAATAAAAAGGCTTTCTATGGCCCACTGAATGAGAGATGGCACACACAGGAGTGGCACACAAGCCCTGACTGAGGCCAATATTTTTCTCCCACTGATTGATGTAGTGTTTTTTTGGTGAGGTAGATTTTAGAACCCAAATCAAGGAAAAAAATAAATAGGCTTTCTATGGCCCACTCAGTGAGAGATGGCACACACAGGGATGGCACTCTAGCAGAAATGCAAATCTTAATCTCCCACAAAAAAAAAAAAAAAACAGGGACTGTCCTACAGTTACTATCTCCCTGCAGTAATCTCAGCCAGGTATGGCAGGCAGCAACAGGAGTGGACTGATGCACAAATTAAATAAAAAGTGTGGACAAACAAAAAAGATAGCTGTGCAGAAAGGAAGGAACAAGAGGATATGTGCTTTGAAAAAAGCAGTTGGTTTCCACAGTGGCGTACACACAGCAATACAGCTATCACGGAGCCTTCTAGGGCAGCCCAATGAGCTACAGCGCTGAGAGAAAAAAAAAATAAAAAAATGTAGCTTCCACTGTTCCTGCACACCGATGGTGGTGTTGGACAGTGGAAATCGCTACAGCACAAGCGGTTTGGTGGTTAGTGGACCCTGCCTAACGCTATCCCTGCTTCTGATGAAGCGGCAGCAAGTTCTCCCTAAGCTCAGATCAGCAGTAGTGAGATGGCGGTCGGCGGGAACGCCCCTTTATTGCCCCTGTGACGCCGCAGACAGCAAGCCAATCACTGCAATGCCCTTCTCTAAGATGGTGGGGACCAGGACCTATGTCATCACGCTGCCCACACTCTGCGTTCACCTTCATTGGCTGAGAAATGGCGCTTTTCGCGTCATTGAAACGTGACTTTGGCGCGAAAGTCGCGTACCGCATGGCCGACAAGCACAGGGGTCAGATCGGGTTTCATGAGACGCCGACTTAGCCAAAAGTCGGCGACTTTTGAAAATGAACGACCCGTTTCGCTCAACCCTACCGGTTGCTCCTTCCTTTCTGCACAGCTATCTTGTTTGTTTGTCCACACTTTTGTGTGCAGCAGTCCTTTGTATTGCTGCCTGCCATACTTTTCTGAGATTATTGTAGGGAGATAGTAATTGTAGTACAGTCCCTTTTTTTTTTTTAAATATATCTTCAAGCCACTTTCTGCCCCTGAAACTGTGTAGTGTAAAACAGTGGGCCTGTATTTTTCTGCACTGTCCCACACCTAAAAAGGGAGATTAATATTGCCAAATCTGTGCATTTGCGCCAGTCCTGTCTGTGGTATCTGTCAGTCATTTTCTGCCACAGAAACTATACTGTAATACAGTGGGCCTGATTTATTCACTAGTCTACCATATAAAAAAAGGGAGATTAATATTGGCAAATCTGTGCATCTGCGCCAGTCCTGTCTGTGGTATCTGTCAGTCATTTTCTGCCACAGAAACTATTCTGTAATACAGTGGGCCTGAATTTTTCACTAGTCTACCATATAAAAAAAGGGAGATTAATATTGTCAAATCTGTGCATCTGTGCCAGTCCTGTCTGTGATATCTGTCAGTCATTTTCTGCCACAGAAACTATTCTGTAATACAGTGGGCCTGATTTATTCACTAGTCTCCCATATAAAAAAAGGGAGATTAATATTGGCAAATCTATGCATCTGCACCAGTCCTGTCTGTGGTATCTGTCAGTCATTTTCTGCCACAGAAACTATATTGTCATACAGTGGGCCTGATTTATTCACTAGTCTCCCATATTAAAAAAAGGAGATTAATATTGGCTAATCTGTTCATCTGTGCCAGTCCTGTCTGTGGTATCTCTGTCAGTCATTTTCTGCCACAGAAACTATACTGTCATACAGTGAGCCTGATTTATTCGGCACTCCCCCACACATAAAAAGGGAGATTTATATTCACAACAAGTTAACATACACCTTCTACCTTGTTTTTCAGTACCATATAATGGTTGTTAGTTTGGTTACATTTTCCCAAGAATGAGGAAGGCTGGTGGAAGAGGTCGTGGCCGTGGGCGGTCATTGCCATCTGGTAATGCTGATGGTGGTGGTGGTGCTGGTGGAGCATTGGGTGGTAGAGGGAAAATCAAAATAGCACCTAAGTCTCGAGTTGTTGGCCAGCGTCATCGTCCGGCTACACAAGGCCTCGAACGCTACCTTTTTTAGGAGTAGGAAAACCGCTGTTAAAGGCGGAGCAGAAGGAAAAAGTTTTGGCTTTCCTTGCTGACTCTGCCTCTAGCTCTTTCACCTCCTCTTCGGATAGTTCAAAATTGAAAAGTAGCCAGTCGTCGGTGGATGCTCCCGGTCAGGAACAAGTTGATTCCTTGTGTCCTTCCCCCAAAAACAACAGTGAAGGATGCGTCAGGTGACACAACAGGTTACTCCATGGAGCTCTTTACACATACCGTGCCTGGGTTAGAAAGGGAAATTGTTAACAGGCCATGCCCATTACAAGATTAATCGGACATGGAGTGCACAGATGCACAGCCACAGCTAGATTATTATGCTGTTCCATTGACTCAGATCACAACATTGCCCTTGCAGTGTACCGAGCCGGAATCTGACCCTGATGAGACTATGGTGCCCCGTCCCGAACGCTATAGCACCGGCTTACAGGGTGACACAGAGGAAGGTGCACAGGACATAGAAGAGGAGGTGATAGATGACCCAGTTGTTGACACTGATTGGCAGCCATTGGGGGAACAGGGTGCCGCTGGCAGTAGCTCTGAAGCGGAGGAGGAGGAGCCGCAGCAGGCATCAACATCGCAACAGCTTTCAACTGGCAGGCCCGTATCTGGCCAAAAACGTGTGTCAAAACCAAAAACAGTTGTTGGACAGCGTGGCCATCTGGTTACAGTAGCACAGTGTGCAATGCCTGAAAAGGTATTCGATAGTAGGAAGAGTGCAGTCTGGCACTGTTTTAACCAAGATCTGAATGATCAGTGCAAAGTGATCTGTAAGAAATGCTCAAGGACCTTTAGCAGAGGTCAGAATGTCAAAAATTTAAATACAACTTGCATGCGTAGACATTTAACCGCCATGCACTTGCAAGCCTGGACTAACTACCAAACATCCCGTAACGTTGTTGCACCTGCTCACAATGAAGCTAGTCAGCAACGCAACATTCCTTCCCTCACTGTAAGCCCACCATTTACGACACCACCTGCAGCAAATGTGGAGGTATCGTTGCAAGGCCAAAGCAGTCAGGGAATCACCAGGTTCTTAGTAGGAAACACTGTATGTAGGCCACCAGCAAGAATACCATCACCAACCCTCTCTCAGTCTGCCATGTCCACCACCACCCCCGATATTTCCACCATATGCAGCTCTCCAGTCCAGCTCACCCTACAAGAGATTCTCGTTAGGAAAAGGAAGTACTCAGCCTCTCATCCGCGTACACAGGGTTTGAACGCCCACATTGCTAGACTAATCTCGTTAGAGATGATGCCCTACCGGTTGGTTGAAAGCGAAGCTTTCAAAGCCCTGATGGCCTACGCAGTACCATGCTATGACCTACCCAGTCAACACTTCTTTGCGAGGAAAGCCATCCCAGCCCTCCACCAGCATGTGAAAGACCGCATTGTCCATGCACTCAGACAATCTGTCAGTAGAAAGGTGCACCTCACAACAGATGCATGGACCAGTAGGCATGGCCAGGGATGTTACGTGTCCATCACGGCACACTGGGTTAATGTGGTGGATGCAGGGTCCACAGGGGACAGCCCCAGTGGGACAGTTCTGCCTAGCCCACGGTCTAGGAAACAGTTGGCTGTAGGCGTTCGCCACCCCTCCTCCTCCTCGTCCTCCAGCAGAAGCGAGAGCTCGTCCACAGACCACAGTCGCACGACCACTCCATCCACAGCTGTCAGTGTTGCACACTAGGTGTCCCATTATGGAACAGCTTGTGGTAAGCATCAGCAGGCTGTGTTGGAAATGAAGTGTTTGGGCGACAACAGACACACTGCGGAAGTTCTGGCCGAGTTCTTGCAGCAAGAAACTCAGTCATGGCTGGGCACTGTACATCTTGAGGCAGGCAAGGTAGTCAGCGATAACGGAAGGAATTTTATGGCTGCTATAGCCCTTTCACAACTGAAACACATTCCTTGCCTGGCTCACACCTTGAACCTGGTGGTGCAGTGCTTCCTGAAAAGTTATCCGGGGTTACCCGCCCTTCTCCTGAAGGCGCAAAGACTTTGCTCGCACATCCGCCGTTCGGCCGTACACTCCAGCCGTATGCAGAACCATCAGCGATCTTTGAATCTTCCCCAGCACCGCCTAAGAATCGTCATTGCAACAAGGTGGAACTCCACACTGCACATGCTTCAGAGACTGTGCGAACAGAGGCATGCTGTTATGTATTTGTGGGAGGATACAAATACATGGGCAGGCAGTTGGATGGCAGACATGGAGTTGCCAGGTGTGCAGTGGTCGAAGCTACAAGACCTGTGTCAAGTCCTTCAGTGTTTTGAGGAATGCACACGCCTGGTTAGTGCAGACGGTGCCATCATAAGCATGATCATCCCCCTAATGCGTCTGCTGATGCAAAGTTTGATGCACATAAAGGAGCAGGCATCTGCAGCCGAGGACGAGAGTAGCCTTGATGACAGTCAGCCATTGTCTGCTCAGGGAAGTCTTTTGGACGAGGTGGCGGACAAAGAGGAGGATGACGAGGAAGATGATGGGGATGAATATTTATGGGAGGAGGAAGCTTCTCGGGGGCAAAAGAAACTGGTGGCGTTGCAAGGTCAGGTACAGGGTTTTTGAGGGAGACAAGTGATGTTGATTTGCCAGAAAGTGCTCCTCAACCCAGCACAAGCAGTGACTTGTTACCTGGAACATTGGCCCACATGGCGGATTATGCCTTGCGGATCCTAAAAAGGGACCTGTTGTGAATTTGGATTCTGGGCTCCCCCGGTGGCTACTGGTGGAATTGAACTGGTGTCTTCATCTTCTCTGTTCACCTGTTCCCATCAAGATGTGGGAGTCGCTATATAACCTTGCTGCTCTGTTAGTTGCTTGCCGGTCAACAATGTTACCAGAAGCCTCTCTGTGCTTGTTCCTGCTCCTAGACAACTACTAGATAAGTTGGACTCTTGTCCATGTTTGTTTTTGCATTTTTGTTCCAGTTCACAGCTGTAGTTTCGTTACTGTGTCTGGAAAGCTCTTGTGAACAGGAATTGCCACTCTGGTGTTATGAGTTAATGCCAGAGTTTTAAAGTAATTTCTGGATGGTGTTTTGATAGGGTTTTCAGCTGACCATGAAAGTGTCCTTTCTGTCTTCTGCTATGTAGTAAGTGGACCTCAAATTTGCTAAACCTATTTTCATACTACGTTTGTTATTTCATCTTATTCACCGCCAATACATGTGGGGGGCCTCTGTCTCCTTTCGGGGTATTTCTCTAGAGGTGAGCTAGGACTAATATTTTCCTCTGCTAGCATTATTTAGTCCTCCGGCTGGTGCTGGGCATCTAGAATCAACGTAGGCATGCTACCCGGCCACTGCTAGTTGTGCGTTAGGTTTAGTTCATGGTCAGCTCAGTTCCCATCTTCCAAGAGCTAGTTCCTATATATGCTGATGCTATGTTCTCTTGCCATTGAGAACATGACAGTTTGACCGGCCCACTAAAGGGTTAAAATCCTTGGCTGAGAAAGGAGAGAAATAAGAAGTCTGCTGAGATTTTTTTTTTTTTTTTCTCCTTCTAATCTTTGAATGGCTCTGTGTCCACCTGTTTGTAATGGATCTTCAGAGTGTAACTGCAGGTTTGAATAATCTCGCCACGAAGGTACAAAATTTGCAAGACTTTGTTTGTCATGCACCTGTATCTGAGCCGAGAATTCCTTTGCCGGAATTTTTCTCGGGGAATAGATCTGGGTTTCAGAATTTTCGAAATAATTGCAAATTATTTTTGTCCCTGAAATTTCGCTCTGCCGGAGACCCTGCACAGCAGGTCAGGATTGTGATTTCCTTGCTCCGGGGCGACCCTCAAGACTGGGCTTTTTCATTGACACCAGGGGATCCTGCGTTGCTCAATGTGGATGCGTTTTTTCTGGCCTTGGGGTTGCTTTATGACGAACCTCATTTGGAGCTTCAGGCAGAAAAAACTTTGATGTCCCTATCTCAGGGGCAAGATGAAGCGGAAATTTACTGCCAAAGATTCCGTAAATGGTCTGTGCTTACTCAGTGGAATGAGTGCGCCCTGGCGGCGACTTTCAGAGAGGGTCTCTCTGATGCCATTAAGGATGTTATGGTGGGGTTCCCTGTGCCTGCGGGTCTGAATGAGTCCATGACAATGGCTATTCAGATCGATAGGCGTTTGCGGGAGCGCAAACCAGTGCACCATCTGGCGGTGTCCACTGAGAAGTCGCCAGAGAGTATGCAGTGTGATAGAATTCTGTCCCGAAGCGAGCGGCAGAATTTTAGACGGAAAAATGGGTTGTGTTTCTATTGTGGTGATTCTACTCATGTTATATCAGCATGCTCTAAGCGCACTAAAAAGCTTGATAAATCTGTTTCCATTTGCACCTTACCGTCTAAGTTTATTCTATCTGTGACCCTGATTTGCTCTTTGTCATCTATTACCACGGACGCCTATGTCGACTCTGGCGCCGCTTTGAGTCTTATGGATTGGTCCTTTGCCAAACGCTGTGGGTATGATTTAGAGCCTTTGGAGACTCCTATTCCTCTGAAGGGGATTGACTCCACCCCATTGGCTAATAATAAACCACAATACTGGACACAAGTAACTATGCGTATTAATCCGGATCACCAGGAGATTATTCGCTTTCTGGTGCTGTATAATCTACATGATGATTTGGTGCTAGGATTGCCTTGGCTGCAATCTCACAACCCAGTCCTCGACTGGAGAGCTATGTCTGTGTTGAGCTGGGGATGTAAGGGGGCTCATGGGGATGTACCTGTGGTTTCCATTTCATCATCTATTCCCTCTGAAATTCCTGAGTTCCTGTCTGACTATCGTGACGTCTTTGAAGAATCCAAGCTTGGTTCGTTACCTCCGCACCGAGAGTGCGATTGTGCCATAGATTTAATCCCGGGTAGTAAATACCCAAAGGGTCGTTTGTTTAATCTGTCTGTGCCTGAACATGCTGCTATGCGAGAATATATAAAGGAGTCCTTGGAAAAGGGACATATTCGTCCATCGTCATCTCCCTTAGGAGCCGGTTTTTTCTTTGTGTCAAAAAAAGACGGCTCTTTGAGACCATGTATCGATTATCGGCTTTTGAACAAAATCACTGTTAAATATCAATACCCATTGCCGTTGCTGACTGATTTGTTTGCTCGCATAAAGGGGGCCAAGTGGTTCTCTAAGATTGACCTTCGTGGGGCGTATAATTTGGTGCGAATCAGGCAGGGGGATGAGTGGAAAACCGCATTTAATACGCCCGAGGGCCACTTTGAGTATTTAGTGATGCCTTTTGGTCTTTCAAATGCTCCGTCAGTTTTCCAGTCCTTTATGCATGATATTTTTCGCGATTATTTGGATAAATTTATGATTGTGTATCTGGATGATATTCTGATTTTTTCGGATGACTGGGACTCTCATGTCCAGCAAGTCAGGAGGGTTTTCCAGGTTTTGCGGTCTAATTCTTTGTGTGTGAAGGGTTCTAAGTGTGTTTTTGGGGTACAGAGGATTTCCTTTTTGGGATATATTTTTTCTCCCTCTTCCATTGAAATGGATCCTGTCAAGGTTCAAGCTATTTGTGATTGGACGCAGCCCTCTTCTCTTAAGAGTCTTCAGAAATTTTTGGGCTTTGCTAACTTTTATCGTCGATTTATTGCTGGTTTTTCGGATATTGCTAAGCCATTGACCGATTTGACTAAGAAGGGTGCTGATGTTGCTGATTGGTCCCCTGACGCTGTGGAGGCCTTTCGGGAGCTTAAGCGCCGTTTTTCCTCTGCCCCTGTGTTGCGTCAGCCTGATGTTGCTCTACCTTTTCAGGTTGAGGTCGACGCTTCTGAGATCGGAGCTGGGGCAGTGTTGTCGCAGAAAAGTTCTGACTGCTCCGTGATGAGGCCTTGTGCCTTCTTTTCCCGTAAATTTTCGCCCGCTGAGCGGAATTATGATGTTGGGAATCGGGAGCTTTTGGCCATGAAGTGGGCTTTTGAGGAGTGGCGCCATTGGCTTGAGGGGGCCAGACATCAGGTGGTGGTATTGACTGACCACAAAAATTTGATTTATCTTGAGACCGCCAGGCGCCTGAATCCTAGACAGGCGCGCTGGTCATTATTTTTCTCTCGGTTTAATTTTGTGGTGTCATACCTACCGGGTTCTAAGAATGTTAAGGCGGATGCCCTTTCTAGGAGTTTTGAGCCTGACTCGCCTGGTAACTCTGAGCCCACAGGTATCCTTAAGGATGGAGTGGTATTGTCAGCCGTTTCTCCAGACCTGCGGCGGGCCTTGCAGGAGTTTCAGGCGGATAGACCGGATCGTTGCCCACCTGATAAACTGTTTGTTCCTGATGATTGGACCAGTAGAGTCATCTCTGAGGTTCATTCTTCTGCGTTGGCAGGTCATCCTGGCATTTTTGGTACCAGGGATTTGGTGGCAAGGTCCTTCTGGTGGCCTTCCCTGTCACGAGATGTGCGAGGCTTTGTGCAGTCTTGTGACGTTTGTGCTCGGGCCAAGCCTTGTTGTTCTCGGGCTAGTGGATTATTGTTGCCCTTGCCTATTCCTAAGAGGCCTTGGACGCACATCTCGATGGATTTTATTTCAGATCTGCCTGTTTCTCAGAAGATGTCTGTCATCTGGGTGGTGTGTGACCGTTTCTCTAAGATGGTCCATTTGGTTCCTCTGCCCAAGTTGCCTTCTTCTTCCGAGTTGGTTCCTCTGTTTTTTCAAAATGTTGTTCGTTTGCATGGTATTCCTGAGAATATCATTTCTGACAGAGGGACCCAATTCGTGTCTAGATTTTGGCGGGCATTCTGTGCTAGGATGGGCATAGATTTATCTTTTTCGTCCGCTTTCCATCCTCAGACGAATGGCCAGACCGAGCGGACTAATCAGACCCTGGAGACATATCTGAGGTGTTTTGTGTCTGCTGACCAGGATGATTGGGTTGCTTTTTTGCCATTGGCAGAGTTCGCTCTCAATAATCGGGCCAGCTCTGCCACTTTGGTGTCCCCGTTTTTCTGTAATTCGGGGTTTCATCCTCGTTTTTCCTCTGGTCAGGTGGAATCTTCGGATTGTCCTGGAGTGGATGCTGTGGTGGAGAGATTGCATCAGATCTGGGGGCAGGTGGTGGACAATTTGAGGTTGTCCCAGGAGAAGACTCAGCTTTTTGCCAACCGCCACCGTCGTGTTGGTCCTCGGCTTTGTGTTGGGGATTTGGTGTGGTTGTCTTCTCGTTTTGTCCCTATGAGGGTCTCTTCTCCTAAGTTTAAGCCTCGGTTCATCGGCCCGTATAAGATATTGGAGATTCTTAACCCTGTTTCCTTCCGTTTGGACCTCCCTGCATCCTTTTCTATTCATAACGTTTTTCATCGGTCATTATTGCGCAGGTATGAGGTACCGGTTGTGCCTTCCGTTGAGCCTCCTGCTCCGGTGTTGGTTGAGGGTGAGTTGGAGTACGTTGTGGAGAAAATCTTAGACTCTCGTGTTTCCAGACGGAGACTCCAGTATCTGGTCAAGTGGAAGGGATACGGCCAGGAGGATAATTCTTGGGTGAATGCATCTGATGTTCATGCCTCTGATTTGGTTCGTGCCTTTCATAGGGCCCATCCTGATCGCCCTGGTGGTTCTGGTGAGGGTTCGGTGCCCCCTCCTTGAGGGGGGGGTACTGTTGTGAATTTGGATTCTGGGCTCCCCCGGTGGCTACTGGTGGAATTGAACTGGTGTCTTCATCTTCTCTGTTCACCTGTTCCCATCAAGATGTGGGAGTCGCTATATAACCTTGCTGCTCTGTTAGTTGCTTGCCGGTCAACAATGTTACCAGAAGCCTCTCTGTGCTTGTTCCTGCTCCTAGACAACTACTAGATAAGTTGGACTCTTGTCCATGTTTGTTTTTGCATTTTTGTTCCAGTTCACAGCTGTAGTTTCGTTACTGTGTCTGGAAAGCTCTTGTGAACAGGAATTGCCACTCTGGTGTTATGAGTTAATGCCAGAGTTTTAAAGTAATTTCTGGATGGTGTTTTGATAGGGTTTTCAGCTGACCATGAAAGTGTCCTTTCTGTCTTCTGCTATGTAGTAAGTGGACCTCAAATTTGCTAAACCTATTTTCATACTACGTTTGTTATTTCATCTTATTCACCGCCAATACATGTGGGGGGCCTCTGTCTCCTTTCGGGGTATTTCTCTAGAGGTGAGCTAGGACTAATATTTTCCTCTGCTAGCATTATTTAGTCCTCCGGCTGGTGCTGGGCATCTAGAATCAACGTAGGCATGCTACCCGGCCACTGCTAGTTGTGCGTTAGGTTTAGTTCATGGTCAGCTCAGTTCCCATCTTCCAAGAGCTAGTTCCTATATATGCTGATGCTATGTTCTCTTGCCATTGAGAACATGACAGGGACCCCCACATTATCAAAATGATGACCGATGACGATTACTGGTTGGCCTGCCTCCTGGATCCACACTATAAAGTGAAATTACAAAATATCATGCCACATGAGAACCTTGAGCAAATATTGGCTACCAAACAAGCAACTCTTGTAGACCGCTTGGTTCAGGCATTCCCAGCACACAGCGGCAGTGATGGTTCTCACACGAGCTGTAGGGGGAAACATGGCAGAGGTGTTAGAGGTGCACAAATCAGAACTGGCATTGGACAGAGAGGTTTTATGAACAGGTTGTGGAGAGATTTCGCAATGACCGCAGACACAACAGGTACTGCAGCATCAATTTAAAGTGACAGGAGACAACATTTGTCCTGTATGGTTACTAACAATTTTTCCTCCCTTATCGATGTTCTCCCTCACACGTCATTCCCATTTGATTACTGGGCATCTAAAATAGACACCTGGCCTGAGTTGGCAGAATATGCATTACAGGAGCTTGCTTGCCCAGCTGCTGGTGTGCTATCAGAAAGTGTATTCAGTGCTGCTGGTTCAATACTGACAAAATGTTGATGATCTAACCTTCATTAAAATGAACCAATCATGGATTTCTAATTATTTTGCCCCACCTTTCCCTGCTGACACCTAGCTTTCCTGTAAAAAGGTCTTGCTTTTGGTCTCGTCTTACTGACTGCTCCAATTTCTCCATTTGCAGCTGCTGTATGTCCACCATATGCCATTTTTACACCTCCCTAAATGGGCTGATTTGGCCCACGGGGCCGTGGTCACCACTTGGCGCAAGCACCCGTGCGAGTGCCGTTTGGCTGAACAAGTGGGTGTGTGTCATGAATCTCCAATGGCTAGGGATAGCACAGGACAAGCAAGGTACAAAATAATAACGGACGAGCTCTAGGGTGATGGAACCTGGGCTGACCGCTGCCCTACGCCTGACAAACGCAACTAGAGATAGCCAGGGAGCGTGCCTACGTTGGTTCTAGATGCCACGCACCAGCCTAAGAGCTAACTAGTACTGCAGAGAAAATAAGACCTCACTTGCCTCCAGAGGAATGAACCCCAAAAGATATAGTTGCCCCCTCACATGTATTGACGGTGAAATGAGAGGAAGGCACACACATAGAGATGATATATATAGCTTTAGCAAATTGAGGCCCGCTGTAAACTAGAAAGCAGAAAGATACAAAAGGGGACTGAGCGGTCAGCAAAAAACCCTAATAAAAAAAAAACCATCCTGAGATTACAAGAACCCATGTGCCAACTCATGGCACATGGGGAGAACCTCAGTCCACTAGAGCTACCAGCTAGCATAGAGACATAATAAGCAAGCTGGACAAAAAAAAAAAACCAAACAACTGAAAATCAGCACTTAGCTTATCCTGAAAGATCTGGGAGCAGGTAGGCAGGAACCAAACAGAGCACATCTGAATACATTGATAGCCGGCAAGGGAATGACAGAAAGGCCAGGTAAAATAGGAAACACCCAGCCTCTGATGGACAGGTGGAAACCAAAGGCCGCAACCCACCAAAGTCACCCAGTACCAGCAGTAACCACCAGAGGGAGCCCACAAACAGAATCCACAACAGTACCCCCCCCTTGAGGAGGGGTCACCGAACCCTCACGAGAACCCCCAGGGCGATCAGGGTGAGCTCTATGGAAGGCGCGGACCAAATCAGTCGCATGAACATCGGAGGCGACCACCCAGGAATTATCCTCCTGACCATAACCCTTCCACTTAACCAAATACTGGAGTTTGCGTCTGGACACACGAGAATCCAAGATCTTCTCAACAACATACTCCAATTCTCCCTCCACCAGCACCGGAGCAGGAGGCTCAACCGAAGGAACAACGGGCACCTCATACCTCCGCAACAACGACCGATGGAACACATTATGAATAGCAAACGATGCTGGGAGATCCAAACGAAAAGATACAGGGTTAAGAATCTCCGAGATCCTATAAGGACCGATGAACCGAGGCTTGAACTTAGGAGAAGAGACCTTCATAGGGACAAAACGAGAAGACAACCACACCAGATCCCCAACAAGAAGTCGGGGACCCACGCGGCGACGGCGATTAGCAAACTGCTGAGTCTTCTCCTGAGATAACTTCAAATTGTCCACCACCTGATTCCAAATCTGATGTAGCCTGTCCACCACCTCGTCCACTCCAGGACAATCCGAAGACTCCACCTGACCAGAGGAAAAACGAGGATGAAACCCCGAATTACAAAAAAAAGGAGAGACCAACGTGGCAGAACTAGCCCGATTATTAAGAGCAAATTCGGCCAGTGGCAAAAAGGCAACCCAGTCATCCTGATCAGCAGAAACAAAACACCTCAAATAAGTCTCCAAGGTCTGATTAGTTCGCTCCGTCTGGCCATTCGTCTGAGGATGGAATGCAGACGAGAAAGACAAATCAATGCCCATCTTGGCACAAAACGTCCGCCAAAATCTAGACACAAACTGGGATCCCCTGTCAGAAACGATATTCTCCGGAATCCCATGCAAACGAACCACATTCTGAAAAAATAAAGGGACCAACTCAGAGGAGGAGGGCAACTTAGGCAAGGGCACCAAATGAACCATCTTAGAAAAGCGGTCACACACAACCCAGATAACGGACATTTTCTGTGAAAACGGGAGATCAGAAATAAAATCCATGGAAATGTGCGTCCAAGGCCTCTTCGGGATGGGCAAGGATAACAACAACCCACTGGCCCGAGAACAGCAAGGCTTAGCTCGAGCACACACTTCACAAGACTGCACAAAGGTACGCACATCCCTAGACAAGGAAGGCCACCAAAAAGACCTGGCCACCAAGTCTCTAGTACCAAATATTTCAGGATGACCAGCCAACACAGAAGAATGGACCTCGGAGATGACTCTACTGGTCCAATCATCCGGGACAAACAGTCTTTCTGGGGGACAACGATCCAGTTTATCCACCTGAAACTCCTGCAATGCACGTCGCAAGTCTGGGGATACGGCGGACAATATTACCCCATCCCTAAGGATACCAGTAGGCCCAGAGTCTCCAGGAGAGTCAGGCACAAAACTCCTGGAAAGAGCATCTGCCTTCACATTCTTTGAACCTGGCAGGTATGAAACCACGAAATTGAAACGAGAAAAAAACAACGACCAACGAGCCTGTCTAGGATTCAAACGCCTGGCAGACTCAAGGTAAATGAGATTCTTGTGATCAGTCAAGACCACCACACGATGTTTAGCACCCTCAAGCCAATGACGCCACTCCTCAAATGCCCACTTCATGGCCAAAAGCTCCCGATTACCCACATCATAATTGCGCTCGGCGGGCGAGAATTTTCTGGAGAAGAATGCACATGGCTTCATCACCGAGCCATTAGAACTTCTCTGTGACAAAACCGCCCCCGCTCCAATCTCGGAAGCATCAACCTCAACCTGAAAAGGAAGTGAAACATCTGGTTGACACAACACAGGAGCAGAAGAAAACCGGCGCTTAAGTTCCCGAAAGGCCTCCACAGCCGCAGGAGACCAATCAGCAACATCAGCACCCTTTTTAGTCAAATCAGTCAAAGGTTTAACAATGCTGGAAAAATTAGCAATGAACCGACGATAAAAATTTGCAAACCCCAAGAACTTCTGAAGGCTCTTAACAGATGTAGGTTGTGTCCAGTCACAAATAGCCTGAACCTTGACGGGATCCATCTCAATAGTAGAAGGAGAAAAAATGTACCCCAAAAAAGAAATCTTCTGGACTCCGAAGAGACACTTTGAGCCCTTCACAAACAGAGAATTGGCCCGCAGAACCTGAAACACCTTCCTGACCTGTAGAACATGAGACTCCCAGTCATCAGAAAACACCAAAATATCATCCAAATACACAATCATAAACTTATCCAGATATTCACGGAAAATATTGTGCATAAAGGATTGAAAGACTGACGGAGCATTGGAGAGTCCAAAAGGCATTACCAAATACTCAAAATGGCCCTCAGGCGTATTAAATGCGGTTTTCCACTCATCACCCTGTTTTATCCGCACCAGATTATACGCACCGCGAAGATCTATCTTAGTGAACCACCTGGCCCCCTTAATGCGAGCAAACAAATCAGTTAATAATGGCAATGGATACTGATATTTGACTGTAATCTTATTCAGAAGGCGATAATCTATACAAGGCCTCAGGGAACCATCTTTTTTTGCCACGAAAAAAAAACCTGCTCCCAGAGGGGACGAAGATGGACGAATATGTCCCTTTTCCAAGGACTCCTTAATATAATTCCGCATAGCAGTATGCTCTGGTAGTGACAGATTAAATAAACGACCCTTAGGGAACTTACTGCCAGGAATCAATTCTATAGCACAGTCACACTCTCTATGAGGAGGGAGCGAATTGAGCTTAGGCTCCTCAAAAACATCCCTATAGTCAGACAAAAACGCAGGGATCTCAGAAGGAGTAGATGAAGCGATTGAAATCGGAGGTGCATCACCATGAACCCCCTGACATCCCCAGCTTAACACAGACATTGTTTTCCAGTCCAGGACAGGATTATGAGTTTGTAACCATGGCAGACCAAGCACTAGTACATCATGTAAATTATACAGTACAAGGAAGCGAATCACCTCCTGATGAACGGGAGTCATGCGCATGGTCACTTGTGTCCAGTACTGCGGTTTATTCATAGCCAATGGTGTAGAGTCAATTCCCTTCAGAGGAATAGGAACTTCCAGAGGCTCCAGACGAAAACCGCAGCGTTTAGCAAATGACCAATCCATAAGACTCAGGGCAGCGCCCGAATCCACATAGGCATCGACGGAAATGGAAGACAGTGAAAAAATCAGAGTCACAGACAAAATGAACTTAGGCTGCAGAGTACCAATGGCAAAAGATTTATCAACCCTTTTTGTGCGTTTAGAGCATGCTGATATAACATGAGCTGAATCACCACAATAAAAACACAATCCATTTTTCCGCCTATAACTTTGCCGTTCACTTCTGGACTGAATTCTATCACATTGCATAGTCTCAGGTGCCTGTTCAGAAGACACCGCCAACTGGTGCACGGGTTTGCGCTCCCGTAAACGCCGATCAATCTGAATGGCCATAGCCATAGACTCATTCAGACCTGTAGGCGTAGGGAACCCCACCATAATATCCTTAATGGCCTCTGAAAGACCATTTCTGAAGTTTGCAGCCAGGGCGCACTCATTCCACTGAGTAAGCACCGACCATTTCCGAAATTTTTGACAATATATTTCCGCTTCATCATGCCCCTGAGAGAGGGCTAATAAAGCCTTTTCAGCCTGAATCTCCAGGTTAGGTTCCTCATAGAGCAATCCCAATGCCAGAAAAAAACGCATCCACACTGAGCAATGCAGGATCCCCTGGTGCCAATGCAAATGCCCAATTCTGAGGGTCGCCCCGCAGGAAAGATATTACAATCTTGACCTGTTGAGCAGGGTCTCCAGAGGAGCGAGATTTTAAAGAAAGAAACAATTTGCAATTGTTCCTGAAATTCAGGAAGGTAGATCTATCTCCAGAAAAGAAGTCTGGAATAGGTTATTCTAGGTTCAGACATGGGAGCGTGAACAACAAAATCCTGTATGTTTTGAACTTTTGCCGCGAGATTACTCAGGCTGGAAGCCAAACTCTGGACATCCATGTTAAACAGCTAAGATCAGAGCCATTCAAGGGTTAAGAGGAGGTAAAAAACAGCTAGACAGCAATTAAGGGCTAGGCAGCAAAACTCTGAAAGGAAAAAAAAAAAAATTTCCCTTAAACACTTCTTTTTCTCCTGCTTCAGCCCAAACAATTAACACTTTGTGGGCCGGCTATACTGTCATGAATCCCCAATGGCTAGGGATAGCACAGGACAAGCAAGGTACAAAATAATAACGGACGAGCTCTAGGGTGATGGAACCTGGGCTCACCGCTGCCCTACGCCTGACAAACGCAACTAGAGATAGCCAGGGAGCGTGCCTACGTTGGTTCTAGACGCCACGCACCAGCCTAAGAGCTAACTAGTACTGCAGAGAAAATAAGACCTCACTTGCCTCCAGAGGAATGAACCCCAAAAGATATAGTTGCCCCCTCACATGTATTGACGGTGAAATGAGAGGAAGGCACACACATAGAGATGATATATATAGCTTTAGCAAATTGAGGCCCGCTGTAAACTAGAAAGCAGAAAGATACAAAAGGGGACTGAGCGGTCAGCAAAAAACCCTAATCAAAAAAAAAACATCCTGAGATTACAAGAACCCATGTGCCAACTCATGGCACATGGGGAGAACCTCAGTCCAGTAGAGCTACCAGCTAGCATAGAGACATAATAAGCAAGCTGGACAAAAAAAAAAACCAAACAACTGAAAATCAGCACTTAGCTTATCCTGAAAGATCTGGGAGCAGGTAGGCAGGAACCAAACAGAGCACATCTGAATACATTGATAGCCGGCAAGGGAATGACAGAAAGGCCAGGTAAAATAGGAAACACCCAGCCTCTGATGGACAGGTGGAAACCAAAGGCCGCAACCCACCAAAGTCACCCAGTACCAGCAGTAACCACCAGAGGGAGCCCACAAACAGAATCCACAACAGGTGTGCCCACTTTTGGGCGATGGCACTGGCACAGGGTCCCTCATAGTACAATGAAGTGTCTCTGGCGGTGGTGGTGCACACCCAACATCAGACACACCGTCGTAACATGAGGGGCCCTGGGCCAGTACCGCCGCCCACGAGAGAGTGTTCCTCCCCAACTCAAACAGTGCTCTACCACTTGCAAAATTACCTCTCACTGCTCCACCACCACACCAATGCTGCCTGTGTACCCCTGTAGCCTATTTAAACCTGCATAGAGCCTGCTTTTTTATTTTAGGCCTAGGAAGTCTGTTTGCGGTCCCTCCTTGCAATCGGCCTCCGCTGACCACACCAATGCTGCCTGTGTACACCTGTAGCCTATTTAAACCTGCGTAGAGCCTGCTTTTTTATTTTAGGCCTAGGAAGTCTGTTTGCGGTCCCTCCTTGCAATCGGCCTCCGCTGACCACACCAATGCTGCTGCCTGTGTACACCTGTAGCCTATTTAAAACTGCATAGAGCCTGCTCTTTTATTTTAGGCCTAGGAAGTCTGTCTGCGGTCCCTCCTTGCAATCGTCCTCCGCTGACCACACCAATGCTGCCTGCGTACCCCTGTAGCCTATTTAAACCTGCGTAGAGCCTGCTTTTTTATTTTAGGCCTAGGAAGTCTGTTTGCGGTCCCTCCTTGCAATTGGCCTCCGCTGACCACACCAATGCTGCTGCCTGTGTACACCTGTAGCCTATTTAAACCTGCATAGAGCCTGCTTTTTTATTTTAGGCCTAGGAAGTCTGTTTGCGGTCCCTCCTTGCAATCGGCCTCCGCTGACCACACCAATGCTGCCTGTGTACCCCTGTAGCCTATTTAAAACTGCATAAAGCCTGCTTTTTTATTTTAGGCCTAGGAAGTCTGTCTGCGGTCCCTCCTTGCAATCGTCCTCCGCTGACCACACCAATGCTACCTGTGTACCCCTGTAGCCTATTTAAACCTGCATAGAGCCTGCTTTTTCATTTTAGGCCTAGGAAGTCTGTCTGCGGTCCCTGCTTGCAATCGTCCTCCGCTGACCACACCAATGGTGCCTATGTACCCCTGTAGTCTATTTAAACCTGCATAGAGCCTGATTTTTTATTTTAGGCCTAGGAAGTCTGTATGCGGTCCCTCCTTGCAATCGTCCTCCGCTGACCACACCAATGCTGCCTGTGTACCCCTGTAAACAATTTAAAACTGCATAGAGCCAACTTTTTTATTTAACACATACTACCTTTGTCTGTCTGCCCCACTCAATACTGCTGTCCTCCACTGAAAAAGCTGAGCTTCAATCTTCAGGCTTTCGGCCTGTATTTAGAATGTTAAACTGCATTTGGGCTACTAGTTTGGGTGGGCCTAGTAACGGTGTCTGCCGCTCCTGGGTTTTCTCCTGTTTGGTTTTCTTGAGCTTCAATCTTCAGGCTTTCGGCCTATATTTTTAATATTAAACTGCATTGGGCCTACTAGTGTGGTTGGGCCCTACTAACGGTGTCTGCCGCTCCTGGGTTTTCTAATCCACTGAACAAAGCAATGCCGCCTGGTTAGTCCTGTTACCAGTTTTGAACTGCATTTAGCCCACTTTATTATTTGGGCCTATATCTGTGTTTCCTCCTCATCCTGCCCATTGCCCAGCCAGTGCTAGATGAGTCTGCTGGTACATTGACCCAGACCACTACATTCTCCTTGCACGCTACACAGCCAGAATCTGACCCTGCTGAAAGTCAGGTTCCCCTTCGCGCATACTATACCACCTTACACGGGGACAAAGAGGAAGGTGCAGATGAAAGTGCAGGTTCCTTCATCAGGTGGGGAGGCATACTCATTGGCGATGTCACTGGCACAGGGCCCCTCATTGTATGCAAAAGTGTCACTGCCGGTGGGAGGCTCCCCCGCCGTGCAAACACACCGCCATACTTTGAGGGGCCCTGTGCCAGTGCCAATGCGAATGAGTGGGCCCCCCCTGCTTGTTCAGGATCACAGCACTTGCAAAGTTGAAATACTTACCTCTGCCTGCTCCATCGCTGTGACGTAGTCAACGTTTCCTGGGCCCACTAAAAACTTGAACCAGCCCTACCCCCCACAACTTTAGCCAAATGACCCCCAATTTCCAAT
The DNA here is from genome assembly GCF_051348905.1 of Ranitomeya variabilis. NCBI lineage: Eukaryota > Metazoa > Chordata > Amphibia > Anura > Dendrobatidae > Ranitomeya > Ranitomeya variabilis. The sequence goes on from NC_135234.1 coordinate 223,438,095, forward strand.
GCCTAACTATTATTATAAAGTTAATTAAGATTGACAAGCTTCAGTAACAAGAATGGATGTTTTTGCCATTAAAATGGGCACTGTAGGTGATTTCCTGGCCTCCACTCACTGCCGACTATGCTTCCCCATTGACTTGCATTGGGTTTCGTGCTTCGGTCGATCCCCGACTTTTCACGATAATCGTCCGATTTCACTCGACTCCCGCGAAACCCGACTCGATCTTAAAAAAGTAAACAACACAAACACAGAGCCGAGAACAGAAAAAAGCGGCACTCACCAATGTCAGCGCAGTGATGTTCTTTAATGTGTCATATTTGTTAAAATACAACAGCAAGTTGTAGGCGATGAGGGTGCGGGGAGGGTGAACTGGACGTCGGCCGTTTCATGCAATCAGCGCTTCCATGGGTCCAGGTGAGTTAAGATTATGTCACTCCCTTTATACGAGGGCTGGACTTACACATTGTTACTGACATCATGAGTGAATTGCAAAAATGAGGAAGTGAATACAGCCCCTGATGGCGATTCCATTGCCATGGATTGTGAACCCTTTAAAGGGGGTATTCAATCCAATTTTATACCGCCTGCAGGATCAGGGAGTGTGATAGACGCGTTTCAAAATGCAGTATTAAAAGACGTGGAAGAGTTATTATACCCCAAAATTGTGAAAAATGTATCTGCAGGTGAACAAAAGGCTTTACGAGAAATGAAAACATGGGAGGATGTTGTAATAAGGAAAGCAGATAAAGGAGGGAACTTAGTCATCATGGATAGGGAGTATTATATCAGTGAGGCTCTTTTACAACTGAATGATAAGGAGACGTATTTGCCCCTTGAATGCAATCCAACAGGGAAATATAGGGAAAAACTCAGAGTCTTATTAAAAAAAATTGTTGAAAGGGGTATTTTGAGAAAAAATAGAGCTGAGAAGCTCCTCCCAGAACATCCAAATATTTCTCATTGGTATAGCATCCCCAAAATCCACAAATGTGCGGAACGTCCTCCGGTCCGCCCAATTATTTCGGGAAAAAATTCACTCACGGAACCCCTTTCCCAGTTTCTAGACTGGTTGTTAAAACCACTTCTGAAAAAAATACCTTCTTTTGTGAAAGATAGTGGTGATTTCCTAGTGGCTCTAAAAGGCATAGATTGGCAAGAGAGTTTTTCTCTAGCGTCGATAGATATAGTAAACCTATATACAAGAATCCTGCAAAAACAGGGAATAGCAGCAATAGAGAAGATCTTGCATAACACGGGAAGAGACATGGGTTTTATATCTTTTGTTCTTGAAAGCCTTCAGTTTGTGTTATCTCACAATGCATTTAAATTCATTGATAAGTGGTACCTGCAAAAGACAGGTACCGCTATGGGCACACCGGTAGCATGTGTTTTTTCTAACTTATTTTTGGCTGCGTTTGAGGAAAAATACATCACCTCAATAAATAACCCATTCTTGAAACATATTCGGACATATTTGCATTTTGTCGATGATATTTTTATAATTTGGGACGGCACGGAGCTAGATTTTAATAACTTTGTCACCAGCTTAAACGTAACCAATAATGAGAACATGCGGTTCACGTCCTGTTTCGGACAAAACTCTCTAGAGTTCCTTGATGTTAAAATTGAGATCCAAGATGGCCAAATCAATACTAAAGTGTTTAGGAAGGAGACGGCGACTAACAATGTGCTTCACTTTAATAGCGCACACCCAGTACACACTAAGAAAAGCATCCCGTACAGTCAAATGGTCAGACTCCGAAAAATTAACAACAATAATGAGACCTACAAGGAACAACTTGTGGAATAAAAAAATTGTTTTATTAGTAGAATCTATCCATTAAAAATTTTAAATGAGGCAGAAAAACGTGCGGAAAAATTATCACAAAATGATGTACTGATGAGAAAGAAAAGAAAGCACAATTTAAAAGGAGAAAAAAATAAGGTCCACAGATTTATATTCAGTTTCATTCATAGTCCTGTGGATAAGCAGATTTATGCCGCCATCAGAAAAAATTGGCACATCCTCCAAAGCGATAAAGATTTATCGGGTGTCACTGCGCTTAATCCTCAATTCACTTATAAGCGTACAAAAAATCTGGGCGATATGCTTGTCCACAATCGATTACTCCCTATTCATAATAACTGGTTAAAAAGGGATGTACCAAAAGGCAATTTCAAATGTGGCAACCTGTAGGTTTTGCCACCTACATATGCTAGATAATCCCATAAGAGTAGGAGGGATTAATCACAGAATCACTGATTTCATCTCATGTAAAAGCAAATTTGTTGTTTATGTTATATTCTGTCCGTGTAATTATTTTTATATCGGAAAAACCATTCGTCCATTAGTAACGAGATTCCATGAACACTATAATTTGGTGATATCCGGCAAAGGTTCCATGCGACTTATTAATCATATGCAGGAGAAACATCACGGCAACCCTGAATTAATGTGGTTTGCCGGACTACAAATGGTTAAATATCCTCCCCATGGAGGGAATCATGATAGACTCCTGTTGCAAGAAGAAGCTAGATGGATAATAAAAGCTGGAGCCCAAGGACCAATTGGTCTTAATGAGAAATTAGATATGGCTATTTTCTTATAATTATAGTGTTCTGGGATTTGCGGTTAGCTTATTGTACTGAATGTTACTGACTTGTACTGTATTCTATTTGGTTTTTAACCTTTTTTTTGTAATTCACTCATGATGTCAGTAACAATGTGTAAGTCCAGCCCTTGTATAAAGGGAGTGACATGATCTTAACTCACATGGACCCGTGGAAGCGCTGATTGCGTGAAACGGCCGTCGTCCAGTTCACCCTCCCCGCACCCTCATCGCCTACAACCTGCTGTTGTATTTTAACAAATATGACACATTAAAGAACATCACTGCGCTGACATTGGTGAGTGCCGCTTTTTTCTGTTCTCGGCTCTGTGTTTGTGTTGCATGCTTTTGTATTTTTGAATGCTGAGCACCACTTTGCAGTTACAATTTACACTGCATGCTGTGGGTCTGAAAAGGGTTACATACATCCGCTCCATTATAGTATTGTGCGTCCTGGTGCCATTCACTCAAGTTTGTTCTTAAAAAAGTAAAAGTCGCTCAACCCTATTCAGAAGCATTGTTGAAGCCAGAAATTATGTGCTCGAGTGAAGACACAGCATGCAACTGCAGGAAGGAGAGGCCCTGAAGAATAGAAGGCATACAGTGGGCACCTGTGCCTGGAAAGGTGAGTAGTAAAGTTCTTTTTTAACCTTTTTCAAGCACTCTACAGTTTAGCAAAATAATACCTGTAGTTGGCCGCTATTTTATTGAATTTGTGTATTATAGAGTATAGAAAATGTTGAAATATTTGATTAGAATTCAATTCAATTCTAATAAATTCACCCAGCTCTCCTTTAATTTAAAAAGAAAGCTAAAGCTCAAATAAAAAGATACTGAAGTAGGAAACAATATGTATCAGGTAGTAAATAGTGTTGTTATAGTGTAAAATTTAAGTGTGAGGTAGGAATATCTTTCTGTATGCATTTCAAGCTATTTATTGTCAGTCATAAAGAGTAAAATGTAAGAGATCTCTATACATAGCTGTGGCTATATGAGGGCCCCAAATATGTTGTGGGGCCAGACAAAATAAATGCCCACTATTGTAAATGGCTTCTGTCTCTCTAGGGTTCACCTTCTAAAGTGTTACCTAAATGTGTTTCAGAAGGATCACAGTGCAAGTTATATGATTTAACAAAGTCTTGTATAATGCAAAATCTGCAAATTCCTTCATTTATTCTATTATTTTTAATGGTGACAAATACAAAAGAGCACCTCAGTGACGGATTATGTTTAAAAAAAAGAATTCACATAACCTATGAATTTTAGAGACTAGATTGTTTCAATAGCATATCTGCGACAAGGCCACAGTTCTTTCAAGCAGGACTTCTCTAGTGGGGCGACACTATATCGGCATTTCACACTCTCTTAAGTCATTTTCATGGTCATTTGAAATTTAATAAGCAAAGTCATTACCTTGGGTAATTAGGCGGCACCGTGAAGGCCATGGTTCAGCAGAAAGATGTTACCACAAAATCTCTAATAAAAAGCAGTAACACCATCTCATGGAAACGTTTTACTCTGTCACCTCATGATGCATGATACTTTGATATATTTCAGAATTTAGATACATTGTCATTTTGTGGGTTTTGTCACGATCGTGTTTCTCAGAAGCACATCCTACACTTCTGTAAAGAAAATGTCCTTACAATGAGCTTCACTTCTATGCATCTTCTTAACCTCTGTTCTTCCATTTGTACACCTTTCTTTACAAAGCAAACTGGGTCATCATACTCAATGAATATCATGACTAGAGATGAGCAAATATTTCAATATTTGGTTCAGATTACGATCACCAAATTTGCAATATTCGCCTATAAATTTGATGAATATACGCCGAACATAACCGAATGCCATTCATGTCAATGGGAGGCAAAAATAAACACATGCGCAACACCTTATAACGGCCCTAAATGCTGCCAAAACACATCAAATGAGGGACAGACACCAGGAAAGTGGCCTCAAATCACCCACAGTACAAATTGTAGCATGGCACTGCAGTAATCAGGCATGAAAAATCAGAGTCTAGATCAGCATTTACAGCTTTTAATTGAACGTCACAATAAGATGAGGTGGGTGAGGGATCCGTGTAGGCCTCCTTTGCTGGGAGCCCTGATACAACATGCAACACCTCTACCTGCTGTCATGCAGAGCCACACTCAGGTGGCACAAATATCAGTTCCGTAGACTACCACTGCCAGAAAAAATTAAGGATAGCAACACAGGTAGTTGAGTACAAAGTAATGGAGACCTGATGGTTTCAGAGGCCTACTGCTACAGGCAACATGCGTGAAGGAGACCCAACCAAGAGTCTACACATTTTCAAAAAATAATGACAGACACTACCAAAGTGGCATCAATTTCACCACAGTAGAAATAGTATAATAGGGACTGACAGATTTTCCACTACACCCAATCCAGCAGATGGACACCTACCCAGGAGTGTTCACATTTAAACAAATGAGGGCTTTACACCATAGAAGTGGCATAAATTTCATGAAAGTAGAAATTGTATAATAGGGACTGATGGGTCTTCCACTGCACCCAGTCCAGCAGATGGACACACAACCAGGAGTGTTCACATTTCCAAAAACTACACCCAATCCAGCAAATGGACACTAAACCAGGAGTGTTCACATTTCCAAAAATTATTGGCAGACAATACCAAAGTGACATCAAATTAACCACAGTAGAAATAGTATAAAAGGGACCAAAAGGAGTTCCACTACTCCCATTCCAGCAGATGGACACTCAACCAGGAGTGTTCACATTTAAACAAATGAGTGTCTTACACCACAGAAGTGGCATATATTTCACGAGAATAGAAGTATAATAGAGACCGACAGGTATTCCACTACGCCCAATCCAGCAGATTGACCCTAGTAATGAGTGACAAATTTGTTGGGAAAATGATCTCCAAACATAAATTCAGCACGAATATGGCACATTCAAGTTCTTGAATGGAAAAATGAGCAAAATTTCATAAAATTTGTTAAAATTGATAACATTCGGTAAGAAGTGCAAGAAAATATTTACGTTGCCATAAAAGTATTTTCAGCACTTTTGCAACTATAATAGCGGTGTATCATGAGTGTTTTGCATGTGTATGATGAGGGGAGGGGTTTTGCAGAGCTCAGAGGCACAATGTTCTTGTAAACTTTTCTGTTTGTTTGTTTATTTCCTAACTTTATGTGTGCACATTGCAGCTAGCCAATCAGGGCGCAAGAAACACCTGCAATGTTCTGACACCACGGCTTTGTGTCATTGGCTACGGAAATCACATGTCCCTCTCCATAAAAAGAGCGGACTACTTGTTTTAGCCCCATTTTGACACTGTAACAGAGCAGGGAGGCTGCTCCTGATGCGGGCACTGTTAGCAGCAAGATTTTAGCTAGTTAGCTAGGCAGTTGTATATCAGTCATATAGTGTAGTAGCTAGTGTCCAGTGTGGCTATTAAATTCACCTTCCAGCATTTTTTGGCTATTATTGGGGTCCACAGACAAAGCCAGCAGGGCACATGTCCTACAAGTGTGTTGTGCACTGCTTCCATTGTGCTCCATGCACGAGTATAGCATTCTGAGTAATATTTTTTCACTAGCTAAATGTGAAACAGCCTGCTGTATCCCACCTTATCGTTTACTGCTGTGGTGATAATTAACTGTCTGCAGACCTAATGCACATAAAAAATATATAATTTTTCAGTTGCAAAAAGTTAGACAGCCTGCCGTATCTCACTTTTTCTCATTTTGTTGGGGTGAAAGTAAGCTGCCTGCAGATCTCATGCACATAACAAAAAAAAATCTCTGTTGCTAAACGTCATACGTCATACAGTAGGGGACCTGACTTTAAAATAGTTTGTTGCATCTAGTGTGTTATAGAGGCCTAATCCAGAGGCCCTCACAAAATTCTTCTGTTCCTAGTGTCATACAGTAGGGGACATCTAACTTTCAGCAAATCTTTGTCATACAGGCCTCATCCACACTCAAACAATTCTTTCTTCTGTGACTAACACAATACAGCACAACATTTTTCACCTTGGAAATTAATGTTGCTGAAATTCAGCTGTTTGCAGAGGTGGTGCAGAGTTTAAAATCTAAATTTTTGTTGCTAATACTGTGCTCCTACCACACTATCTAAGCAAGATGAAAGGGGAATTAGGCTTGGTGTTCAAGGTGTATGTGGGGTAGGTGGTAATGTTTGTGAAAGCACTAGTGAACCAACGTCACATCCTATGCAAAGACAACTGACAAATTCTGGAACTGGACAGGCTGCTCCACTACCTTTCTTTGGCATATGCACAGCGATATGCCTTGTCGATGATGCCCAGAAAGAGCATGTGCTCGTGTGGATGGCAAGCACAGCTTCAAGTGACCTCTCCTCCTCTTCCTCCACCTCAACATCACACCCAGTACAGTAAACAGAGGTGGCACCCAAAATCCCCTTGGTCCCTTTGCTATCCAATTCTCCAGCTGTTCAGCTGACTGTACTGAACCACAGATGGGTGAGTCTGAATAGCTGTTTACACATTCTATGAAATGGTCAGCAGAAGTGTACTCAAAAGCTTCACGGAGTCAAGAGGACAAAATCTGCACTGATGCCCCAAATTTTTAGCCTGGATCTGGGGCAGGACAATGTATGGTCTGAACAGCATCCTGACCCTTGTCATCAGATGATAACCCCTGGGGGGTGATCCTGATGAGACTCAGATATCTGAGGCTCAAGTGGGACATACTGTGCTGTCAGAGCAGGAAGAGGAGTAGGGCTACTCCAACGGCGAAGAATGTGATAACACAGAGAATGATGAGGTGTTAGATCCCAGTTGGCGTGAACATAGAGGCACACTTCTGAGTATGTCATCTGAGGAGGTTATGTTGCACCGTATATCTCAGACACATAGTGATGCAGCCACGATGAGAATGTATCCTCAGCCACAACTGTGGTTGAGACCAGCAGCCTCGGCGGGTCTGCATCTCTCAGGGTTGGCAAGGGTTGCCTAGCCTGGGCCTTTTTTGACACTGCAAAGGATGAGCCAGCTCACAAAATCTGCCAACTTTGCAAAAGAAACTGAGTAGAGGTAAAAAGTGCAATAATTTGACTACTACATGTATGAACCTTCACATGCGCATACAACATGCTTTACTGTGGGAATCCCACTGTGCAAAAATGCGGACCAGTGGACCTCAACAACCCACAGCCACCCCATAAATTGCACCTGCTGCTTCTTCCTTCTCCTCTGTTAGCATGCCAACTATTGAGATGCTGGTCTTCTACCGCAGAACCTCAGGTTCTTTACCCGCTCCAGTCATGCTGACTGAGAGCTTGCCATCAGCTGTAATGGAAGTGGACATGACTGCTGTTTTTGACCGATCTCAGAGAATGAGCACATCACAACTTTCTCAATCCACTATAACATCTCTGCCTGCACCTCTCTAACAGTACAGCAGTTTGTCTGGTTCACTGTACTCTACCCTCTCTAAGCACTGCAGCCAGCCCATGGTTCCACAGTTGTGGCCACATAAAAGATTGTTTTCTCCTACGCATGAAAAAGCTAAGAGGTTGAACTCCACCATTTCCAATCTGTTGGCCATGGAAATGCTGCCTTTCCACCTGGTAGATACAGTCTGTTTCTGAAATCTGATGGCAGGCGCAGTCTCCCAGTACCAATTGCCCAGTCACCATTACTTTTCTAAGGAATGCTGTGCCTGCATAACATCGGCATGTCGCAGACAACATCACCCGTTCCTTGACTAAATCTCACTCTGCCAGGGTGCATTTCACCACAGACCCTTGAATTTTATAAGCATGGCCAAGGGCGTTACTCCTCGCTGATTGGGCACTGGGTGCAGCTGCATGTGTTGCGGCTGTGTGACAGTCATGACACATGCATGGAGTGCTTGTTTATTGGGCTCTCCATGCATGTGTCGTGACTGTCACATAGCCGTGATACATGCAGCTGCGGAGCGGAACAGCTTACCAGCTGGAACGATCCATGAAGCAATTCCCTCTGCAGCTTATTGGGTAAGCGCTATAGTTTGCCGAATAAGCCCTGACCCGATTAAATTCGCTCATCTCTATTCATGACCGAATAACAGCCTTAGAGTCTGCCGTCTATAGTGGTCTGTTCAGAAGTTAGCAAGATTTAGGTGGCAAAAATGCACTTTTTCATTCCTGTCATCATGTCGCTTTGCATTAATTTCTGAAAATTTCTTCAAGGGTAAATAACCTACCTGACAGCAGTTTTCAATATGTCAGGGGGTGCTGTTTTTAAAATGGTATGACTTTTGGTTTTTCCCAATATATAGAACCCCCAAAGTCACTTCAAACATGGATAGGTCCAAAACAAAATACATTTTGCACATTTCCTTGAAAAAATAAAAATACTGCTGCATTTTTAAACCTCCTAAAATGCTAAAAAAATAAAAGGACATTTTACAAATGGTGCTGATTTACAGCAGGCACTAGTGAAATGTTATTTATTACGGTTTTTCTACGGTATGACTATCTGGATTAAATGGATAATCATTCAAAGTTTGAAAGTTGCTAATTTTTTAACATTTTTCTCATATTTCTGAGATTTTTCGTAAATGAACATGAAACATATCAACCTGAATTTACCATTATCACAAATTATAATGTGGCATGAAAAAAACAGTCTCAAAATCACTAGGATTTATTGAAGCGTTTCAGAGTTATTACCAAATAAAGTGACATTGGTCAGACTTCAAAACATTTGCACCTGTCACTAAGGGTAAATATATACTGAAGGTTTTCCTACAAAATGATATGTCAATCTAATCAGTTCCTTCTGCTCTATAACATGATGCTTGCAGATTGGACTGCATTTTCATGGTGCCAGGTTGTTTTTAATAATGTGTGTCAACCTGCATGAAGTGCAAAGAGGGCGGCTCCTGCTTAAAGGGAACCTGTCACCTGAATTTGGCGGGACCAGTTTTGGGTCATATGGGCGGGGTTTTCGGGTGTTTGATTCGCTGGCCGCAATATTGGATTGAAGTTCATTCTCTGTCCTCCAGAGTACACGCCAGCGCAAGGCAATAGGCTGAAATAAGCCCCTAGAATGCTGGCACCTCCAGCGAGGAGTTTGTATGCTTGGGTATTCAGGGACCTGGCAGAAATAAGCCCCTAGAATGCTGGCACCTCTGGCGAGGAGTTTCGTGTGCATGCATGACCGCTGACTGCTCTTGTTTAGGCAGTTAGCCTGTGCCTCTGTGGAGTCTAACAGGGCGCAGTGCTTTGAGTTCACGGCTGCTCTGTGAAGTAACAGAGTTAGCTAACACCGCCATTTAGTTCCGCTATTTGCTAGCAGCAGGTTCTCCTGCACGGTGGACCCCAGGCTGCGAACGCATCTATCATAATAAAATCTATATATTCATTTGGTGCATTCCGCTAGCCCTAACATAATACTAGCGCCAGGGTCTGGCTAGTAAATGGCAGACATACAGCAATCTTTGCGGTATATCCAGCAGCTGGAGGGTAGGTTGGCGGCTCTTGAGAGCTCAACCTCAGCTGTGGATATTTCCGCAGTTGCTGTACAGGCTGCTAGCATGGCTGCAGCAACCTTGTCCACTGCCACCCCTGTTCCAACATTTTCGCGCCTCCCACTGCCAGAAAATTTTCTGGAGAAAGCAGATCTTGTAGGGGATTCGTGAGTCAGTGCTCTATTCACCTCGAGCTACTGGCTGCACGTTTTCCCACAGAGCGGGCTAAGGTGGGATTTATTGTGTCCCTCTTGTCGGATAGGGTGTTGGAATGGGCTACGTCGCTGTGGGAGCGTGACGATCGTGTGGTGCAGAGTGCTCCGTTGTTTCTGAGCACTCTGAAACAGGTCTTCTTAGGAAGTCACCCATGATATGGCACTCCAACTGCTGTCATTAGCTCAGGGTGAGCCCTTGGTCAGCCAATTTGCCATCCGTTTCCGAACTTTAGCTTCAGAGCTGGAGTGGTCGGATAAAGCCCTTATCCCCATATTTTGGAGGGGGCTGGCTGATCACGTTATGGATGCTCTGGCCACTAGGGAGATTCCAGCCACACTGGAGGAGTTAATAACTGTCTCTACCTGTATTGACCTCCGTTTTAATGAGCGGAGGTTAGAGCGAGCCCAGTGTAGGCAGAGGTTTCAGCTGGCTCCCACCTTCGCCAAACCTCTGGAATCTCCGGTCCAGGTTCCTGAGTCACATGAGTCCAGGGAGGTGTCTTGAGCGGGTTCTAACTCCCGGACCGCTTGGGCACCCAAGGTCTGTCATGTCTGCCAGCAGTCTGGACATCTTGCCACCAGATGTTCCCAGCGGTCGAGGAGACGGCAGCCTCTAGTGGTAGTCGGTGGAGGTACACTAGATACGGCGACGTTTGCCTCAAAATTGTCCTTTAAGGGGACAATTATTATTGGCTCATCTTCCCACTCAGTAGAGCTCTGCGTGGATTCTGGGGCGGAGGGCAATTTTATGTCTTCACCCAACGTCACGCAATACCCCTGGTTATGCTAGCTCAACCAATAATGGTACGAGTGGTGAATGGGTCGACACTGCCCTCACAGATAACACACCAGACCATCCCTCTTACTCTGTCTATGTCGCCATCCCATTAGGAGATTTTTTCTCTGCTCATCATTCCTGAAGGAATTGATGAGGTCCTGTTGGGGATACCTTGGTTACGGTACCACTCTCCACATATCGAGTGGTCCTCAGGCAGAATTTGGGGATGGGGTGAGTCTTGTGAGGGTAGGTGTCAAAGGGAGTGTGTTCAGGTTGCTACTACAGAGGTACCCGCAGATCTATCCTCTCTCCCCAAGCAATACTGGTCTCATGTGGACGTGTTCTCCAAAAAGGCGGTGGAGACCCTTCCGCCTCACCGCCCCATGACTGTCCTATTGACCTCTTGCCTGGTGCTGAGCCTCCCCGGGGTCGAGTTTATCCGTTATCTCTCCCAGAGACGGAGGCTATGTCTCAGTACATCCAAGAGAATCTGGCAAGAGGGTTCATCAGGAAGTCTGTGTCGCCTGCTGGGGCTGGGTTCTTCTTTGTTCAGAAGAAGAATGGGGAACTGCGTCCATGTATAGATTACAGGGGTCTTAACGCCATCACTGTTAAGGTACCATTACACTAAGCGACGCTCCACCGATATAAACAACGATCCAACCTAAACTAGATCCCTGGAGCGTCGCTGTTTAGGTCGCTGTAGAGACGTCAAACACAGCAACTCCAGAACGATGCAGGAGCGATCCAGTGATGTAACGGCGACTCACTTATCGTTCACGCTCCATGTAAAAACATTGCTGGCATCGTTGCTTTTGCTGTCAAACATGACGATACACGCCGATCTAGCGACCAAATAAAGTTCTGGATTTCTAGCTCCGACCAGCGATATCACAGCGGGATCCAGATCGCTGCTGCATGTCAAACTCAATGAGATCGCTTTCCAGGATGCTGCAACGTCACGGATCATTGTCGTTCTCATTGGAAAGTTGTTTAGTGTGAAGGTACCTTAAAGAACAAGTACCCATTACCCCTGATATCTGAGCTTTTTGATAGGCTACGGGGAGCAAGGGTATTTACAAAATTAGATCTGCGGGGTGCTTACAACCTGATTCGCATCCGTGAGGGGGACGAATGGAAGACGGCTTTTAACACCAGGGATGGGCACTATGAGTATCTGGTGATGCCCTTCGGGCTCTGTAATGCCCCAGCCGTTTTCCAAGACTTTGTGAACGACATCTTCCGGTATATGCTCTCCACCTCGGTCGTAGTCTATCTGGATGATATTCTCATCTACTCTCCAGATATTGACTCCCACCGGAGAGATGTTCACAAAGTCTTTGACCTCTTACGGGCAAACTCCCTCTACGCCAAGTTGGAGAAGTGTGTTTGAGCAGGAATCCTTGCCATTTCTTGGTTATATCATCTCTGTCCAGGGTTTGGCTATGGATCCAAGCTACAGGCTGTGATGGACTGGCAGGAACCCCATTCTCTTAAAGCAGTGCAGCGCTTTATGGGGTTCATTAACTACTATCGACAGTTCATTCCACACTTCTCAACTTTGGTAGCTCCCTTGGTTGCCCTTACCAAGAAGGGAGCAAATCCCAAATTGTGGTCTGAGGAGGTCACCAAGGCCTTTAATTCCATAAAGTCACACTTCGCTAGTGCTCCCATCCTACATCGCCCCGATGTAGACAAACCTTTTATCATGGAGGTGGATGCCTCATCTGTTGGTGCTGGAGCTGTCCTCTTCCAAAAAGATGCTCAGGGTAGGAAGCATCCTTGCTTCTTCTTTTCTAAGACCTTCTCACCAGCAGAGAGGAATTATTCCATCGGGGACAGGGAGTTGCTGGCCATGAAGTTGGCTTTCTCGGAGTGGAGACATCTCTTGGAGGGAGCTCGATTTCCTTTCCAAGTCTTCACAGACCACAAAAATTTGGTGTACCTGCAGACAGCCCAGCGGTTAAATTCTCGCCAGGCTAGATGGTCCTTGTTCTTCTCCCGGTTCCATTTCACCCTCCATTTTCTTTTGGGGGAGAAGAACATTCGTTCCGATGCTCTCTCTAGCTCCGTTGTGTCATCTGTGGAGGAGGAAGAGGAGCCTCGGCTTATTGTCCCCACTGAGAGTCTGAGAACAGTAGCTCCGATTTTGCTAGAGTCTGTGCCTCCGGGCAAGACTTTTGTACCCATTAGTTTGCAACCGGAGGTTCTCTCGTGGGCTCATTCGTCCAGGGTGGGTGGACATTTTGGGACAAAAAGGACATCTGAGCTGTTGGCGAGGACGTACTGGTGGCGTGTGTCTCCTGCGCCAAAAATAAGTCTCCTCGACAACGGCCAGCTGGGTTACTCTATCCATTGCCGGTGGCGGACAGGCCCTGGGAGATGGTCGGGATGGACTTTGTGGTGGGTTTGCCCAAGTCTCGGGGCTGTACCATCATTTGAGTTATCACTGATCATTTTTCCAAAATGGTGCATTTGGTGCCGCTCCCACAGTTACCTTCGGCACGGGCCTTGGCAGCGTTGTTCATAAAGCACATCTTCCGCCTACACGGTATGCCAGACAAAATTGTCAGTGACCGGGGTCCCCAGTTTGCGTCTCAGTTCTGGAGAGAGCTTTGTCGTCTTCTCAGCATTGAGTTAAATCTCTCTTGCGCATATCATCCTGAGACGAATGGATTCGTAGAGAGGGCCAATCAGACCTTGGTCACATATCTGCGACATTTTGTCTCAGCCAGGCAGGATGACTGGGCATCCTTGCTACCGTGGGCAGAGTTTGCGCTGAACAATGCGGTAGCTGACTCCACTGGACAAACCCCATTCCTCCTCAACTATGGTCAGCATCTGCTGGTACCTGTGCCTATGCCCGTGTCTTCTGCCGACTCCAGGGTGGCAGACTGGGCTGTGGAAGCACGGGATATTTGGGACCGCACTCAGGATGCCATTCAGGCCTCCAAGGAGAGAATGAGGTCCTCCGCAGATGCACATCGGCACCCCGCTCCGACCTTTGCTCCTGGCGACTTAGTGTGGCTCTCCGCCAGTAACATCAGGCTGCGCGTTAAGTCCACTAAGTTCACACCTTGCTACTTGGGTCCTTTCAAGGTCCTCGAACAGGTTAACCCTGTGGTCTATCGTTTAGCCCTTCCGCCATGCCTGGGTATCACTGACACTTTTCATGTGTCCCTCTTGAAACCTGTATACATGTCCCGGTTTTCCGAGTCATCTGCCGGGACATCGGGTTCGTCTACGGACGATTACGAGGTGAACGCTATTTTGGGGTGCAAGGTGGTTCCTGGCAAAAAATTTTATTTGGTGGACTGGAAGGGTTACGGTTCTGAGGATAAGTCCTGGGAGCCTGCTGAGCGCATTCGGGCTCCGCAGCTCATTGCTGCCTTCAAGCGTAGCGAGGTCCAAGGAGGGGGGCCCTAGTAGGGGGTGTTATGTTAGGGGTCGAGTTCCCATCTCTGCACAGGGGGAATCTCGGGCCATCTCCGCTGCGGTCTCCCATTCTTCTCCTGCCGCAGTGGAGTCTGCTCAGCGGAGACGTCGGTCCCAGCGTCTCGCTCAGTCTGACTCTGTACAGAGAGTTACTGCTGCTTTTCCTGCTTCTGCCATTGAAGTCAGTGCTGGGCAGCGGCGAGCAGACGCTTCTGGGACTAAGTCGTGCTTTTCTCGTTCTGAGCATGCCCAGAGTAAGATCTCTCAGTGGAGATCGGGGGTCACATGATCAGACACTGCAGCTAAGGTCCTGTAGGTGCTCATGCTCTGTGGCAGCCTCTCATTGGTCCTTCCAGGAAGGTCCTGTAGGTGCTGCAACTATTTAAGGCTCGCATGGCCGCATGGTCATGCGCTAGTATTGCTCTTTATTTATGTACTTTGCGCCAGTGTGGTCTTGTATGTGGGTGTTCAGGGACCCGGCTGAAATAAGCCCTTAGAATGCTGGCACCTCCGGCGAGGAGTTTGTATGCTTGGGTATTCAGGGACCTGGCCTAAATAAGCCCCTAGAATGCTGGCATCTCCGGCGAGGAGTTTTGTGTGCATGCATGACCACTGACTGCTCTTGTTTAGGCAGTTAGCCTGTGCCTCTGTGGAGTCTAACAGGGTGCAGTGCTTTGAGTTCACGGCTGCTCTGTGAAGTAACAGAGTTAGCTAACACCGCCATTTAGTTCCGCTATTTGCTAGCAGCAGGTTCTCCTGCACGGTGGACCCCAGGCTGCGAACGCATCTATCATAATAAAATCTATATATTCATTTGGTGCATTCCGCGATGCGCAAAAAATGTGCAATCTGCATTGAAACAAAATTTGACAGGTGCATAAGTATGGGCACCCTTATCATTTTCTTGTTTTAAATACTCCTACCTATTTTTTACTGACTTACTAAAGCACTTTTTTTGGTTTTGTAACCTCATTGAGCTTTGAACTTCATAGCCAGGTGTATGCAATCATGAGAATAGCTACTTAAAGTGGCCACTTGCAAGTTGTTCTCCTGTTTTAATCTCCTCTGAAGAGTGGCATCTTGGGCTCCTCAAAACAACTGTCAAATGATCTGAAAACAAAGATTATTCAACATAGTTGCTCAGGGGTAGGATACAAAAAGCTGTCTCAGAGATTTAACCTGTCAATTTCCACTGTGAGGAACATAGTAAGGAAATGGAAGAACACAGCTACAGTTCTTGTTAAGGCCAGAAGTGGCAGGCTAAGAAAACATCAGAAAGGCAGAGAAGAAGAATGGTGAGATCAGTCAGGGACAATCCTCAGACCACCTCCAGAGAGCTGCAGCATCAACTTGCTGCAGACAGTGTCACTGTGCATCGGTCAACTATACAACGCACTTTGCACAAGGAGAAGCTGTATGGGAGAGTGATGCGAAAGAAGATGTTTCTGCAAGCACGCCACAAACAGAGTCGGTTGAGGTATACAAAAGCACATTTGGAGAAGCCAATTTCCTTTTGGAAGAAGGTCCTGTGGACTGATGAAACCAAGATTGAGTTGTTTGGTCATACAAAAAGGCGTTATGCATGGTGGCAAAAAAATACAGCATTCCAAGAAAAACACTTGCTACCCACATTAAAATTTGGTGGAGGTTCCATCATGCTTTGGGGCTGTGTGGCCAATGCTGGCATCGGAAATCTTGTTAAAGTTGAGGGACGCATAGATTCCTCTCAGTATCAGCAGATTCTTGACAATAATGTTCATGAATCAGTTACAAAGTTGAAGTTACGCAGGGGATGGATTTTTTAGCAAGACAATGATCCAAAACACCACTCCAAATCTACTCAGGCATTCATGCAGAGGAACAATTACACTGTTCTGGAATGGCCATCCCAGTCCCCAGACCTGAAAATCATTGAACATCTGTGGGATCATTTGAAGAGGGCTGTCCATGCTCGGCGACCATCAAACTTAACTGAACTGGAATTGTTTTGTAAAGAGGAATGGTCAAAAATACCTTCATCCAGGATCCAGGAACTCATTAAAAGCTACAGGAAGCAACTAGAGGCTGTTATTTTTGCAAAAAGAGGATCTACTAAATATTAATGTCACTTTTCTGGTGAGGTGCCCATACTTATGCACCTGTCAAATTTTGTTTGAATGCAGATTGCACATTTTCTGTTAGTACAATAAACCTCATTTCAAGGCAGAAACATTACTGTGTCCGACAGTTATTAGATATATGAAACTGAAATAGCTGTTGCAAAAAAAGCAATTTTTATAAAACGTTAAGCTTAATATTTATAGGGGTGCCCAAAATTTTTCATATAACTGTACATATAAAGGTAAAAGTGAAAAGAAAACCATTTATTCTGTTTATTGACAGTTTTGGCAAAAATTAAATGCAAGAATTGCAGCAAGACTGCAATGTGTTAACAGAAATATTTAAACTTAAAGAGAACCTGTCAGCTTCTGCTATTATGGTGAATTGATTGCCCGAAATGTGTACGTAGACCAAGCTGTGATGGTTGTCATGCTATGAATAATTGTAAATAATATTTTATAGTGGAAAAATGTCCTCTTTTATGTATATGGTTCTCCAATCAGTATACCATTCTGGCACACCCAAGAGTCGTAATATCATATGAGCTGATAAAATCACCTTTACATAACGTTATTCAGTAGACATTTTAGCCCATGTCAACTAACATTTTGGACAAGTAGCGCTAAAAAAATTAGATTTGAGAAGCAGTTTGATTTGATGTACCTTTATGTTAAAAGATAATGTATCTTGACTTGCAATATGTGATCAAATATCTTTCCTGCTTTAAAATGACTAGCTATACAGTGCAAAGAATTACAAAAGCAAATTTCTACAGACTGTGTAGTGGCCATTCTTAGGGTACCGTCACATTAAGCGACGCTGCAGCGATAGCGACAACGATGTCGATCGCTGCAGCGTCGCTGTTTGATCGCTGGAGAGCTGTCACACAGACCGCTCTCCAGCGACCAACGATGCCGAGGTCCCCAGGTAACCAGGGTAAACATCGGGTTGCTAAGCGCAGGGCCGCGCTTAGTAACCCGATGTTTACCCTGGTTACCAGCGTAAAAGTAAAAAAAACAAACAGTACATGCTCACCTGCGCGTCCCCCAGCCTCTGCTTCCTGACACTGACTGAGCTCCGGCCCTAACAGCACAGCGGTGACGTCACCGCTGTGCTTTCACTTTCACTTTAGGGCCGGATCTCAGTCAGAGCAGGAAGCAGACGCTGGGAGACGCGCAGGTGAGCATGTACTGTTTGTTTTTTTTTACTTTTACGCTGGTAACCAGGGTAAACATCGGGTTACTAAGCGCGGCCCTGCGCTTAGTAACCCGATGTTTACCCTGGCTACCAGTGTAAAACATCGCTGGTATCGTTGCTTTTGGTGTCAAACACAACGATACACGGCGATCGGACGACCAAATAAAGTTCTGGACTTTATTCAGCGACCAGCGACATCACAGCAGGATCCTGATCGCTGCTGCGTGTCAAACACAACGATATCGCTAGCGAGGACGCTGCAACGTCACGGATCGCTAGCGATATCGTTTAGTGTGACGGTACCTTTAGTTACCGCTGCTTTGATCCCATTCTCTTGAAAGCAAGCAGAGTTGCAGCATTTGAGAATGACCACTAAACAGTGTAAAGAGCTGTACTTTTCCTGTTCCATTTAGTGCTTACATCAAGTCACTGCCTGATCAGCAAAGATCTGATTGGAGGTGACTCTGGGTCTAGTATCTAATATTGATAACCAATCCCTTGTAATATCAGGATTCTAAAAAAAAAACATTTGAAAAATTCATAAATTGAGTTTACAGAATAGAGGCAGACAAAGACAGTAGAGGGACCCTGTTCAAGAACAGTATATGGGCCTTTTTACCTTTTTGTAGATTTGGAGGTGAAAGTGGGTCTTATCTCTTGGGCACCGATTTGGCTACACAGGTTGCACAAATGGTAAATCGCCCCTAATAACTCACTTATTTACAGGTTATTTAAAGAGTCTTTTCTAGTATGTAGAGGTTAGTGTCAAAAAGAGTTGTGCAAAGCTTTGAATCTGTAAAATTAGGTGTTAGGCGTTGGGATTCTTCCTCTGCACAGGATAGTTCCCAAGCCCTATCTTCCACTGCAGTCTCCCACTCAGCTCCAACTACAGTGGATGCTGCTCAGCAACGTCAGTCTCGTCGTCTTGCTCAGATTCAGTCTGTGCACATGGTTACCACTGCCTCTCCAGGTTCAGCTATGGTAACTAATAATAGACAGCAGCGAGCAATCTCTCCTGAGACTAAGTCCAGGATTCACTCTACTGAGCATGCTCATGAGGCGACTTCTCATTGGTGATCGGCCGTCACATGCTCAGGTCCTTGTCCAGCTTCGGATTGGCCCGTGAGTAAGATCCTGTCTGATTGGCAAAATCTATAAATGATCTTGGTGCTCCTGTTGGTGCGCTAAGATCATTTATGTTCTGTGAGTGTGTGGAACCTAACTGTAGTGTGGACTTGTTTGCATGTGCACAGGACAGGTCTAGGGCCTTTAGAATTCTGGCACCTCCGGAGAGGAGATTGTTTATGTGGGTTCAGGGCTGGCGTTTAGCCTTTAGAATTCCAGCTTCTCCGGAGAGGAATTCTGTGTGTGCACATGCTGTATTTGAGTCCACTACCAGTTCCCTTGCCTCAGTGAGGTAGCTAACACCTGTGTAGTTAACAGGGTTTGTGTTTAGAGTGTAAACAACTTTGTGGCTGTGTGCTTATAACACAGCTCTGCTGCAGAGTATCTTTCTGTCGCTGTGTGCAATTGGCTCGTGTTTCAGTACCGAATTATATTTAATTCAGTGCTGGCAAACTATACATTCACTGCTTTGTTTCGCCATTGTCCTTACTAACTGCAGTATACCATCTCTGCACGGTGGACCACGGGTGGTGAACGCACTTTATTATCATATCTTGTTTAGTGCGTTCCGCCGACCCTAACATTAGGTGCCATAAATTCAACACCTGAAATGAAATAACAACCTCTGCATGCTATAAAATGTAACTTTATCATCATAAAACAAAGGCAAAAGTGTTTCTACTATTTTTCTAAAAACAAAACTGGATAAATGAAATGTGCAAGTTGTCTAAATAAGCAATGGAGCACCCTTTCTAATTGAAATGTTCAGCACAGCAGCTTGAAGCGGGAAGCTGTTATGATCTGGTGGCCTAAGAGCAGCATGGGACGTACTCTGGAGAAGGTGGTACCTGTACTGACCGCAGACCCTGAACCTAACACCGCAACTAGAAGTAGCCGTGGAATGTACCTAGAGCTCCCTAGACATCTCGACACAGCCGGAGGACTAATTACCCCTAGAGATAGAAAAGGGAAAACTATCTTGCCTCAGAGAAAATCCCCAAAGAACAGGCAGCCCCCCACAAATATTGACTGTGAGAGGAGAGGGAAAAAACATACACAGACTGAAATGAGAATTTAGCAAAGGAGGCCACTTCTAGCTAAATAGAAAGGACAGGACAGAGTACTATGCGGTCAGTATTAAAAAAACTAGAAAATATCCACCACAGAAAATACAAAAACTCAACAGCTAACTAAAGATATGGAGGGTATATCTGCATCTCCAGAGATACCAGCTTGGCTAAAAAAAAATCCTAATACAGACCAAGCTGGACAAGACAAAACATAGAAAGGAACTGAGCAATAAGACCACAACATGTGGACAGCAAATCAAGGCCAGAACTTATCTTTGATGAAAAGAACTGCAAAGCAGAAGGAACCAGGCAGGGATGTGAATCCTCCAGGAACAATGGACAACTGGCACTGACTAAAGGGTGAAGCAAGACTAAATAGCCCTGTCCAAATTGCAAAAGGTAAAAACACCTGATAAATGCTGTGATTCAGAGACAGCAGCGCTACCACTTACAACCACCGGAGGGAGCCCAAGAGCAGAATTCACAATAGTACCCCCCCTTGAGGAGGGGTCACCGAACCCTCACCAGAGCCCCCAGGCCGATCCGGAAGAGCCAAATGAAAGGCACGAACCAAATCATTAGCATGAACATCGGAGGCAACAACCCAAGAATTATCCTCCTGGCCATAACCCTTCCATTTGACAAGATACTGAAGCCTCCGCCTCGAAAAATGAGAATCCAAAATCTTCTCAACCACATACTCCAACTCCCCATCAATCAACACCGGGGCAGGAGGATCAACAGAGGGAACAACAGGCACCACATATTTCCGCAACAAAGATCTATGAAAAACATTATGGATGGAAAAAGAGGCTGGAAGGGCCAAACGAAAAGACACTGGATTGATAATCTCAGAAATCCTATAAGGGCCAATAAACCGAGGCTTAAACTTAGGGGAAGAAACCTTCATAGGGACATGACGGGAAGACAACCAGACCAAATCCCCAACCCGAAGCCGGGAACCAACACCGCGATGACGGTTAGCAAAACACTGAGCCCCCTCCTGAGACAACACCAAATTGTCAACAACATGAGCCCAAATTTGCTGCAACCTGTCAACCACAGAGTCCACACCAGGACAATCAGAAGGCTCAACCTGCCCTGAAGAAAAACGAGGATGAAAACGAGAGTTACAAAAGAAGGGTGAAACCAAGTAGCAGAACTAGCCCGATTATTAAGGGCAAACTCGGCCAATGGCAAGAGAGCCACCCAATCATCCTGATCAGCAGACACAAAGCATCTCAAAAAAGTTTCCAAAGTCTGATTAGTTCGCTCGGTTTGGCCATTTGTCTGAGGATGAAATGCGGAAGAAAAAGACAAATCAATGCCCAGCCTAGCACAAAAGGCCCGCCAAAACCTAGAAACAAACTGGGAACCTCTATCGGACACAATGTTCTCCGGAATGCCATGCAAACGAACCACATGCTGAAAAAACAACGGAACCAAATCAGAAGAGGAAGGCAACTTAGGCAAAGGTACCAAATGAACCATCTTAGAAAACCGGTTACAAACCACCCAGATAACTGACATCCTCTGGAAAACCGGAAGATCCAAAATAAAATCCATAGAAATATGCGTCCAAGGCCTCTCAGGGACCGGCAAAGGCAAAAGCAACCCACTAGCGCGGGAACAGCAAGGTTTGGCCCGCGCACAAGTCCCACAAGACTGCACAAAAGAACGCACATCCCGTGACAAAGAAGGCCACCAAAAGGACCTACCAACCAAATCTCTGGTACCAAAAATCCCAGGATGACCGGCCAACACAGAACAATGAACCTCCGAAATCACTTTACTAGTCCATCTGTCAGGAACAAACAATTTCCCCACTGGACAGCGGTCAGGTTTATCAGCCAGAAATTTCTGAAGAACCCTTTTTAAATCAGGGGAGATGGCAGAAAGAATCACCCCTTCCTTCAGAATACCGACCGGCTCAAGGACCCCAGGAGAATCAGGCAAAAAGCTCCTAGAAAGGGCATCAGCCTTAACGTTCTTAGAACCCGGAAGATACGAGACCACAAAATCAAAACGGGAGAAAAACAGGGACCATCGGGCCTGTCTAGGATTCAGCCGTTTGGCAGACTCGAGATAAATCAGATTCTTATGATCGGTCAAGACCACAATACGGTGCTTGGCCCCCTCAAGCCAATGTCGCCACTCCTCAAATGCCCACTTCATAACCAACAACTTACGATTGCCGACATCATAATTGCGTTCCGCAGGCGAAAACTTTCGAGAAAAGAAGGCACACGGTTTCATCAAGGAACCATCAGAATTTCTCTGAGACAAAACGGCCCCTGCCCCAATCTCAGAAGCGTCAACCTCAACCTGAAAAGGAAGAGAAACATCTGGCTGACGCAACACAGGGGCAGAAGTAAATCGGTGTTTAAGCTCCTGAAAGGCAGAAACAGCCGCAGAGGACCAATTAGTAACATCAGTGCCTTTCTTTGTCAAATCGGTCAGGGGTTTAACCACATTGGAGAAGTTGGCAATGAAACGGCGATAAAAATTAGCAAAGCCCAAAAATTTCTGAAGGCTCTTCACGGATGTGGGCTGGATCCAATCATAAATGGCCTGAACCTTAACCGGATCCATTTCTATAGATGAGGGAGAAAAAATGAAGCCCAAAAAAGAAATCTTCTGTACTCCAAAGAGGCACTTAGACCCCTTCACATACAAGGCATTATCACGAAGGATCTGAAATACCATCCTGACTTGTTTCACATGAGACTCCCAATCATCTGAAAAAATCAAAATATCATCCAAACATACAATCATGAATTTATCAAGATAATTCCGAAATATATCATGCATGAAGGACTGAAACACAGATGGAGCATTAGAGAGTCCGAATGGCATCACAAGATATTCAAAATGGCCTTTGGGCGTATTAAACACAGTTTTCCATTCGTCCCCCTGCTTAATACGAACCAGATTATATGCCCCTCGAAGGTCAATCTTAGTAAACCAACTAGCCCCCTTAATCCTAGCAAACAGATCAGAAAGCAAAGGCAAAGGGTATTGAAATTTGACCGTGATCTTATTCAAGAGGCGATAATCAATACAGGGTCTCAAGGAGCCATCCTTCTTGGCAACAAAAAAAAAAAACCTGCTCCCAATGGAGAAGATGGCCGAATATGCCCCTTCTCCAAAGACTCCTTTACATAGCTCCGCATGGCGGCATGTTCAGGCACAGACAGGTTGAAAAGTCAGCCTTTAGGGAACTTACAGCCTGGAATCAAGTCAATAGCACAATCACAGTCCCTATGCGGTGGAAGGGAACTGGACTTGGGCTCATCGAATACATCCTGGAAATCTGACAAAAACTCAGGAATTTCAGAAGAGGGGGAGGAGGCAATTGACATCACAGGAACGTCACCATGAACCCCCTGACAACCCCAACTAGTCACAGACATAGATTTCCAATCTAATACCGGATTATGCACCTGTAACCATGGGAAACCCAGCACAATAGCATCATGCAAATTATGCAACACCAAAAAACGACAATCTTCCTGATGGGCTGGCGCCATGCACATGGTCAGCTGTGTCCAAAACTGAGGTTTATTTTTAGCCAATGGTGTAGCATCAATGCCCCTCAAAGGAATAGGACTCTGCAAAGGCTGCAAGGGGAAACCACAACGTCTGGCAAATTCTAAGTCCATTAAATTTAGAGCGGCGCCTGAATCCACAAATGCCATGACAGAAAATGACGATAATGAGCAGATCAGGGTCACAGATAACAGAAATTTAGGTTGTACAGTACTGATGGTAACAGAACTAGCAATTCTCTTGGTACGCTTAGGGCAATCAGAAATAACATGAGCAGAATCGCCGCAATAAAAATACAACCTATTCTGATGTCTGAATCCTTGTCGTTCAGCTCTAGACACAATCCTATCACACTGCATAGGCTCAGGACTCCGCTCGGAAGACAATGCCATAGTGTGCACAACTCTGCGCTCGCGCAAGCGCCGATCAATCTGAATGGCCAGAGACATAGAATCATTCAGACCAGCAGGCGTGGGGATACCACCATAACATCTTTAATGGATTCAGAAAGACCCTTTCTGAAGATTGCCGCCAAGGCATCCTCATTCCATTTAATCAGAACAGACCATTTTCTAAACTTCTGGCAATATGATTCTGCCGCTTCTTGACCCTGAGACAGGGCCAACAAGGTCTTCTCAGCATGATCCACATAATTAGGTTTGTCATACAATAACCCAAGCACCTGAAAAAAGGTGTCTACATTAAGCAATGCCGGATTCCCAGGTTCCAGGGCAAATGCCCAATCCTGGGGGTCACCATGCAGCAGAGATATAATAATTTTAACCTGCTGGATGGGATCACCAGAGGAACAGGGTTTCAGAGCAAAAAACAGTTTACAGTTATTTTTAAAGCTCAGAAATTTGGACCTATCCCCAAAAAACAAATCAGGAGTTGGAATTCTAGGCTCTAAAACTGGAGTCTGAATGATATAATCGGAAATACCCTGTACTCTAGCAGCAAGTTGATCCACACGAGAAACCAGTCCCTGAACATCCATACCAGCGCCGAACTCTTGAGCCACCCAGAGACAAAGAGGGAAGAGAAAAAAAACACACAACAGACTACAGAAAAAAAATGGCTCAGCACTTTCCTTCCCTTCTTCTGAGATGCGGTTAACTCATTGTTGGCCAGTTGTACTGTTATGATCTGGTGGCCTAAGAGCAGCATGGGACGTACTCTGGAGAAGGTGGTACCTGTACTGACCGCAGACCCTGAACCTAACACCGCAACTAGAAGTAGCCGTGGAATGTACCCAGCGCTCCCTAGACATCTCGACACAGCCGGAGGACTAATTACCCCTAGAGATAGAAAAGGGAAAACTATCTTGCCTCAGAGAAAATCCCCAAAGAACAGGCAGCCCCCCACAAATATTGACTGTGAGAGGAGAGGGAAAAAACATACACAGACTGAAATGAGAATTTAGCAAAGGAGGCCACTTCTAGCTAAATAGAAAGGACAGGACAGAGCACTATGCGGTCAGTATTAAAAAAACTAGAAAATATCCACCACAGAAAATACAAAAACTCCACAGCTAACTAAAGATATGGAGGGTATATCTGCATCTCCAGAGATACCAGCTTGGCTAAAAAATCCTAATACATACCAAGCTGGACAAGACAAAACATAGAAAGGAACTGAGCAATAAGACCACAACATGGGGACAGCAAATCAAGGCCAGAACTTTTCTTTGATGAAAAGAACTGCAAAGCAGAAGGAACCAGGCAGGGATGTGAATCCTCCAGGAACAATGGACAACTGACACTGACTAAAGGGTGAAGCAAGACTAAATAGCCCTGTCCAAATTGCAAAAGGTGAAAACACCTGATAAATGCTGTGATTCAGAGACAGCAGCGCTACCACTTACAAAAACCGGAGGGAGCCCAAGAGCAGAATTCACAACAGGAGGCAGTCTGGGCTGGAAAGTAGAAATGATTCAAGGACATTATGTCACATCCACATACATTCTATTCTGTTGAGCCAGGAAAATTCACTCTTTCTGCCTCTGTCAATCTCAAATATTTTTTAACAGTACTTGATGTACAAAGCTGCATGCTTTCGGCAATCGAAAAATAAACAATAGATAGATAATGATTTCGGGTTTTCATTGGCTGTAAGTCATAATCATCAACATTAACAGAAATAAACACTTGAAATAGATCACTCTGTTTGCAATGACTCTATATAATATGAGTTTCACTTTTTATATTGAAGAACCAAAATAAATTAGCTTTTTGATGATATTCTAATTTTGTGAGAAGCACTTATATATAGTGAAAAGCAAATAAACATCATCATAATAATCATAATCAACGTATTACATAACTGTAAGATATAACAAGGCATATCACCAGGAAAGATTCCCCAAAGCCATCACATTTTAGGCAATACAATTTAACCCCTTAGTGACAGAGCCAATTTGGTACTTAATGACCGAGCCAATTTTTACAATTCTGACCACTGTCACTTTATGAGGTTATAACTCTGGAACGCTTTATCGGATCCCGCTTATTCTGAGATTGTTTTTTCATGACATATTGTACTTCAAGATAATGGTAACATTTCTTTGATATTACTTGCGATTATTTATGAAAAAAACGGAAATATGGCGAAAATTTTTAAAATTTTGCAATTTTCAAACTTTGTATTTTTATGCCCTTAAATCAGAGAGATATGTCACGAAAAACAGTTAATAAATAACATTTCCCACATGTCCACTTTACATCAGCACAATTTTGGAAACAAAATTTTTTTTGTTAGGGAGTTATAAGGGTTAAAATTTGACCAGCAATTTCTCATTTTTACAACACCATGTTTTTTTAGGGACCACATCACCTTTGAAGTCATTTTGAGGGGTCTATATGATAGAAAATAACCAAGTGTGACACCATTCTAAAAACTGCACCCCTCAAGATGCTCAAAACCACATTCAAGAAGTTTATTAACCCTTTACGTACTTCACAGGAACTGAAACAATGTGGAAGAAAAAAATGAACAATTAACTTTTTTTGCAAACATTTTACTTCAGAACCATTTTTTTTTTATTTTCACAAGTGTAAAAACAGAAATTTAACCACAAATTTTGTTGTTCAATTTCTCCTGAGTACGCCGATACTCCTTATGTGGAGGTAAACCACTGTTTGCGTGCACTGCAGTGCTTGGAAGTGAAGGAGCACCGTTTGACTTTTTCAATGCAGAATTGGCTGGAATTGAGATCGGACGCCATGTCGTGTTTGGAGAGCCCCTGATGTGCCTAAACAGTGGAAAGCCCCACAAGTGACACCATTTTGGAAACTAGACCCCTTAAGGAACTTATCTAGATGTGTGGTGAGCACTTTGAACCCCCAAGTGCTTCACAGAAGTTTATAACGTAGAGCCGTGAAAATAAAAAATCGCATTTGTTTTCTACAAAAATGAAGTTTTTGCCCCAAAATTTTTATTTTCACAAGGGTAACAGGAGAAATTAGACCACAAAAGTTGTTGTGCAATTTCTCCTGAGTACGTTGATACCCCATATGTGGGGGTAAACCACTGTTTGGGTGCACCGCAGAGCTTGGAAGAGAAGGAGTGTCGTTTTACTTTTTCAATGTAGAATTGGCTGGAATTGAGATCGGACGCCATGTCACGTTTGGAGAGCCCCTGATGTGCCTAAACAGTGGAAACCCCCAACAAACAACACCATTTTGGAAACTAGACCCCTTAAGGAACTTATCTAGATGTGTGGTGAGCACTTTAAACCCCCAGGTGCTTCACAGAAGTTTATAACGTAGAGCCGTGAAAATAAAAAAATCGCATTTTTTCTACAAAAATGATCTTTTTGCCTCCAAATTTTTATTTTACCAAGGGTAACAGGAGAAAATGGACCCCAGAAGTTGTTGTACAATTTGTCCTTAGTACGCTGACACCCCATATGTGGGGGTAAACCACTGTTTGGGCACATGGCTGAGCTCGGAAGCAAAGAAGCGTCATTTGACTTTTCAATGCAAAATTGACTGGAATTGAGATCGGACGCCATGTCGCGTTTGCAGACCCCTAATGTACCTAAACAGTAGAAACCCCCAACATAGTGACCCCATTTTGGAAAATAGACCCCCCAAGGAACTTATCTAGATATGTGGTGAGAACTTTGAATGCCCAAGTGCTTCACAGAAGTTTATAATGCAGAGTAGTGAAAATAGAAAATATTTTTTTTTCCACAAAAAAGATATTTTAGCCCCCAAGTTTTTATTTTCACAAGGGTAACAAGAGAAATTGGACACCAATATTTGTTCTCCAATTTGTCCTGAGTATGCTGGTACCCCATATGTTGGGGTAAACCACTGTTTGGGCACACGGCAGAGCTCGGAAGAGAAGGAGCGCCATTTTGGAATTCAGACTTTGATAGAATTGTCTGTGGGTGTTATGTTGCGTTTGCAGAGCCCCTGATGTACCTAAACAGTAGAAACCCCCCACAAGTGACCAAATTTTGGAAACAAGACCCCCTAAGGAACTTATCTAGATATGTGGTGAGAACTTTAAATGCTCAAGTGCTTCACAGAAGTTTATAATGCAGAGTAGTGAAAATAAAAAAATATTTTTTTTCCCACAAAAAAGATTTTTAGCCCCCAAGTTTTTATTTTCACAAGGGTAACAGGAGAAATTGGACCCCAAAAGTTGTTGTCCAATTTATCCCGAGTACGCTGATGCCCCATATGTGGGGGTAAACCACTGTTTGGGCGCACGGCAGAGCTCAGAAGGGAGGGAGCACCATTTGACTTTTTTAGCGCAAAATTGTCTGTCGTGTTTGGAGACCCCCTGATGTACCTAAACAGTGGAAACCCCCCA
Source organism: Ranitomeya variabilis (assembly GCF_051348905.1). Taxonomy (NCBI): domain Eukaryota; kingdom Metazoa; phylum Chordata; class Amphibia; order Anura; family Dendrobatidae; genus Ranitomeya; species Ranitomeya variabilis. Next base: position 223,466,484 of record NC_135234.1, read on the forward strand.
ATTCTAACTCCAACCCTAACTCCAACACACCCCTAACCCTAATCTCAACCCGATCCGTAATCCTAATCACAACCCCAACGATAATCACAACCCTAACCCAAAACAGCCCTAATCTCAACTCTAACCATAACCCTAATCAAAACCCTAAATCCAACACACCCCTAACCCTAATCTCAACCCTAACCTCAAACCTAACCCTAATCCCAATACACCCCTAACCCTAATCCCAACCCTAACCTTAACCCTAATCCCAACCCTAACCCTAATCCCAACCCTAATCCCAAACGTAACCCTAATCCCAACCGTAACCCTAATACCAACCCTAATCCAAACCCTAACCCTAATCCCAACTCTATCCCTAACTTTAGCCCCAACCCTAACCCTAATTTTAGCCCCAACCCTAGCCCTAACCCTAACTTTAGCCCCAATCCTAACCCTAAATTTAACCCTAACCCTAGCCCTAACTTTAGCCCCAACCCTAACCCTAAGGCTACTTTCACACTTGCGTCATGTGGCATCCGTCACAATCCGTCGTTTTGGACAAAAAACGGATCCTGCAAATATGCCCACAGGATGCCTTTTTTGCCCATAGACTTGTATTACCGACGGATGGCCACATGTCGCGTCCATCGTGCACTGGATCCGTTGTGTTTTGGCGGACCTTGGTAAAAAAAAAAGTTCAATGTAACCTTTTTTTTGTACGTCGCGTCCGCCATTTCCGCGCATGCGTGGCCGTAACTCTGCCCCCTCCTCCCCAAGACATAGACTGGGCAGCAGATGCGTTGGAAAACTGCATCCACTGCCCATGTTGTGCACAATTTTCACAACGTGCATCGGTACGTCGGGCTGATGCATTGCGACCGCCCCGTACCGACGCAAGTGTGAAAGAAGCCTAAGGCTACTTTCACACTAGCGTCGTACTTGGCCCATCGCAGTGTGTCGGGCCAACGTACCGACGCTAGCGTTGTAAGCGCCGCACAACGGGTGCAGAGGATGCTGTTTTTTCAACGCATCCGCTGCCCCATTGTGAGGTGCGGGGAGGCGGGGGCGGAGTTCCGGCCGCGCATGCGCGGTCGGAAATGGCGGACACGTCGCACAAAAAAAGTTACATGTAGCGTTTTTCTGTGCCGACGGTCCGCCAAAGTACGACGCATCCGTCGCACGACGGATGCGACGTGTGGCAATCCATCGCAATGTGTCGCTAATGCAAATCAATGGAGAAAAAAACGCATCCTGCAAGCACTTTTGCAGGATGCGTTTTTTTCTCCAACGACGCATTGCGACGGAAGCCAAAAAACGCTAGTGTGAAAGTAGCCTAACCCTAACCCTAACCCTAAATTTAGCCCCAACCCTAGCCCTAACCCTTGCCCTAGCCCTAGCCCTAACCCTAGCCCTAACCCTAACCCTAGCCCTACTCCTAACCCTAGCCCTAACCCTAACCCTAGCCCTAACCCTAACCCTAGCCCTAACCCTAACCCTAATTTTAGCCCCAACTCGTCTCTCCTGCCGGCCGGCAGATGGCAGCAGATGGCGGGCGCACTGCGTTTTTTTTTGTTGCAACCGCCGGTAAACGGTTAATTACCGGCGATCGCAACTCGGGGGTTGGTAAAAACCCCCCGAATCATGTTCTCTGGGGTCTCGGCTACCCTCGGCAACCGAGACCCCAGAGAAAATCCGACTCTGGGGGGCGCTATTCACTTTTTCCACAGCACCGTTAATTAACGGCGCTGTGGTTTAAGTACCCTTAGCGGCCGCCATTAAAAGGCGTATCGGCGGTCGTTAAGGGGTTAAAAAAGGGTAAAAACTGGACAATTGAAGTTACAGTTGTGCTCAAAAGTTTACATAACCCGGCAGAATTTTTTATTTCTTGGCCTTTTTTCTGAGATTACGAATGGTAACACCAAAACTTTTTCTCCACCCATTTTTAGTGGTTGGGTGAAGCCAACAAACTCTCCTCCCTCGGCATCACTGAGACCTGGCTCACCCCCCCTCTGACTCAGCCTCTCAAGCTGCACTTTCCTATGGCAGATTCCACCTCTCTCACACCCCTCGCCCCAGCAACAAACGTGGTGGAGGAGTTGGCTTGCTCCTGTCCGACACCTGCTCCTTTACTCCAATCCCACTACCACCCTCGGGAATTCTTCCCTTGTTTGAGGTGCACTCCGCATCTATTCCCCCTCCAACCTCCAGCTGGCTGTCATCTACTGCCCCCCAGAACTAGCCATCTCCACCTTTCTCGATCACTTCACCACCTGGTTACTTCATTTCCTCTCTGCTGACTTCCCCACTATCATCATGGGTGACTTCAATATCCCCATTGATATTTCCACCTCAGCTGCCTCTAAACTTTTATCGCTCACTGCCTCCTTCGGCTTCACTCAATGGTCCTCTGTGGCCACTCACAAAGATGGCCACACACTGGACCTCATCTTCACCTGCCTCTGCTCCCTTACTAATCTCACTAACTCACCCCTCCCCCTGTCTGTCCACAACCTACTAACATTCTCTTCTCTCTCCTCTCCTAGTGCACAACCCCCACTCCACAAACTCACCCTCGCAGAAATCTCAAACACCTCAATTTACAATCACTCCAAGTCCCTTCTCCCTATTACAGACATAGCTTCCCTTCATGATACAGATGTTGCTGCCACTTTTTATAACACCACAATAACAGCAACACTCGATTCGGCTACCCCGCTCATGCATAGCAAAACTCATACAATAAACAGGCAGCCCTGGCTGACCAGCCTGAGCAAAGAATGAGACAGGCTTCCAGGGTCGCTGAGTGGAGATGGAAGCGATCCCGTGCTGCCGATCACTTCATTGCATACAAGCAGTCCCTCACCAGCTTCAAGTCCACGCTCACTGCCGCAAAACAAACTTACTTCTTTTCTCTCATATCCTCCCTGTCTCACAACCCTTAACAGCTTTTCAACACTTTCAATTCGCTACTCCGTTCCCCAGCACCTCCCCCCTCCCTTCTCATTTCTGCTGAAGACTTTGCCTCTTTCATTAAACAGAAGATCGATACAATCAGAGAAAGCTTTGGCCCGCAGCTCCTAATTCCCCTCTTAGCTATTCAACCCTGTTCCTCCAAAAGCAGCTTCTCCAGCATGACAGAAGATCAGCTCTCCACTCTCCTGTCAAGATCACACCTCACAACTTGCACACTTGACCAGCTCCCATCCCACCTCATCCCTAACCTCACCATGGTCTTCATCCCAACCCTAACACAGCTCTTTAAACTCTCACTCACAACAGGTGCCTTCCCCTCATCCTTAAAACATGCCAAGATCACACTCATCCTGAAAAAGCCCTCTCTCGACCCATTCTCTGTGTCTAGCTATCGCCCGATATCTCTTCTCCCTTATTCCTCAAAACTACTGGAACAGCATGTCCATCTTGAACTGTGCTCCTACCTCTCCTCCTGTTCCCTCTTTGATGGGTTACAATCTGGCTTCTGACCCCATCACTCAACTGAAACTGCCCTAACTAAAGTTACCAATGACCTACTAACTGCCAAGAGCAAGCGACACTACTCTGTCCTCCTTCTCCTTGACCTGTCTTCTGCCTTTGACACTGTGGTCCACTCCCTTATAGAATCCCATGGTAAGCAGTATCATCTCTACGCTGATGACATGCAGACCTACCTATCCGGACCTGACCTCACCTCCTTACACACCAAAATCCCACACTGTCTGTCTGCTATCTCGTCCTTCTTTCCTGCTAACTTTCTAAAACTGAGCATGGACAAAACAGAATTCATCATCTTTCCCCCATCTCACTCTAGCCCTCCACCAGACCTATCTATCAATGTCAATGGCTACTCACTTTCCCAATCCTGCATGCTCGGTGCCTTGGGGTGATCCTCGACTCTGCCCTCTCTTTCAAGCCACATATCCAAGCCTTGCCTCCTTCTGCCATCTCAAACTCAAAAATATTTCCCAGATCCATGCATTCTTTGACCACGAAACCACAAAAACACCAGTGCACGCCCTTATCTCCCGCCTTGACTACTGCAACCTCCTACTCTCTGGCCTCCCCTCTACCAATGTGGTATCACTCCAATCCATCCTACACTCTGCTGCCTGACTAATCTACCTGTCTCTCAGCTATTCCCCAGCCTCTCCCCTATGCCAAGCCCTTAACTGGCTTCCTATATTCCAGAGACTCCAGTTCAAAACCCTTACTATGACATACAAAGCCATCCACAACCTGTCTCCTCCATACCTCTGTGACATCGTCTCCCGGTACTTACCTACACACAACCTTCGATCCTCTCAAGATCTCCTTCTCTACTCCTCTCATCTCTTCTTCCCACAACCGCATCCAAGACTTCTCCCGTTCTTCCCCCCATACTCTGGGACTCTCTGCCCCAACACATTAGACTCTCAGCTACCATGGAAACCTTCAAAAAGAACCTGAAGACTCACTTCTTCCGACAAGCCTACATCCTGTAGTGATTCTCAATCTACTGAACTGCGGCACAACCGGCTCTACCCTCTCATAGTGTATCCTCAACCCATCCCCTGCAGACTGTGAATCCTCGCGGGCAGGGTCCTCCCTCCTTCTGTACCTTTTAGTGCCTTGTTGTTTGCTCATGTTTATTGTATTTGTCTTTATTTGCCCCTTTTTACATGTAAAGCACCATGGAATAAATGGCCTATAAAAATGTATAATAATAATAATTTATTGTTAATCTACTGTGTTTCTGCTTTTTAAATCATAGTGACAACCCAAAACATCCAAATTACCCTGATCAAAAAATCACATACCCTGTTGATTTTGGCCTGATAACATACGCAGAAGTTGACACGAATGGGTTTGAATGGCTACTAAAGGTAACATCCTCACCTGTGACCTGTTTGCATGTAATCAGTGTGTGCATTCAAACTGTGATTAACAAATGGAAAGTCAGGGGCTCTGTAAAAACTAAACCACGATCAGACAGACCAATAAAAATGTCGTCCACAACTGCCAGGAAAATTGTTCGGGATGCAAAGAAAAACCCACAAATAACATCAGCTAAAATACAGTACTCTTAGAAAACTACACTATGTTCCAAATTATTATGCAAATGGCATTTTTCTCTGATTGTCCTAAATGGTCGGTGCAAATGACAGTCAGTCTAATAAAAGTCATCACCCGTTAGCGTATACATTGAATTTTATTGAAGAAACCTCCCAATGATAACAATATAATCTCTAAAATGAATAAATACTCAAAATGCAGTGTTCCAAATTATTAGGCACAGTAGAATTTCTAAACATTTGATATGTTTTAAAGAACTGAAAATGCTCATTTGAAGAATTTGCAGCATTAGGAGGTCACATTCACAGAACAAAAAGCTATTTAACTCCAAAACATCCTAACAGGCCAAGTTACATGTTAACATAGGAACCCGTCTTTGATATCACCCTCACAATTCTTGCATCCATTGAACTTGTGAGTTTTTGTAGAGCTTCTGCTTGTATTTCTTTGCATGAAGTCAGAATAGCCTCCCAGAGCTGCTGTTTTGATGTGAACTGCCTCCCACCCTCATAGATCTTTTGCTTGATGATAATCCAAAGGTTCTCTATAGGGTTGAGGTCAGGGGAAGATGGTGGCCACACCATGAGTTTATCTCCTTTTATGCCCATAGCAGCCAATGACTCAGATGTATTCTTTGCAGCATGACAGCATGAGATAGTGCATTGTCAAGCATGAAGATGCTTCTGCTCCTGAAGGCACGTTTCTGCTTTTTATACCATGGAAGAAAGTTGTCAGTCAGAAACTCTATACACTTTGCAGAGGTTATTTTCACACCTTCAGGAACCTTAAAGGGCCCTACCAGCTGTTCTGGACCAAAACATGACTCCTCAACCTCCTTGCTGACGTCGCAGCCTTGTTGGGACATAGTGACCATCCACTACTCCATCCATCTGGACCATCCAGGGTTGCTCGACACTCATCAGTAAACAAGACTGCTTGAAACATAGTCTTCATGTATGTCTGGGCCCACTGCAACCATTTCTGCTTGTGATCACTGTTTCGGGGTGGCCGAATAGTAGGTTTATGCACCAAAGCAAGCCTTTGAAGGATCCTACACCTTGAGGTTTGAGGGACTCCAGAGGCACCAGCAACTTCAAATAACTTTTTGCTGCTTTGTAATGGTATTTTGGCAGCTGCTCTCTTAATTCAATGAATTTGTCTGTCAGAAACCTTCCTCAATATGCCTTTATCTGCATGAACTCTGTTTCAGTCATAAATCTCTTCACAGTATGATGATCACTCCTAAGTTTTCGTGAAATATCTAATGTTTTCAAATCTTGTCCAAGGCATTGCACTATTTAACACTTTTCAGCAGCAGAGAGATCCCTTTTATTTCCCATATTGCTTGAAACCTGTGGCCTGCTTAATAATGTGGAACATCATTTTTAAGTAGTTTTCCTTTAATTAGAATCACCTGGAAAACTAATTATCACATGTATTTAAGATTGATTTCAGTGATCCATTGAGCCCTGAGACACAATACCATCCATGAGTTTATTTGAAAAACAAAACGATTAAATCTTTATGACACTTAAATCCAATTTGCATAATAATTTGGAACACAGTGTAGTGGTGTGGCTGTTTCAAGATGCACAATAAGGAGGCAAAAAATGGGCTGCAAGGTCGAGTCGCCAGAGGAAAGCCATTACTGCACAAATGCCACAAAGTATCTCACCTACAAAATGTAAAACAGCACAGAGAAAAGCCTCAAAACTTTTGGAACAAGGAAATTTGGAATGATGAGACCAAAATTGAACCTTTTGACCACAACCATAAACATTACATTTGGAGAGATGTCCGCAGGGCCTATGATTAAAGGAACGCCATTCGTACTATAAAGCACGGAGGTGGATCGCTGATGTTTTGGGGATGTGTGAGCTACAAAGGCACAGGAATCTTGGTCAAAGTTGAAGGAAAGATGAATTCAGCATTTTATCAGCAAATACTGGAAGCAAATTTGCACTCATCAGCCCGGAAGCTGCGCATGGGACGCATTTGGATGTTCCAACATGACAACAATCCAAAACACAAGGCCAAGTTGACCTGTCATTGGCTACTGCAGAACAAAGTGAAGGTTCTGGAGTGGCCATCCCAGTCTCCTGAAATCAATATCATTGAGCCACTCTGTGGACATCTCAAGCATGCATTTCATGCTAGACAGCCCAATAATTTAAAGGAATTGGAGGCTTTTTGCCAAGAAGAGAGGGCAGCTCTACCATCTGAAAAAATAAGGAACCTCATCCACAACTACCACAAAAGACTTCAAGCTGTCATTGATGTTAGAGGGGGCAATACACGGTAATAAGAAATGGGGTATGTGAACTTTTGATCAGGGTCATTTGGATGTTTTGGGTTGTCATTATGATTTAAAAGGAGAAAATACAGTAGATTGACAATAAATGGTTTAACCCAACCACTAACCATGAGTGGAGAAAAAGTTTTGGGGTTATCATTAGTGTTGAGCATTCCGATACCGCAAGTATCGGGTATCGGCCGATATTTGCTGTATCGGAATTCCGATACCGAGATCCGATACTTTTGTGATATCGGGAATCGGTATCGGGATCGATATTAATGTGTAAAATAAAGAATAAAAATAAAAAATATTGATATACTCACCTCTCCGACGCAGCCTGGACCTTACCGATGTAACCGGCAGCTTCCGTTCCTAAGAATGAGTGCTTGAAAGACCTTAGATGACGTCGCGGCCTGTGATTGGTCGCGTGAGCGGTCACGTGACCGCCACGCGACCAATCACAAGCCGCAACGTCATCTAAGGTCTTTCAAGCGCTTGAAAGTCCTTAGATGACGTCGCGGCTTGTGATTGGTCGCGTGGCGGTCACGTGACCGCTCACGCGACCAATCACAGGCCGCGATGTCATCTAATGTCTTTCAAGCGCTTGAAAGACCTTAGATGACGTCGCGGCTTGTGATTGGTCGCGTGGCGGTCACGTGACCGCTCACGCGACCAATCACAGGCCGTGACGTCATCTAAGGTCTTTCAAGCGCTCATTCTTAGGAACGGAAGCTGCCGGTTACAACAGTAAGGTCCAGGCTGCGTCGGAGAGGTGAGTATATCAATATTTTTTATTTTTATTCTTTATTTTACACATTAATATGGATCCCAGGGCCTGAAGGAGAGTTTCCTCTCCTTCAGACCCTGGGAACCATACAGAATACCTTCCGATACTTGGTGTCCCATTGACTTGTATTGGTATCGGGTATCGTATTGGCAATATCCGATACTTTTCGGGTATCGGCCGATACTATCCGATACCGATACTTTCAAGTATCGGACGGTATCGCTCAACACTAGTTATCATTCATATTCTCTGAGAAAAGGCCAAGAAAGCAAAAATTCTGCTAGGGTATGTAAACTTTTGAGCACAACTGTAATTTCCCTCGATAAGAAAGTATTTCATTTCCTATACCATTATACAATTCTGCAGAAAGTTGCTAATAGGTAGTCAATCATTAGATTTCAGTTGTAATGCACTACTGTAATCTATCTTACCAAAGTGATTCACTTGCCCGTGGCCAATAAAAGTCATTTTTCTACAGATAAACTGCTGGTTGGATATAAGCTATTGATTGGGAACAGTTACAAATGACAAATATTATGATAGAACTGCCACTATCATCGACTTTGATTTCAGTTTTTATGACAGAGGAGAGACCATTGTGAATGCAAAATTTTGCAACATTAAGTTATTGTACCATAATGGATACTTATTTACTAGTGATGAGCAAATGATCTGCTGAAATTCATATTAGGCAGATTGCTCAAATTTGCTCAAGAAATTTGATTCAAATTGAAGCTATTTAATGTGAATTGAATGTCCTTTATTATGCTCTGCGGTCTCTCTAGACTCAAGAGCATAATAAACATGGGAGAAAAAAACAACTCGGCACTCACCTGTACCACTGCCAAAGCTTTGTCACCTCAAAGTCACTATGCACACTGCCCAAGGCCCAAGTGCTGAGTGAAGATGACTGGAAAGCCAAAAAGTATGTGGGCAAAGGGTGCAAGGCTGCATTGGCATGAAAGTTGAGTAGTGAGTATACAGCTCTGGCAAAAGCTAAGAGACCACCACATCAAACCACCACATCAAAACCCTGTCATGGGCAGCCCAATCTCCAGACCTGAAGCCAATTGAAAACCTCTGGAATGTAATCAAGAGGACGATGCATAGTCACAAGCCATCAAACAAAGAAGAACTGCTTACATTTTTGCACCAGAAGCAGTGTGAAAGACTAGTGGAAAGCATGCCAAGATGTACGAAACCTGTGATTAAAAATCATGGTTATTTCACAAAATATTGATTTCTGAACTCTTTCTGAGTTAAAACATTAGTATTGTTCTTTCTAAATGATTATGAACTTGTTTTCTTTGCATTATTTGAGATCTGAAAGCACTGTTTTTGTTATTTTTGACCATTTCTCCTTTTCAGAAAAAAATACAAAAGGTATTGCTTGGAAATTTGGAAACACGTTGTCAGAAGTTTATAGAATAAAAGAACAATTTACATTTTACTGAAAAATATACCTATAAAGACAAAAATCAGAGAAACTAAATATTTTGCAGTGCTCTCTTAATTTTTGCCAGAGCTGTATATTTATCTATTTCTTTTTGCCCGCCAAAATTTGGTAAAATGTTTGACAGTCAATTGAATTTGCGTGAAAAAAATAGCAAAATAATTGGATTTAGAAGAATCCAGATTTTTTTATTTTAGGAAAATTCTATTTGCTTCAAAATGATTTTCTGATCTCTACTATATACAGTACAGACCAAAAGTTTAGACACACCTCATTTAAAGATTTTTCTGTATTTTCATGACTATGAAAATTGTACATTCACACTGAAGGCATCAAAACTATGAATTCACACATGTGAAATTATATACTTAACCAAAAAGTGTGAAACAACTGAAATTATGTCTTATATTTTAGGTTCTTCAAAGTAGCCACCTTTCGCTTTGATGACTGCTTTGCACATTCTCTTGATGAGCTTCAAGAGGTAGTCAGCGGGAATGGTTTTCACTTCACAGGTGTGCCCTGTCAGGTTTAATAAGTGGGATTTCTTGCCTTATAAATGGGGTTGGGACCATCAGTTGTGTTGTGCAGAAGTCTGGTGGATACACAGCTGATAGTCCTACTGAATAGACTGTTAAAATTTGTATTATGGCAAGAAAAAAGCAGCTAAGTAAAGAAAAACGAGTGGCCATCATTACTTTAAGAAATGAAGGTCAGTCAGTCCGAAAAATTTGGGAAAACTTTGAAAGTGTCCCCAAGTGCAGTGGCAAAAACCATCAAGCGCTACAAAGAAACTGGCTCACTTGAGGACCCTTCCCAGGAAAGGAAGACCAAGAGTCACCTCTGCTTCAAGGATAAGTTTATCCGAGTCACCAGCCTCAGGAATCGCATGTTAACAGCAGCTCAGATTAGAGACCAGGTCAATGCGACAGAGAGTTCTAGCAGCAGACACATCTCTACAACTGTTGTGAACTCTGTTTTCAGGCTCCCTCTTGTGGTCACAGGTGGTATTGTGTGACTTTTGTTTTGGGCTCCCCCTGGTGGCTTTGTTTGTTATCCTGCGGGTCTGTGGCTATCAGCTGCCTCGTTATTCATTTGGGAGTTTCCTATTTAGCTCTGTTTCACTTCCACTTGTTGCCAGCTGTCAATGTACTCAGTGCTATTCTGATTACTCCTGATTATCTTCGGTTTCAGTCTCTTCAGGAGAAGCTAAGTTCTGTTTAATTATTTTTTGCTCATCAGTCTGCAATATGATTTCTGTGTATGATGAGTTTAGTCCAGCTTGCTAATATGTGATTTCTTCTGCTGGTTTGCTCTGGGGTGCAGAGTTGCTTCCCCCGCACCGTTAGTTGGTGCGGGGGCTCGAGCGATCTCTGCGTGGATATTTTGAATAGGGTTTTTAATTGACCGCACAGTTCCCTTTCTATTTTCTGCTTTCTAGTGTTAGCGGGCCTCATTTGCTAAATCTAATTTCATCTCTGCGTTTGTGCTTTCCCCTTAACTCACCGTTAATATTTGTGGGGGGCTATTCTATATCTTTGGGGTAATTTCACTGAGGCAAGTGAGGACTTTCATTCCCTCTAGGAATAGTCAGTTTCTCAGGCCGTGAAGAGACGTCTAGGATTTTCAGGTAACGTTCCACGGCTGCCTATAGTTGTTTGCGGATAGGATCAGGTTGCGGTCAATTCAGTTACCACTTCCCCAGAGTTTGTAGTCGGTTTAGTTTCTTAGCTAGTCCTACTTGCGATCCTTGCCACTAGGATCATAACATACAACAACTTTTAAGAGGAGATTTTGTGCAGCAGGCCTTCATGGTAAAATAGCTGCTAGGAAACCACTGCTAAGGACAGGCAACAAGCAGAAGAGACTTGTTTAGGCTAAAGAACACAAGGAATGGACTTTAGACCAGTGGAAATCTGTGCTTTGGTCTGATGAGTCCAAATTTGAGATCTTTGGTTCCAACCACCGTGTTTGTGAGAAGCAGAAAAGGATGGACTCTACATGCCAGGTTCCCACTGTGAAGCATGGAGGAGGTGTGATGGTGTGGGGGTGTTTTGCTGGTGACACTGTTGGGGATTTATTCAAAATTGAAGGCATACTGAACCAGCATGGCTACCACAGCATTTTGCAGCGGCATGCTATTACATCCGGTTTGCGTTTAGTTGGACCATCATTTATTTTTCAACAGGACAATGACCCCAAACACACCTCCAGACTGTGTAAGGGCTATTTGACTAAGAAGGAGAGTGATGGGGTGCTATGCCAGATGACCTGGCCTCCACAGTCACCAGACCTGAACCCAATCAAGATGGTTTGGGGTGAGCTGGACAGCAGAGTGAAGGCAAAAGGGCCAACAAGTGCTAAGCATCTCTGGGAACTCCTTCAAGATTGTTGGAAGACCATTCTTGGTGACTACCTCTTGAAGCTCATCAAGAGAATGCCAAGAGTGTGCAAAGCAGTCATCAAAGCAAAAGGACCTAGAATATAAGACATAATTTTAGTTGTTTCACACTTTTTTGTAAAGTATATAATTCCACATGTGTGAATTCATAGTTTTGATACCTTCAGTGTGAATGTACAATTTTAATAGTCATGAAAATACAGAAAAATCTTTAAATGAGAAAGTGTGTCCAAACTTTTGGTCTGTACTGTATAGAAAACAGGATGCAAATATACTCCTAATGTATTAATGATATAGACTCACCTTGTCGTCAATTTAAAGGGAATTTGTCAGGATATGTCTGCTATGTGATATAAAGACAGCAGGAGATAGAGGCTGAAGAACATAATTCAGGGATGTTTCACTTTTCAAGGAGCGTGCTACTGTTTACTAACTGTGAATGATTTATCACTAAGAGATTAGCGTTGCCGATTTAGTGTGGCAATTAAGTATCTCATTATCTATGGACTTTGTACATGAAGAGCCTGGTGTGGGCAGAGTTAGCTTTCTCAGCTCTGTTGCATTGCTAAATCTAAAATCTATGATTCTGTCAGAACGGCTGCACCCAGTAATGTAAGTGATACAACATTGGATTCAGCTGCTCTTTGCCTACATCAAGCTGCTCTCAGATAAGATTCCCTTTACACAGATCTCTGAACTTTATGTAATTTTGTGATCATTATGTAAAAAATAAGGTGCCAGGTTACTCAAGCTCCACCAATATACCATAAATTGAACCTGTATCTGCTATTGTATTAGGTCTAGTGTTGAGCGATACCGTCCGATACTTGAAAGTATCGGTATCGGAAAGTATCGGCCGATACCGGCAAAGTATCGGATCCAATCCGATACCGATACCCGATACCAATACAAGTCAATGGGACTCAAGTATCGGACGGTATTCCTGATGGTTCCCAGGGTCTGAAGGAGAGGAAACTCTCCTTCAGACCCTGGGATCCATATAAATGTGTAAAATAAAGAATTAAAATAAAAAATATTGCTATACTCACCTGTCCGACGCAGCCTGGACCTCAGCGAGGGAACCGGCAGCGTTGTTTGTTTAAAATTTGCGCTTTTACTTGGTTACGTGAAGTCCCGGCTTGTGATTGGTCAGGGCGGCCATGTTGCCGGGACGCGGACCAATCACAGCAAGCCGTGACGAAATTACGTCACGGCTTGCTGTGATTGGTCCGCGTCCCGGCAACATGGCCGCCATTAACCAATCACAAGCCGTGACGTCACGGGAGGCTGGACACGCGCGCTTTTTAAAATACGCGCATGTCCAGTCTCCCGTGACGTCACGGCTTGTGATTGGTTAATGGCGGCCATGTTGCCGGGACGCGGACCAATCACAGCAAGCCGTGACGTAATTTCGTCACGGCTTGCTGTGATTGGTCCGCGTCCCGGCAACATGGCGCCGTGACCAATCATAAGCCGGGACGTCACTGGAGGCTGGACATGCGCGCTTTTTAAAATACGCGCATGTCCAGCCTCCCGTGACGTCACGGCTTGTGATTGGTTAATGGCGGCCATGTTACCGGGACGCGGACCAATCACAGCAAGCCGTGACGTAATTTCGTCACGGCTTGCTGTGATTGGTCCGCGTCCCGGCAACATGGCCGCCCTGACCAATCACAAGCCGGGACTTCACGTAACCAAGTAAAAGCGCGAAATTAAAACAAACAACGCTGCCGGTTCCCTCGCTGAGGTCCAGGCTGCGTCGGACAGGTGAGTATAGCAATATTTTTTATTTTAATTCTCTCTTTTACACATTATTACATTAATGTTGTTGCGATACCCGATACCCGATACCACAAAAGTATCGGATCTCGGTATCGGAAATTCCGATACAGCAAATATCGGCCGATACCCGATACTTGCAGTATCGGAATGCTCAACACTAATTAGGTCACATGAAGAAAAATTCCAAATGTCGGCAACTGGATAAAATCTTGAAAGTTTTATTTCAAGACATATAATTAAAATTCAGGGTGATGGATGAGATGATCATCTCATCAGATTCTCAGTGATCCAGGACATTTTGTGCCTGAAATGCATCTGAGCATCATCTCATCTAGCACCATGAATTTTAATCTTATGTCTTCAAATAAAACTTTCAAGATTTTATCCAGTTGCTGACAATTGGAATTTTTCTTTATATTTTACCATGGGTTAACAATTTTCCTTGGAGCAGCAATGCTGTATTGTGAATTATTCTGATATTGAACAACAAGGTGAGGCTTTAAACTTTTTTCTTACTTTGTGACTGTATTAGGCTATATTTTCCAACTTCTGATGCTGTATGTCTGGAACATTCATGAAAAAGGCTCATGAAGTAAAGCACAAAAAATATTTCCAACAACCACATCCCCTTTTCAGGTCATGCACCATTCACACCTTTATTTCCTACCTCTTTAAGGCACTGCTTTTGGGAGGATACTTGAGACTACAGTGGAGGATGTTTTGGGGAATCTCCTCCCAGGCCTGGTGTAACAGGTTCCTTCTCCGGTATCACACAATCAACAGAGCAAGAGAATAGTGAACTATTCCAAGACCTTTATTTAGGCAAAACACGAAAGGTCCATATATATGATCCATCACACAAAGCATAAAATATTCCAGAACACAAATGCATTTCAGTAACAGGATAAAAGTCCAACAATCCAGCACAGAGGATAACAGTCTATATTCCCTTCTTTCTCTCTGATATGCTCTTCACATCATGGTTCCACATCAAACTGATCTCTGTGTCTCACCTCCCTGATATTTACAAGTCTCCCCCCTCATTCACAGGCCAGGAGGGGGAAGGTCTCAGGGGCTCATTGTTTCAACAAGCTAGGTCAACATGTCATTAGCATATTAGCAAACAACATTTATTCACTGACCCTGTGGAGAGATAACAATACAGAACTGTGGGGAGAATATCAGATGGCAAATAACAACTCATCCTACAAGTTACAGTAACACCATGATAATCAGTAAAATGGAAATATACACAAAAATGATACCCACATAGGATATCACACCATCACACCTGGATTAGGGCATCAGTCAGCTCCTAGACAGTGTGTCATGTTTAGTGTTGAGCATTCCGATACCGCAAGTATCGGGTATCGGCCGATACTTGCGGGCATCGGAATTCCAATACCGAGATCCGATACTTTTGTGGTATCGGGTATCGGTATCGAAACAACATTAATGTGTAAAAGAAAGAATTAAAATAAAAAATATTGCTATACTCACCTCTCCGACGCAGCCTGGACCTCACCGAGGGAACCGGCAGCGTTCTTTTCTTAAAATGCACGCTTTTCCTTCCTTCCGTGACGTCACGGCTTCTGATTGGTCGCGTACCGCCCATGTGGCCGCGACGCGACCAATCACAGCAAGCCGTGACGTAATTTTCAGGTCCTTCTAGGCATTCAGTATTTTAAAATTACGTTCCGGCGTTGTGATTGGTCGCGTCGCGGCCACATGGGCGGCGCGCGACCAATCACAAGCCGGGACTTCACGTAAGGAAGTTAAAGCGCGAATTTTAAGCAAACAACGCTGCCGGTTCCCTCACTTAAGTCCAGGCTGCATCGGAGAGGTGAGTATAGCAATATTTTTTATTTTAATTCTTTATTTTACACATTAATATGGTTCCCAGGGCCTGAAGGAGAGTTTCCTCTCCTTCAGACCCTGGGAACCATCAGGAATACCGTCCGATACATGAGTCCCATTGACTTGTATTGGTATCGGGTATCGGTATCGGATTAGATCCGATACGTAGCCGGTATCGGCCGATACTTTCCGATACCGATACTTTCAAGTATCGGACGGTATCGCTCAACACTAGTCATGTTACTTGCCAGCATCAGAAGCACTGATACATACAGAGGTTCTCTAGATTCAGGTCTGGACAATGTTAGGGGAAGTCAGTAGCATTAATGCCTTGCCATCCAAGAACTGCCTACAAATTGTGGCCACGTGAAGTTGAGCATTGTCATGCATCTTGAGAAACCAAAGGTCCACCAGTGTAAAGTATAACAATGGCTCTAAAAATGTAATTCTCACAGAAGTGATGGTACTGTTGGTTAATATGTGGAGATTTGTGTGATATGTCAGGAAATGAAAGTGCTGCCCACCCCCACCCCCTTGAATTTATGTTTTGTGATATAATCCACTTAAACAGTGCAATGTGATTTTTTTTTCCTGTTTGACAATTTGCAATTTAGTGATGAGCTGGAGTCAGATATCCAGGAATGCAGTTTATTTGTCAACGCATTTCAAAGTGCCACACTTCTTCATTAGAGATGAGCGAATTTGCTTGGGTTCCCTCTTATTCGGCAAGCTATATTGCTTGCCAAATAAGCTGCAGAGGGAACCTGGCTTCTCGGATCGCACCGGCCGATCAGCTGATTGGTGCCACAGCTGCATGTGTCGTGGCTGTGTCACAGTCATGACACATGCATGGAGAGTCCAACAAACAGGCTCTCCATGCATGTGTCATGACTGTGACACAGCCACGATGCATGCAGCTGTGGCCCTGATCAGCTGATCGGCCGGCACGATCCGAGAAGCCGGGTACCCTCTGCAGCTTATTCGGCAAGTGCTATAGCTTGCCGAATAAGAGGGAACCCGAGCAAATTCGCTCATCTCTATTCTTCATTAGGACAAACAAGGACATTGTGGCTTGTCCTGATGATGAAGTGTGCCACTTCAAAACACGTTAACAAATGAACCACATTCCTGGATTTCTGACTCCTGCTCATCACTATTCGACCGGCAGCACAGATTTAACTCTTTTACTCCAGCCTTTGATGTCCCCCAAGCTGTTGGTCTGCTGAAACATTTCAGCTCTGTAAGCGATTGTAATCAAACAACCCTTCCAGGTGAGCATATTTGCCCACATTCTCCCATTTTATATCCGGATAAGACCCTATTGTGCTTATCATTCTTCCAGCTCTATTATCCTAAGGTCTGACAGTTTATTCATTTTGTGGATATCATGCATGCTGAAAAATGAATGCCCATGCGCATTGGAGATGAAGGATGATGGTTTATTCTCAATGCGTTTCAAAGTCACTAGGATTTCTTCCTCAGGAGATGCTATAAACCTACAATATCACTAAATGCTGTTTACATACAGTAGATGTAAGACCTTATTGCACTTTTTTTTTCCTGCAATATCCAACGTCTGACAGCTGGCAGACTGACATGCTACAGTGTGTTGTGTGCAAAGTGGGATAACCACCGGACATCAGATAATATGTCCTAATCACCAAGGAAATGTAAGGATACATTTGCCAGATTAGAACCCAGGCCAGTGAAGCCACATAAACGGTACTGAACTTTACCCAAGGGGACCTAGAAAGCCCACTTAAAGGCGATTGAAAGCAGAGAAGAAATTGTATCAGAAGGATGCTAGTGAACAGTTATCTATGGTGAAAGGAAGTTCAATTGTGTATACTGAAATTGTCACCATAATGGGACTTAAACTTCAACTATGGAAAGCAGTGAACTTTCAAAGTTCTAGTGAGGAGACGTACCGTCGAACCTCAAACAATGGGGTCCACATTAATCAGTTGGGATCTGGGATCAGCTGTGAGCAGCAGTGGCAATACATCTCAACCCATTCAACCCTCTCATGGGAAGACAAAGTCTCCCATTATCAATTGCTGGATTGTGATGCAATGCAAGAGTGTTAAGTGCTAGAGAAATTAGGTGTCAGTAAATGTAACTGTGAAGTGCCCATGTCTGCTTAATGCAAGAGATACATTTGTAAAGAAACATGCCTATTATCTGATGTATATACTGTAGTTGTTTTGAAGTTCATGTTCAGTAGAGAGAAGTTTTATTTTTGGACTTTGGTCTAACTTCTGGCCCTGGCCTGCACAATATAGTGGCACCATGCAGTCTGCAGTGGCATGATACACAGGAAGCAAAAGCAAACACACAGTCAGGACCTCCATTTTCATGTTGCATGCTGAGACATAGAAGATGAGTACCTTGCTCACAGCTACCTCCCTTTGCCACATTACAGATACACTCTCCCCTCAGGATATGATTCTCCTGACCATCAGTGACACTGGAAAACAGGTATTGCTGGATGATGTCAGAAGTATGATTATCATAATGTTTACTATGGCTTCTTAAGACTCTTTTTCATCTCTCACATGCTCAGCGACATCATCTTGTGCTTAGTGTAATTCAGCTCTCATCTTTGTTGGAAATGAGGTGCCAATTGTGGTGTTCTCTCGAGAATTACAGTCAAGCTGTCTGGTACTGGAATAAGAGCACAGGTCCCACTACAGGACATTGGAGCATACACTGGTCCTGCTATTGGGTTGATGCGCTGAATGGGCTCCAGAACCCCCTCATGCTACCAGTAGTGACATGCACACTGGCAAAATACAAAACTAAAGAAGGACCAGAAAAAAAGAGAGTAAGGCTAGAGTCACACTGCTGTACAATATGGCAGAGTGCTAAGCAATAAAACATTGTATAGCACTCAGCACAGTGTTACTCTATTGGGCATCTCACATCTGCAATTATTTACTAATGCCAAATTGGCATTCGAGAACATTCGCAGCATGCTGCGATTGGCATCGAGATTCAGCTGAGTCTCGGCTCACTTGTACCCACATAAGTCTATGGGTGCGAGTGACACTGTTGGATGCTAGCAGGTGCGTAGGATGCAGTGACACACAGGAGGCAGAGCAAGGGATAATAGGGATTTTATGTAGCAAAATAATAAATCAAGCAGGGGGTATTATTGTAAAGATAACAACAGTTCAATTTATCAGTCTCTGAGCCTTGGTCGGAGGTGGCTAGAAGATCCCTCAGTGGCACCGCAGGCATCGCAAAAAGTCTCCAATCCGGTCCCGCAGAAAGGTGATGCACTGGCTCCTGGTGGTGGTGAATCCTCCTGGTCTGCGCACAAGATGTCGTAGAGGTGCTGGTCCGTGGCACAGTGGATGTAGCAAACAGTTCAGCAGACAAGGCCGCAGAAGTAGTATGCAGTGCAGTGGTCACCGCCACAGGAACAGGCCAGCACTCAGTAGGCACGGCAGGGATAGGACTGAGCAGTGCCTCTGTGGTAGTGAGTGAAACAATGCTCTGAAGTCTGTACTGCTCACTGTACGATGCGGGGACCTCTCTGGGCCCTGAGTCGTCAGTCTGGATGGCACTGCTAACCGGGTGAGAAGGCACGGAGAGCTGATGTGGGTAAGTCGAGAGGGAATCAACCATCTCTGCGCTCTCACGCTGGTTCCCCGCCAAAAGCCCTGTCTACCCATGCACACCGCTATTTATTTCGGACCTACCCTCATCAGTCAGGTGTCCTGAATGGCTCTGGTCAGAAATCTCTTCCTCCCCGGAATAATGGTGACAACCCTGACAGTTCCGGCCCAGACATGCAAGAGGGACCATTAGCCTGGCTCTCCTCCCTACAACGCCATGCACAGCACTGGGATATGATCCGAGTGCAGTGTGATATATGCCGACGACGGCAGCAGAGGAGATGGAGAAATTAATTTCTCCATCTTCTCTGTGCAAGAGGTTCGGAGTCCAGTAGCAGGACAGTCGGCTCACGCTCGCAGCAGAGCAGAAGCCGAAGGTCATTAGCATATCACATCCGATGCTCTCGCATCATGAGCCACACGCTTGTGTGATTACAGCTTAGTTGCGTGTTTCCACCTACTGCAAAAGCATTTAATTTTGGGGGATTGATATTGCCTCTACAGTTCTCCTGTTGTCACTATCATTGCACTGATGCAGGTGTAATTGATTCACAATTGCTTATGTTTCCTAGCTGGACAGATTCATATTTAAGAAGTTTAATTGATTTTGGGACACAGTGATACTTAAATGTTTCCTTTCCTTTTTTAGCAGTTTCTATAATTACATTATTAGAGATGAGATTTTTTTTTTTTTACACACACTTTGGATTCACTTAAGTCTGAATGTTTGTGATCGTCAACGAGTGAATCCAGCAAAATGGGGGCCTCCGTTTTGATCGATTGCCGACAGTCTGAAAAGGGGTTAAAATTAAAAGCATAAGGTATACAACTTGTTCACCTTTTCTGTATTACAGCTTCCTGCCTGGTCCTCTGTGGGCACCCTAAGGCTCTGTTTTCTTCTTTTATTTATGGCATACATATTCATCTCACTATTCATTACCTTTTAAATGTATCCATTTAAAGAATAGACAGAATTTTCAGGCCTTCACTTTAATTGAAATTGTTACTTAACAAGGAGACAAAGATGATTTGTTCATTGGTGAAGCTATTTTCAAAATATCACACCTTTGTAATAAAAAAATGACTTAGTTCTTAAAATATTACTGTCTCTTTAAATTCGTTCTACTTCTAGGCATTTATTTTTCTTCTGATTCAGAAACATTTACCTGCTGGTTATTTCCCAGGGTTAGCCTCAATGTACTAGTTATAACGAGCTAGCAGCTGTTTCTGCTGAGATCTCACATTTTTTGGATGGCAGTGACAACTCTTGATTTATTATACCCAAGCACTAGAAAAGCTGGCAAATTGTTTCCCCTTTTCCTGAGGCTCAGAATTTTCATTTCATCAGCTGGATAAAATGCAACATCTTCTCCAGCTCATCAGCAGAGACGCCTCATATTTTCACAAAGTTGTAATCACTCTTTCAGACAGTGATAGAGGTGGGCTGTTAACTTCTCAGGGGTCCATTTGCACTTTGCGGTCTCTAAAATCAAGCCATTATTCTGCGTATTAGAATCTACAGATTGTACAGCTGTAGAATGGGCTTTATCAGTTTTGTTTTTTTTCTTTCGTGTGCTATTTTAATTATTTAACTTTTTTTTTTCCATTTGTAATGTCTATGACAATTTACAGTTATTTACAAGGAAAAAAGTCAGATAAATTTAGTAAATCCATCAATGACATAAACATGATACACATCTTACCTTATGTTAGAAAGTTTAATGTAGATTTTTGTCATTAGAATATAAAAATGTATGATGAACGTGGTATAAAAGGAAAAAAAAGCGAACAAACTGAATTAGGTAACAAAAATTAGATAAATCTGCAGAAATTTGAATTCATCAGTTTGCTCTTATTTGGACAGGAAATTTTATTTGCCTTGCAAGGTTTTTATGCAAATTGAATGTGCATTAATGTGTTTGTGGTCTCTTCTGACCCCAAAGCATAATAAATAAAAATGATTCGATCACCAAATAAATAAGCTTGAGTCGGAATTCCAGAAATTTGCAAGTACCCACACATTTAAATGGTTTGTGTTTTGATTTATGAGGAGCAGCAAAAAAAAAAATGAAAAAAGAAAGGGCTCGAATCATTTTAGAAACTGGTGAAGAGTCAAAAAGCAAACTACTGATGACAGACACAATCAGACGCTTCTCCATAATGTCTTACATCTATTACATCATATGGTCTAGCTCAGTCAATCTTGGGGGACAATCACAGCAAATAAATGAGCGCTGGCCAAGCAGATCCATTTTATGCTGTTACAGCATGGGGATAAGGTGAAAGTGCACATTAGCGTTCGGGGGCTTTAAGGGGGCTGCGTACATCCTCCGTTAAGCCCTGCCTACTTCCACATACTTCTGCATGCGTCCTGCGTACATATCTTTAACATTGGGTATGCAGGACATGCGGATGTATGTGGATGTGTTGTATTGATTTGCCCGCCGACCGCACGGGAACACATTAAACCCCTTTTTGTTGCTTAATTGTTGATGATAAATGCAAAGTTATAGGGGTTCTCCACTACTAGAATAACAACTTTTCAATCATTAGTATTTTATTCCTCCCTATTAACACTTATACTAACCTCCTGTGCCAGCACTGTTCCAGGCCATCCCTGTGGCAATTCTTAAAACCTTGCCTGATTTGGCAAGATTTATTTTGCAAATTATGGTGGAAAATAAGTATTTGGTCATTAACATAAGTTCATCTCAATATTTTGTTATTTATCCTTTGTTGGCAATGACAGAGGTCAAACGTTTTCTGTAAGTCTTCGCAAGGTTGGCACACACTTTTGGTGGCATGTTGGCCCATTCCTCCATGCAGAAATCCTCTAGAGCAGTGATGTTTTGGGCAACACGGACTTTCAACTCCGTCCAAAGGTTTTCTATGGGGTTGAGATCTGGAGACTGGCTAAGCCACTCCAGGACCTTCATATGCTTTTTACAAAGCCACTCCTTTGTTGCCCTGGAGGTATGCATGGGATCATTATCATGCTGAAAGATCCATTCACATTTCATCTTCAATGCCCTTGTTGATGGAAGGAGGTTTGTACTCAAAATCTCACAATACATGGCCCCATTCATTCTTTCATGTACACGGATCAGTCGTCCTTGTACCTTTGCAGAGAAACAGCCCCAAGGCATGATGTTGCCACCCATGCTTCATAGTAGGTTTGGTGTTCTTTGGATGCAACTCAGCATTCTGTCTCCTCCAAACACAACGAGTTTTGTTTCTACCAAACAGTTCTACTTTGGCATCATCAGACCCTATGACATTCTCCCAATACTCTTCTGGATAATCCAAATGCTGTCTAGCAATCTTCAGACAGGCCCGGACATGTACTGGCTTAAGCAGAGGGAAACATCTGGCACTGCAGAATCTGAGTCCCTGGTGGCGTAGTGTGTTACTGATGGTAACCTTTGTTACGGTGGTCCCAGCTCCATGCAGGTAATTTCCGTGTGGTTCAGGGATTTTTGCTCACCATTCTTGTGATCATTTTGACCCCATGGGGTGAGATCTTGTGTAGAGCCCCAGATTGAGGGAGATTATCAGTGGTCTTGTATGTCTTCCACTTTCTAATTGCTGCTCCCACAATTTATTTCATCACACCAAGTTGCTTGCCTACTGCAGATTTAGTCTTCTGTTGTGAATTCTGTTGTGGGTTCTGCTCTTGGGCTCCCTCCGGTGGTTATAAGTGGTAGTGCTGCTGTTTGTCCTTCACAGCAGTCATCAGGTGCTTCCACTTTGGACGGGGCTATTTAGTCTGGCTTCACCCTTTAGTGAGTGCCAGTTGTCCATTGTTTTTCTGGAGGATTCACATCTCTGCTTGGTTTCTCCTGCTGGATTGTCCAAATCATCAAAGATAAATCCTGGCTTTGTTTTTGCAGTCCACATGCGGTGGACTTTATAGTTCAGTGAATTGCTATGTTTTTTCTTGTCCAGCTTTGTCTGTGTAAGGATTTATTCAGCCAAGCTGGAAGCTCTGGAGTCGCAGAGTTACCCTCCATGCCTTTAGCTAGGTGTGGAGATTTTTGTATTCTCTGTGGTGGATTTTTATAGTATTTTAATACTGACCGCACAGTACTCTGTCCTGTCTTTTCTTTCTAGGTAGAGTGGCCTCCTTTGCTAAATTCTGTTTTCAGTCTGCGTTTGTAATTTCCCTCTCCTCTCACAGTCAATATTTGTGGGGGGCTGTCTTTCCTTTGGGGATTTTCTCTGAGGCAAGATAGTTTTCCTGTTTCTTTCTTTAGGGGTAATTAGTCCTCCGGCTGTGACGAGGTGTCTAGGGAGTGACAGGAACATCCCACGGCTACTTCTAGTTGCGGTGTTAAGTTCAGGGTCTGCGGTCAGTATAGGTACCACCTACTCCAGAGCTCGTCCATGCTGCTCCTAGGCCACCAGATCATAACAGTACAACTGGCCAACAATGAGTTAACCGCATCTCAAAAGAAGGGAAAGAAAGTGCTGAGCCATTTTTTTTTCTGTACTCTGTTCTGGTTTTTTTTCCCTCTTCACCTCTGGGTGGCTCAGGAGTTAGGCGCTGACATGGATGTTCAGGGACTTGCTTCTCGGGTGGATCAACTTGCTGCTAGAGTAAAGGGTATTTCTGATTATATCGTGCAGACTCCTGTTTTAGAGCCTAGAATTCCTACCCCCGATCTGTTTTTTGGGGACAGGTCCAAATTTTTGAGCTTTAAAAATAACTGTAAACTGCTTTTTGCTCTGAAGCCCCGTTGCTCTGGTGATCTCATCCAGCAGGTAAAAATTGTCATTTCTCTGTTGCGTGGCGACCCGCAGGATTGGGCATTTTCCCTGGAATCTGGGAATCCGGCCTTGCTTAATGTAGACACCTTTTTTCAGGCGCTTGGGTTATTGTATGATGAACCTAATTCTGTGGATCATGCTGAGAAAACCTTGTTGGCCCTGTGCCAGGGTCAAGAAGCGGCAGAATCATATTGCCAGAAATTTAGAAAATGGTCTGTGCTTACTAAGTGGAATGAGGATGCTTTGGCGGCAATTTTCAGAAAGGGTCTTTCTGAATCTGTTAAAGATGTTATGGTGGGGTTCCCCACGCCTGCAGGTCTGAGTGATTCTATGTCTCTGGCCATTCAAATTGATCGGAGCTTGCGTGAGTGCAGAGTTGTGCACACTATGGCGTTGTCTTCCAAGCGGAGTCCTGAGCCTATGCAGTGTGATAGGATTGTGTCTAGAGCTGAACGCCAAGGATTCAGACGTCAGAATAGGTTGTGCTTTTACTGCGGCGATTCTGCTCATGTTATTTCTGATTGCCCTAAGTGTGCCAAGAGAATCGCTAATTCCGTTACCATCAGTACTGTACAACCTAAATTTCTGTTATCTTTGACCCTGATCTGCTCATTATCGTCATTCTCTGTCATGGCATTTGTGGATTCAGGCGCTGCTTTAAATTTGATGGACTTAGAATTTGCCAGACGTTGTGGTTTTCCCTTACAGCCTTTGCGGAGTCCTATCCCTTTGAGGGGTATTGATGCTACACCATTGGCTAAAAATAAACCTCAGTTTTGGACACAGTTAACCATGTGCATGGCGCCAGCCCATCAGGAAGATTGTCGTTTCCTGGTGTTGCATAATTTGCATGATGCTATTGTGCTGGGGTTTCCATGGTTACAGGTACATAATCCGGTGTTGGATTGGAAATCTATGTCTGTGACTAGTTGGGGTTGTCAGGGGGTTCATGATGACGTTCCTCTGATGTCAATTTCCTCCTCCCCCTCTTCTGAAATTCCTGAGTTTCTGTCAGATTTCCAGGATGTTTTCGATGAGCCCAAGTCCAGTTCCCTTCCACCGCATAGGGACTGTGATTGTGCTATTGACTTGATTCCAGGCTGTAAGTTTCCTAAGGGCCGACTTTTCAACCTGTCTGTGCCTGAACATGCCGCCATGCGGAGCTATGTAAAGGAGTCTTTGGAGAAGGGGCATATTCGGCCATCTTCTTCTCCATTGGGAGCAGGTTTTTTTTTTGTTGCCAAGAAGGATGGCTCCTTGAGACCCTGTATTGATTATCGCCTCTTGAATAAGATCACGGTCAAATTCCAATACCCTTTGCCTTTGCTTTCTGATTTGTTTGCCAGGATTAAGGGGGCTAGTTGGTTTACTAAGATTGACCTTCGAGGGGCATATAATCTTGTTCGTATTAAGCAGGGTGACGAATGGAAAACTGCGTTTAATACGCCCGAAGGCCATTTTGAATATCTTGTGATGCCATTCGGACTCTCTAATGCCCCATCTGTGTTTCAGTCCTTCATGCATGATATTTTTCGGAATTATCTTGATAAATTCATGATTGTATATTTGGATGATATTTTGATTTTTTCAGATGATTGGGAGTCTCATGTGAAACAAGTCAGGATGGTATTTCAGGTCCTTCGTGATAATGCCTTGTTTGTGAAGGGGTCTAAGTGCCTCTTTGGAGTACAGAAGGTTTCTCTTTTGGGCTTCATTTTTTCTCCATCATCTATAGAAATGGATCCGGTTAACGTTCAGGCCATTTATGATTGGATCCAGCCCACATCCGTGAAGAGCCTTCAGAAATTTTTGGGCTTTGCTAATTTTTATCGCCGTTTCATTGCCAACTTCTCCAGTGTGGTTAAACCCCTGACCGATTTGACGAGGAAGGGCGCTGATGTAGCGAATTGGTCCTCTGAGGCTGTTTATGCCTTTCAGGAGCTTAAGCGCCGATTTACTTCTGCCCCTGTGTTGCGTCAGCCGGATGTTTCTCTTCCTTTTCAGGTTGAGGATAACGCTTCTGAGATTGGGGCAGGAGCCGTTTTGTCTCAGAGGAATTCTGATGGTTTCTTGATGAAACCGTGTGCCTTCTTTTCTCGAAAGTTTTCGCCTGCGGAACGCAATTATGATGTCGGCAATCGTGAGTTGTTGGCTATGAAGTGGGCATTTGAGGAGTGGCGACATTGGCTTGAGGGGGCCAAGCACCGTATTGTGGTCTTGACCGATCATAAGAATCTGATTTACCTCGAGTCTGCCAAACGGCTATATCCTAGACAGGCCCGATGGTCCCTGTTTTTCTCCCGTTTTGATTTTGTTGTCTCGTATCTTCCGGGTTCTAAGAATGTTAAGGCTGATGCCCTCTCTAGGAGTTTTTTGCCTGATTCCCCTGGGATTCTTGAGCCAGTTGGTATTCTGAAGGAGGGGGTGATTTTTTCTGCCATCTCCATCTCCCCTGATTTGCGACGGGTTCTTCAGGAGTTTCAGGCTGATAAACCTGATCACTGTCCAGCGGGGAAACTGTTTGTTCCTGACAGATGGACTAGTAAAGTGATTTCTGAGGTTCACTGTTCTGTGTTGGCTGGCCATCCTGGGATTTTTGGTACCAGAGATTTGGTTAGTAGGTCCTTTTGGTGGCCTTCTTTGTCACGGGATGGGCGTTCTTTTGTTCAGTCCTGTGGGACTTGTGCGCGGGCCAAACCTTGCTGCTCCCGCACCAGTGGGTTGATTTTGCCTTTGCCGGTCCCTGAGAGGCCTTGGACGCATATTTCTATGGATTTTATTTCGGATCTTCCTGTTTCCCAGAGGATGTCTGTTATCTGGGTGGTCTGTGACCGGTTTTCTAAGATGGTTCATTTGGTACCTTTGCCTAAATTGCCTTCCTCTTCTGAGTTGGTTCCGTTGTTTTTTCAGCATGTGGTTCGTTTGCATGGCATTCCGGAGAATATTGTGTCCGATAGAGGTTCCCAGTTTGTTTCTAGGTTTTGGCGGTCCTTTTGTGCTAAGCTGGGCATTGATTTGTCTTTTTCTTCCGCATTTCATCCTCAGACAAACGGCCAAACCGAGCGAACTAACCAGACTTTGGAAACTTATTTGAGATGCTTTGTGTCTGCCGATCAGGATGATTGGGTGGCTTTCTTGCCATTGGCCGAGTTTGCCCTTAATAATCGGGCTAGTTCTGCTACCTTGGTTTCACCATTCTTTTGTAATTCTGTGTTTCATCCTCGTTTTTCTTCAGGGCAGGTTGAGTCTTCTGATTGTCCTGGGGTGGACTCTGTGGTTGACAGGTTGCAGCAGATTTGGGCTCATGTTGTGGACAATTTGGTGTTGTCTCAGGAGGAGGCTCAGCGTTTTGCCAACCGTTGTCGGCGTGTGGGTTCCCGGCTTCGGGTTGGGGATTTGGTCTGGTTGTCTTCTCGTCATGTTCCTATGAAGGTTTCTTCCCCGAAGTTCAAGCCTCGGTTTATTGGTCCTTATAGGATTTCTGAGATTATCAATCCAGTGTCTTTTTGTTTGGCCCTTCCAGCCTCTTTCTCCATCCATAATGTTTTTCATAGATCTTTGTTGCGGAAATATGTGGTGCCCATGGTTCCCTCTGTTGATCCTCCTGCCCCGGTGTTGATTGATGGGGAGTTGGAGTATGTTGTGGAGAAGATCTTGGATTCTCGTTTTTCAAGACGGAGGCTTCAGTATCTTGTCAAGTGGAAGGGTTATGGCCAGGATGATAATTCTTGGGTTGTTGCCTCCGATGTTCATGCTGACGATTTGGTTCGTGCCTTCCATTTGGCTCGTCTGGATCGGCCTGGGGGCTCTGGTGAGGGTTCGGTGACTCCTCCTCAAGGGGGGGGGGGTACTGTTGTGAATTTTGTTGTGGGTTCTGCTCTTGGGCTCCCTCTGGTGGTTATAAGTGGTAGTGCTGCTGTTTGTCCTTCACAGCAGTCATCAGGTGCTTCCACTTTGGACGGGGCTATTTAGTCTGGCTTCACCCTTTAGTGTGTGCCAGTTGTCCATTGTTTTTCTGGAGGATTCACATCTCTGCTTGGTTTCTCCTGCTGGATTGTCCAAATCATCAAAGATAAGTCCTGGCTTTGTTTTTGCAGTCCACATGCGGTGGACTTTATAGTTCAGTGAATTGCTATGTTTTTTCTTGTCCAGCTTTGTCTGTGTAAGGATTTATTCAGCCAAGCTGGAAGCTCTGGAGTCGCAGAGTTACCCTCCATGCCTTTAGTTAGGTGTGGAGATTTTTGTATTCTCTGTGGTGGATTTTTGTAGTATTTTAATACTGACCGCACAGTACTCTGTCCTGTCTTTTCTTTCTAGGTAGCATGGCCTCCTTTGCTAAATTCTGTTTTCAGTCTGCGTTTGTAATTTCCCTCTCCTCTCACAGTCAATATTTGTGGGGGGCTGTCTTTCCTTTGGGGATTTTCTCCGAGGCAAGATAGTTTTCCTGTTTCTTTCTTTAGGGGTAATTAGTCCTCCGGCTGTGACGAGGTGTCTAGGGAGTGACAGGAACATCCCACGGCTACTTCTAGTTGCGGTGATAAGTTCAGGGTCTGCGGTCAGTATAGGTACCACCTACTCCAGAGCTCGTCCATGCTGCTCCTAGGCCACCAGATCATAACAGTCTTCCCAGCCTGGTACAGGGCTACAATTTTGTTTCTGGTGTTCTTCGACAGCTCTTTGATCTTCACCATAGTGGACTTTGGAATGTGATTGTTTGCGGTTGTGGACAGGTGTCTTTTATACTGATAACAAGTTCAAACAGGTGAAATTACTACAGGTAATGAGTGGAGGACAGTGGAGCCTCTTGAAGAAGTTACTGGTCTGTGAGAGTCACAAATATTGCATGTTTTTAGGTGACCAAACATTTATTTTCCACCATGATTTGCAAAATAAATATTGCCAAATCAGACAAGGTGATTTTCTAAATTTGTTTTCTGATTTTGACTTTCATAGTTGTGGTCTACCTATGATGTCAATTACAGGCCTCTCTCATCTTTTTAAGTGGGGGAACTTGCAAAATTGGTGGCTGACTAAATACTTCTCCCCCCCACTGTATATATTAGATAGATAGATCACACAGTAAAATCACACTAACCGGTTTGAATAGAATAGATAGAATAGGTATATACAGTGCATATAGAATACATAGATATATAGATGTCAATGACACACTCATATATGTATATACAGTGCCTACAAGTAGTATTCAACCCCCTGCAGATTTAGCAGGTTTAATAAGATGCAAATAAGTTAGAGCCTTCAAACTTCAAACAAGAGCAGGATTTATTAACAGATGCATAAATCTTACAAACCAAAAAGTTTTGTTGCTCAGTTAAATTTTTATAAATTTTAAACATAAAAGTGTGGGTCAATTATTATTCAACCCCTAGGTTTAATATTTTGTGGAATAAACTTTGTTTGCAATTATAGCTAATAATCGTCTTTTATAAGACCAGATCAGGCCGGCACAGGTCTCTGGAGTTATCTTGGCCCACTCCTCCATGCAGATCTTCTCCAAGTTATCTAGGTTCTTTGGGTGTCTCATGTGGACTTTAATCTTGAGCTCCTTCCACAAGTTTTCAATTGGGTTAAGGTCAGGAGACTGACTAGGCCACTGCAACACCTTGATTTTTTGCCTCTTGAACCAGGCCTTGGTTTTCTTGGCTGTGTGCTTTGGGTCGTTGTCTTATTGGAAGATGAAATGACAACCCATCTTAAGATCCTTGATGGAGGAGCGGAGGTTCTTGGCCAAAATCTCCAGGTAGGCCGTGCTATCCATCTTCCCATGGATGCGGACCAGATGGCCAGGCCCCTTGGCTGAGAAACAGCCCCACAGCATGATGCTGCCACCACCATGCTTGACTGTAGGGATGGTATTCTTGGGGTCATATGCAGTGCCATCCAGTCTCCAAACGTCACGTGTGTGGTTGGCACCAAAGATCTCGTTCTTGGTCTCATCAGACCAGAGAACCTTGAACCAGTCAGTCTCAGAGTCCTCCAAGTGATCATGAGCAAACTGTAGACGAGCCTTGACATGACGCTTTGAAAGTAAAGGTACCTTACGGGCTCATCTGGAATGGAGACCAATGCGGTGGAGTACGTTACTTATGGTATTGACTGAAACCAATGTCCCCACTGCCATGAGATCTTCCCGGAGCTCCTTCCTTGTTGTCCTTGGGTTAGCCTTGACTCTTCGGACAAGCCTGGCCTCGGCACGGGAGGAAACTTTCAAAGGCTGTCCAGGCCGTGGAAGGCTAACAGTAGTTCCATAAGCCTTCCACTTCCGGATGATGCTCCCAACAGTGGAGACAGGTAGGCCCAACTCCTTGGAAAGGGTTTTGTACCCCTTGCCAGCCTTGTGACCCTCCATGATCTTGTCTCTGATGGCCTTGGAATGCTCCTTTGTCTTTCCCATGTTGACCATGTATGAGTGCTGTTCACAAGTTTGGGGAGGGTCTTAAATAGTCAGAAAAGGCTGGAAAAAGAGATAATTAATCCAAACATGTGAAGCTCATTGTTCTTTGTGCCTGAACTACTTCTTAATACTTTAGGGGAACCAAACAGAATTCTGGTGCGTTGAGGGGTTGAATAATAAATGACCCTCTGAAAAGACTTTTCCCAATTATAAAAAAAAATAAACAAGGAAATAACATTCTTTTTTGCTGCAGTGCATTTCACACTTCCAGGCTGATCTACAGTCCAAATGTCACAATGCCAAGTTAATTCCAAATGTGTAAACCTGCTAAATCTGCAGGGGGTTGAATACTACTTGTAGGCACTGTATATATATATATATATATATATATATATATATATATATATATATATATATATATATATATATATATATTACATAGATAGATATAGAAGAAAAGCCGGTAAGTCATCTGCCGTGTTCTAAAAATAAAATAACTGAAGGAGCTGACAGGATAGCAGAGATGGATTACATACAGTAAATACAAATAGAATAGGTACATATAGGTAGCTATATAGATGTATGTGACAAATACAATTAGTGCAGCGTGTGTGCAGCTTACTGTACATGTATTTAATTAATAAAAAAATATTTTTTGGAACAAAATGTTGTAGGCTCCAGCTCCTTTTTTGTAACCAGCAGAGGGAAAGCTGACGGATTGGTGCAGATGTTTGCAGCCTGGGAAAGGGGTAATACCCATGGAGCTTCTCAGGCTATTAATATCAGCTCACAGCTGTATATTTAGCCTTTACTGGCTATTAAAATGGGGGACCCTAAAAAAAAATGACACATACTCCTTTAATATTCTTAATTAAACCATACTTATGACCTCACCCATTCCCCCAATGCCTCTGTTCAGCGGTGCCCTTTTCAGAAGAGCACAAAACTGGGAGATGGAACTTTTATGCAATTATAAAAAAACGGACACCGCCGGATCACAGGTCCTATGGTCCACAGTGCTTTTTGTTTCGGTTTTTATACCACTCCATGTGTGGTAAAATTGGTAAGGCAGCTTTATTCTTTAGGTCAGTAGATTACAGTGATATGTCATTTATATCTTTTTTTATGTTTTGGTGCTTTTACACAATAAAAACTACCGTATTTTTCCGACTATAAGACGCACTTTTCCCCAAAAAAAATTGTGAGGAAAATGGGGGTGCGTCTTATAGTTGGAATGCAGGCTTACCGGCAGTGTGGCGGCGGCAGAGGTGCGGGGATGATGTGGCGCGGTGAGAGGTATGGTGTGAGCAGGTTCCCTTCCACATTTGAGGTGACGCTGCAGCCCGGTATTGAAGGAGAGCAGCAGAGCTGGCTGGGTCACAGCTTTCCCGGTGGCGGCGGCCATCTTCCTGAGGCTGCGCGTGCGCAGATTGAGTTTTCTGCTTCCTGGGGCATCAGGAAAATGGCCGCGGGAGGCCGCGCGTGCGCAGATTGAGATCGCAGCAGCCATTTTCCTGAAGCCGAGTTTGCAGATTGAGATCTCAGCTTCAGGAAAATGGCCACCGTGATCTCCATCTGCGCACGCACTGCCTCCCGCGGCCATTTTCCTGAAGCCCTGGGAAGCAGAGTACTGAATCTGCGCATGCGTGGCCTCAGAAAGATGGCCGCCGCCACCAGGAAAACCATGACTCACCCAGCTCTGCTGCTCTCCTTCAATACCTCCACGGCGTCACCTCAAATGTGGAAGGGACCCTGGCCGCCGCCACCTGAGGAAGAGACCGCACATCTGCCACCACCACAGCACTGCCGCAACCTCCCCATGGACACCAGGCCATGGCATCGCCCACCTAAGCAGGAAGGAACCCTGCTCAGGTGCATGCCGTACCACCACTGCGCCTCAGCTTCACCGCACCTCTGCTGACACCATGCCTTCTGTGACCCTGCTCTGCCACTGCCTGTCCTCAGGTAAGAGATCTTAAATTCAGACAATAAGATGGACCATCATCTTATAAAAAATATTTTTTTCTGCAATTTTCACCCCAAATTTGGGGTGCATCTTATGGTACGGTGCGTCTTATAGCCTGAAAAATACGGTAATTTATAGAAAAAATAATTATCTTTACATTGCTATTCTCAGAGCTATAACTTTTTTATTTTTCATCTGATGAAGCTGTATAGCAGCTTGTTTTTTGGGGGACAAGATGCAGTTTTCAGAGGTACCACTTTTATTTACATCCATCTTTTTGATCGCATTTTATTGCAGTTTTTGTTCGGCGATATGATAATAAAGCTTTGCTTTTTGCCACGTTTTTTATTTATTTTTTTTACGATGTTCACTGAAGGGGTTAACTAGTGGGACAGTTTTATAGACCGGGTCGTTACGGATGCGGCGATACCAAGTCGGTGTACTTTTATTGTTTTTTTTATTTATATAAATAAATGTTTTTATTTGAAAAATATTTATTTATTTATATTTTCTTTACTTAGGAATATTTAAAAAAAATATTTTTACATTTTGTTAGGGGTCGAGTTCCTGCTTCTGAACAGGGGGAATCTCAGGCCATTTCTGCTGCGGTATCCCATTCTTCTTCTGCTGCAGTGGAGCCTGCTCAGCGGAGACGTCGGTCCCAGCATCTTGCTCGGTCTCACTCTGTGCTGAGGGTTGCTGCAGTTTTCCCAGCTTCTGCCATTAAAGCCAGTGCTGGGCAGCAACGAGCTGACGCTTTTGGGACTAAGTCCTGCTTTTACCCTTCTGAGCATGCCCAGGGTGAGATCTCCCATTGGAGATCGAGGGTCACATGCTCAGATACTGCAGCGGATTCCATTGGTCCTCCAGGAAGGTCCTGAAGGTGCTGAACTTCTGTGGCAGCTTCCTATTGGTCCTTTTAGGAAGGTCCTGTACATGCTGCAGCTATATAAGGTTCGCATGACCGCACGGCCATGCGCTAGTGTACAATTGTATACTGTATGTGTGTTTGTTGATGAGTGCAAGTCATCCTTTAAATATCCCTTCCCTATTGTATGACTGCTCGCATAAGGTGTATGGCTGCTATCTAGCGCCCGACAAGACTCACAATGTGGTACACACGAAACAGCGTCCATTGCTGTGACCGCCAGTGCGGCGCCACGCGCCAGTAGAGCGCTTCCTAACCCACGTCTGGGTGTTTAGTGGTGTCTGCCAATACGGCACATCTCGCACTCTTGTGCTTCAGGCTATTATTACTTGTTACCTCTTACACCCAGTAGCAGTGTCAAGTGCAAGTAGTCTGTACGGACTCTAATCCCGTGTCTTGGGACTGAGTTCAGTGGCTCCTTGCTTACGCTTTTTGTGCGGTACCGCGGCCCTGTGACGTAACAGGGTTCGTGTCCACCGCCATATAGCGCTGCCATTTACTAGCAGCAGGTTCTCACCTGCACGGTGGACCCCGGACTGCGAACGCACCTATATTATCACACCTTTTACTTGGTGCGTTCCACCAGTCCTAACAGAACACTAGCGCCAGGGTCTGGCTAGTAAATGGCGGACGATCAGCGTCTACAGCGGTACATCCAGCAGCTGGAGGGAAGGTTGACAGCTCTAGAGCGTACAACCTCAGCTGTGGATATCACTGCTGTCACTGTTCAGGCTGCAAGTGTAGCTGCAGCCAGTTTGTCCGTTGCCACCCCTGCTCCGACTATATCCCGTCTCCCGCTTCCAGACAAGTTTGCTGGTGACAGTAAGCAATGTCGTGGATTCGTGAGCCAGTGCTCAATACACCTCGAGCTTCTGGCTGCACGTTTTCCTACGGAACGGGCGAAAGTGGGATTTATTCTATCTCTCTTGTCGAGCAGGGCGTTGGAGTGGGCATCGCCGCTTTGGGAGCGTGATGATCGTGTGGTACAGAGTGCTCCTCTCTTTTTGGATGCACTGAAGCAGGTCTTTTTGGGACCTTGTGTCACCCACGATATCGCGCTCCAGTTGTTGACAATTACTCAGGGTTCGTCCATGGTCAGCCAGTTTGCCATCCAATTCCAGACTCTAGCCTCAGAGTTAGAATGGCCGGATAAAGTTCTTATTCCGGTGTTCTGGAAAGGACTGGCAGACCAAGTGAAGGATGCCTTGGCCACCAGAGAGATTCCCGCCACACTGGAGGAGCTCATTTCTATATCTACCCGCATCGACCTCCGTTTTAACGAGCAGAGGTTAGAGCGGACCCAGTGTAGGCAGAGGTTTCGGCTGGCTCCCACCTTCACCAGACCTCTAGAATCTCCTGTTCTGGCGTCCGACTCCCATAAGGCCACAGAGGTTTCTCGAGCGGGATCTAAGTCTCAGTCCACTCGAGTACTCGTGGTTTGTAAAAATTGCCACCAACTAGGACATTACGCTAATAAATGTCCACGGCGGTCGGGAAACGATCGCGTCTAGTAACCATTGGGGGAGGTTCACTAGACACAGCGGCATTTTCCTCCAAACTGTCCTTTAAAGGGACAATCCTGATAGGCTCATCCACTCTTACAGTCGAGCTTTGTGTGGATTCAGGAGCAGAGGGAAATTTCATGTCCTCTGCTTTTGCTCAGCACCACGCTATACCACTGGTAATGCTCGCCAAATCTGTAACTGTTAGAGTTGTGAATGGGTCGACACTACCACTGCAAATCACACACCAGACTGTTCCTTTCACCTTATCCATGTCTCCTTCCCACCAGGAGATTATTTCCCTTCTTCCCGAGGGAATGGATGAGATTCTGCTGGGAATACCCTGGCTCCGTTTCCACTCCCCACATATTGAGTGGTTCTCAGGGAGAATTTAGGGTTGGAGTAAGTCTTGTATGGGCAGATGTGTGAGAGAGTGCGTACAGGTTTCCACTACTGAGATACCCGCAGATCTTTCTTCCCTTCCCAAGTGCTATTGGTGCTATGCAGACGTTTTCTTAAAAAAGGCTGCAGAGACCCTTCCGCCTCATCGCCCCTATGACTGTCCTATTGATCTCTTGCCTGGTGCTGAACCTCCTCGGGGAAGGGTCTACTCCCTCTCTCTCCCTGAGATGGAGGCTATGTCTCAATACATCCAGGAGAATTTGGCAAGAGGGTTCATTAGGAAGTCAGTGTCACCTGCAGGGGCGGGGTTCTTCTTCGTGCAGAAGAAGAATGGGGAATTACGTCCTTGCATCGATTACAGGGGTCTTAATGCCATCACCATTAAAAATAAGTACCCGTTGCCCCTGATATCTGAGCTCTTTGACAGAGTAAGAGGAGCAAGGGTATTCAACAAACTAGATCTGCGGGGTGCGTATAACCTGATTCGCATCCATGAGGGGGACGAATGGAAAACGGCTTTTAATACCAGGGATGGGCACTATGAGTATCTGGTGATGCCCTTTGGGCTCTGTAATGCCCCAGCCGTTTTTCAGGACTTTGTCAACGATATCTTCCCGGATATGCTTTCCGCCTCGGTCGTAGTCTATCTGGATGATATCCTCATCTGCTCTCCAGTTATTGACTCCCACCGGAGAGATGTTGGCAGAGTCTTCGATCTCTTACGGGCGAATGCCCTTTATGCAAAGTTGGAGAAGTGTGTGTTTGAGCAGGAGTCTTTACCTTTCCTGGGCTATATCATCTCCACCCAGGGATTGGCTATGGATCCTGCCAAACTACAGGCTGTGATGGACTGGCAAGAACCCCATTCTCTTAAAGCGGTGCAACACTTTATGGGGTTCATAAATTACTATCGCCAGTTCATTCCCCACTTCTCAACTTTGGTAGCTCCCTTGGTAGCCCTCACCAAGAAGGGAGCGAATCCCAAATTGTGGTCAGAGGAGGTCTCCAAGGCCTTCACTTCAATAAAGTCTCATTTTGCTAGCGCTCCCATCTTACATCGTCCCAATGTGGATAAGCCATTCATTATGGAGATGGATGCCTCATCCGTTGATGCTGGAGCAGTCCTCTTTCAAAAGGATGCTCAAGGTCGGAAGCATCTTTGCTTCTTCTTCTCTAAGACCTTCACACCAGCGGAGAGGAACTATTCCATCGGGGATAGGGAGTTGCTAGCAATGAAGTTGGCCTTTTCGGAGTGGAGACATCTATTGGAGGGAGCTCGGTTCCCCTTCCAAGTCTTCACCGACCACAAAAATGTGGTCTATTTACGTACAGCTCAGCGGCTGAATTCTCTTCAGGCCAGATGGTCCTTGTTCTTCTCCCAGATCCACTTCACTCTCCATTATCTCGCTGGGGAGAAGAACATTCGTGCTGACACCCTCTCTCGCTCCGTTGTGTCATCCGAGGAGGAGGAAGGGGAGCCTCGGCGTTTTGTCCCTTCTGAGAGCCTGAGAACCGTAGCTCCAGTCTTGCTAGAGTCTGTGCCTCCAGGCAAGACCTTTGTTCCCATTAATTTGCGACCGGAGGTTCTCTCTTGGGCTCATTCGTCCAGAGTTGGTGGTCACTTTGGGACAAAGAGGACATCTGAGTTGCTGGCGAGAACGTACTGGTGGCCACATATGGCTCATGATGTCAGAGACTATGTTCAGGCGTGTGTCTCCTGCTCCAAAAATAAGTCTCCTCGACAACGGCCAGCTGGATTATTATATCCCCTGCCGGTGGCAGACAGGCCCTGGGAGATAGTCGGGATGGACTTTGTGGTGGGTTTGCCCAAGTCTCGTGGCTGTACCGTCATTTGGGTTATCACCGATCATTTTTCTAAAATGGTGCACTTGGTGCCGCTTCCTCAGCTACCTTCTGCACGGCCTTGGCAGCGTTGTTTATTAAACATATCTTCCGCCTACACGGTATGCCGGACAAAATTGTCAGTGACCGGGGTCCCCAGTTTGCGTCTCGGTTCTGGAGAGAGCTTTGTCATCTTCTCAGTATTGAGTTAAATCTCTCTTCTGCCTATCATCCTGAGACGAATGGGTTGGTAGAGAGAGCCAACCAGACCTTGGTCACATATCTGCAACATTTTGTCTCAGCCAGGCAGGAAGACTGGGCATCTTTGCTATCATGGGCAGAGTTTGCTCTGAACAATGCTGTAGCTGAATCCACTGGACAGACACCATTCCTCCTTAACTATGGTCAGCATCCGCGGGTACCTGTGCCCATGCCCGTGTCTTCCGCCGATTCCAGCGTGGCAGACTGGGCTGTGGAGGCACTGGACATTTGGGACCGCGCTCAGGATGCCATTCAGGCTTCCAAGGAGAGAATGAGGTCCTCCGCTGATGCACATCGGCGCCCCGCTCCGACCTTTGCTCCTGGCGACTTAGTGTGGCTCTCTGCCCATAACAACAGGCTGAGAGTTGAGTCCACTAAGTTTGCACCTCGCTACTTGGGCCCTTTCAAGGTCCTCAAACAGGTTAACCCTGTGGTCTACCGGTTAGCCCTTCCGCCTCACCTAGGTATCACCGACACCTTTCATGTGTCCCTTTTGAAGCCCGTATACATGTCCCGGTTTTCCGAGTCATCTGCTGGGACATAGGGTTCGTCTACGGATAACTACGAGGTAAACGCAATTCTGGGGTGCAAGGTGGTACGTGGCAAAAAAAATTTATCTGGTGGAATGGAAGGGCTGTGGTCCTGAGGACAGGTCTTGGGAGCCTGCTGAGCACATTCGGGCTTCACAGCTCATTGCTGCCTTCGAGCGTAGCGAGGTCCAAAGAGGGGGGATAATGTTAGGGGTCGAGTACCCGCTTCTGCACAGGGGGAATCTCGGGCCGTTTCTGCTGCAGTCTCCCATTCTTCTTCTGCCACAGTGGAGCCTGCTCAGCAGAGACGTCGGTCCCAGCATCTTGCTCAGTCTCACTCTGTGCAGAGGGTTGCTGCAGCTTTCCCAGCTTTTGCCATTAAAGCCAGTGCTGGGCAGCGACGAGCTGACGCTTTTGGGACTAAGTCCTGCTTTTACCCTTCTGAGCATGCCCAGGGTGAGATCTCCCATTGGAGATCGAGGGTCACATGCTCAGATACTGCTGCGGATTCCATTGGTCCTCCAGGAAGGTCCTGAAGGTGCTGAACTTCTGTGGCAGCTTCCTATCGGTCCTTTTAGGAAGGTCCTGTACATGCTGCAGCTATATAAGGTTCGCATGACCGCACGGCCATGCGGTAGTGTACAATTGTATACGTGTGTTTGTTGATGAGTGCAAGTCGTCCTTTAAATATCCCTTCCCTATTGTATGACTGCTCGCGTAAGGTGTATGGCTGCTATCTAGCGCCCAACTAGACTCACAACGTGTTACACACGAAACAGCGTCCATTGCTGTGACCGCCAGTGCAGCGTCATGCGCCAGTAGAGCGCTTCCTAACCCATGTCTGGGTGTTTAGTGGTGTCTGCCAATACGGCACAGCTCGCCCTCTTGTGCTTCAAGCTATTA
This sequence comes from Ranitomeya variabilis, assembly GCF_051348905.1. Classification (NCBI taxonomy): domain Eukaryota; kingdom Metazoa; phylum Chordata; class Amphibia; order Anura; family Dendrobatidae; genus Ranitomeya; species Ranitomeya variabilis. The sequence continues at coordinate 223,505,224 of NC_135234.1, forward strand.
TTACTGTTACCTCTTACACCCAGTAGCGGTGTCAAGCGCAAGTAGTCTGTACGAACTCTAATCCCGTGTCTTGGGACTGAGTTTGGTGACTCCTTGCTTACGCTTTTTGTGTCGTACCGCGGCCCTGTGACATAACAGGGTTCGCGTCCACCGCCATATAGCGTTGCCATTTACTAGCAGCAGGTTCTCACCTGCACGGTGGACCCCGGACTGCGAACACACCTATATTATCTCACCTTTTACTTGGTGCGTTTCGCCAGTCCTAACACACATTATAATATTTTTTTAACTTTTTTACGTTGTCCCAGTATGGGACATTACTATATAACATCAGATCGCTGATCTGACACTCTGCACTGCAGAGTATATGATTAGCAATCTGCCTGGTAATGAAGAGGCATTCCGGCACCTGCTCTCAGCAAGTGCTCACAAGCCACCTTCCCTGCAGGACCCGGAAGGACTCTGTGGCCATCTTGGTGCCAGGGGTCTCCATGGAGACCATCAAGACATTGCGATGCAATCCCGATGTCCTGATGGAAGTGCACAGGGAACCCCCTCCCGTTGCGATGCTTTTCTATGCCGCTGTCACTACTGACAGTGGCATCAGAGGGGTTAAATGCTTGTGATCGGTGATAGCATTGATTGTGGGCATTGCTGTGGGGTGTTAGCTGTCACATACAGCTGACACCCGCACCCAATCACCACAGTGCTTAGCATGAGGCCACGTGATCTGTGCACCATACATATACTTCTCTTTGTGGGAACACACCTCCCACAGAGCAGTATATGTACGGTGCATGTCGGTAAGGGGTAAAGCATTGTATCTACACCAAAATGATATCAGTAAAATGTCAGATCAGGGAGCAAAAAATAGGCCTCACACAGTCCCATATCCCAAGACATGAAAACTCTACTGGTCTCAGAAAATGGAGATAAAAGCAAACATTTTTTTTATGCAAATTTCCAAATTTGTTTCTTACCACTTATTTTTTTTATTTACGATCCATGTATGCTCTCTGTGTACTCATACTGTCCCCCTGGAGAATCATATTGCCCTGTCAGTGTTACCATATAGTGAACATGGTAAGTAAGAAAAATAAAACAATTGTGGAATTGCCCTTTTTTTTGCAATTTCACCACACTTGGAATTTTTTTCTAATTTTTCAGTACAATATATGGCAAAATGAATGGAGTCATTCAAAAGTACAACTTGTCCTGCAAAAAACAAGCCCTGATATGCTATATTGATTAAAAAATAAAATAGTTATGGATCTTGGAAGAAGGGAAGGAAAAAACGAAAATGCGAAAAATTGCCTGTTGCTGAAGGAGTTAAGACTAGAGTTTTGCTAATTAATGGAACCTCTGGAATAAGATGCACATGTCACTTATTCAATAAGACACACCTTACAACAAGAATGTAACTCCAGTCAGTGACTAAAGCTAAATTTACACTGCTAAAGCCAACTAGATATACATTTTGATTAATTGGATTTTACACTATTTGCAAGTGATTCACAAGAAAACCTGTGAAAACATCTTCATAAATCAACATTATTTTTACTAAACCCTATGCAGCCATTGCTTAGTTACTACCTACTATTGCATGTCTGCAGTAGACCTGCATGTCTCCAATGTAATAAACTGCCATCTCTGTGGAATAAGATTCTATTAATTTCTATATATACTCTCCTTCCTATATAATGTTGGTACTGTAGGTTAGCAAGAAATAGGGAACAGATGGAAGGTGGCTGCAGTTTAAATAACAGAGGGCTTGGTTTGTTCAAAATTATATACTAAATTGATCAAAAACATGCAAGCGCTTCAGTCAAGGGGACAAAGCAATATAAAAATACAATTTGTATTGGAAAAAGTTTTAAAAATTGAACAAAGATATTTGTTTACCAATTCATAAATGTTTACCAATTCATAAATCTTTTAATGCATTCACTGTTAAGACTCAAAATACATACCTTATGTTAAGTAGAAAAACAAAAAAACTTTAACATGCAATAAAAGTTTAATTACTTAATTTAAAGTTTAATTACTAAATGTAATTAATTAAGTTTAAATTGCCATAGTTAGTTTCAATCAAAATTTTTTAACCCTATTTGAAAAACTTGAACAGAAATTCTACCATTTGTAAAAAATAAATCAAACAACAACGGTTTACCCACTTCGCCCTGAAGTCTGTTTTCACCTTCCTGAACAGGCCAATTTTCACAATTCTGACCACTGTCACTTTATTTGTTCATAATTCTGGAATGCTTCAATGGATCCCACTGTCTTTGCATAGCACAGTGTCAGATCAGCAATCTGACAGGCAGTGTAGGAGGCTTACCAGCGCCTGCTGAGCAGGCACTGACAAGCCACCTCAATGAAGGACCCGGATGGACCCCGCGGCTATCTTGGAGCCATGCGTCTCCATGGAGACCATCGGAACATCGCAATCGCATTGCGTTGTTATAGTGGGAGCTATGTTCTCTATGCCACTAGTGACAGTGGCATCAGAGGAGCTACATGCCCACCATCGGTGCTAGCATCGATTGTGGGCATTGCTGCATTGTGTCAGGTGTCACATACACTTGACACCCGTACTCGATCGCCGCGGCGCTCACCGTGAGACCGCGCGATCGTGCCGCAGTACTAATACTGCTGTTTGCGGGAACACAGTACCTGCAGAGCAGTACTAGTACGGCGCATGTCAGGAAGGGGTTAATATTAGGTAGATATGTTTATATTCATCCTTGGTTAATAAGCTTAAGCCGATTTGCTGAGTTTTTGGTAATGTTAATTTACTTCAGTGTAAACCATGAAAAAGCACTGTGGACTTATTCACCCGCAATTGGTGTCAGTGTAAACATTTGTACATTATTAAGTTATTATCGTTGGTTGTTAATGGAACATATGATACCATGTTTCTTATTATGCTTTGGGGCTTCTCTAGATTGTGCAGATATGTGCAGATAACTGAATGATGTGCAGCTGAATAGGCGAGCAGTGAGGTCAGTTTTACATTTTTTGAGCACTTTCCTTGTCCTCCAAAATTTAGCAAAATGGCGGGCACCTGGAGAATCCATAATTTTAGAAAATTAATTTCCCTTCAAATTAATTTGCTCTTCTCTACTGCATTGTAAGTGTATCCTGTTGTAATCCAGTTGGTTCGTGTCAACTCTTGCTAAAAAAAGACTTCACCTGGGGAGGCCATTACTGCTGTGCAAGGCTTAAAAGATTAATTAGATTCTCCTTTTGCGTTTAGACCTGAGACCAATCCATCACAATTTAGTGGACATTTTCTCCAGCAAATAACTGTTACAGTTTAAAAGCACACTCAAAAAATGATACTAAAATATTCCCAAACTTCCTTCTAAAATCTATTTATCTTTCCTGATTATAATTTTGATTCATGTCACAATTCATAACTGAAAAATACATAGGTTCTGTTTGATATATGGCCATAGAGATCTGTGAATTCTTGCGATTTGTGTGTGGCCACAGTTCAACGAACTGCAGGGGAATTCGCTTTTGGCCACAGATTTTCCCTGTGGTGATTTACAAAGAACATTAAGGCTACGTTCACATTTGCGGTCTGCGCCGCAGCGTCGGGCGCCGCAGCGGCGCCGCATGCGTCATGCGCCCCTATATTTAACATGGGGGCGCATGGACATGCGGTGCACTTGCGTTTTGCGCCGCATGCGTCACTGCGGCGCACGCATCCGGGCGCAGAGGACGCAGCAAGTTGCATTTTTGCTGCGTCCAAAATCAATAGAAAAAAGGACGCATGCGGCGCAAAACGCAGCGTTGTGCATGCGTTTTGCCGCGTTTTTGTTTGCGTTGTGCGCTGCGGCGCCGACGCTGCGGCGCACAACGCAAATGTGAACGTAGCCTAAGCCCAGCCCTAGTAGTTAAGTCCTATACCTCTGCTCTATAAATTTTGCAGCTAAAATGGAAGAAATCTGTAGGAAATTAGCTCAGAAACATGCAGTTTATTCTGAAGCCTGAGAAGCAATGAGGGCAAGATTGTCTCATTTTTACTTTTATTATTCATATATAAGGTTAGTATTCATTTTAAGAGGAAAAATGAAATGTGAAACAAGTTAATCATCTAAGTGTTATTAGTTACACACAATAAATGTGTGATACGTACTCTAATGCACCAACTGAACCTTCATTTTAGTATTCAAGATATGCCCTTATCTAAATGTATTCTATCCCATTGTGAAGTCCGCTTATCAACTTATTATGATGGGCTGTAAAATTCTCTTGCTCATACTTTTGGCTTAGACAGACGACAAGAGCTAATGCTTCAAATTAATGTGATCCTGCAGTGAAGTAAAGACATTTATATAGACAGAATCCTTAATCTCATTCCAGCCCCATCTCTATTCCACAGCAGAAATGTTTAAGCTCCTGGTAATGCTGTGTCAACATCTCACTGTCACCAGAGTCTTAGCACATAGAAGACTAGTGATAGAGACTCCAAGCACCCAAGAGAAAGAATTTAATTAGGAAGACTGTGTACCTGTACATGCAGGTGACCTTGGGGAAATTGCTGAGCTCTGAACAAAGTTGGAAAAGGGAAGTAAAAGTCAACAATGGACATCAATAGAAAATTGACTATCATCAGTTAACATGGTCTATATGGAAATAGTAAACCATTACGTTGCTTTCAAACCTTTTCAACAGTGGGGCTTATTAAAACTCCATAATCAACAACATAAAAAGGTGTGAACCCAGTATTAGGTGACATATACAAAGACTTGCATATTTTGTAGCATTAGATTCTATAAGAGAAAGATTGTAGAATTGAAGCCACACTAAAATACAGTACAGTGTATGCCAATAGAATCTATTGATGCCATTCAGTATCTGTGTGTCACAAATTGTATTTTCAGCAGTAAGAAAGATAATTGAGTTTAAAAGGAGGATCAATCTTTTTTAAAGACCATCAACTGTTCAGACTAAGATAACTTTCACTGCATTTTTGCAGAGGTTATGATCACTCTACTGAGGAGAGCATTCTCTCCAAGAAATCTGGTTGAGTTTGGAGCATATCCACTTTCTACATACTACGTGTAGAAATGGGCCTTCTTTTGCACAGACATAAAAAGTGATTTAGTCAATTTCTTAGGAAACTTCAACCAATCCAAGAGCAGAAAAAACACTAAGACATTAGTAGATTACAAGGTAATCGTTAGCAGCAGCTTCTGAGATAAATGAATATTTTAATCTGTCAGTGAATTTAAATATATTAATTGGAGTTTATAGAAGAGGCCTATCTGAATATGTTAAAACAAATAAAAGATGTGAGAACGATTTCAGAAACATTACCAATAATCAGTACGTTCTTTGTTAACATGAAACATGAGGACTTGAGATAAACAAACCAGTTCATAGTAAATTGAATTGTAGGCAGTCACCACTTATCTGTCCATGTCACCTCAGCTCTCAGTCCGGTGCTATGTGCCTTCTTTTTACATCTTGTTTTCCAATCTTCACTTGGCAATGGGATTCTGGTGCCGAATAGGCTACAGATGTCACATTGTCACAGTGATATGATGTCATGACATCATTGTACCGTGACTAAAGGTACCTTCACACTAAACGATGCTGCAGCGATATCGACAACGATGCCGATCGCTGCAGCATCGCTGTTTGGACGCTGGAGAGCTGTCACACAGACAGCTCTCCAGCGACCAACGATGCCGAGGTCCCCGGGTAACCAGGGTAAACATTGGGTTACTAAGCGCAGGGCCGCGCTTAGTAACTCGATGTTTACCCTGGTTACCATTGTAAATGTAAAAAAAACAAACAGTACATACTCACCTTCTGCTCTCTGTCACACGTCCCTCGCCGTCTGCTTCCCGCACTGACTGTGAGTGCCGGCCGGAAAGCAGGGCACAGCGGTGACGTCACTGCTGTGCTCTGCTTTCACTTTACGGCCGGCGCTCACAGTCAGTGCGGGAAGCGGACGGCGAGGGACGTGTGACAGACAGCAGAAGGAGAGTATGTACTGTTTGTTTTTTTTACATTTACAATGGTAACTAGGGTAAACATCGGGTTACTAAGCGCGGTTCTGCGCTTAGTAACCCGATATTTACCCTGGTTACCACTGTAAAACATCGCTGGCATCGTTGCTTTGGCTGTCAAACATGGCGATACACGCCGATCTGACGACCAAATAAAGTTCTCAACTTTCAGCAACAACCAGCGATATCACAGCAGGATCCAGATTGCTGCTGCGTGTCAAACACAACGATATCGCTATCCAGGACAATGCAACGTCACGGATCGCTATCGTTATTGCTGCAAAGTCGTTTAGTGTGAAGGTACCTTAAGCCTTGAATGATGTGCATTATGAAGTCATGATGCCTGGGATCTACTTGGCACCAGAAGCCTGTCATTGAGAGAAGATTGTGGAAGAAGACATTAAAGGAGATGTAGAGCAGAAGTTCGCAGGAAGCAGCAGCCAGGACAAGAAAGCGGTGGCCAATTTCTAGTGAACTGTCAAATTTGATTCTCGACAGATCTGCTCACCTTTAATGACGACACATATTGGAAGAATGTTACAGACCTTTACCAGCTAAAAGTCCTCTTTAGACCTTTAAAGTGTCAATGCATTTTACACTTATTCTAACTTCTAAATAAAAAAATTACAAAATGAATTACATATCTGGTTTCCGCTCTTTACACTCCACTGAAACTTCCCTCACTAAAGTCTCTAATGATATAATAACAGCTAAAATCCAAAGTTCATTGCTCCCTGCTGATTCTCTTAGATCTCTCTGCCGCGTTTGACACTGTGGATCACCAGCTCCTCCTTTCTATGCTCTATAGGCCTCAAGGACACAGCCCCCTCCTGGTTCTCCTCCTACGTGTCTGACTGCTCCTTCACTGTATTTTTTGCCGGCTCCTCTTCCTCTCCTCGTCCCCTTACTATTGGGGTTCCGCAGGGCTCAGTCCTAGGCCCCCTCCTCTTCTCTGTGTACACTGCCCCTATTGGACAAACAATCAGCAGATTTGGGTTCCAGTATCATCTCTATGCTGATGACACCTAATTATACACTTCTTCCCCTGACATCACCCCTACCCTAATTCAAAATACGAAGGATTGTCTGTCTGCTGTTTCTAACATCATGTCCTCCCTCTATCTGAAACTAAATCTCTCCAAAACTGAACTTCTTGTGTTTCTCCCCTCTACTAACCTCACTCTAGCTAACATCGAAATTACCCTGGAGGGTTCAACCATAACTCCCAAGAAGCATGCCCGCTGTCTTGGGGTCATATTCGACACCTAACTTTCGTTTACTCCCTATATCTGATCACTCACTCGCTCTTGTCACCTGCATCTTAAAAACATCTCCAGAAACATCTCCGACCTTTTCTCACCTTTCAAACTGCTAAGACTCTTACTGTTGCTCTTATTCATTCTCGTCTGGACTACTGCAACGCTCTTCTGATCGGTCTCCCTCTTTCTAAACTTTCTCCTCTCCATTCCTTCTTGAATGCGACAGCCAGGGTTATATTTCTGTCCAGCCACTTCACCGATGCCTCCGTTTTGTGCCAGTCATTACACTAGCTACCCATTTGCTACAGGGTCCAGTATAAACTCATCTCTCTCACCCACAATGCTCTCCACAGTTCTGCACCACCTTATATCTCCTCTCTCATCTCTGTCTATCGCCCTACACGTGCCCTCCATTCTACAAATGATCTAAAACTAACATCCCCCATAATCCGAACCTCGCACCTCCGTCTCCACGACTTCTCTCGTGCTGTGCCAGCTCTCTGGAATGCACTTCCCCAGACGATCAGGCTGATACCTAGCCCCAACCTATTCAAGCGCGCTTTGAAAACCCTTCTCTTCAAACAAGCCTACCACATCAACTACTCAGTAAACTAACTTTGCCCTGTTCCCCCTTCCAAATATTATTCTGAATCTGCACCCTACTTTTCATCTGTCTCCACACCCTCCATGCACACAATAACTGCACTTGATAATTGACTATTTCACTTAAACACACAGGTTGATGACCGGATCATGCAGCTTTATATGAAAATCCCTATTTACTATAATTGCCAGACCTGAAATAACAAGCACTTTTCACTTATTGTGTCCCCCCCATTTCCTTGTAGATTGTATGCTTGAGAGCAGGGACCTCACTACTAATGTCACTGTTTAAATTGTCTTAACTTGTATTGAATTTATTGTCTGTACATGTCCCCGCTTAATTGTAAAATGCTGCGGAATATGTCGGCGCTTTATAAATAAAAATTATTATTATTATTTCACTGATGTCAATTCAGTGAAGAGAAAAATATAGCACACAGTACAAAAGGATTTAGACAGAATGGACAGTCAGGATGTAGCAAGGGATCAGTAAACCAGGGAGGGCAAAATACAGTACAATAGGGACAAGTTGAAATGGAGTCAAAAGCAAAGTCAGGAGGTCAGAACCAGAGAGTCAAGCAGATCTACAGACAAACAAAGAGATGCTGGGAAAGGGCAGACAGGGGGAGATAACAGACACAGGACAAGACAGGGTTCACAGTAGGACAAATCAAGGGCTTCCAGAGTCAGGTTCACATGCCGAAGGCAGAGCTATAGCTTACATCACCCTCAGGATACCTGGGAGCTAAATAGCAAACCCGAGCCCAGAATGAGGCAGAGCAAAGTTAACCCTTGACATGATCCACCCAGAGAAAGAGCAGATAGGACTAAACTCCAGAATGGATCATGACAACACCTTTGGCTTTCAACACTGCCTGAATCCTTCTGGGTATTCTTTCGGTCAGACTCAAACATGTGTTGACTGAAATTTGATCTTAGATCTCTTCTACGTGTTCTTAAAGTTGGTGCATACTAATCGACTCACTTGGTTTGTGTACAGTGTTTTCTTCAATGCTACCCACAAGTCTTTGGTTTGAGGTCTGGGGACTGTGGGGGATCTTCCAGCACCTCTACTTCATTGTCATTGAACCATTTCTTTGCCAATCTCGATGTATGCTTCACATTGTTGTTCTGTTGTAATATTTTGTTGTCCTTTACATACCCGTAGTACTTGAGGGTATGAAGTAACTCATATTATAGGATATTCACATATAGTTCAGCATTGAGACCATCATTGATCCTGGTAAAGTATCAGATGCCTTTGTCTGTGAAAGAACCCCATGTAATCAGGCCGAAATTCACATTTCCTTTAATTTCACAATCCGTTAGCCCTTTTTTCTCTTGTTTGTTTCAGACCCATTTGCATCTGTCAAAGCCTAGTCAATTAACTTTTTGTCATTGCTCCAAATCACCTGTTTCAAAGCTTTAAATGTCCACTATTCGTACTTGAATGCAAACTCAAACCGACACTTCTTTAGAAGTTGAGGCTTCTTCACCTTTTTTCTGGCCACCATTTCAGAATTGTGCAATGTGCGTCACATGGTGCTTGCAAGGATGTCAGTGATCTCACTATTATAAAGCATACAAACCACCTCCACTGCATTGTTTATAGCACCAGAACTGATAGACCTTGGGATGAATCGACTCTGATATTTTGCCTGGTTGTCCACCTTTTGGCTTCTGAATGGATGGACAGTCTTACCTTCATACTCTTACAACTGTCAAGGTACTCACATGATGCAGTTTTTTCAATTTTCTTGGCCAAGATACCGCTATTAATGAGCTATATGATGCTTTTTCTCTTTTCTTTGGAAGTCGTCTTCATGGATACTCCCTGATTCGAACCAATGGCCTTTCACTTGGGAATAAACCTAATAATACACTGCACTATTAGGGAATGTGAGAACAGGTTATATTTTGTAGTATTCAGGACAAAAAATATTTTTCCACCACAGGTAGCAGAACCGTAACAACACAGTCACATGACAAGAATCCGCATAGCTAATCATATGCAAAATAGATGCAAGTCAAATATATGTATGAGATGTCCAAGATGATTGTCTATAAAATGATGCTAGTCTCACAATCAAAGCAGTAGGGAATGGTGAGATATGGATCCTGAAAGTCAAAAGTTCAATACATTTTTAGTATTACCCTTTTGCTCTTCTCTGCATCTACTAGACAGTGCAGAAAGCAACCACAATGAAAGTCTGTCAATGAGTGTTCATGTGTTATGCAGAGAGATAACTTCAGTAAGAATTGTATTATGCTTTGTTTCCTCTACATTAGTATTACAAGTTAATAAAACATGTATTGCTGGGTTCATAGATACCACCATCAGCAGGACATTCTAGGATTGGATTATTCTTATGGTTAAAAAAGATTATCTAAATTGGATGAATAGTATTAAATGCATACTTCATATAGCAGGTTTAAACGATTATGTTAAATTTTTAGATAATTCTACCTATATATTTATATTTGTACAACAGTAAGGGCCGGCGTCAGCACATGGCGCACTCGGGCAAGTGCTGGAGCCTTTGAAAAACCAGGGGCCCCATTCACGGTATGGTACACTGAGGCTTCGGGGGGCCCCCAGCTAGCGGCACATCACACAGCTTCTATGGGCCCGCCTGCCGCCAGTGCCGACTCCCCAGCTACCGCCGCATTGAACTATACCGGCGTCTGCAGGTACAGTTCAAAGCAATGATGGAGGAGAGAATGTCAGCTGACACTCCCTCTCCCATCATTCCCCGCTCTGCATCTGCGGGTGCACGAAGATGTCATCGTGCACTCACTGTGTGCCAGGCATTGCAGCTGCTGAGACATTAGCAGGGAGCAGCGCGGCATGGGCACAAGGAGAGGTGATGAGTGTGTTTTTTGTTTTTTTTTAACTATAACAGTGAGTACTGGACTGTGGGGTCATTTTCAGGGGGATGCGAGCTGTGCTATATACTACTTGGCTGTGCTATATGCGACATGGGCTGTGTTATATACTATGTGGCTGTGCTATATACTACATGGCTATGCTATATGCTACGTGGGCTGTGTTATATACTATATGGGCTGTGTTATATGCTATGTGGCTGTGCTATTTACTACGTGGGCTGTGTTATATGCTACATGAGCTTTGTTATATACTACATGGCTGTGCTATATACTACGTGGGCTGCGTTATATACTACATGTTATATACTGGGCTGTGTTATATACTACATGGCTGTGTTATATGTTACGTGGGCTGTGTTATATACTATGTGGCTGTGCTATATACTACGTTACTGTGCTATATACTATGTGGCTGTTTTATATACTGCATGGGCTGCGTTATATGCTACGTGGCTGTGCTATTTACTACACAGATGTGCTATCTACTACATGGACTGTGTTATATGCTACATGAGCTGTGTTATATACTACGTGGCTGTGCTATATTCTACCCATTTTGCACTTTTACAAATGTTCTACGTTAATACTTTCTAATGTTTACGTTAAAAAGTTTTCCATTAAAAAATTGTTGTACTCACTGTGTGCAGATTTTTATTTGCAGCAAGTTCAGCTAACAATAAAATGCCTACTGGTAACTGGGGAAGAGGGAGTAGGTCACAAAAAGTGGCATATAAGGGGTTGACTTATATAAAGCCCCTCTGCTGTATGGTATTGTAGAATTTACAATAGCTATCACTCATGTAAGAAGTGAAATCTGGCATTGTACTAGACCTGTATTTCTCTGCTGTATCTGTGCATCATGAATCGTGGTATGTGTTAAAAGGGGAGGCCCACTGAGACTCTTTCACCCGGGACCCTCAAAAACCTGGAGATGGCCCTGACAACAGTGCAAAGTATAAATCTGTATTTCCTTTTTCTTTCCATTGCAATCATTACACTTTTTGTTATTCTATTTACTGTAATAATTAGTGCTCAAATATTAGAATTAGAAAAGGCACATTTTCATTATATGGAATTTAGCTGTTATCTAGATGTCTAGATCTATCACTGTAGATATAATTGACACATTGTTAGGGTTGGCCGATTGCACTAAAATAAAATATAAATAAAGTGCAATCGTGACTCGGGATCCACCGTGCAGAGATGAACCCTGCTGCTAGTGTGAACAATGACGGAACTAAACAGCAAGCGTTACCTTAAACACACTGAGTTTACGCCACTCAATGTGAACGGCACAAGCATTCAAAGTGCTATACCCTGTTAATGTCACAAAGATAATGGCTCGTGGATAGGGATAGCTCTGCAACTAAACGGTGCTAACTGCACACATGAATGAAGCAGATGCTGAGCCAAGAGAGGGAGCTCTTTGACGCTAGGTACCTTACCCTGTTACTTTCACTGTGAAGTATAGCATAAGGGTTGAGCTTGCTGTGTAACTGAACTGTGCCAATCGCACACATAAATGAAACAGATGCTAAGCCAAATGGCTAATTACCCCAGTCCTGTCACTACTGAACCTGTGCTTGACCGGCACCCTAAGCATGTAGCAGAGTAGAGACTCAGGCATTGAACAAAACCGCATAAGTGTGCAACCTGTCTGCCAACGTGTACAGTCTCTGAGCAAAGTCACATACACAACTGCCTTGGAAGAGAAAGTGAGAAGTGGCAGACTATAAATATAAATAGATAGTTAACCTGGTTAGGTAGGAAACTGGTTAAGAACGTGTGTTGGTATGATGTGCCTTAGTAGTAAGTTAGAGTGAGTGCTCATTAAATTTAAAGACAATACGGTCATGGACAGTGAATGGCCAGAACTCTACACTTTACAATTGACCAAAGAATAAAAACCATCTGGCGTGGCCGAAAAGTGGTCCAACATGTTGACCAGCTATGCACTGTAGCCATGCCCAGGGCCAACATTGACAATTTAAGACGGGTTCCCCATATTGCACTGAGGATGTTAAGAAGGACACCCCGATTTGGGATCTCACTGAAACCTGCTGAACGTAATTGAGAAAGTTTTTATTTAGAGTAATGCTATGTTTTACATTTCCGGTATTTATATGCAACGTTCAAGTAAAAAAGTACCTCCCATAAAGGGAAGAAAGAGTTACTTGTTTAACTGTTTTACTTCTTCAAATGCATTTCAGAAAATTATTTGCATGTTTTAACATTTGTTTTACTCTGTTACAGCTCACAGACATGCTGTGTTTTATGGGGGGGTATGTGGTGCCCCTGAGGGTCCCGTCGCCACAGAGTTATTGCACCTCAGCTACAGTTGTACCCCACTCTCGGGAAAGGAGGGAGCACTACCCAGTACCCGCACACTAGCATCCAACACCACGCCACTCCAGGCCAGGGGATCTGGGCGGACCCTATCTAGGGATGGCCCCATTTTCAGGCTGGAGGGGGAAGTAGGTACATGGTGTGGGTGGAGGAGGTAGATAAGAGAAAAAGACCTGGAGGTAGAGTGACAGTTGAGAGTGGGGTTGTTGTCATGGAAACTGGAGTGAGGTGGAGCAAGAGCATAAGGGAGAAGAGAGGGGTAACGGACAGGAGAGAGAGAGAAAAGGGGTCCTAGGGGCCAGGAAAGTGAATAATCCACCAGTGGCGCCCAAATCCACGCCGACCATAGTCAGGTGGAGGGACCAGGTTGCAGTGGGGACCAACCACAGACTAGTGGAGAGACTGTAGGACACAGCTAGAGAACCGGAGGCTGGAGTATCTGTATGTGCAACAGCCAAATCAACACAAAATCACTGAAAAGACAGCCACAAAGAGTCAAGGGGACCAGGAGGTTGTCACCTGAAAGGACTTGAGGCTGCTGGCTTGGGACACTGTATGTAAGGGCAGGAGGGTGTGGAGCCAGCACAGAGAGATGACCTGGGAAGGAACACAGGAAGGGCATCCCGGAAATGTGCATCCAAATTCCTCTATGCTGGAGAAAAGGTCTTGGAGAAAAAGAAAGAAGGAAGTTTCCTACCTTGAGCTTCTTTTTGATAAAGGACTGCCCCAGTTCCCACAGAAGAGGCATCCACCTCCAAGATAAAAGACTTATCAACATTGGGCCAATGCAGAACTGGCACCCTAGCAAAATGGGACTTCAGGGAGGTAAAGGCCTTGGAGACCTAAACTGTCTAGGGTTAGCTCCCTTCATGGTGAGGGCTACCAATGGAGCTGCTAATGTGGAGAAGTGGGGAATGAACTGGAAGTAATAATTGATAAACCCCATAAAGTGCTGTACCAGTTTATGGGAATGCGGTTCCTGCCAGTTCAACACCGACTCCAGCTTGGCAGGGTCCATAGCTCAACTTGTGGCTGAAACGATGTGCCCAAGAAATGGTAAGGACTCTTGCTCAAACACGCCCTTCTCCAGTTTAGCATGAAGAGAATTGGCGCGTAAGAGCTCAAAAACTTTACACACATCCCTACGGTGAGTGTCAACATCTGGGGAATAGATGAGCATAACATTAAGATATACTACCACCGATGTGGATAATAATTCCCAAAAGATGTCATTTGCGAAGTCTTGAAAGACTGCAGGAGCATTACAGAGACAGAATGGCATGACCAAGTACTCATAATGACCATCCCGAGTATTAAAGGCGGTCTTCCATTCATCCCCTTCACGTATACAAATAAAATTATAGGTCACATGCAAGTCCAACTTCGTGAATATCCTAGCATCCCACAGCCTAACGAAGAGCTCGGAGATTAAAGGAAGAGGATATTTGTTTTTAATAGTGATCGCATTCAGACCCCAATAATCAATGCAGGGATGGAACTCTCCATTCTTCTTTTGAACAAAGAAGAAACCAGCCCCAGAAGGAGACAGTGACTTCCTCATAAACCCCCTCACCAAATTCTCCCTGATGTATGCAGAAATAGTCTCAGTCTCTGGGAGACACAAACGGTAGACACGCCCATGAGGAGACCCGCCTGTAGCCACTTGACGCGGTCGTTTCCCTAACGTCTGGGACACTTATTGGCATAATGGCCAACGTGTCTACAGACATAGCAGGTCAGTTGAATACATACGGGATGGAAGTTAGCTTCCGCCTGAGAGACTTCCATGGACTCCTCATGATCACTCGTCAGAGCCAGAGCTTTCAAAGGAATAGCAAAGTTTGGGGCTAACTGAATCCTTTGTCTACAGTGGACTCTCTCTAATCTTTGTTCAGCGCGTCAAAGATTGATGCGAGTGAATACAGATACTAAGTCCTCCAGAGTAGTAGGAATTTCCCTAATGGCCAAAGCATCCTTTACATGGTCAGTTAGGCCCCTCCTGAATACAGATCAGGACCTTATCTGACCTCTCCCACTCAGAAACTAAAGTCTGGAACTGGATGACAAACTGGCTGACCGTGGAAGAGCCCTGGATTAATGCCAAGAGTTGGAGTGCGGCATCATGGGTAACCCGAGGTCCCAAAAAAACCTGTCTCTCAGCATCCAGGAAATAAGAGGCGTTCTGGACCACCAGATTATTATGCTCCCATAATGGCATAGCCCACTCCAATGCCCTGTCCATCAAAAGAGATACCACAAATCCCACCTTGGCCAGCTTGGATGGGAATTGTGAGGCCAGTAGCTCCAGCTGGATTGAACACTGGTTCAGAAAACTTCTGTAAGCCTTGCGGTCCCTCGAGAACTTATCAGGCAGCAAATACAGAGAAAAAGGTGGGTCAAGGGGCACAGCAGAAACCATAGTGACAGCTTTGCTGGCTGCCTGTGCTGCCACTGCGGTAAGATCCACAGCTGAAGTTGCCCGCTTGAGATTGGACAATCTGCCCTCTAGCTGCTGGATGTACCGCTGAAGCCGCTGCTCATCCGCCATTACTAGCCAGACCCTGGGGATAGTGTACTGTTAGGGTTGGCAAATTGCACTAAAATAAATTATAAAGTGTAATCGCAACCCGGGGTCCACTGTTCGGGGGTGAACCCTGCTGCTAGTGTGAACAATGACGGAAATAAACAGCAAGTGTTATCTTGAACACACTGAGTTTATGTCACTCAATGTGAATGGAAAACTGAGTACCAAGCTCACTTACTTCACCAAGAGGTACAGCACGAGTATGATAAGTGCTATACCCTGTTAACGTCACTGGAATAATGGCTCATGGACTCATGGATAGGACTAGCTCTGCAACTAAATGATGCTAACTGCAAACATGAATGAAGCAGATTCTGAGCAAGGAGAGAGAGCTATTTGACAATAGATATCTTACCCTGTTGCTTTCACTGAGAAGTATAGCATAAGGGTTGAGCTTGCTCTTTAACTGAACTGTGCCAATCACGCAAATAAACGAAACAGATGCTAAGCCAAGCGGCTAATTACCCCAGTCCTGTCACTGCTGAACCTGTGACTGACTGGCACCCTAAGCATGTAGCAGAGTAGAGACTCAGGCATTGAGCTAAGGGAACGAAACCGCATAAGTGTGCAACCTGTCTGCCAACGTGTGCAGTCTCTGAGCAAAGACACACACGCAAATGGGCAGACCGAGTGGTAGAGTTGCCACCCACACACACCAAACATAAATGACACTAGCGTGCCCATGTGCACCACTGAGAGCCTTTTATATGCTAGGCTCCACCCCAAACACTCATGCCCAGTTGGCTGAGACATCGCCTTCGGGCAAAGCCGGGGCTTCCACATCATCAGAGCATCCGACATCAATGAGAAGCCACCACATCACAGACATGCTCAGTAAGGTGATTTCTGGACTTAGACTCCAGAGCGCAAGGCTGCACCCATATATCACTGGTTACCATAGACTTGACTGGAGAACAAGCAGTGCCAGTAACCAAACGTTTATCATGAGCTTGAGCAAGACTCTGGGACCGACATCTGTGCTGAGCAGCAATAAGAGTGGCCGGACCTGAATGTAGAAGCAGATAATGCTTGGGATCTATCCTGCGCAGTGGGAGAATCCCGGTGCCTAACAGACATTAGTTCAGTAGAAAGCCTACCACTATAAACTTATTTATAATTATAAGACAATGGAAAGTTCGTCCTCTCTAAAATATCCTGGTCTCAGAAGCAGCCATGGAGTTCTTACTGGCAATCAAACTTCAACACCATCCATCATATGTGCAATAAAGCATGGTGGAGTGGACTTGGCTTCATCAGCATGTAACCACTGTAGGGGCAGCATGATGTACAGGTCAATGCATTTCGACAGCAGTCTTTCTCATGATCTTGAGATCATGAGGAAGACTTCTGTCGTATTGCGTTGATCTATCTATCTGTGTACAATGTCCGACAATATGTGCCATTCACTATTTTTACAAACTTTGCAATAAAAGTAACTTTTTAGCCATTGGTAGCCATCACTGGATCCCTTTTTTCTTTTTCATTGCATTTGTGGTTGCTCAACCAGATCCGTGCGAGGCATTAGCTGGCAGCAGGGAGCCATTACACAGAATATTATTATTATTATAATAATTATTATTTGTTATTTTAGTAACATAGTAACATAGTTATTAAAGTTGAAGGAAGACTTTAAGTCCATCTAGATCAGTATTTCCCAAACTCCAGTCCTCACGGTTCCCAACAGGTCATATTTTCAGGATTTCCATGCTGCTGCACAAGTGGGAGAAATCCTGATACTTCCATCACCTGTGCAATACTAAGGAAATCCTGAAAACGTGATCTGTTGGGGTCAGGGAGGACTGGAGTTTGGGAAACACTGATCTAGATCAACCCATAGTCTAACCTAACTTGCCCTAACATGTTGATGCAGAGGAAGGCAAAAAACCCTTGTGGCAAACAGTAAGATTCACATTGGGGAAAAAATTCCTTCCCGACTCCACATATGGCAATCAGACTAGTTACCTGGATCAACACAATATCAAGGAAACTAGTGTATATAACCGTTTATCCCATAGCGCTTTACATGTGAGGAGGGGTATACATAATAAAAGACAAGTACAATAATCCTAATCAGTGCAAGTCACAACTGCTACATAAGGAGAGAGCACCCTGCCCGCAAGGGCTCACAATCTACAAGGGATGGGTGAGAATACAGTAGGTGGTGGTTACTGCAGGTTGTAGGCTTGTCGGAAGAGGTAGGTCTCCATGTTCTTTTTTAAGGTTTTCACTGTATGCGAGAGTCTGATGTGTTGGGGTAGAGAGTTCCAGAGTCTGGGGGATGTGTTATGATCCGGTGTCCCTGGAGTAGCATGAGACTTTCTCTGGAGTAGGTGGTACCTGTACTGACCGCAAACCCTAAACTGACACCGCAACTAGAAGTAGCCGTGGGGTGTACCTAACACGTCCTAGACACCTCGACACAGCCGGAGGACTAAATACCCCTATAGATGGAAATGGGAATTCTAACTTGCCTCAGAGCAGAACCCCAAAGATAGGCAGCCCCCCACAAATATTGACTGTGAGTATAAGAGGAAAGACACACGCAGGCAGAAAACAGGATTTAGCAAAAGAGGCACTTCTAGCTAAATAGAAAAGGATAGGACAGAATTCTAAGCGGTCAGTATTAAAATTCTAAAAATATCCACGGCAGAAAATACAAGTATACTACATCTAACTAAAGACATAGAATGTATATCTGCATCTCCTGAGAATCCAGCAAGACTGAAAAATCAAAACAAAGTCTAAGCTGGACAAAAACACAATGAATTGCACTGAATTGTAAAGCACACTGCATGTGTGCTACAGAGACAAAAAAAACAGACACTTATCTTGGCTGAATTGACAGCAGGGCATGAGGAGCCAGACAGAGATGCAATCCCTCCAAGAACAATGGACAACTGGCAGGGACTCATGGATCCTGCACACCTAAATACCTAGTAGAGCTGCAATCAGCAGAAACACCTGCCCTGGATTACAACCCAGAGACAACTGCACTACCACTAACAACCACCGGAGGGAGCCCAAGAGCAGAATTCACAACAGGGATGCGTGGGAGAAATCTTATGCGATTGTGGGAAGAGGAGATAAGAGGAGAGTAGAGAAGGAGATTTTGTAAGGATCGGAGGAGACAGGTTGTGTGGAGGAGACAGGTTGTGGATGGCTTTGTCTGTCATGGTTAGGGTTTTGAACTGGAGTATTTGGATAATGGGGAGCCAGTGCAGGGATTGACAGCGGGGAGAGCCTGGGGAACAGCAGGGGGACAGGTAGATTAATCGGGCAGCAGAGTTTAGAATAGACTGGAGGGGTGTGAGAGTGTTAGAGGGGAGGCCACAGAGCAGGAGGTTGCAGTAGTCAAGGCAGGAGATGATGAGGGCATAGAAAGGGTTTTTGCAGATTCTTGGTTGAGGAATGTACAGACCCGGGAAATATTTTTGAGTTGGAGTCGGCAGGAAGTGGAAAGGGCTTGGATATGTGGTTTGAAGGAGAGATCAGTGCCACGGATTACCCCGAGGCAGCAAACTTGTGGGACTGGGGAGAGAGGGCAGCCATTTACTTTAATGGATAGTTCTGTTGGGGGAGTCAAGTGAGATGGGATAAAGATGATGAATTCTGTTTTGTCCATATTAAGTTTTAGAAATCTAGCGGAGAAGGATGAAATAGCAGACATACATTGTGGGATACTGGTTAGTAGGGTGATGATATGGTAAACTGAATACACCCTATTTTCTGTTAATGTTTCAAACTCACATCTTGTGAGTGTATATTGAGAGCATCACAAGTCGACCCCTGGCAGAAGAGGAAGACCCTACTAACTCCCATTACGGCTCCCAGCATGATTTGGGTGGAGGCAGTGAGTCATATTGAGGTGATAACTACTGGACACCTTGCCCATGGAAGTAAAGGGGTGCTACCAGTGCATATGCTGGATGCAGCTAGAGCTTGCACTCAAAGTCTCCATTGCTATTCCTGAGACTGGGGCTGCCCTTATTATTACTTAATTATTACATTGAGATGGTTACAAACCTATTGTTATGATCCTATATAATGCAGTGGAAGAAGTAAAGGATCTTCATATATGACGACAGTTTACCTTTTAAATAGTCTTAATTGGCGTGGCTAACCTTTCAACAATGTGGCTTATTTTGGGCCTCAAGATCTTCACATTTTCATCAACACTATCTGAGATCTATACTTTCTGTATTTTCCAATTTACAAAGCCATACAAAGGTTTTGTTTTTTAAAAAAAGAGTTATACTTTTTGTAGAAAGAGTTTTACTTTTTGGGCTTTGTTAGGAGCCTTTCATAGGCTAAGCTACCCATCTTACTATTGCAATTGTGCTTTGAGGGCGGACCAATTCTTTTCTCTGCAACAACTGAGATGTCACATTTGATATTGGCTGCAGCATCTGACAGGTTAAATTGGAGATAACTTCAATACTGGCTTTTGAAGTGGAAAAAGGGCTATTATATACAGCTTTCACCCACTGCTAAAAGGAACTGGTTAAAGGGGTTTTCCAGCTCTGTAAAATACTTAAAATATGCAAAACAATGTTTATTTAACTTTTAAATTCCCTTCCGTTCCTGAACAAATTGTTTCTTTGCAATTTTGTCATTATGATCAGTGAATGAAAAATCTCTTTTTAAAAAAACTGAAACAATATTATGTTCATAGGATTTAATACAGTAAATTATTAATCCAGCAGATGTAAAAAATGAAATGGTAAAATTCGGGATAGATGTGTCAATGGAATATATATCTGCCTCAGTAAAAGTTGTTGAAGATGTCAAAATTGTTAGACAGCAGATAGTCAGAAATTCTATTTTAAATGTCTGTTAAAAGTGGAAATATGTATTTCTAGCTCTCTGTAAAAAATTGTGATAACGTTTTTTTTTTACTTCTAAAACCATAGTTTAGGTTTAGCTTCCAAAATGGATGTGTGAAAATTCGGTCTAGGAATAAGTGATCACCTCTCATTGGGCTTCAGACACAATCCTATATGAAAAAAATGTATGGCAAAGTTTGTAGATAACTCAGTTTCTGTTACTACTGTACTCTTTATGTGCTACCATGGAGAGCTGCTATATGGCAATGGTTCTAGAACTGGCTTTTGATAGAACATGCTGTACATTTGTTCATGCCATATTCTATATGTACCTGAGCACCATCCTTGGTATGTCAAATATGAAATCAAAGACATAAACAGGTTCAGCATGGGTGCATATGCTCTTACCTGAACCTTCAATATTTTACCTTTGACGATACATGAAATATAGTTTTAGAGTAAATTTTAAAAAGAATTGCATAATTGCCTTGAATTTTACCATGAATTGCCTTGGTAAAAGTTCAATTGTAATCTGACATGTTGAGAAAATGTTTTAAAGTTCTTCATCCCAAAATGCACTATTTGATGTTGTATGATTTCAGCTCACTACAAATAAAAGATTTATACTACGACGCTTTGTTACCCTTTCCATTTGGCGCTATGTGTAGACCCTTTTGGTAACGTAGATCAAGGGAAAAACAAAGAACATAATGCGGAACTGAAAAGAACACACATTATTTATGGCCGTACAAGTGGCCAAGTGTAACTTGCGCTATGCCAAGGAAGCTGTGTTTTCAAACAAGATTTGCACGAAGCCTTATCCCATATGTCAACTTAACAATGCAATTTCTGCTTACCCTACTGATGTCGTGCTGATTCGCAATGTAAATACAATCTCAAATTACCGTGACAAGCATCTTTAAGACTTAAAATGTAGTCATTGAAATGGATTCCACTGCCCAGTTTCACACTGCCCTTTTTATACAATAGCTGAGCTTAAATGTAGAGAAACGTATTAACAAGCCTTTTACATAACAATATATCTGGAATGAATCATGTTACTAAATGCTTGGTGTGTTGAAATCGTTGGCAAAGAATAAAAATCACCATGTTCTATCATAGACCACTGTTGAGTTCTAATCAAAGTGAACGCAGTTAAGTAAAATACGTTTCAGTGGTGCTCACTACCATGGATAACAGCGTTATTATTATAGCACACTGTGCTTCTGTTCGAATATAATGCATTGGCCAATTCCTGGAGTCAACACAAGTTAATCTACCCATCAGTTCCTTAGGCACAGAGTTAGCTAATGCAATACTGATGACCATATAATCATCTTACTGCCCAGAGACTAAGAAGGGCTAAAACCCTGAGACAAATCTTTGCAGCACAGCATTAGTTGGCAATATGTGGTCCCAAATAAAGGCAAGAAATCTTTTCTTGTCCCAAAAGGAAAACCAGGATCTGTTCCTGCAGCTGTTACCTTTGGAAAACTTCCCAGAAAATAAGACGGATTGGCTAGGTACCCTGTGATATTGTCCTCTCAGTGCGGAACTGGGCAACTTCCGAGTTTATTGATGCTAATGTACTAGAATGTTTAATGTTTTCCAATTAGTTGTGTTACTATTGTTTGCTAAGAAATGGCTTTATATAAAGAGTGTGGAATTATTTCGCTTATTTTTCTAGTAGCTTACAGCAGGCAGCAAGATGGCAAAATTCTCTTAAAGAGAATTTCTTTGGAAAAATTTGCAACCTTGTCTTTTTTTCAGGTTGTTTAAAAATGAATACAGTGTGAAAGGAACCAAGCTATTCAAAGTGCAGCTCATGAATAATTGCTAAATTATTATTTTTTTTTACCAAAAAGATTATTCAGGGTGACCACAAATGTATATTGATCCCTCCTGTAAGACAAGTCATATGACCTAAAAGAGAAGATGAAAATAGATTAAAATAATTAACATCATTAAAATGAAAAGTTTATATTGATGCAGCGCAATAAAGACAAGCTCAAATTTTATGTAGGTGAGTGACATAAAAGTGGACATGATTAAAACAGGCACTGAGTACAGCTATGACTGCTCAATGCTGCCACCCTGCCTGGATGACTGGGATGGGTGAGATAACATTACTTTTTGCCAATGGCTTTGTTTCCTACTAAAAAACATATGCAAAGAGATTTTCCTGTATTAACAATGAGAATAATAATTGCTTGTTTCAAACTTGAAATTACATATGAGTGGATCAGGCGATATTTTAATTTACAAAATTGCGCAAATTTTTTCAAGCAATTTGATTTACAACTAAGTTATTCTCCACTAATCTGTAGAGTTATTCTCTACAGACCCCAGAGAAAAAAAAATATAGGATGTAAAAAATAATAAAAATAGCTCTCTGGCTGCTCTGTTGCTTTTTGTATGGTTCTCAGAGCATCTTCTTTTGGTCATTGCATGCCACATGTTTGGTTTCTTTACTATAGACTAGGACAGGCTGTGACCAGGCTTCTTACATCCCTGCATCATGATTCCACGACTTGCCCCAAGGCCTTACTACAGACAGGCCTTGCGTTTAATGAAGAGGCCAGAGATGAGATCTACAATGGTACAAAAGAAGAGTCCAAAAAAGAAAAGAATGTCCAGCTTCACCGAATCCGTAAAAAAGAATTTTCTTTATTCACATACTTTTAAGCATAGAGGATACAGACTTCAGCACAAGCCATATGGGTAAAATTCTCGAGATTCGTACCCATATGGCTTGTGCTGAAGTCTGTATCCTCTTTGCTTAAAAGTATGTGAATAAAGAAAATTATTTTTTACGGATTCGGTGAAGCTGGACATTCTTTTCTTTTTTGGAGTCTATACGCCTGAACACAGCGGGTCCGTGCTCCCGAGGATTGGTTTATGCATCACGGGTGAGCTGGTTTATATTCCTTCTCACAAAAGAAGAGTCCCTTAAGACCAAAACGTAAGCAGTAAGCAATTGGGTGGCCAGTATGGTGAGTGATGAGGTGACTTTTACTATATATTTTTTACCGCGTGCCTATCTTTCAGTAAAAATGGAAGCTAGATGGATGACATTTTGCTATATTCATACAAAGCAAATTACAAAAAAATCTTTCTTCTTGAGATGGTTCAGCAAGTATGATTCAACGAGCTCTACACATGGTGCCAAAAAGAAAGAAAGATCTACTAGAAAAACAGTAATAGCTCTACAGCCCTTCAATTTTTATTAAACAAATACTTCGACCTGGCTGTTTGGTAAGCATCATCTCAAATTTGAATAATTGGATAGCAACATAGATCACTACTTGGGGATGATACATAAAAGTAATTCTGAATGTGTCATACTTTGACACCACCTATACATGTTACCAGGAAACTAGAAGGCTGCTACTATCGAGCTCCAGAGAAACATTGATTATTGATTTATTAATATTGCACTTTTGCCGAGGTCAACGGGTTTATTAGTAAGTGGCATTTTCTGGACATGGCAAAGTGTTGTCTTTGCCATTTTAGCTACAGTGACATCACCTTTAAAGGACAAAAAAAATAAGTGGAAAGAAAAATATAAAATTTTGACAACTTTAATTTATGGCTTTGCAATTTCAGTAACACTGTAAGTGTTTAAAGGGAAAATTAGAAGCAAAAGAAAGGATTAGGAAGTAGATGGCATTTTTAACTATTTTTCATTTTTACATTTTAGAAACAAATATGCATTAGTTTGCATGTCAGGATCGTTGGCTTAGTTATCCATGATGCATAAACCCAGTACTCAGTGCATTTTCATGCTCAGTACACACTGCTTTAAACCTGCAATGGTATTTTTCTGGCCATGGGCCCTTTCATCTCTCAGCAAACAAAATTCTACTTCAAAGCTCATAAGAGCCTGAAGAAATAAACCATTTTTATTTGTTTAGCAAGAGAATATATGGAATTCTTACTTTTCATTGTAAGCTTGTGGAATAACTGTTGTGCAAAGGCTGCTGTGCAGGAGCTTATTTTACTTTAACTCATTCATTGTAGTGACAGACACATGAATGCACTAGTACTAGAATATTGTTTATACTTTTGCTTATATCAGTTTTTTAGAAAATATATATTTTTTTCTGTTTCCTGCAATATGTTATATTTTTACAGAGCTGTGGTTTTTGACTGGTACAACTTAAATGTGTGTAAGAAGGTGGGGGACACACTGTTTGTGTGTGGATCATGTAGAAAAGAACCCGGCACTCTTGGATAATGTAGAAAAATTATTTATTTACATTGCCTTACAAAAGTATTCAGCCCACTGGAACTTTTCAACCTTTTCCCATATATCATGCTTAAAACATAAAGATACCAAATGTAAATTTTGGTGAATAATCAACAACAAGTGGAACACAATTGTGTAGTTGAACAAAATTTATTGGTTATTTTACATTTTTGTGGAAATTCAAAAACTGAAACGTGGGGCGTGCAATATTATTCGGCCCCTTTAACTTAATACTTTGTTGTGCCACCTTTTGCTGCGATTACAGCTGCAAGTCGCTTGGGGTATGTCTCTATCAGTTTTGTACACCGAGAGACTGAAATTCTTGCCCATTCTTCCTTGGCAAATAGCTCGAGCTCAGTGAGGTTTGATGGAGATCGTTTGTGAACAGCAGTTTTCAGCTCTTTCTACAGATTCTCGATTGGCTTGAGGTCTGGACTTTGACTTGGCCATTCTAACACCTGGATATATTTATTTGTGAACCATTCCATTGTAGATTTTGTGTTATGTTTGGGATCATTGTCTTGTTGGAAGACAAATCTCCATCCCAGTCTCAGGTCTTTTGCAGACTCCAACAGGTTTTCATCAAGAATGGTCCTGTATTTGGCTCCATCCATCTTCCCATCAATTTTAACCACCTTCTCTGTCCCGGCTGAAGAATAGCAGGCCCAAACCATGATGTTGCCACCACCATGTTTGACAGTGGGGATGGTGTGTTCAGGGTGATGAGCTGTGTTGCCTTATGCCAAACATATCGTTTGACATTGTTGCCAAAAAGTTTGATTTTGGTTTCATCTGACCAGAGCACCTTCTTCCACATGTTTGGTGTGTCTCCCAGATGGCTTGATGCAAACTTTAAATGACACTTTTTATGGATATCTTTGAGAAATGGCTTTCTTCTTGCCTCTCTTCCATAAAGGCCAAATTTGTGCAGTGTACGACTGATTGTTGTCCTATGGACAGAATGTCCCACCTCAGCTGTAGATCGCTGCAGTTCATCCAGAGTGATAATGGTAATCTTGGCTGCATCTCTGATCAGCCTTATCCTTGTTTGAGATGAAAGTTTAGAGGGACGTCCGGGTCTTGGTAGATTTGCAATGGTATGATACTCCTTCCATTTCAATATCATCGCTTGCACAGTGCTCCTTGGGATGCTTAAAGTTTTGGAAATCATTTTGCATCCAAATCCGGCTCCAAACTTCTCCACAACAGTATCACGGACCTGCCTGTTGTGTTCCTTGGTCTTCATGATGCTCTCTGTGCTTCAAACAGAACCCTGAGACTATCACAGAGCAGGTACATTTATACGGAGACTTGATTACACACAGGTGGATTATATTT
Organism: Ranitomeya variabilis; assembly: GCF_051348905.1. Taxonomy (NCBI): domain Eukaryota; kingdom Metazoa; phylum Chordata; class Amphibia; order Anura; family Dendrobatidae; genus Ranitomeya; species Ranitomeya variabilis. The sequence goes on from NC_135234.1 coordinate 223,531,341, forward strand.
ATCATCATTAGGCATTTAGGAAAACATTGAATCATTCAGAGATCCAAAATAAACTTCTGGAGTGAGTTTGCTGAACTGAAAGTAAAGGGGCCAAATAATATTGCACGCCCTGCTTTTCAGTTTTTGAATTTCCACAAAAATATAAAATAACCAATAAATTTTGTTTAACTTCACAACTGTGTTCCACTTGTTGCTGATTCTTCACCAAAAATTTACATTTGGTATCTTTATGTTTGAAGCATGATATGTGGGAAAAGGTTGAAAAGTTCCAGGGGGCCGAATACTTTTGCCAGACACTGTATATGGTCCAATATAGTATATGACTTGTGACTGTTTATTAAACTGAGCTTTATCAAACATATGCAATGATTTAGGACCACTAAGATAAGATTGTAGCGGCTATGTGAATCACGACCACTGTTGCTAAAGATATTGTGCAAATCTCTAGAAAACTGGGGTCATGATGGCCCAGGGTTAGACCCCATTAAATGATAAGTTAGTGACTTCACAGAGTCCTGCATAAATGAATAGGTTCAAGTGGTACACCGACCTGGCCTGCTGCAAACTGACCAGTGTGTCATTGTGGGGAGTAAGTTGAGCAGTTTTTTAATATAGAAGGTGCCACTTTCTGATGAGACTCGTGGCTTATCACTTTTATACCCCTGTGTTGCACTGAGTATTGTACAATATGTGCACTTCACATTAGCTGTCACAAGCAGTCAAGAATCTGTGAAATATAGCATGTTTAGTACTACTAATCCCTTGGAGATAATGAAGGTTTCTCTACCGATGTGACTTATGCAACCTTGGGAGAGTCATTACTGCAGAGTAGTAGAGTTGCTTCTCAAAGATCCACAGTAGTACCGTAGGATTTGTGGATGTCAACCATCTCTTTGGTGCAATTCTAGTTCAATCTTAGAGGTAAATTGTTATTCCAGACCCCCCAAAAAAGAGTTGTTGTACAGATGTAAAAAAAAAAAAAAGAGCTACCTGTTGAACCACTACATATTGCTTCGTTTTGAGGGGAGTCGCTTTAAATGTGTATTTGATGACCTGTCCCATTAATCTATCATATTAATCTTTTACTGCTTGCCTGCTGTGAAATACTTCATAGATTTGTAGACGATGCAAGGGTAAGCGAGTGACCATAAAAAAATAAATGTATCAAATTATATTTTTCAGGAGTGGAGAAAGCAGGGAATGCTCAGTTTTGTACCAAGAATGTTTCAGTAATTGTGCTACCTAATGAAAATACCCCAAAGTCAAATTACCGTTATTGCAATCTGTGCCGCTGCACAAAGGCCCAAAAGGTAAGGAGGTCTACTTCCACCACCAAAGCTGCAAGTAGTTTCTGTCAAATACACTTAATGGGGTTAATTATGATAAGCTAATCCACTGCAAAGGTCCCAAATATCGTTCTTGCTCAGGAGTTCTATTTTTGTCTATGTCCTCCCCTGGAAAGCAGCTCTAAAAATTTGAGTTTCACTCTTAGACATGGTTACCTGGGCTGTTCGAACCCTTATAAAGAATCTCATAGACTCTTACTTTGCTAAATGCATAAGGATGATTTGCATACCTTAAACCATATTTAAATGTGCTTACACTTTCCATTGTCAGATAAACAAAGAGTTATGGCTTTCTCTAAAAATGTGTTGCATCACTAAACTGGAACATGGCCTAAAGTGCAATACAACATTTTTGCTTCAATTTCAGGGACAAAGTAAGCCAAATAATAAATCTTTGAAACTAGCTTGAGCAACTACGATAAACCTGGTGCATTTTATAACATTTTCATCCAGGCTGAAGCTTTTTGAAATTTAGACACTTTTAAAAAATTTTCCCAAGTGTGATTTGTGTTTTAGGTGGATGACCTGTCACCAATCCAGGAATTAATTGATGATATCCCATACAAAGTTCACGTAATGACTGCAAGCAATCACAAGCTTCATTGATGGCATTTATAGCATGCAAAATCTGTGGCCGACTATTTGTTGTAGTCAGGGCTGCCACTAGGAATTTCGGGGCCCCATACTGGCAAAAATTTCGGGGCCCCCTTGAGACTCCGCCCAGGCTCCATCCCAGCCCGCCTCCTCCCATTGAACTTTCCACAGTCAAAAGATTTTTAAAGCCGCCACCAAAACAAGGTCGGGCCCTACCCTACTCTAACCTATTAAACATTTGTTAAAGTATCCAATACAATTTAGGTATATTTTTATTTATTTTTCAATTTTTAAAATGACCAATACCACATACAGCCAACAAATACCACCGCACCATAACCAGACACCATATTACCACCATATGATCACCAAAAATACCACATACAGGGAACAAATACCGCCACACCATGGCCGGACAACATATTACCACCACATAGTGACTGAATACTACAATACTGATCAGTAGTGTTGAGCGATACCGTCCGATACTTGAAAGTATCGGTATCGGAAAGTATCGGCCGATACCGGCAAAGTATCGGATCTAATCCGATACCGATACCCGATACCAATACAAGTCAAAGGGACTCAAGTATCGGAAGGTATCCTGATGGTTCCCAGGGTCTGAAGGAGAGGAAACTCTCCTTCAGGCCCTGGGATCCATATTAATGTGTAAAATAAAGAATTAAAATAAAAAATATTGCTATACTCACCTCTCCGACGCAGCCTGGACCTTACCGAGGGAACCGGGAGCCTTCTTTGCTTAAAATGCGCACTTTTACTTCCTTCCGCGACGTCACGGCTTGTGATTGGTTGCGTGCCGCCCATACCAGCCGCGACGCGACCAATCACAGCAAGCCGTGATGTAATTTCAGGTCGGCCGATACCCGATACTTGCGGTATCGGAATGCTCAACACTACTTGTGATTGGTTGCGTGCCGCCCATGTGACCGCGACGCGACCAATCACAGCAAGCCGTGACGTAATTTCAGGTCCTGATGCCTATTTCTGCATTCAGGACCTGAAATTACGTCACGGCTTGCTGTGATTGGTCGCGTCGCGGTCACATGGGCGGCACGCAACCAATCACAAGCCGTGACATAATTTTAAAAATGCGCGCGTCTCCTGCCTCCCGTGACGTCACGGCTTGTGATTGGTCACGTCGCCCATGTGACCGCGACGCGACCAATCACAAAGCCGGAACGTAATTTTAAAATACTGAATGCCTAGAAGGACCTGAAAATTACGTCACGGCTTGCTGTGATTGGTCGCGTCGCGGCCACATGGGCGGCACGAGACCAATCAGAAGCCATGACGTGACGGAAGGAAGGAAAAGCGCGCATTTTAAGCAAAGAACGCTGCCGGTTCCCTCGGTGAGGTCCAGGCTGCGTCGGAGAGGTGAGTATAGCAATATTTTTTATTTTAACTCTTTATTTTACACATTAATATGGTTCCCAGGGCCTGAAGGAGAGTTTCCTCTCCTTCAGACCCTGGGAACCATCAGGGATACCGTCCGATACTTGAGTCCCATTGACTTGTATTGGTATCGGGTATCGGTATCGGATTAGATCCGATACTTTGCCAGTATCGGCCGATACTTTCCGATACCGATACTTTCAAGTATCGGACGGTATCACTCAACACTAATCACAAGCCGTGACGTAATTTTAAAAATGCGCGCGTTTCCTGCCTCCCGTGACGTCACGGCTTGTGATTGGTCGCGTCGCCCATGTGACCGCGACGCGACCAATCACAAGCCGGATCGTAATTTTAAAATCCTGAATGCCTAGAATTAGGCATTGAGGACCTGAAAATTACGTCACGGCTTGCTGTGATTGGTCGCGTCGCGGCCACATGGGCGGCACGCGACCAATCAGAAGCCGTGACGTTGCGGAAGGAAGTAAAAGCGCGCATTTTAAGCAAAGAAAGCTCCCGGTTCCCTCGGTAAGGTCCAGGCTGCGTCGGAGAGGTGAGTATAGCAATATTTTTTATTTTAATTCTTTGTTTTACACATTAATGTTGTTTCGATACCGATACCCGATACCACAAAAGTATCGGATCTCGGTATCGGAATTCCGATACCCGCAAGTATCGGCCGATACCTGCGGTATCGGAATGCTCAACACTACTGATCAGTAATAAAAAAAACCCACAATACTAATATCACAAGTGCCAGTATTCACAGGAGATCTGTACCTAGTATGCAGTGTCTGTGTACAGGTAATACAGTGATCACTGGTGACATTATACACTGGTGCTTTGTATATAGTGTATAATATAAAGGTAATTCAGTGATCACTGGTGACATTGTACACATGACCACTGTATATAGTATACAGTGTATAGCACCAGTGTACAGGTAACACACTGACTTACCAGTGACATCTCTAGGTGAAGTCCTTCATCTTTGCTTTTAATCTTCAACCAGCACAGACTGCCGTCACTTCATCAAACCAGGGCTCGTCTCTGCAGGAAATAACAGTTATCTAGAGCACCGCTTGCAGAACACATTACTTATTTTTTTTCCCAAATTCTAAACTACAACAGATGAAGAAAAAAAGTGACAGTGTTGGTCTGCACAGTAACAGAACCGCCCCACTCCCATTTAAAACAGTATCCTCAAAAAATAAAATAAATATATACTGCAGTAATAATGTCCCTTAATGTCCCTTAATTAGCCCCTATGGTAACAATATTCCCCATCCTGGCCCCCCTGTGTCTCATTCCTGGCTCCAGCCATATGTTCTCTTATCCTGCCCCATGTGATGTCCCATCCTGCCCCATATGATCTCCCCATCCTGCCCCATCTGTCCCATGATCCTGCCCCATCTGTCCCATGATCCTGTCCCATCTGTCTCCATCCTGTCCCATCTGTCTCCATTCTGCCTTCCGTGTCTCCATTCTGTCCCGTGTCTCCATTCTGCCCCTTGTGTCTCCATTCTGCACCTTGTCTCCATTCTGCCCCTGTGTCTCCATTCTTCCCCCTGTGTCTCCATTCTGCCCCACTGTCTCCTTTCTACCCCACTGTCTGCATTCTGCCCCCGTGTCTCCATTCTGCCCCATGTCTCCATTCTGCCCCCTGTGTCTCCATTCTGCCCCTTGTCTCTATTCTGCCCACTGTGTCTCCATTCTGCCCTGTGTCTCCATTCCGCCCCAGTGTCTGTATTCTGCCCCAGTGTCTGCATTCTGTCCCAGTGTCTCCATTCTGCCCGTGTCTCCATTTTAACCCTGCATCTGCATTCTGCCCCGTGTCTCCATTCTGCCCCCATGTCTCCATTCTGCTCCTGTGTCTGCATTCTGCCATAGCGTCTGCATTCTGCCCGTGTCTCCATTCTGCCCCGTGTCTGCATTCTGCCCCAGTGTCTCCATTCTGCCCCATGTCTGCATTCTGTCCCCGTATTTACATTCTGACCCATGTCTGCATTCTGCCCCGTGTGTTAGGTGTCGAGTCCCCACCGCTGCACAAGGGGAATCTCAAGCCACCTCCTTTTCTTCTTCAGCCGCAGTGGAGCCTGCTCAGTGGAGAGATTGGTCCCAGCGTCTGGCTCAGGCAGATACTGTGCACTTGGTTGCTGCTGATCTTCCAGGCTCAGCCATTGAAACCAGCACTGTTCTGCGGCGAGCAGATGCGCCTGGGACTAAGTCCTGCTTTTCTGCTACTGAGCATGCCCTGGGGACGACCTCTCATTGGAAGTCGGGGGTCACATGCTCAGGTCCTGAAGTGGTTCCTATTGGACCACTAGGAAGGTCCTGGAGAGCTCTCTCTATAAAAGGTTTGCATGGCCGCACGGCCATGCGCTAGTATCAACCTATGTTTATGAGCTTTGCTACCTTGTAGTCTGTGTCTGCATGTGTTCAGGGTCGGCTCTATAGCCACTAGAATTCTGGCACCTCCGGAGAGGAGTATAGCCACTAGAATTCCGGCACCTCCGGAGAGGAGTTGTGTGTGTACTATGCTGACTGTATGACCACTGTGTGCTACCTGCTCTGTTAGTTAGCTGTGATCCTCTGTGAGGTTAACAGGGCACAGTGTTATCCTAATCCCGGTGACTCTGTGAAGCAACAGAGCTCGCTCCTATATAGGCCGGGTGACCAAACTCGTGTCTATTCAGGCGTTGTACGACCATATAGTGCCGCCATATACTAGCAGCAGGTTCCACTCCTGCATGGTGGACCCCGGGCTGCGAACACACCTATATTATCTCAATATTCACTCGGTGCGTTCCGCCAGCCCTAGCACCGTGTCTCCATTCTGCCCCCGTCTCTCCATTCTGCCCCATGTCTGCATTCTGCCCCAGTGTCTGCATTCTGCCCCTGTGTCTCCAATCCTGCTCCTGTCCTTGTGTTTCCATCCTGAAACATTGCGGCTTGCTGCTTTCAATAAAAATAATTAAAAAAAACTTTCTTCTTACCTGGCCGTGCTCCTGTGGCAAAGATCCCTGCCGGCGTTTCAGTGCGCTCTCGCCGGCGAATGACAATGACATCATACGCTGGTGATGAGCGCTGATGTCTGCTGCCAGCCTCCAATTGGCTGGCGGCTTTAACCATTGCCTTACGGGCTCGCATGGGCCCGCAAGGCAAACTGAACCTGCATCTCGGATGCAGATTCAGTTACCGATAGAAGCTGCCTGCCGCTGGGGCCCGGGCCCGATGAGCAGAAGAGATGGGGCCCGATGCGGGCACAGCACATGATTAACTGCAGGGCTAGTGAGGACCTCCACAGCCAATGCTTTAGTCAGTGGCCTATGCGTAATTCAGTTATGCTTATTTTATTATGTTGTCATATTGCCTATTATTTGGCAAATTGCAGAAAATCTGAGAAAGTCCCTTTACCCACAGTAGGCCGGCGTCACACTCAGCGTATGAAAATACAGTCCATATTTTACGGCCGTAATACGCAGAAATGTTCCAAAAATAGTGATCCGTATGTCATCCGTAGGCAGGGTGTGTCAGCATATTTTGCGCATGGCATTCTCCGTATGTAATCCGTATGGCATCCGTACTGCGATATTTTCTCACAGGCTTGCAAAACCGACATTTAATGGATTTATGTGCTCAAATGTTCGTTAAAACATATAAACAATATGTATATATATATATATATATGTCATTGAGACACAGATATATATATATATATATATATATATATATATATATATATATATATATATATATATATATATATATATATACTGTATTTATATTTAATTCAGCACGAGATATGTGAAAAGCCAGTAATTCAATTGCCGGCTTTTTCTTTCTCCTTTCCAAACCCCGACATGATATGAGACATGGTTTACATACAGTAAACCATCTCATATCCCTTTTTTTTTGCATATTCCACACTACTAATGTTAGTAGTGTGTATGTGCAAAATTTGGGCGCTGTAGCTTGTAAAATAAAGGGTTAAATTGCGGAAAAAATAGGCGTGGGCTCCCGCGCAATTTTCTCCACCAGAGTGGTAAAGCCAGTGACTGAGGGCAGATATTAATAGCCTAGAGAGGGTCCATGGTTATTGGCCCCCCTGGCTACAAACATCTGCCCCCAGCCACCCCAGAAAAGGCACATCTGGAAGATGCGCCTATTCTGGCACTTGGCCACTCTCTTCCCACTCCTGTGTAGCAGTGGGATATGGGGTAATGAAGGGTTAATGTCACCTTGCTATTGTAAGGTGACATTAAGCCAGATTAATAATGGAGAGGCGTCAATTATAACACCTATCCATTAATATTAATCCAATAGTACGAAATGGTTAATAAAACACACACACATTATTACAAAGTACTTTAATGAAATAAAGAGACAGGGTGTTGTAATATTTTATTATTCTCTTAATCCAGCTGAAGACCCTCGTTCTGTAAAAAAGTAAAAATAAAAAATCAACAATATCCCATACCTTCCGATGATCAGTCACGTCCCACGATGTAAATCCATCTGAAGGGGTTAAATCATTTTACAGCCAGGAGCTGTGCTAATGCAGTGCTCGTGGCTGTAAAAACCCCGGGGAATGAATGGAAAGCAGGGTGACCTTTAGTTACCTTGAGTTGCGGTGAGGCGCCCTCTGCCCTCTGCGGTGACGTCACCGCTGTGCTCGGCTTTACGGCCGGCACTGACACATTCAGTGCAGGAAGCTCTGTGCAGCAGCGCGGACGCCGGGGGACGTGACAGACATCAGAAGGTGAGTATGTAGTGTTTCTTTTTTTACTTTTACAATGGTAACCAGGGTAAATATCGGGTTACTAAGCGCGGCCCTGCGCTTAGTAACCCAATATTTACCCCGGTTACCATTGTAAAACATTGCTGGCATCCTTGCTTTTGCTGTCAAACACGACGATACACACCGACCTAACGACGAAATAAGGTGCTGGCCTTCTAGCTCCGACAAACGATATCACAGTGGGATCCAGATCGCTGCTGCGTGTCAAACACAACGATATCGCTATCCAGGACGCTGCAACATCACGGATCGTTGTCGTTCTCGTTGGAAAGTTGTTCAGTGTGAAGGTACCTTAAATCCAAAAGGTTAAAATCATATCAGACCTTTTCATAAGGAGAGATAACAAGAGCCAATCAAACAACACAAACTCATTTAAGCTGTTGCTGAGTCCCCAGTCAGATTAACCCCTGATAAACTGAACTCTGATTGACCCCTTAACGACCGCCGATACGCCTTTTAACGGCGGCCGCTAAGGGTATTTAAACCACAGCGCCGTTAATTAACGGCGCTGTGGAAAAAGTGAATAGCGCCCCCCAGAGTCGGATTTTCTCTGGGGTCTCGGTTGCCAAGGGTAGCCGAGACCCCAGAGAACATGATTCGGGGTTTTTTTACCGACCCCCGAGTTGCGATCGCCAGTAATTAACCGTTTACCGGCGGTCGCAGCAAAAAAAAAACAACGCGATTTGCCATTTAATTTCTCTGTCCTCCGATGTGATCGCACATCGGAGGACAAAGAAATAGGGTCCCCGATGGCCCCCGATAGCCCCCCAATACTCACCTATCTCCCCCGGTGCTCCTCGTGGCTCCCGATGGGCACCGCCATCTTTTTCCAGGGAAAAAATGGCGGGCGCACGCGCAGTGCGCCTGCCGCCCGGCCCCCGGAAGATCTTTGGGGTCTCGACTGCCGGGGGTAGCCGAGACCCCAATGAACATGATCGGGGTCGGTTTTTACCGACCCCTGTTTTGCGATCGCCGGTAATTAACTGTTTACCGGCGACCGCAAAAAAAAAAAAAAAAGCGATCTGTAATTCTCTGTCCTCTGATGTGATCGCACATCAGAGGACAGAGAAATAGGGGGATTCGGGGACCCTATCATACTTACCAGTGTCCCTGGGTCCTCCTGCGTCTCCTCCTGCCGGCCGGCTTCTTCCTCGAGAAAGAAAATGGCGGGCACATGCGCAGTGCGCCCGCCATCTGCTGCCATCTGCCGGCCGGCAGGAGAGACGAGTTGGGGCTAAAATTAGGGTTAGGGTTAGGGCTAGGGCTAGGGCTAGGGTTAGGGTTGGGGCTAAATTTAGGGTTAGGGTTGGGGCTAAATTTAGGGTTAGGGCTAGGGTTAGGGTTAGGGTTAGGGCTAGGGTTAGGCTACTTTCACACTAGCGTTTTTTGGCTTCCGTCGCAATGCGCCGTTTTGGAGAAAAAACGCATCTTGCAAAAGTGCTTGCAGGATGCATTTTTTTCTCTATTGACTTGCATTAGCGACACATTGCGACGGATTGCCACACGTCGCATCCATCGTGCGACGGATGCGTCGTGCTTTGGCGGACCGTCGGCACAAAAAAACGCTACATGTAACATTTTTTTGTGCGACGTGTCCGCCATTTCCGTCCGCGCCTCCGGAATGCCGCCCCCGCCTCCCCGCACCTCACAATGGGGCAGCGGATGCATTGAGAAACAGCATCCGCTGCACCTGTTGTGCGGCGCTTACAACGCTAGCGTCGGTACGTCGGCCCGACACACAGCGACGGGCCGAGTACGACGCTAGTGTGAAAGTAGCCTTAGGCTTCTTTCACACTTGCGTCGGTACGGGGCGGTTGCAATGCGTCGGCCCGACGTACCGACGCACGTTGTGAAAATTGTGCACAACGTGGGCAGCAGATGCAGTTTTTCAACGCATCCGCTGCCCAGTCTATGTCCTGGGGAGGAGGGGGCAGAGTTACGGTCACGCATGCGCGAAAATGGCGGACGCGACGTACACAAAAAAGGTTACATTGTACTTTTTTTGTGACGACGGTCTGCCAAAACACAACGGATCCAGTGCACAATGGACGCGACGTGTGGCCATCCGTCGGCAATACAAGTCTATGGGCAAAAAATGCATCCTGTGGGCACATTTGCTGGATCCGTTTTTTGTCCAAAACAACGGATTGCGACGGATGCCACACGACGCAAGTGTGAAAGTAGCCTTAGGGCTAGGGTTAGGGTTGGGGCTAAAGTTAGGGCTAGGGTTAGGGTTAAATTTAGGGTTAGGGTTGGGGCTAAATTTAGGGTTAGGGTTAGGGCTAAAGTTAGGGTTAGGGCTAGGGTTGGGGCTAAAGTTAGGGTTAGGGTTGGGGCTAAAGTTAGGGTTAGGGTTGGGGCTAAAGTTAGGGTTAGAGTTGGGATTAGGGTTAGGGTTTGGATTAGGGTTGGTATTAGGGTTACATTTAGGATTAGGGTTGGGATTAGGGTTACGTTTTGGATTAGGGTTGGGATTAGGGTTAGGGTTGGGATTAGGGTTAAGGTTAGGGTTGGGATTAGGGTTAAGGTTAGGGTTGGGATTAGGGTTAGGGGTGTATTGGGATTAGGGTTAGGTTTGAGGTTAGGGTTGAGATTAGGATTAGGGGTGTGTTGGATTTAGGGTTTTGATTAGGGTTATGGTTAGGGTTGAGATTAGGGCTGTTTTGGGGTTAGGGTTGTGATTATCGTTAGGGTTGTGATTAGGATTATGGATCGGGTTGAGATTAGGGTTAGGGGTGTGTTGGGGTTAGGGTTGGAGTTAGAATTGGGGGGTTTCCACTGTTTAGGTACATCAGGGGGTCTCCAAACACGACACAATTTTGTGCTAAAAAAGTCAAATGGTGCTCCCTCCCTTCTGAGCTCTGCCGTGTGCCCAAACAGTGGTTTATCCCCACATATGGGACATCAGCGTACTCGGGATAAATTGGACAACAACTTATGGGGTCCAATTTCTCCTGTTACCCTTGTGAAAATAAAAACTTGGGGGCTAAAAAATCTTTTTTGTGGAAAAAAAAAATATTTTCTATTTTCACTACTCTGCATTATAAACTTCGGTGAAGCACTTGGGCATTCAGAGTTCTCACCACATATCTAGATAAGTTCCGTGGGGGGTCTAGTTTCCAAAATGAGGTCAATTGTGGGGGGTTTCTACTGTTTAGGTACATCAGTGGCTCTGCAAACGCAACATAATGCCCGCAGACCATTCTATCAAAGCCTGCATTCCAAAATGGCGCCCCTTCCCTTCCGAGCTCAGCCATGCACCCAAAGAGTGGTTTACCCCCACATATGGGGTACCAGCATACTCAGGACAAATTGGACAACAACGTTTGGGGTCCAATTTCTCTTGTTACCCTTGTGAAAATAAAAATTTGGGGGCTAAAAAATCTTTTATGTGGGAAACAAATATATTTTTTATTTTCACTACTCTGCATTATAAACTTGTGTGAAGCAGATGGGCATTCAAAGTTCTCACCACATATCTAGATAAGTTCCTTGGGGGGTCTATTTTCCAAAATGGGGTCACTTGTGGGGGGTTTCTACTGTTTAGGTACATTAGGGGTCTGCAAACGCAACATAACGCCCGCAGAGAATTCTATCAAAGTCTGCATTCCAAAACGGCACTCCTTCCCTTCTGAGCTCAGCCATGCGCCCAAACAGTAGTTTACCCCCACATGTGGGGTCCCAGCATACTCAGGACAAATTGTACAACAACATTTGGGGTCCAATTTCTCTTGTTACCCTTGTGAAAATAAAAACTTGGGGGCTAAAAAATCTTTTTTGTGGAAAAAAAAATATTTTTTATTTTCACGACTCTGCATTATAAACTTCTGTGAAGCACTTGGGCATTCAAAGTTCTCACCACACATCTAGATAAGTTCCATGGGGGTCTAGTTTCCAAAATGGGGTCACTTGTGGGGGGTTTCTACTGTTTAGGCACATCAGGGGCTCTCCAAACGCGACATGGCGTCCGATCTCAATTGCAGCCAATTCTGCATTGAAAAAGTCAAACGGTGCTCCTTCACTTCCAAGCTCTGCGGTGCGCCCAAACAGTGGTTTACCTCCACATATGGGGTATCGGCGTACTCAGGAGAAATTGCACAACAAAATTTGTGGTTAAATTTCTGTTTTTACACTTGTGAAAAAAATGGTTCTGAAGTAAAATGTTTGCAAAAAAAAGTTAAATGTTAATTTTTTTCTTCCATATTGTTTCAGTTCCTGTGAAGCACGTAAAGGGTTAATAAACTTCTTGAATGTGGTTTTGAGCAGCTTGAGGGGTGCAGTTTTTAGAATGGTGTCACACTTGGTTATTTTCTATCATATAGACTCCTCAAAATGACTTCAAAGGTGATGTGGTCCCTAAAAAAAAAAAAGATGGTGTTGTAAAAATGAGAAATTGCTGGTCAACTTTTAACCCTTATAACTCCCTAACAAAAAAAAATGTTGTTTCCAAAATTGTGCTGATGTAAAGTAGACATGTGGGAAATGTTATTTATTCACTATTTTTCGTGACATATCTCTCTGATTTAAGGGCATAAAAATACAAATTTTGAAAATTGCAAAATTTTAAAAATTTTCGCCATATTTCCATTTTTTTCATAAATAATCGCAAGTAATATCGAAGAAATGTTAAGACTATCTTCAAGTACAATATGTCCCGAAAAAACAGTCTCAGAATCAGCAGGATCCGATAAAGCGTTCCAGAGTTATAACCTCTTAAAGTGACAGTGGTCAGAATTGTAAAAATTGGCTCGGTCATTAAGTACCAAATTGGCTCTGTCACTAAGGGGTTAATACACTGGCAGGTCTGTGACATCATGCAACCACTAGCTAATGCTATCGTTTGGATGTGTGTAGGTCAACAAATGGAGCCCACATCGAACTGCACTGAATAAGTATCAAACTGGGAGAGTTTTTTTTTATTTGGAGCAGATTTTACGTTTCTATGGGTTTTTTTTTTGCTTTTCAGTGACTGGTCAAAAGTGCACCATGCCTTTATGGACACACTGTATATAACTTCCTATTTTCCTGTACAGTCAAATGGATGGATTTCTTTAATGAATTTATGGCAATGCTGCTGGCAGAGAAGTCAATTTTCATATGCAATTTTTTTCTTTAAAAAATGTCTTTTGCAACCAATGAAAGTCTGATAATAAAAAGGGAAGAATAAAAATGATCAAAATCATGCTATTATTTGATATTTTACAATGCTAAGTGCCAACAAATAGTAGTTATTCTCTGTACATTTTATTGTGCTAGCTTTTTGTGTAGCCTGACTTCTCTGCACAGCCAAATCTTTACTATCTTTAGAAAACTGGCTGTAAATTGCAAGCAATGAAAATTAGAAAGGATTAAAGATCAGTCAACGAAAAAAAACATCGTACATACTTTTCGGAGAAGACAAAAAGAGTCTATAAATAAGTGTGTCTGCAGGAGAGGAGCAATGCTGTGATATGAAAACCTTGTTCTGTGAAGAGGGACATGTTTCTTTTTCAATGTAATTACTGAGCACGTAGCCTAGAGAGGGCATGAAATATGACAGACGACGAAAGCAGTGACTTGGAAGAATGACAAGACAGGGCACCAGGCAAGTTTTTATTAGAGTACTTTAGAAGCTGAAAATGAGCAAGAGAAACAAATGAAATGTGGTAGTTTTGCAGTTGTAGAAAATATAGGAGTTTATAGCAGTAGATACAAAAATATTTTAAATTGCATAAAAATGGCAAGTTGAGTAAGAGGGTACCAAAAATTAACATGTGCAAACCTCTAATTTATAATCATTAGCTTTTTTAAATAGATACATAAAGTGGAACTAACAACAAATAAGACACACACTTGTCACAATAAAAATATAAAGATAGCGTAGATAACCCTGGATCCTATGTCTCAACCTATTAGATAGACTTTCTGAGATCCTGCCTAAAGAGCGAAGGTTAGCTCCCTAAATTATGACAGTGGTGCCCCGATCTTTGGCGGGTTTCCCTGATACCCGTAGTGCACCCTCATCAATAACAAAACATCCATGACTAAAATCCCCTTGCTGCAATAGAATAACACTATCTTGTGATAAGCAGTAAAACAAAAAACTATGATAGAAAGTGTAGCTGAAAATTACTATATTCACCCTTTTATTGTCCTGATAACTGGACCTCTGCCTAGAAGCAGAGGCTTGGCACCAGAGGAAAGCGAAAATAACGCCCCCATTGCTCGACTTCTGACTCTTGAATGCCGTATAATACCCTACATTGATCCAGGAAGACAGTCATAAGGACTCAATAGAAACAGCCAATAATGTAGTGTAGTATGGTGATGTTTTTCTATCATAAACAGTGATGATGCAGTAATTGAATCCTGATGTTTTCTATTCTAAACAATGTTGATGCAGAATCTTTGTTCAGCCACCGGAGGTCACCCTTGAGTAATAGACAAGATAATTACAATGTTGTTGCAGTAATTTTGTTCAGCCACCGGAGGTCACACTTGACTTATGGACAAGAAAATACTGGAATCAGGACAGTTACCTCAGAGAGTTTCTGGGTGTTTGAGGAGAAGCAGCGCAGTGATGGAGAGAGGGGAATCCAGAGCTTGAGGCATTCCTGTTTTGGGACCATGTGATTTCAAGAAAGCTGCTCCTGTGAGTAAACAGAGCAGTGTAACTGGTCACCGACTGTGTAGTTAGCTAGGGATAGCTAGATAGGAATCACAGCCTATTTAAGGACACTTTTGTGCTAAGAATTGCACACAAACTAATAGAGACTGTGTGGATTCCTGAGCTTCAAGATTCTGGCTGTGGGATACTCCTGGAATTATTTGTGAACTTTATCTGTATCTGCATCAGAAGATTAGGTGGCTCAAAAAGCTATCCGCTGCTGGACATCTGTATAACAAATTCAGTTATTTACTATTGAAGCATATTTTATGAAGGAGTACACTCTGAGTGCTCAACAATAATACAGTGCACTGCGTATACATTGAGTTCATACTGTGATATATATATATATATATATATATATATTTGGGAAAAAACAGGTACCCGTGATTTATTGTAAATTAGGTGGGAGGCGGGTGTAAGATTGTATTCCTGAGAGGACCACGTGTCACAGGCACAGTATAACCCCGTGTAGGCCCATTACAGTTAAGGGAGGGAGTGGTATAGTTGTGGGGTAGTCGGATTCCTGTCTGTGAAGCTGGCACTTGGGGTCTCTCAGGCTGCATAACTTGTATTCTGTGAGTTGTGGCTGTTGTGGCTCATATTGTGTTGGGATAGAAATTCTGTCATTCTTTGCACAAGTTATAAAGAAAAGTTGGTTTCATATCATATTGTGCTCCGAGTCATTCATAGCAGCGCCGTATTCCGTTCTCAAGCAGCAACCAGCATACCGGTCGTTACAGTGGCCATATTAGATGTACCCTTAGCTACAGATAATAAAAATCAGTATTATGAAATGTATGAGAAATCTATCAAAGTCACAATATAGTTTGGGTGAAAAATAGAGTATGGCACTTTTCCAGACATGTTCTGGGTTATCTGTCTCGACATGTTAGGAGGCCTGATACTTAGATACTAAATCATTATATCCAGTTTTCTGTAGCTTAGGACTGAAGGCCTCTCTTTAAATATATTACTTTTTTGTGCCACTCCCCCAAACAAAATGATTGTTCCTGTTTAAAGAGAGAAATTATCAGTGATTTAGTGTATGTCCCCATATCTCTATTGCGCTTGCGCCAGTTTATTACTCAAATAAAGGGATAAAGCACTCAGAAATAGGAGAAGGGGATAAGAGGCAACCTATTAATGCTATATATTTAAGTGAAGAATATATGGCCAAGAATGCTAGTCAAAATGTTAAAACAATGAAGGTACTATAACAGACTAGATTATATGATGTGTCACAACAACATGGGAGCTAAATTTACAAGGCTCTAGAGTAGCAATGGCAGAGATCAATGCACTGATAATGGGCCACACAATAGATCCTATTCATAGAAAAAAGGCATATTATATCTGCTCACTAAGTCTCATCGGGGTTAATGAGTCCTTTTGAAAAGATACATTTACACTTCTTTTTAAGGAGATAAGGAGAATTTTATCATGGTTTCCTCCCTGGCACTGGGTTTAACCACCTGTATTACACAGAAAGAGATATCTTTTATTTCTCCATGGTGTACCTATTTTTATGCCTTGCAAGTTGGTTATCACGATCATGTCTTATGTGCCTCACAAGTTCACCTATCCTTCTCATGAAATCATCAATCTGTTTAACCTAAAAAAAAATACAAAATGGGAAGAAATTTTTGACTTGTAGATGAAATATCATCAATATGCATGATGCAGGTCTTAAAATGGATGACAGAATACATTAGAACCTCCTCATATGAACAGATTTAATCATTAATAAAGCTAGACTTTCTTTTATACATGCATTAGTAGATCAACAACCCAGTTGTCAGCCTCCCTTTACACTGCTGCTGTGGATCGGATACCTCCTCAACTGTGAAAAGTTAGTAGTTAAAATAGTTTTCTAAAAATGCCTGCCATTACATATTTCAAGCTCCAATCCATGCTATGCATCCGTTAAGATGGGTTGCCTGAAGAAGCACTGTTGGAGAAATACAGTAGGTCTCTGAGGGTTGTCGGAGCAAGTTACTGTCAGGCTGAGAGGGAGGCTCATGAATGAGAATAACCGATCTGCTCACTCAGCCCAAAAGGTTTACAACTGGACACAGACAACATTAGATGCAGGAGAAAAAAAAACCTCCCTCAGCTGACTAAGCAGTCACAAGACTCTGTCGGCAGAAATATAGATAAATTATATATATATATATATATATATATATATATATATATATATATATATATATATATATATATGTATATATGTATATATATATATATACAGTGGGTACGGAAAGTATTCAGACCCCTTTAAATTTTTCACTCTTTGTTTCATTGCAGCCATTTGGTAAATTCAAAACAGTTCATTTTTTACTCATTAATGTGCACTCTGCACCCCATCTTGACTGAAAAAAACAGAAATGTAGACATTTTTGCAAATTTATTAAAAAAGAAAAACTGAAATATCACATGGTCATAAGAATTCAGACCCTTTGCTCAGTATTGAGTGGAAGCACCTTTTTGAGCTAGTGCAGCCATGAGTCTTCTTGGGAATGATGCTACTAGTTTTTCACACCTGGATTTGGGGATCCTCTGCCATTCTTCCTTGCAGATCCTCTCCAGTTCCGTCAGGTTGGATGGTGAATGTTGGTGGACAGACATTTTCAGGTCCCTCCAGAGATGCTCAGTTGGGTTTAGGTCAGGGCTCTGGCCGGGCCAGTCAAGAATGGTTACAGAGTTGTTCTGAAGCCTCTCCTTTGTTGCCTTAGCTGTGTGCTTAGAGTCATTGTCTTGTTGGAAGGTGAACCTTCAGCTAAGTCTGAGGTCCAGAGCACTCTGGAAGAGGTTTTCATCCAGGATAGCTCTGTACTTGGCCGCATTCATGTTTCCTTCAATGGCAAACATATTCAATGACTCATCCTAAGATTACAATGTGAAAAATGTCATCATGTGCATCATCCTGCCTAGCACCAACAGATTCAGGATGAGGAATTTGAAAAAGTTAGCAGTTAGTTGAGGATGCTACTGTGTAGAACTTATGGAAGTATTGGTCAATGAACAAGAATTCCAACCTACAAAAGTCTTCAAAATATTACCAACACTGCTGTCTATATATCAACTGGATAAAATAAATAAAACACTAAAGAAAGCATTTATTACAAATATTTAAAAAAAGTTTTATTAATTTTGATACAGAAAATATTAAACCACATAGAGTTCAAGCATGAGTGATGAAAAAAGCAGAAGCAAGTTTACCACAGATACAGTAAGCTAGTCTGACTCCAAATTACGGTAGATATATGAATATAGTCTAAGGCAATATATGCACTGTTTCCATGGGTACTATTAAACTATGCACTGAAATTAATTGTTTACTAAGCCAACCAACTTTTGCAGGTTCAGATTACAATTTGAAAAATAAGGAGCCTGTTTGACAACCAGAAAAAGCAGACTTAAAAAGACAATTGGATCAGTCATGCAGCACAGTGTTTAGTCATTCAGTAATGGATTGACCAGGTTCTTGGTGTACCTATCATTAATTTCTTTATAATATGTGTTAAACACAAGCTCGGTCATCCAAATTCTATGACCACCAACAAATAGCCCATGTCACTGCTCTGCTGCACTTACTTTAGCAAACTGTAGCGCTCAGTTCTTGCATGAGTGCATACAGACAGGGGTGTGCAGGCTCAATAAAAAGACTTTGAGTCCATATTCCACTCTCTATAGATGGATAGACATCAGATATGTGTTTTAATCAATCAGTGAGAGTCTCGTGACCCAAACCACCTCTTATTGGTAACACGTTTAAGTATGTAACACGTATAAAAAAATAAATTAAAATGCCATTTAACCCGGTCATATAAAGGACATTCAGCGACACCTATTCTTCTGGACAATATATATGCATTATTGATTGAATGTCCATGTATTCCGAATAGAAATGCAGGGTAAGCCGCCATCAGGTAGCACTAGTGGCAGCTTATTTCCCCTAAGAACAAACAGATTGGACATATTAAAATCCAACAGCCTGGCCCTTCTCTTTTCCAACATATGCTTTCAAGATACCCTTCTATTTTAGATTGATGGCCATTCCTTCTGAAACCTATGTATTATTCTGACGATCTATTTTATATGGCCATCTTTGGAGTGACTGAGGCCTACTAGCTTATCCTATATCCCAATGGGAAAAAGAAGTGCAGTCTACGAGATGGTGATTTATTATCATTGGCTGCACTGGACAATTGTCTTTGCCATATTGATGTGAAGTACTTGTGATTTGTAGAGCTAATAAAAGATGTTATAAGACTTCTGCAATATCAATGAGCAACTGAGAAGCTTTCTATTGGGACTGTCTTCTTTGTTCCTTTCAGTGAATCCATTCTTGTTTTCTGAGAAATAAAAGCGTCTGTTTTTCTACTCTTTTTTTCCCATAATGTAGATAATCAGACATGTTTATGCAATATTTCATACATAGGCAAGACCGGCTCTGAATGAAATCCATTTATGTTACAAATAGTTTATGAAGAGACATTTTCAAATATAACACATTTAAATTGCTTCAAAAGATTTCTGTTTGTACCAGAATTAATATATTTTCTTTCCTATACATAAATAATTTGCATTCTGCGCACAATTTCTCAGCAAAGCAATTTTTTTTCTGTGACAATTTTAATCTGTCTTTTCATAAGCGAGTTTGATGGTGCTCTGGATAGTTGTTATGAACACACAGTAGATTATCAGTACAAGATGAGCAAAATGAACGCTTGTAAGAAGGCAAAAAGGCAGCACTGCAGACTCTAATGAGGAATAAACTGTGTTACAGTAACAAAAGGCCTCCAAATCAAACACTGGTAATGAGACCTAATCAGGTTGTGCATTAATGAGCAAAAGCGCACAGCTAATAAACGGCAAGGCCAGTCTCCAGACCACATGCCTATTAAATCTCATATATATTTAATGAGTGGTGGAGCGGAACCTTGTGTTAAAGTATCCAGCTGATGCCTTGGGAGCCTGGAGCTCAGTTCGCCTCCAACGTGCTGAATGAACCATTTTCAAAATCCATCTGGGTTCAAATTTTGTTTTTCTGTGCGTTGTCGAAGAATTTCAATACACTATTCGCTTGTAAAGCATCAGTAAGCCTTTCAAGAATTTAATATGCAGGATCCATTATATCTGACTAATTTATACAAAGACCCAGCAGAAGGAAAAATAAGTCTTTAAAATAAAACCTTAATGGGACTTTTCAACAACTAAATTTTATAGCACATAGTGACTATGAAGAAGAAAAAATTGGTCATCTATTATTTCTATACCATGCTCAAAGATGTAAAAAATGTTCAAATGCTTTATATTTAAGTATATGTGAGGCATCAAAACATCTGAATAAGTCTATGCAACTGTTTTGATCAGTCCTAACACCTCTACACTAATGTTTAGACTGTATTCAGACGAGTTTCTGTATAATTTTAAGGCTACAAACAGGGACTTGGCACCCCCAACTACCTAACTCATAAAGTTGGTTGAACATGTGTATTCAATGTTTTCAGCAAGGCACTAGGTATCTAGTTTTCAAAAACTTATAACAGTATTAATTTCTTAAATCTTAGTTATATAAATCTTCATTTAAGATTAGTAAAGATAAAATAATCTCATATGGATTAAAGGTTTTGTCCAAGAGAGTGATATTGATTTTGATGACCTTCCAATCCAATGGATAGGTCATCAGTGTCAGTTTGGTGAAGGTCCAAGGGGGACTTCACCAATCAACTGATAACAGGTTCCACAGCCACCTAAAATAATCAAAATACAGAGCAGGAATGCCACACTATGCAGGACGTATCCATGGGATGGGTGATCAATATCATAGTCCTGTACAATTACTTCAATTAAAAATTTGATTAATTTGCTATTACTCTAAAATGTGAAACATAATATGAAAAGAAAATTCATCTATGAGTCGGAATTTCCAGTTACTTGGCATGTGTGAATGGTACTGTAGTTATACTAATCGGCCATAATATCAATACTGCCACTGGCCACCAAACAGCTTAAAAATTTTTAAAGGTGTGAATTGTGAGTTCATTGATCAGACTTGTTTTTCCAGCATATCGCACAGATGCACTTTTAGATTTGAGAATGGAGAATTTGGAAAAATGAACACCTTTAATTTTTTTCATGTTCCATAACCCATTCCTGAAGAATTTTTGCATTGGACCAGGGTGCTTTGTTCTGCAAAAATGGACTATTGCCATGAAAGTGTGTATTTAGCCTGGAAAAATACAAAGTAACATTAACCCCTTTATGACCTTTGACACATGTTTTACGTCTAAGGTCTTGGGTCTTGTCCCTGCTTTTGATGGGGACTTCTACGTTAAGTCCACATCTTTCTCCACACTTGATGGCTGATTCAATCAGCCATCAAGTGCTTTTAGTGGCTTCTGATGGAGTTGTGTTCTGCCCATGGCTGTTAACCTATTACTTCCCATTGTCAGTGATTGACAGTGGGATTTAACATGCGCCGACGGGAAATGCATCATTAAACGTGCCCATCGGCATCCCTGTCATGTGATGACGAGCTACCAATGGGTTGTCATAACAGACTAGAGTGTGAACACCTCCGTGTCTGTCATTGTGAATCTCCTTTGATTGTTGGACCTTGTTTAGCGTTTATAAGGGATCATGGTTTCTCTATACAAACACAGTACTGAAGCACTACTATATATAGTACAAATGATCGGACGATAGTAGCTTCAAGGTTCCGAAGAGGACTATTGAAGGCAGTAAAAAGTGTGAGAAAATAAAGTTTTAAAAAATAAGAAAAACCCACAAAAGTTCAAAATCACCTCCTTTTTAACCCATTGAAAAAAAAGCTGTATATATATATATATATATATATATATATATATATATATATATACATATTTGGTATCACTGAGTACAGAAATAAATATCTGATATATCAGAATAAAAAAAAACAATCCGATCGCTAAATGGCATAGTTAGAATAAAAATCAAATTGTTAGAATTACTGTACATTTTGGCCCCTGCAACATTGCAATAAAAGGTGACAGGAGGTGATTTAAACTTCAGATCTTCTCTAAAATGGCATCATAAATAAGTCAGCTTAAGCTGAAAAAATAAATCCTCACCCATCCCCAGATACCAAAAAATCGAATATGCTTTGGGTCTCTCAAAATGGCGCCATAAGTGAAATGTTTTTTTCTTACAAATTTTGGAATTTGTTTCCACCACATAAATAAAAGAAAAAAACCTATACATGTTTGGTATCTGCATACTCATACTGACCTGGAGAATCATATTAATTGGTCATTTTACCATATAGTGAACATGGTAAATTTAAAAAAAATTGTGTAATCGCACTTGGAATTTTTTTTCCCATTTACGTACTTTATATGGTAAAATCCATGGTGTCATTTAAAAGTACAACTCGCTCCTCTAATAACAAGCCCTTGCATGGCTATATGGACACAAAAATATAAAAAGTTATCGTTATTGGAAGAAGGCGAGGAAAAAATGAAAGTGCAGAAATGGAAAATTGGCAAGTTATGAAGGGGTTAACATAAATGCCACAATGAAACATTGTCAAGCAGAACATTTCTCAAAGTATCACACTGACTTTGCCAACTTTCCTTCTTCTTATAGTGCATTTTGTTGTCAATCATTTTCTAGATAAGCAATGCCCATGCACTTAACCATGCACAGGACATAAAAAGGTGGTTCATGAGACCAGGGCACATTGTTTGCTCCACTTTACAGGCCTGATGTTCACGTGCCCACATGTCATGGTTCTCAATGGCAAGAGACCGTAGTAAAGCATACAAAAGGACTAGCTCTTGGAAGATGGAAACTCGAGCTGACTATGAGCTAAACCTATCGCACAACTAACAGTGGCCGGGTAGCGTGCCTACGTTTTATCCCTAGACGCCCAGCGCCAGCCGGAGGACTGACTGACCCTAGCAGAGGAAAATACAGACCTGGCTTACCTCTAGAGAAATTTTCCCCAAAAGGCAGACAGTAGCCCCCACATATATTGTCGGTGATTTTAGAGGAAATTGACATACGAAGTATGAAGATAGGTTTAGCAAATTGAGATCCGCTTACTAGATAGTAGGAAGACAGAAAAGGGAACTTCACAGTCAGCTGAAAACCCTTTCAAAACACCATCCTGAAATTACTTTAAGACTCTAATATCAACTCATGACACCAGAGTGGCAATTTCAGCTCACAAGAGCTTCCAGCCTCAGAAATATTCAAACACAGAGAACTGGAACAAAAATGCAAAAACAATCTTAGGACTACAAGTCCAACTTAGCTGATAGTAGTCTAGGAGCAGGAACATGCAACAGAAAGGCTTCTGGTAACATTGTTGGCCGGCATAGAAATGACTGAGGAGCAAGGCTAAATAGAAACTCCCACATCCTGATGGAAACAGGTGAACAGAGGAGATGAAGCACACAAGTTCAGTACCACCAGTAACCACCGGGGGAGCCCAGAAACCAAATTCACAACAGTACCCCCCCCTCAAGGAGGGGGCACCGAACCCTCACCAGAACCACCAGGGCGATCAGGATGAGCCCTATGAAAGGCACGGACCAAATCGGAGGCATGAACATCAGAGGCTGTCACCCAAGAATTATCCTCCTGACCGTAGCCCTTCCACTTGACCAAATACTGAAGTCTCCGTCTGGAAACACGGGAGTCCAAGATCTTCTCGACAACGTACTCCAACTCACCCTCAACCAACACCGGAGCAGGAGGCTCAACGGAAGGCACAACCGGTACCTCATACCTGCGCAACAATGACCGATGGAAGACATTATGAATAGAAAAAGATGCAGGGAGGTCCAAACGAAAGGACACAGGGTTAAGAATCTCCAATATCTTGTACGGGCCGATGAACCGAGGCTTAAACTTAGGAGAAGAAACCTTCATAGGGACAAAACGAGAAGACAACCACACCAAGTCCCCAACACAAAGACGAGGACCAGCATGACGACGGCGGTTGGCAAACTGCTGAGTCTTCTCCTGGGACAACTTCAAATTGTCCACCACATGCCCCCAAATCTGATGCAACCTCTCCACCACAGCATCCACTCCAGGACAATCCGAAGACTCCACCTGACCGGAAGAGAAACGAGGATGAAACCCCGAATTACAGAAGAAAGGAGAAACCAAGGTGGCAGAACTAGCCCGGTTATTGAGGGCAAACTCCGCCAAGGGCAAAAAGGCAACCCAATCATCCTGATCCGCAGACACAAAACACCTCAAATAAGTCTCCAAGGTCTGATTAGTTCGCTCGGTCTGGCCATTAGTCTGAGGATGGAAAGCAGACGAAAAAGACAAATCAATGCCCATCCTAGCACAGAACGCTCGCCAAAATCTAGACACGAATTGGGTTCCCCTGTCAGAAACGATATTCTCCGGAATACCATGCAAGCGAACCACATTTTGAAAAAACAGAGGAACCAGCTCGGATGAGGAAGGCAATTTAGGCAAGGGGACCAAATGGACCATCTTAGAGAAACGGTCACACACCACCCAGATGACAGACATCTTCTGAGAAACAGGGAGATCAGAAATAAAATCCATGGAGATGTGAGTCCAAGGCCTCTTCGGAATAGGCAAAGATAACAACAATCCACTAGCCCGAGAACAACAAGGCTTGGCCCGAGCACAAACATCACAAGACTGCACAAAACCTCGCATATCTCGCGACAGGGAAGGCCACCAGAAGGACCTAGCCACCAAATCCCTGGTACCAAAGATTCCAGGATGACCAGCTAACGCAGAAGAATGGACCTCCGAGATGACTCTACTGGTCCAATCATCCGGAACAAACAGTCTACCAGGCGGGCAACGATCAGGTCTATCCGCCTGAAACTCCTGCAAGACCCGTCGCAAGTCTGGGGAAACAGCAGATAATATCACTCCATCCTTAAGGATACCTGTAGGTTCAGAATCACCAGGGGAATCAGGCTCAAAACTCCTAGAAAGGGCATCCGCCTTCACATTTTTAGAACCCGGTAGGTAAGAAACCACAAAATTAAACCGAGAGAAAAATAACGACCAGCGCGCCTGTCTAGGATTCAGGCGCCTGGCAGACTCAAGATAAATCAAATTCTTGTGGTCGGTCAATACCACCACCTGATGTCTAGCCCCCTCAAGCCAATGACGCCACTCCTCAAAAGCCCACTTCATAGCCAAGAGCTCCCGATTACCAATATCATAATTTCGCTCAGCGGGCGAAAATTTACGAGAAAAGAACGCGCAAGGTCTCATCACGGAGCAGTCGGAACTTTTCTGCGACAAAACCGCCCCAGCTCCGATTTCTGAAGCGTCGACCTCAACCTGAAAAGGAAGAGTAACATCAGGCTGACGCAATACAGGGGCGGAAGAAAAGCGGCGCTTAAGCTCCCGAAAGGCCTCCACAGCAGCAGGGGACCAATCAGCAACATCAGCACCCTTCTTAGTCAAATCAGTCAACGGCTTAGCAACATCAGAAAAACCAGTTATAAATCGACGATAAAAATTAGCAAAGCCCAAAAACTTCTGTTGGCTCTTAAGAGAAGAGGGTTGCGTCCAATCACAAATAGCCTGAACCTTGACAGGGTCCATCTCAATGGAAGAGGGGGAAAAAATGTACCCCAAAAACGAAATCTTTTGAACCCCAAAAACACACTTAGAACCCTTTACACACAAGGAATTAGAGCGCAAAACCTGAAAAACCCTCCTGACCTGTTGGACATGAGAGTCCCAGTCATCCGAAAAAATCAAAATATCATCCAGATACACAATCATAAATTTATCCAAATATTCACGGAAAATGTCATGCATAAAAGACTGAAAGACTGAAGGGGCATTTGAAAGACCAAAAGGCATTACTAAATACTCAAAATGGCCCTCAGGCGTATTAAATGCGGTTTTCCACTCATCCCCCTGCTTAATTCGCACTAAATTATACGCCCCACGAAGATCAATCTTAGAGAACCACATGGCCCCCTTTATTCGAGCAAACAAATCAGTAAGCAGTGGCAAAGGATACTGATATTTAACCGTGATTTTATTCAAAAGCCGATAATCAATACACGGCCTCAAAGAGCCATCTTTTTTAGATACAAAGAAAAAACCGGCTCCTAAGGGAGATGACGAAGGACGAATATGTCCCTTTTCCAAGGACTCCTTAATATATTCCCGCATAGCAGCATGTTCAGGCACAGATAGATTAAATAAACTACCCTTTGGAAACTTACTGCCCGGAATCAGATCTATAGTACAATCGCAATCTCTGTGCGGAGGTAGTGAACCAAGTTTAGGCTCCTCAAAAATGTCACGATAATCAGATAAAAATTCCGGAATCTCAGAGGGAATAGATGACGAAATGGAAACCAAAGGTACGTCCCCAAGAGTCCCCTGACATCCCCAGCTTAACACAGACATTGCTTTCCAGTCGAGGACTGGGTTATGAGATTGCAGCCATGGCAATCCAAGCACCAACACATCATGTAGATTATACAACACAAGGAAGCGAATAATCTCCTGGTGATCCGGATTAATACGCATAGTTACTTGAGTCCAGTATTGTGGTTTATTACTAGCCAATGGCGTGGAGTCAATACCCTTCAGAGGTATAGGAACTTCCAGAGGCTCTAAATTAAACCCACAGCGTTTGGCAAAAACCAATCCATAAGACTCAAAGCGGCGCCAGAGTCGACATAGGCGTCCGCGGTAATAGACGATAAAGAGCAAATCAGGGTCACAGATAGAATAAACTTAGACTGTAAAGTGCCAATTGAAACAGACTTATCAACCTTCTTAGTACGTTTAGAGCATGCTGATATAACATGAGTTGAATCACCACAATAGAAGCATAACCCATTTTTTCGCCTAAAATTCTGTCGTTCGCTTCTGGACAGAATTCTATCACATTGCATAATCTCTGGCGCCTTCTCAGTAGACACCGCCAAATGGTGCACAGGTTTGCGCTCCCGCAAACGCCGATCAATCTGAATAGCCATTGTCATGGACTCATTCAGACCTGTAGGCACAGGGAACCCCACCATGACATCTTTAATGGCATCAGAGAGACCCTCTCTGAAATTCGCCGCCAGGGCGCACTCATTCCACTGAGTAAGCACAGACCACTTATGAAATTTTTGGCAGTATATTTCAGCCTCATCTTGCCCTTGAGACAGGGCCATCAAGGCTTTTTCAGCCTGAATCTCTAAATGAGGTTCCTCATAAAGCAACCCCAAAGCCAGGAAAAACGCATCCACATTGAGCAACGCAGGATCCCCTGGTGCCAAAGCAAATGCCCAATCCTGAGGGTCGCCCCGGAGCAAGGAAATTACAATCCTGACCTGCTGTGCAGGATCTCCAGCGGAGCGAGATCTCAGAGACAAAAATAATTTACAATTATGTTTGAAATTCTGGAAGCGAGATCTATCCCCGGAGAAAAATTCAGGTAAAGGAATTCTAGGTTCAGAGATAGGAGCATGAATTACAAAATCCTGTAAACTTTGAACCTTCATAGCGAGATCATTCAAACTTGTAGCTAAACTCTGAGGATCCATTTTAATCAGGTGAAATCAGAACCATTCAAGGATTAGAAGAAGAGAGAGACGAAGGCTGCAGTAAGCAGAGATGCAAGTGAATCAACTAATGAGCAAACTCAGAGAAAAAAAAAAAAAAAATTCTCTGCAGACTTCTTTTCTCTCCTTTCTTCTGCCAATTATTTTAACCCTTGGCCGGCCAAACTGTCATGGTTCTCAATGGCAAGAGACCGTAGTAAAGCATACAAAAGGACTAGCTCTTGGAAGATGGAAACTCGAGCTGACTATGAGCTAAACCTATCGCACAACTAACAGTGGCCGGGTAGCGTGCCTACGTTTTATCCCTAGACGCCCAGCGCCAGCCGGAGGACTGACTGACCCTAGCAGAGGAAAATACAGACCTGGCTTACCTCTAGAGAAATTTTCCCCAAAAGGCAGACAGTAGCCCCCACATATATTGTCGGTGATTTTAGAGGAAATTGACATACGAAGTATGAAGATAGGTTTAGCAAATTGAGATCCGCTTACTAGATAGTAGGAAGACAGAAAAGGGAACTTCACAGTCAGCTGAAAACCCTTTCAAAACACCATCCTGAAATTACTTTAAGACTCTAATATCAACTCAGACACCAGAGTGGCAATTTCAGCTCACAAGAGCTTCCAGCCTCAGAAATATTCAAACACAGAGAACTGGAACAAAAATGCAAAAACAATCTTAGGACTACAAGTCCAACTTAGCTGATAGTAGTCTAGGAGCAGGAACATGCAACAGAAAGGCTTCTGGTAACATTGTTGGCCGGCATAGAAATGACTGAGGAGCAAGGCTAAATAGAAACTCCCACATCCTGATGGAAACAGGTGAACAGAGGAGATGAAGCACACAAGTCCATGAAATGTAAATTATGCATGTGAACATTAACCACATGAAGGCATCATATGCTCTAAAGGGAGTAAAACTAGGAGAGGCCCTTGTAGAAAAGGATCTGGGTTTACTTGTAGATCATAGATGATATAATAACATGCAATGTCAATTAAAGCCTTCTAAGGCCAGTGGGATATTCTCATGTATTAAGACATGTAAAGGTACATAATACTTCCACTTTAAAAAGCATTAGTGTGACCCCCATCTGTAATATGCAGTTTAATTCTGGGCACTTGGATGCCCTGAAAATAGAAAAGGTACAAAGAAGAGTGACAATACTGGTAAGCAGCAGGAGGGTCTTAGTTATGACTAGAGATGAGGGAATATCTTCGTCTCCCTCCTTATTCGGCAAGCTATAGTGCTTACCGAATAAGCTGCTCAGCTAACTGGAGTGCTCCCGATAATCAGCTGTTCCGAGACGCATGTGTCACGGCTGTGTGACAGGCACAACACATGTCTAAAGAGTCTGTTGTTGGGCTCTCCATGCATGTGCTGTGCCTGTCACACAGCCGTGACATATGCACCTGCGGCTCGGAATAGCTGGTTATCAGGAGCGCTCCAGTTAGCCGGGTTCCCAATACAGCTTATTTGGTAAGCCCTATAACTTGCCGAATAAGGAGGGAGATGAAGATATCTCTAGTTATGAGGAAAGATTAAAAAGATTATGTTTATTTTGTCTTGAGAAGAAACAAATAAGGGTGGACATGATTAACTTACATAAGTACATAAATGGCCCATACAGAAAGCATGGTAACAAGCTGTTGCATGTAAAACCTTGAAAAAAATAAAGGGCAACTCATTCTGCTTGGAGAAATGAGTGTTCAATCTCCAGTGAAAACAGGATTTTTTTTAACCATAAAAACTATTAGTCTGTAGAATAGTCTACCTCAAAGAGTTGATCGCAGAGGGATCCAATAATAGTTTAAAAGAGGTTTGAATGCTTTTAAGTAAACAATATAGATGCTTATTTTAATGTATATTGTTGTTTTCTGAATGTTTGGTTCAGTGTATTGACAATTGGGAACAGGAGGGAAAGATTTTCTCATTTAGGGCAGACTGGACAATGCATTGTGATTTTGAATGTGCCCCTTCCCTTTGCACTTTCCCATACCTCAGTTGAACTAGGTAACCATATACATGGTGTGACAGGGTCACTGGTGTTGGACATGAGGGGAGATATGTGTCACAAAAGTTGCTTTCCTGTGTGATGTGAAAGCCATAGGTGTTTATCCAGCATGATATGTGCTAAGAGCAATCCAATCACTAGATGGGCATGGCTTTCATGGTTGGTAGGTCAGAGATGGGTGGGATGCCTATCCATCATATCTCCACCTCCAGGGTGTGGCTGGAGGGAGTTAAATGTCGAGCCAGTTTTTTTCTCTGTCTGTGTTGTGTGGAGGAAGGAAGTGTCCATACTGAAGCTAGTGTGAGAGCTGCCATAGGACTGTGTATGAGCCAGATGGGCTATTTTCTGTTATCAGCTTGGGTTCCTGGTTTATGATGCAATAAACCATCCAGAATCTTTAACCAAACGTGGTCCTTGTCTACCTCGAGGAGCAGCTAAGCGTGTCAACCCCTCACAATGGTCATACCAAGTGGTCATAATGTAAAAAATGTGTTCAACTTCTGACACAATACAATTATAGCCATTGTTAACTTTTTTGCAATTTGTACTCTTAGAACTCTTAAACAGGATCAGAAATGACAGGCTAGCCAATCTTCCCCATATTCATCAAGTGGACTTAGGTGCCCATGATCCTGTGACCTGCTCACTAGATGTCTTTGGACCACTTTTGGTAGGCAGTAAATACTGTATACTTGGAAAATCCCTCAAGTTCTGCCTTTTTAGAAATGCTCTTTGCACATTTTCTAGCATCACAATTTGCGAGAAGTAAAAACTGAACTTAGATCATTAGGCATGTCATTTTTCTTTCACCACATCAACTTCAGCAGCAGACTTGTTGTGTCATTAACATATCATAAGGGTGAGATCTCCTAATTGGGTTTCCCTTTATTGTATAGAACAGAAATACGCTATAAAGAGCAGCTTCTACTAAGTTGTAATTAAACAGCATTTTATTCAATTGAATTTGGCACAATGCTATGCAACACTTTAATGGGTTAATGGAAAATGTGTAACCACCAAAATATTAGCTCCCTGTCAGATGTCAAATTGGTTGATTGCCATCAGATCTACACTTTTAGACATTGTCAAAGGATGCTACAGATTTAAATCTCTGGATCTAAAAATTAAAGCTTTGACGAAGAAAACCCACATTTTTTGTTTTGTTTTATAAATTTTGCAATGACATGAACCTGTCAGGAGATTCATACTTCACAAACCGACGGCAGCATTATTCTCAGCCTGGCTGCATGACTGATTGATAAGAAATACTTTGAGCTTCCGGCCAGGTACCATAACCAGAGATAAGTCCAGCCCAGCACCATCCATGGCTAACTGTTCTCAGGGATAGTGCAGGTGATTGACAGTTCTCACCCTCATGTACATAGGAAATAGCTGGCTGTGGGTGGAATGAGACAATTCTCATCTTCATCTTTGTTCCCTAGCTGGAAGTTCAAAGTATTGGTTCTCTGAAATACTGTAGAATCTCGGAGAATAATACATCTGGCTGCAATCATGCAGCCAGGCTGGAATTAATGCTGCCTGAAGTTATCTGACTGTTGACTATAGCTGCATTTTCAGTACTTACTTATATTTAAATTAATCAATTCAAACAAAGACAACATTAAAAAAGACTCAGTATCTTCTTAACAGACGACAAGCTAGATACATGTGAAAAAAAGTTAATATCTCCTTCCCGCTATTACAGATGCTGCTCATCACATTGGGATTTCTACAATAAGCAGCTCTAATTCATCCTCCTACTTTCTCAAGTCTTTTTATTTGCATTGTATTATGCTAATTAAACATATAACTGCAGATGAAGTCTATACATATAGAGTATGGTCCGGCCATGTTTTGCTGGAATAAGGTAGCATATATTGTTACATAATAGGGTAATTTGATCTATTTTACTGTACTGAACATAGTGTTTGTGTAAGATAAGAAATAATTCATATAGTTTTATCTCCAGATGCATTCAACTTCTTCTTGTGACTTAACAATAGCAATACCCTTTCCTGGTCCTTGTTAGTATACTCTTGGGTCAGCTAATGCTCTTAATCATTAATGGGAGTTGGGGTGGGTGGGGGTGTGAAACAGTGAATGCTTTCTCCTTCATGGATACAAAGCACCAGGGTTGACTCTTCAATCTCCTCGTCTTCTGAGTCATCATTTTACTTGATATCATGTGGAGCTGTCCAGGTGCTGAAATCTAATGAACAATGAAGAGAAATCATTTATTCATTGCATTTCCTTCAATAGAGAACACTCAGCATGACTGCAGCACAATCAGTGCTATAAAGAAATAGTTTGAGGAGGAAGATAATAAAGTCAGAACATTTTACATATAAGAAGAAACGTACTGGCAAAGCTAAAGATACAAAGTCAAGCGACAGCTCAAGTTTAACATGTCAAATATGTTAAAGAAATACATCTTGTAACAAGGAAATACGGTACAAATATTTTTAACAGTAAAATTGTAGCGACATTAGTTTTTACTGTGTAGCCTGACATCATCTCAATTTCTTTTAATCGTAAAGATGTCATGAATTTAAAAAGAGAAATGATGTATCAAGTACATGTCAATTGAAAGGAAATTCACCTGCCAGCCGTTTATGTAATGTGCCTGTAAACATTATTGAACATAGTACCTTGCCGCACACCTTCACTTCATTTGAGTAAGTCAAGAACACAAAGCATTCTAATGTAAAAGTATCTCCTCAGTAAAAAAACACAGGAGGGTTAGGTGCGGCAAAGGAAATTAAAAAGTCCTCAATTTGCTTGATACAGGAACTCTTGACTCCCACCTATCAGTGATGAACAAACGTACTCAGATAACATCTTATACGAGCATGCTTGGGTGTTATTTGAGCATCTGGGCATGCTCGTTTATTATGTTCGTGGCTGCATGATTTGTAACTGTTAGACAGCCTCAACATGTGTGGATTCCCTAACAAACAGGCAATCCCCACATGTGTTGAGGCTGTCAAATAACTGCAAATCATGCAGCTGCAGGGACTAAAATATAATATAGGAGCACACCCAAGACACTCGGATAACATCAATAATAATCCGATAAGACGTTATCCAAGCATGTTCCCTCATCACTACCACCTATGTTATGATCCTTAGTGGTTGAGGATCACAAATTACTCCAGCTAAGTAACAAACATAGGACAAGCTCTAGGGAGGTGGCAAACTGGACTGACCGCAAATCTGAACCGATCCAAACACACTAGAAGTAGCCGGTGAACGTGCCTAAAAATCCTAGACGTCTCGAGCCAGCCTGAGGAACTAACTACCCCTAGAGAGAAAGAAAGATCTCTCTTGCCTCCAGAGAAATAATCCCCAAAGATATAGAAGCCCCCAACACATAATAACGGTGAGGTAAGAGGAAGGCATATACACAGGGGTGAAAGCAGATTCAGCAAATGAGGCCCACTAATACTAGATAGCAGAAAATAGAAAAGAGAATCTATGCGGTCAGTAAAAAACCCTTACAAAATATCCACTCTGAGATTTCAAGAACCCCCACACCAACTAACGGTGTGGGGGGAGAAACTCAGTCCCCTAGAGCAACCAGCAAGCGAGGAAATCACATTTTAGCGAGCTGGACAAAAAAACATAATGAACACTGATAATCAAAAAATGATCAAACAAAAACTTAGCTTGTCTTGGAGAGACTGGGAGCAAGGTAGACACAAGGAATCTGAAGAGCACTGAATACATTGATAGCAGGCAAGGAACTGAGTCTCCAGGTGAGCTAAATAGGAAACCAACCAAGGATAACGAACCAGCTGATGCAGCCAACCTGCAGAAAGACAACACTACACAGTACCGCTTGTGACCACTAGAGGGAGCCCAAAAATAGAATTCACAGCACACCTACTCATAATTTCCTAGATAAAACTTTTATACTTTATTCTCATGATTGTAATCCATTTACAATGATAATACAACTGATACTGTCTCTTTCTACCGTATGTTTTCTGCTACAAAGAGTAAAAACAATCATAAATAACACTCTCCAATCACATATATAGGTCATAGTAACAGAAAAAGGATACTATGAAAGAAACAACCCCAGCTAGGAGATCCTATCTCAGTTTAACCCCTTATCGTCCAATGACGGGCAGTGTCCGACATTGGATGCCTCCCCCCATTTACTGCGGGCTCCAGCAATAAGTCTGCACCTTTTCTGGCACATGACAGCTGATCTGATGAGCTGACATGTGCCCCTAACAGCCGCAGGTGGAATAGCGAATCACCTGTGGCTGTTAACATGTTAAATACCGCTGTCAAATTCTGAAAGCATCATTCAACATGCATAATCAGGAAGTGCGTCATTACCTCCTCACATCGGCGCCCATGTCACATTACCACGGGTCGCCGATAGGTTGGCATGACAACCGGGGGTCAGCAGGAGACCCCTGTGGCTGTGATAGCTGGATAGCGGTCAGCGTTCATAGCAAATGAGCAGCCCTGCTCTATGTAGCACCAGCGATCGGATTATCACAGCTTCTAGTCTCCCATGGGGACTATTGAAGCAAGTAAAAAGTTAAAAAAATCTTTTTAAAAATATAAAAAAAATAAAATACAAAAGTTAAAATCACTCCCCTTTCTCCCCATTCAAAATAAAACAATAAAAAAAATCAAATATACACATATTTGGTATCACTGAGTTCAGAATTGCCTGATCTATCAATATGTAAAAAGAATTAAGGTAATTTTTTTTTTTTTTCAAACTGGAATTTTTTTTCACCACTTAAGTAAAAAAGACCCTATACATGTTTGGTGTGTGAACTCGCAATGACCTGGAGAATCATAATGGCAGGTCAGTTTTAGCATTTTGCCAACATGGTAAAAAAAATCCAAAAAACGATTGTGGAATTGCACTTTTTTTCCAATTTCACCGCATTTGGATTTTTATTTACCATTTTCCAATGCTTACTGCTAGCATCAGGAAGGGATTAGGTATCCTACTCGGCGATAGGCGCAGAACCTATATAGGGATGTTAGGGCAGATAGGGTGACTTTAGATCTGCTAGGGGCCTCCACTCCCCCTTCCGTAGTGTTGGGTTCCCTTCTCCTTATCCCTTCTTGTTGCACTTAGTCTTTCCTACACTGTGCGTGACATTATCACCAGCCGTTCACGTCTGTAAAAGAAAAAAAAACTGACGTGTTTGGTTTTTTTTCTGGTGTGTTTTTTATATGTGTTTTTTTCCTTTTGCTGGGTTCATAGATCCCACTTCTGTGCTTGCAGAGCAGCTGCAGAAGTTGTCACTGGAGGTGATTGACCATCGGTCTGAGGTCTAGCAGCAACGGCAGTGTCTGCAGGCTCCTATTGTGGAGGACACTGCGGGTTGGCCAGTCCAGCTTGAACCCAAAATTGCCCTCTCGGACTGGTTTTTGGGGGTAGGGACAAGTTTTTTGTGTTTAGGGAGGCATGCAAATTGTACTTTAAACTCCTTCCTTACTCCTCTGGAGATG
The DNA here is from genome assembly GCF_051348905.1 of Ranitomeya variabilis. Taxonomy (NCBI): domain Eukaryota; kingdom Metazoa; phylum Chordata; class Amphibia; order Anura; family Dendrobatidae; genus Ranitomeya; species Ranitomeya variabilis. The sequence goes on from NC_135234.1 coordinate 223,566,215, forward strand.
AGGAGCAATGAGTAGGAATTGTTATTTCACTGTTGCAGAGAGAATCTCAGTCCTGGGCTTTTTCTCTGCCACAGCATTCTATGTGTTTCCAGTCTGTGGAGGAGTTTTTCAGGGTCCTTGCCATGATCAATGATGATTTCCTTGTCTAAATCCAAGCTGCGTCGCATTCAGCAAGGGAATCATTCAGTGGAGACTTATAGCTCTAAATTCTGCAGGTGGTCAACTGATACCAAATGGAATGACTCGACTCTCAGAAGCCAATTCCTTCAGGGCCGCACTGAAAGGTAAAAGGATAGACGCATTAGCAGTTTATGAAACTCCTGTGTCTCTGGAGGCTGTCATGTCCTTTGCTATTCGGGTAGATAGATGACTGTTGGACAGATGGGTAAGACCACCTGCTTCTGAGCACTCTTTCCTGGACAGGATTCTGGTGTTGGATGGAAAGAACAGGGGTGAACCTATACTTGCGGAGTTAGAGGAACCCATGCAGTTGGGAGGTGTGTCCATGTCATATGTTTCTCCTGACATATACAAGAAAAAGAGGGTATTTTTTTGTGTGATGAAGGTACATTTTATTGGGGCCTGTCCTGTAATTCCAAAGCAGAAAGAAATTGGATTAATTCTTGCGAACCATGAACTTGATAATCAAATGGTGTGTTTGATTTTAACCTGCAATTCTCATTTTGTCCTGACATCAGAGGTGGTTCTAGAGAGTAGGTCTGAAAAATTTCTGTGTTTGTAGACAGTGAAGATGGAGTCTGAATGGTGGATGCTGAGTTTGCTGGAACTCATGGTTTTATCTGCTCTACCTTGGCTATATCTATTTCTATTTGCGCTATCGACTCTGCACCACTTGCACAGAGAACACTGACACATATTTTTCATAATATAAGACTGAATGCAGGGTCTTTGCATTATGAAGTAATCCCTTATTATGTCCTGAAGGGTCTGCACACTCCAATGGTTCTGGGTTTGCCCTGGTTGGTGAAGCATGATCCAACTATGGATTGGCAATCCAGAGAGATTGTAAAGTGGGCAGATTACTGTCATGGTAACATAGTAACATAGTAACATAGTTAGTAAGGCCGAAAAAAGATATTTGTCCATCCAGTTCAGCCTATATTCCATCATAATAAATCCCCAGATCTACGTCCTTCTACAGAACCTAATAATTGTATGATACAATATTGTTCTGCTCCAGGAAGACATCCAGGCCTCTCTTGAACCCCTCGGCTGAGTTCGCCATCACCACCACCTCAGGCAAGCAATTCCAGATTCTCACTGCCCTAACAGTAAAGAATCCTCTTCTATGTTGGTGGAAAAACCTTCTCTCCTCCAGACGCAAAGAATGCCCCCTTGTGCCCGTCACCATCCTTGGTATAAACAGATCCTCAGCGAGATATTTGTATTGTCCCCTTATATACTTATACATGGTTATTAGATCGCCCCTCAGTCGTCTTTTTTCTAGACTAAATAATCCTAATTTCGCTAATCTATCTGGGTATTGTAGTTCTCCCATCCCCTTTATTAATTTTGTTGCCCTCCTTTGTACTCTCTCTAGTTCCATTATATCCTTCTTGAGCACCAGTGCCCGAAACTGGACACAGTACTCCATGTGCGGTCTAACTAGGGATTTGTACAGAGGCAGTATAATGCTCTCATCATGTGTATCCAGACGTCTTTTAATGCACCCCATGATCCTGTTTGCCTTGGCAGCTGCTGCCTGGCACTGGCTGCTCCAGGTAAGTTTATCATTAACTAGGATCCCCAAGTCCTTCTCCCTGTCAGATTTACCCAGTGGTTTCCCGTTCAGTGTGTAATGGTGATATTGATTCCTTCTTCCCATGTGTATAACCTTACATTTATCATTGTTAAACCTCATCTGCCACCTTTCAGCCCAAGTTTCCAACTTATCCAGATCCATCTGTAGCAGAATACTATCTTCTCTTGTATTAACTGCTTTACATAGTTTTGTATCATCTGCAAATATCAATATTTTACTGCGTAAACCTTCTACCAGATCATTAATGAATATGTTGAAGAGAACAGGTCCCAATACCGACCCCTGCGGTACCCCACTGGTCACAGCGACCCAGTTAGAGACTATACCATTTATAACCACCCTCTGCTTTCTATCACTAAGCCAGTTACTAACCCATTTACACACATTTTCCCCCAGACCAAGCATTCTCATTTTGTGTACCAACCTCTTGTGCGGCACGGTATCAAACGCTTTGGAAAAATCGAGATATACCACGTCCAATGACTCACCGTGGTCCAGCCTATAGCTTACCTCTTCATAAAAACTGATTAGATTGGTTTGACAGGAGCGATTTCTCATAAACCCATGCTGATATGGAGTTAAACAGTTATTCTCATTGAGATAATCCAGAATAACATCCTTCAGAAACCCTTCAAATATTTTACCAACAGTAGAGGTTAGACTTACTGGCCTATAATTTCCAGGTTCACTTTTTAAGAGCCCTTTTTGAATATTGGCACCACATTTGCTATGCGCCAATCCTGCGGAACAGACCCCGTTGCTATAGAGTCCCTAAAAATAAGAAATAATGGTTTATCTATTACATTACTTAGTTCTCTTAGTACTTGTGGGTGTATGCCATCCGGACCCGGAGATTTATCTATTTTAATCTTATTTAGCCGGTTTCGCAGCTCTTCTTGGGTTAGATTGGTGACCCTTAATATAGGGTTTTCATTGTTTCTTGGGATTTCACCTAGCATTTCATTTTCCACCGTGAATACCATGGAGAAGAAGGTGTTTAATATGTTAGCCTTTTCCTCGTCATCTACAACCATTCTTTCCTCACTATTTTTTAAGGGGCCTACATTTTCAGTTTTTATTCTTTTACTATTGATATAGTTGAAGAACAGTTTGGGATTAGTTTTACTCTCCTTAGCAATGTGCTTCTCTGTTTCCTTTTTGGCAGCTTTAATTAGTTTTTTAGATAAAGTATTTTTCTCTCTAATAGTTTTTTAGAACTTCAATGGTGCCATCCTGCTTTAGTAGTGCAAATGCTTTCTTTTTACTGTTAATTGCCTGTCTTACTTCTTTGTTTAGCCACATTGGGTTTTTCCTATTTCTAGTCCTTTTATTCCCACAAGGTATAAACCGCTTACAGTGCCTATTTAGGATGTTCTTAAACATTTTCCATTTATTATCTGTATTCTTATTTCTGAGGATATTGTCCCAGTCTAACAGATTAAGGGCATCTCTAAGCTGGTCAAACTTTGCCTTCCTAAATTTCAGTTTTTATAACTCCCTGACAAGTCCCCCTAGTGAAAGACAGGTGAAACTGTACAATATTGTGGTCGCTATTTCCTAGATGCCCGACCTCCTGCAGATTTGTTATTCTGTCAGGTCTATTAGATAGTATTAGGTCTAAAAGTGCTGCTCCTCTGGTTGGATTCTGCACCAATTGTGAAAGATAATTTTTCTTGGTTATTAGCAGAAACCTGTTGCCTTTATGGGTTTCACAGGTTTCTGTTTCCCAGTTAATATCCGGGTAGTTAAAGTCCCCCATAACCAGGACCTCATTATGGGTTGCAGCTTCATCTATCTGCTTTAGAAGTAGACTTTCCATGATTTCTGTTATATTTGGGGGTTTGTAACTGACTAAACATTTCCCCTTCTGCTGTATCTACAGGGACCTTACCAACATTTTTGTCTGGCTTTGATGATCCTGCCCCAATGTTGCAGAAGGTGGTAGGCATTTCAGCCTTGTACACTGACCTGGAAGGTGAGGTGTTGGAGGTTAAGGGGATGCCCCTGATTCCTGCTCTTTGGGGAGGTTGTTTGTGCCTTCTAAATTGTGCTGCAAAATAACTAGAGAATATCCCTTCATGTTGCAGTTAGTCTTTCCTACACTGTGCATGACAGTAGCAGATAGCTCAATAGTCTGAATATTTTTATTGAACATTAACTATGATGATTAATAGTTTCTGCTAGACATAAAGAATGCCCACTTATCATTGTTGCAGGTCTATGCATGAAAGGATCATTAGAAAGATTTCCATACCTTCCATTCTTGTATTTACATTGTAATTAAATCGTCCTAAAACTAATGTTTTTCCAATCTGAATAATCTCAAATTTGATAACCTTTCTTGGTCCTGCAGTTTGTCCATTTATTTATTAAACCTCTTATTTTTAGGGGCTCACCAGGTGAGGTGGATCCCCTAAGTTGTAGGTCAGGGTGAGAAGCATGTACAAGTGGCAATGATATAGCTGAGCTGTACTTGCCAAATGGCATGTGATTAGTGAGCAATAGTACAGCAAGGTGTGCAGGATGGCAATGGGCAAACACAGTTGGAAAAGTTACAGTTGTGACCGATGTGCATAAAGTTTAGGAACAGAAATTGTGTAGGCATCTGGTATCTTTAGCAAGGAGAGCAATTACACACAGAAAATGCAGAGATGTGTAGGCAAACTGCTATCATGCTTGCAAAAATTTAGATACACAGAGGAATAGCAGAAATGCAGCCTGATAACTTGCTTGCAGAAATTTGTTTATTAACAATAATAGCAGAGTAGCAAATCACAAACAGCATCACAAAAGCATATATGAACTTCTTAACTTAATACAGCTGAGCTCAGAGGACAGTAGCACCAGGAATTGCAGACTGAGCTTGAAAGTAATAATTGATTGCTGGATTGCAGACAAGAGTAGCTGGCAAGATGTTAAAATGAAAAAGAGGCTAACTTGAGGAAAAGCAAGTAACAGCAGGATGCTATATTTATTCAGTACTAATTCAATGGGCAGTCTCCTGGGCCAGTCTTAAATGGCCCAGAATGTAGACATAATAAGGCTCTCTAGGCTACCACATTTATAAAGTATGGACTTGCTGAGATTGAGTAGTGCGATAGAGGAAGGAGGAAAAGCCAGCTCTTGAACTGGCATAGGTGAGTAACACATAATGAAGCCTAAAATTTTACATGGTATGCTAAGTGTACTCTGACTATTATTAATATGGCAAAGCTATGGTCGTGTCATGTATCTAAAGACTAACAGGCACATACAAACAGAAAACAGGTGTGAATAGATGCTTTTTAAGAGAAGCCATTTCCATATATAGTCAACAAATAATGCTGCACTCTGTACCGCTATAGTATGCAAACATTAAATATATGAAATTTGAATTGCATTACTGCTCTAGAAAACTAGAGAAATTGTGAATACTTAGCACATAAATTAGCCAATTCATGTGTACCCCACAGCCACGATAAGGAGATTTTCGTTGCTAGGAACCGGCCTGTGTGAATCCTCTCTTTGGCTAAAGCCTACATTTATATGGGAGTGTAGGATCCTGCTTTAATGAAAAATGCCAGAGGCTAAGGGGTGGAGTGCTCTGTCAGAGAGCCTAGGTATACAAATATCAAAAGACTTGTCATGTTTACATTTTTTGTTGCTTCCCATGATCTTTACCTGCCTGAGAAAGGTCACTAGAGTTGTGTTTACTGTTCAACAAAACACAAAATTGTTTTTTTAACATTTTGCCCAGTGTACATTTTGTTATCTCAGTTTAAGCACATTACCTTACATTTATGTATGTTGAATTTCAATTGCTAATTAACATTTCACAGCTAAAGCCTCAAGCTTCTCAAATCTCTCTATAACATTAAATTATCCTTATCTGCATATATTATTTTGCAGAGTGTAATATCATTTGTAGATATTGAAATTCTACTCAATGACCCCTCAACAAGGTAACTAATTAATGTGTTAAATAGAAGATGGCCCAATGCTGACAAATTTGGTTCTCTTAAATTAACTTTAGCTCAGAATAGGTCATTTATAATCACAATTTCCTATAACTGAAAAGTTGTTAACCAATTTATACATATTTTCCCCTTGTCCAATTGGTTTTATTTTATGTACCACTCTTTTATGTGGCGTCATATCAGAAACCTTTGAAAGATTCAGACAGATAAAAAATAATCAACATCCTTACCCTGGTCCGGTCTGGAACTTGTATCCTCATAGAAAATGAACAAACTAGTTTGACATAACCAGTCCATCATATAAACCTATGCTAACCCCGTTACCCCCAAAGGTGGTTTGCACGTTAATGACCGGGCCAATTTTTACAATTCTGACCACTATCCTTTTATGAGGTTATAACTCTGGAACGCTTCAACGGATCCCATTGATTCTGACAATGTTTTCTCGGGACATATTGTACTTCATGATAGTGGTGAAATTTCTTTGATATTACCTGCATTTATTTGTGAAAAAAATGGAAATTTGGCAAAAATTTTGAAAATTTTGCAATTTTCCAAATTTTAATTTTTACACAATTAAATCACAAAGATATGTCACACAAAATACTTAATAAGTAACATTTCACTCATGTCTACTTTACAACAGGTTAGGGAGTTATAAGGGTTAAAAGTTGACCAGCAATTTCTCATTTTTACAACACCATTTTTTTTAGGGACCAAATCTCATTTGAAGTCATTTTGAGGGGTCTATATGATAGAAAATACCCAAGTGTGACACCATACTAAAAACTGCACCCCTCAAGGTGCTCAAAACCACATTCAAGAAGTTTATTAACCCTTCAGGTGTTTCACAGGAATTTTTGGAATGTTTAAATAAAAATGAACATTTAATTTTTTTACACAAAAAATTTACTTCAGCTCCAATTTGTTTTACTTTACCAGGGTAACAAGAGAAAATGGACTGCAAAAGTTGTTGTACAATTTGTCCTGAGTACGCCGATACCCCATATGTGGGGGTAAACCACTGTTTGGGTGCATGGCAGAGCTCGGAAGCGAAGGAGCGCCATTTGACTTTTCAATGCAAAATTGACTGGAATTCAGATGAGACGCCATGTTGCATTTGGAGAGCCCCTGATGTGCCTAAACATTGAAACGCCCCACAAGTGACACCATTTTGGAAAGTAGACCCCCTAAAGAACTTATCTAGATGTTCGGTGAGCACTTTGACCCACCAAGTGCTTCACAGAAGTTGATAATGCAGAGCCATAAAAATAAAAAATCATATTTTTTTGCAAAAATTATTTTTTTGCCCCCAATTTTTTATCTTTTCCAAGGGTAAGAGAAGTTAGACCCCAAAGATTGTTGTCCAATTTGTCCTGAGTACGCTGATACCCCATATGTAGGGGGAAAACCACCGTTTGGGTGCATGGGAGAGCTCGGAATGGAAAGAGCACCATTTGGAATGCAGACTTAGATGGAATGGTCTGCAGGCGTCACATTGCGTTTGCAGAGCCCCTAATGTACCAAAACCATAGAAACCCCCACAAGTGACCCCATATTGGAAACTAGACCCTCTAAGGAACTTACTTAGATGTGTTGTGAGAACTTTGAACCCCCAAGTGTTTCACTACAGTTTATAAAGCAGAGCCGTGAAAATAAAAAAATCCTTTTTTTTCCACAAAAAATATTTTTTAAGCCCCCAGTTTTGTATTTTTCCAAGGGTAACAGTGTAAATTGAACCCCAAAAGTTGTTGTCCAATTTGTCTTGAGTACGCTGATACCAATATGTTGGGGGGAACCACCATTTGGGCGCATGGCAGAGCTCGGAAGGGAAGGAGCGCAATTTGGAATGCAGACTTAGATGGATTGGTCGGCAGGCATCACGTTGCATTTGCAGAGCCCCTGATGTAACTAAACAGTAGAAACCACCCATAAGTGACCACATATTGGAAACTAGATGTGTTGTGAGAACTTTGAACCCCCAAGTGTTTCACTACAGTTTATAATGCAGAGCCATGAATAAAAAATCCTTTTTTTTCCACAAAAAATATTTTTTAGCCCCCAGTTTTGTATTTTTCCAAGGGTAACAGGAGAAATTGGACACGAAAAGTTGTTGTCCAATGTGTCCTGAGTGCGCTGATACCCCATATGTTGGGGTAAACCCCTGTTTGTGCGCACGGGAGAGCTCGGAAGGGAAGGAGCACTGTTTTACTTTTTCAACGCAGAATTGGCTGGAATTGAGATCGGATGCCATGTCGCGTTTGGAGAGCCCCTGATGTGGAAACCCCCCAATTATAACTGAAACCCTAATCCAAACACACCCCTAACTCTAATCTCAACTGTAACCCTAACCACACCCCTAACCCTACTCCCAATCCTATTCCCAACCGTAAATGTAATCCAAACCCTAACCCAACTTTAGCCCCAACCCTAACTTTAGTCCCAGCACTAACCCTAACTGTAGCCCTAACCCTAGCCCCAACCCTAACCCCAGCCCTAACCCTAACCCTAGCTCTAACCCTAGCCCTAACCCTAACCCTAACCCTAACCCTAACCCTAACCCTAGCCCTAACCCTAGCCCTAACCCTAACCCTAGCCCTAACCCTAACCCTAGCCCTAACCCTAACCCTAACCCTAGCCCTAACCCTAGCCCTAACCCTAAACCTAACCCTAATGGGAAAATGGAAATAAATTCATTTTTTTAATTTTTTAATTTATCATAACTAAGGGGGTGATGAAGGGGGGTTTGATTTACTATTTATAGCATGTTTTCTAGCAGATTTTTGATTGGCAGCCGTCACACACTAAAAGACACTTTTTATTGCAAACTTTTTTTTTGCGTTACCACATTTTGAGAGCTATAATTTTTCCATATTTTGGTCCACAGAGTCATGTGAGGTCTTCTTTTTTTGCGGGACGAGTTGACGTTTTTATTGGTAACATTTTCAGGCATGTAACATTTTTTGATTGCTTTTTATTCTGATTTTTGTGAGGCAGAATGACCAAAAACCAGCTATTCATGAGTTTCTTTTTGGGGGCGTTTATACCGTTCTGCGTTTGGTAAAATGGATAAAGCAGTTTTATTCTTCGGGTCAGTGTGATTACAGCGATACCTCATTTATATCTTTTTTTATGTTTTGCACTTTTATACGATAAAAACTATTTTACAGAAAAAATTATTATTTTTGCATCGCTTTATTCTGAGGACTATAACTTTTTTTTTTTTCGCTGATGATGCTGTATGGTGGCTCCATTTTTGCTGGACAAGATGACGTTTTCAGTGGTACCATGGGTATTTATTTCCGTCTTTTTGATTGCATGTTATTCCACTTTTTGTTCAGCGGTATGATGATAAAGCGTTGTTTTTTTAATCTTTTTTTAAAAAATGTTTTATGGTGTTCACTGAAAGGGTTAACTAGTGGGACAGTTTTATAGGTCGGGTCATTATGGACGTGGCGATACTAAATATGTGTACTTTTATTGATTTTTTTAATTTAGCTAAAGGAATGTATTTATTGGAACAATATTTTCTTTTATTATTATTTATTTGGGATTTTTTTTTTTACACATGTAAATTTTATTTTTTTACATTTTTACTTTGCCCCGGGGGGGGGGGGGAATCACAGTAAAGTGACAGATCTCTGATCTGACACTTTGCTGTGCACTGTGTCAGATCGGCGATCTGACGTGCACAGCTCCAGGCTTCCCAGCACCTGCTCTGAGCAGGCACTGTGAAGCCACCTCCCTGCAGGACCCGGATCCAGCCCCGCAGCCATTTTGGATCCGGGGCTTGCAGGGAGGAGACACTCAGTACAAGGTGAGCACATCACCTTGTACCGATCATCTCAGGGAAGCATGCAGGGAGCCCCCTCCCTGCGCGATGCTTCCCTGTGCCGCCGGAACACTGCAATCATGTTTTATTGCAGTGTGCCGGAGGTTAATGTGCCGGGGCGGTCCGTGACCGCTCCTGGCACATAGTGCCGGATGTCAGCTGCGATAGTCAGCTGACACCCGGCCACGATCGTCCGCTCTCCCCCCATGAGCGCGGCTGATCACGCTGGACGTACTATTCCATCCTTGGGAAGTAGGGCCCACCCCACATGGACAGAATAGTACATCCAATGGCAGAAAGGGGTTAATACTGGTTTAAGAGTTTTTCTTTTTCATTTATATTTCAGAATAGCATTGCTTAGACAAACTTCAACTATTTTGCCCACAATAGATGTCAAATTTAAAGGTTCACTTTTTAAAACCTTTTTGCATTCTGTACCATATTTTCTTTTCACGAGTCCTGTCATTATAGAATAGCTAACTATTAAATATAATGACATGTCTATCAGATTTTGATTTCTGCAAAACCAGTAAGTGAATGACATCCTGACCCAATGATTTGTATGCTTTATCTTTACTCAGGTGGTGCTGCATTTTCTGATGGGTTCAGTAAATTTAATGGAGATTTTTTTTTATTCCTTGACAAGGTATCTGTTATTGAATTTTCCTATATAAAAACTTTAGGGATCTGTTTTTCAAGGGTCAATACTGTCATTTTAAGTCTCTTTTTGTTTATGTAGTAGAAGAATTGTTTTATTTTTTATTGTTTGTAAATTAGTTTTTTTGTCTCAATCCTTACTCCATTTATTTGTTCTTTACACAATTTATTATTTGTCTATCCTTTTTAATGTGCCTCTTTACTGCCCTCTTGCTTTAATACTCTGAAGACATTCTTTTTGTAATTTATTACCCCTTACAATTTTATTTAGACATAATGGTTTTCTCCTATTTCCAACTGATTTATTACCATAGGATAAACAGTACAGACCAAAAGTTTGGACAGACCTTCTCATTTAAAGATTTTTCTGTATTTTCATGACTATGAAAATTGTACATTCACACTGAAGGCATCAAGACTATGAATTAACACATGTGGAATTATATATTTAACAAAAAACTGTAAAACAACTGAAATTATGTCTTATATTCTAGGTTCTTCAAAGTAGCCACCTTTTGCTTTGATGACTGCTTTGCACACTCTTGCCATTCTTTTGATGAGCTTCAAAAGGTAGTCACCGGGAATGGTCCTCCAACAATCTTGAAGGAGTTCCCAGAGATGCTTAGCATTTGTTGGCCCTTTTGCCTTCACTCTGCGGTCCAGCTCACCCCAAACCATCTCGATTGGGTTCAGGTCTGGTGACTGTGGAGGCCAGGTCATCTGGCGTAGCACCCCATCACTCTCCTTCTTGGTCAAAGAGCCCTTACACAGCCTGGAAGTGTGTTTGGGGTCATTGTCCTGTTGAAAAATAAATGATGGTCCAACTAAACGCAAACCGGATGGAATAGCATGCCGCTGCAAGATGCTGTGGCAGCCATGCTGGTTCAGTATGCCTTCAATTTTGAATAAATCCCCAACAGTGTCACCAGAAAAGCACCCCCACACCATCACACCTCCTCCATGTTTCACGGTAGGAACCAGGCATGTAGAGTCCATCCGCTCACCTTTTCTGCATCGCATAAAGACACGGTGGTTGGAACCAAAGATCTCAAATTTGAACTCATCAGACCAAAGCAGAGATTTCAACTGGTCTAATGTCCATTCTAAAGTCTCTTCTGCTTGTTGACTGTCCTTAGCAGTGGTTTCCTAGCAGCTATTTTACCATGAAGGCCTGCTGCACAAAGTCTCCTCTTAACAGTTGTTGTAGAGATGTGTCTGCTGCTAGAACTGTGTGGCATTGACCTGGTCTCTAATCTGAGCTGCTGTTAACCTGCGATTTCTGAGGCTGTTGACTCAGATAAACTTATCCTTAGAAGCAGAGGTGACTCTTGGTCTCCCTTTCCTGGGGCGGTCCTCATGTGAGCCAGTTTCTTTGTAGCGCTTGATGGTTTTTGCCACTGCATTTGGGGACACTTTCAAAGTTTTCCCAATTTTTCGGACTGACTGACCTTCATTTATTAAAGTAATGATGGCCACTCATTTTTCTTTACTTAGCTGCTTTTTTCTTGCCATAATACAAATTTTAACAGCCTATTCAGTAGGACTATCAGCTGTGTATCCACCAGACTTCTGCACAACACTACTGATGGTCCCAACCCCATTTATAAGGCAAGAAATCCCACTTATTATACCTGACAGGACACACCTGTGAATTGAAAGCCAATCCCGGTGACTACCTCTTGAAGCTCGTCAAGAGAATGCCAAGAGTGTGCAAAGCAGTCATCAAAGCAAAAGGTGGCTACTTTGAAGAACCTAGAATATAAGACATAATATCAGTTGTTTCACACTCTTTTGTTAAATATATAATTCCACATGTGTTAATTCATAGTTTTGATGCCTTCAGTGTGAATGTACAATTTTCATAGTCATGAAAATACAGAAAAATCTTTAAATGAGAAGGTGTGTCCAAACTTTTGGTCTGTACTGTATATTGTTCTCAAGATTCATATAAGAGCCTTTAGAAATTACACTATGAGATGTTGTTAGGTAAATAAATATACACAACTGCCATTTTATTGCGAATTGATTACAATTTTGAAATAAAGTATTCAAATACTATATAAAAGTTTATTAATGACGTGAAGGTGTGAATCAGGAGTGTCAATCTCAAGTTAGTTTAAGTCTAGAAAACGTGCACTTTGTAGAGTCTCAAAATCTATTACAAGAGAAAACATTCTTGAGGAATTATGTTAGCAGGAGAGCAGGCAAACTAAAATGTATGAGACAAGAAATAAGGTTATGCTGTGAGTGGAGGAAGGTTTTACCAAACGATGAGTGACTTAAAAACAGAATTATTTAAAAAAACAGAACTGGGCTACAATATCTGAGATTGTCTAATAAGAATCACTATTTCTAGAAAATATCAGCTATATTTTTCCTTTAATAGAGCTTCAAGAACCAAAGTATATTTGCATTTATTTTTATAATAGAGCTTCAAAAGTTGTTAAAGTAGTATTATCAGGTACTGTATTATACAAGAAATAAGTTTGTAATTGTTTAAAAAAAGATTCTACATACATTAGATTAAATTGAGCCATATTCAACAATTTCAGAGGGACTAGCTGACCTTTTACTTTGTAGGAGTGTCTTCTGACACTCTCCCAGCAGAAAATGTCAGGGGAGATAAGATTTGGAATTCTAAATTTAAATGCCTAATCTTTTTGTTCTCCAGAAAATAAGCTACCGCCTGATAGGGCTAGCGGAACTCACCAAGTAAATAGAGATGTTTTTATTGATATTGGTGCGTTCGCAGCCCGGGGTCAACCGGCAGGAGTACCTGCTGCTAGCAAACGGCGGCACTATATGGCGGTGTGGACTAACTCAGTTAATTCACCGAGTAGCCGTGAAAGCAAAGCACTGTGCCCTGTTAGACTTCACAGAGGCACAGGATAACTGCCCAAACAGACAGCAGTCAGTGGTCACGCATGCACACAAAACTCCTCGCCGGATGTGCCAGCATTCTAGGGGCTTATTTCAGCCAGGTCCCTGAATACAGACAAACACAAACTCCTCACCGGAGGTGCCAGCATTCTAGGGGCTTATTTCAGCCGGGTCCCTGAACACACTCTCATGTGACCACACTGGCGCAAAGCACATAACAAAGAACAATACTAGTGCATGGCCGTGCGGCCATGCGAACCTTAAATAGTTGCAGCACATACAGGACCTTCCTAGAAGGACCAATGAGAGGCTGCCACAGAGCGTGAGCACCTACAGGACCTTCCTGAAGGACCAATGGCCTTAGCTGCAGTATCTGATCATGTGACCCTCAATCTCCACTGGGAGATCCTACTCTGGGCATGCTCAGAATGAGAAAAGCAGGACTTAGTCCCAGAAGCGTCTGCTCGCTGCTGCCCAGCACTGACTTCAATGGCAGGAGCAGGAAAGGCAGCAGTAACTCTTTGTACAGAGTCAGACTGAGCGAGATGCTGGGACCGACGTCTCCGCTGAGCAGGCTCCACTGTGGCAAGAGAAGTATGGGGGACCGCAGCGGAGATGGCCAGAGATTCCCCCTGTGCAGAGGTGGGAACTCGATCCCTAACACTGCCAAATGGTGTCTGTTGGGAGAGGTACAGTACAGACCAAAAGTTTGGACACACCTTCTCATTTAAAGATTTTTCTGTATTTTCATGACTATGAAAATTGTACATTCACACTGAAGGCATCAAAACTATGAATTAACACATGAGGAATTATATACTTAACAAAAAAGTGTGAAACAACTGAAAATATGTCTTTTATTCTAGGGTCTTCAAAGTAGCCACCTTTTGCTTTGATGACTGCTTTGCATACTCTTGGCATTCTCTTGATGAGCTTCAAGAGGTATTCATCAGTAATGGTCTTCCAACAATCTTGAAGGAGCTCCCAGAGATTCTTAGCATTTGTTGGCCCTTTTGCCTTCACTCTGCGGTCCAGCTCACCCCAAACCATCTCGATTGGGTTCAGGTCTGGTGACTGTGGAGGCCATGTCATCTGGTGTAGCATCCCATCACTCTCCTTCTTGGTCAAATAGCCATTACACAACCTGTAGGTGTGCTTGGGGTCATTGTCCTGTTGAAATATAAATGATGGTCCAACTAAACGCAAACCGGATGGAATAGCATGTTGCTACAAGATGCTGTGGTAGCTATGCTTGTTCAGTATGCCTTCAATTTTAAATAAATCCCCAACAGTGTCACCAGCAAAGCACCCCCACACCATCACACCTCTTCTTCTATGCTTCTCTCGGTGGGAACCAGGCATGTAGAGTCCATCCGTTCACCTTTTCTGCGTCGCAAAAAGACACGGTGGTTGGAACCAAAGATCTCAAATTTGGACTCATCAGACCAAAGCACAGATTTCCACTGGTCTAATGTCCATTCCTTGTGTTCTTTAGCCCAAACAAGTCTCTTCTGCTTGTTGCCTGTCCTTAGCAGTGGTTTCTATCAGCTATTTTACCATGAAGGCCTGCTGCACAAAGTCTACTCTTAACAGTTGTTGTAGAGATGTGTCTGCTGCTAGAACTGTTGTGAATTCTGTTGTGGGTTCTGCTCTTAGGCTCCCTCCGGTGGTTATAAGTGGTAGTGCTGCTGTTTGTCCTTCACAACAGTCATCAGCTGCTTCCACTTTGGATGGGGCTATTTAGTCTGGCTCCTTCCTTTAGTGAGTGCCAGTTGTCCATTGTTTTCTAGGGATCCACATCTCTGCTTGGTTTCTCCTTCTGGATTGTCCAAATCATCAAAGATAAGTCCTGGCTCTGTTTTTGCAGTCCACATGCGGTGGACTTAATAGTTCTGTGAATTGCTATGTTTTTTCTTGTCCAGCTTTGTCTGTGTTAAGATTTATTCAGCCAAGTTGGAAGCTCTGGAGTCACAGAGTTACCCTCCATGCCTTTAGTTAGGTGTGGAGATTATTGTATTCTCTGTGGTGGATTTTGTAGTATTTTTTATACTGACCGCACAGTACTCTGTCCTGTCTTTTCTTTCTAGGTAGCGTGGCCTCCTTTGCTAAATTCTGTTTTCAGTCTGCGTTTGTAATTTCCCTCTCCTCTCACAGTCAATATTTGTGGGGGGCTGCCTTTCCTTTGGGAATTTTCTCTGAGGCAAGATAGTATTCCTGTTTCTTTCTTTAGGTGTAATTAGTCCTCCGGCCGTGACGAGGTGTCTAGGGAGTAACAGGAACATCCCACGGCTACTTCTAGTTGATGTGTTAAGTTCAGGGTCTGCGGTCAGTATAGAGGCCACCTACTCCAGAGCTCGTCCATGCTGCTCCTAGGCCACCAGTTCATAACCGTACAACTGGCCAACAATGAGTTAACCGCATCTCAAAAGAAGGGAAAGAAAGTGCTGAGCCATTTTTTTTTCTGTACTCTGTTGTGTTTTTTTTTCCCTCTTCACTTCTGGGTGGCTCAGGAGTTAGGCGTTGACATGGATGTTCAGGGACTTGCTTCTCAGGTGGATCAACTTGCTGCTAGAGTACAGGGTATTTCTGATTATATTGTGCAGACTCCTGTTTTAGAGCCTAGAATTCCTACCCCCGATCTGTTCTTCGGGGACAGGTCCAAATTTTTGAGCTTTAAAAATAACTGTAAACTGTTTTTTGCTCTTAAGCCCCGTTCCTCTGGTGATCCCATCCAGCAGGTAAAAATTGTCATTTCTCTGTTGCGTGGTGACCCGCAGGATTGGGCATTTTCCCTGGAATCTGGGAATCCGACCTTGCTTAATGTAGACACCTTTTTTCAGGCGCTTGGGTTATTGTATGATGAACCTAACTCTGTAGAGCATGCTGAGAAAACACTTTTGGCCCTGTGTCAGGGTCAAAAAGCAGCAGAGTCATATTGTCAGAAATTCAGAAAATGGTCTGTGCTTACTAAGTGGAATGAGGATGCTTTGGCGGCAATTTTCAGAAAGGGTCTTTCTGAATCTGTTAAAGATGTTATGGTGGGGTTCCCCACGCCTGCAGGTCTGAGTGATTCTATGTCTCTGGCCATTCAAATTGATCGGCGCTTGCGTGAGCGCAGAGTTGTGCACACTATGGCGTTGTCTTCCGAGCGGAGTCCTGAGCCTATGCAGTGTGATATGATTGTGTCTAGAGCGGAACGCCAAGGATTTAGACGTCAGAATAGGTTGTGCTTTTACTGCGGCGATTCTGCTCATGTTATTTCTGATTGCCCTAAGCGTGCCAAGAGAATCGCTAATTCCGTTACCATCAGTACTGTACAACCTAAATTTCTGTTATCTTTGACCCTGATCTGCTCATTATCGTCATTCTCTGTCATGGCATTTGTGGATTCAGGCGCCGCTTTAAATTTAATGGACTTAGAATTTGCCAGACGTTGTGGTTTTTCCTTGCAGCCTTTGCGGAGTCCTATCCCTTTGAGGGGGATTGATGCTACACCATTGGCTAAAAATAAACCTCAGTTTTGGACACAGTTAACCATGTGCATGGCACCAGCCCATCAGGAAGATTGTTGCTTCCTGGTGTTACATAATTTGCATGATGCTGTTGTGCTGGGGTTTCCATGGTTACAGGTACATAATCCGGTGTTGGATTGGAAATCTATGTCTGTGACTAGTTGGGGTTGTCAGGGGGTTCACGATGATGTTCCTCTGATGTCAATTTCCTCCTCCCCCTCTTCTGAAATTCCTGAGTTTCTGTTAGATTTCCAGGATGTTTTCGATGAGCCCAAGTCCAGTTCCCTTCCACCACATAGGGACTGTGATTGTGCTATTGATTTGATTCCAGGCTGTAAGTTTCCTAAGGGCCGACTTTTCAACCTGTCTGTGCCTGAACATGCCGCCATGCGGAGCTATGTAAAGGAGTCTTTGGAGAAGGGGCATATTCGGCCATCTTCTTCTCCATTAGGAGCAGGGTTTTTTTTTGTTGCCAAGAAGGATGGCTCCTTGAGACCCTGTATTGATTATCGCCTCTTGAATAAGATCACGGTCAAATTCCAATACCCTTTGCCTTTGCTTTCTGATTTGTTTGCCAGAATTAAGGGAGCTAGTTGGTTTACTAAGATTGACCTTCGAGGGGCATATAATCTGGTTCGTATTAAGCAGGGTGACGAATGGAAAACTGCGTTTAATACGCCCGAGGGCCATTTTGAGTATCTTGTGATGCCATTCGGACTCTCTAATGCCCCATCTGTGTTTCAGTCCTTCATGCATGATATTTTTCGGAATTATCTTGATAAATTCATGATTGTATATTTGGATGATATTTTGATTTTTTCAGATGATTGGGAGTCTCATGTGAAACAAGTTAGGATGGTATTTCAGGTCCTTCGTGACAATGCCTTGTTTGTGAAGGGGTCTAAGTGCCTCTTTGGAGTACAGAAGGTTTCTTTTTTGGGCTTCATTTTTTCTCCATCATCTATAGAAATGGATCCGGCTAAGGTTCAGGCCATTCATGATTGGATCCAGCCCACATCCGTGAAGAGCCTTCAGAAATATTTGGGCTTTGCTAATTTTTATCGCCGTTTCATTGCCAACTTCTCCAGTGTGGTTAAACCCCTGACCGATTTGACGAGGAAGGGCACTGATGTAGCTAATTGGTCCTCTGAGGCCGTTTCTGCCTTTCAGGAGCTTAAGCGCCGATTTACTTCTGCCCCTGTGTTGCGTCAGCCGGATGTTTCTCTTCCGTTGCAGGTTGAGGTTGACGCTTCTGAGATTGGGGCAGGGGCCATTTTGTCTCAGAGGAATTCTGATGGTTCCTTGATGAAACCGTGTGCCTTCTTTTCTCGAAAGTTTTCGCCTGCGGAACGCAATTATGATGTCGGCAATCGTGAGTTGTTGGCTATGAAGTGGGCATTTGAGGATTGGCGACATTGGCTTGAGGGGGCCAAGCAGCGTATTGTGGTCTTGACCGATCATAAGAATCTGATTTACCTCGAGTCTGCCAAACGGCTGAATCCTAGACAGGCCCAATGGTCCCTGTTTTTCTCCCGTTTTGATTTTGTTGTCTCGTATCTTCCAGGTTCTAAGAATGTTAAGGCTGATGCCCTCTCTAGGAGTTTCTTGCCTGATTCCCCTGGGATTCTTGAGCCGGTTGGTATTCTTAAGGATGGGGTGATTCTTTCTGCCATCTCCCCTGATTTGCGACGGGCTTTTCAGGAGTTTCAGGCTGATATACCTGATCGCTGTCCAGCGAGGAAACTGTTTGTTCCTGACAGATGGACTAGTAAAGTGATTTCTGAGGTTCACTGTTCTGTGTTGGCTGGCCATCCTGGGATTTTTGGTACCAGAGATTTGGTTAGTAGGTCCTTTTGGTGGCCTTCTTTGTCACGGGATGTGCGTTCTTTTGTGCAGTCCTGTGGGACTTGTGTGTGGGCCAAGCCTTGCTGCTCCCGCGCCAGTGGGTTGCTTTTGCCTTTGCCGGTCCCTTAGAGGCCTTGGATGCATATTTCTATGGATTTTATTTCGGATCTTCCTGTTTCCCAGAGGATGTCTGTTATCTGGGTGGTCTGTGACCGGTTTTCTAAGAAGGTTCATTTGGTACCTTTGCCTAAGTTGCCTTCCTCTTCTGTGTTGGTTCCGTTGTTTTTTCAGCATGTGGTTCGTTTGCATGGCGTTCCGGAGAATATTGTGTCCGATAGAGGTTCCCAGTTTGTTTCTAGGTTTTGGCGGTCCTTTTGTGCTAAGCTGGGCATTGATTTGTCTTTTTCTTCCGCATTTCATCCTCAGACAAATGGCCAAACCGAGTGAACTAACCAGACTTTGGAAACTTATTTGAGATGCTTTGTGTCTGCCGATCAGGATGATTGGGTGGCTTTCTTGCCATTGGCCGAGTTTGCCCTTAATAATCGGGCTAGTTCTGCTACCTTGGTGTCACCATTCTTTTGTAATTCTGGGTTTCATCCTCGTTTTTCTTCAGGGCAGGTTGAGTCTTCTGATTGTCCTGGGGTGGACTCTGTAGTTGACAGGTTGCAGCAAATTTCGGCTCATGTTGTGGACAATTTGGTGCTGTCTCAGGAGGAGGCTCAGCGTTTTACCCAACCGTCGTCGGCGTGTGGGTTCGCGGCTTCGGGTTGGGGATTTGGTCTGGTTGTCTTCTCGTCATGTTCCTATGAAGGTTTCTTCCCCGAAGTTCAAGCCTCGGTTTATTGGTCCTTATAGGATTTCTGAGATTATCTATCCAGTGTCTTTTCGTTTGGCCCTTCCAGCCTCTTTTTCCATCCATAATGTTTTTCATAGATCTTTGTTGCGGAAATATGTGGTGCCCGTGGTTCCCTCTGTTGATCCTCCTGCCCCGGTGTTGATTGATGGGGAGTTGGAGTATGTTGTGGAGAAGATATTGGATTCTCGTTTTTCTAGACGGAGGCTTCAGTATCTTGTCAAGTGGAAGGGTTATAGCCAGGAGGATAATTCTTGGGTTGTTGCCTCCGATGTTCATGCTGACGATTTGGTTCGTGCCTTCCATTTGGCTCATCCGGATCGGCCTGGGGGCTCTGGTGAGGGTTCGGTGACCCCTCCTCAAGGGGGGGGTACTGTTGTGAATTCTGTTGTGGGTTCTGCTCTTAGGCTCCCTCCGGTGGTTATAAGTGGTAGTGCTGCTGTTTGTCCTTCACAACAGTCATCAGCTGCTTCCACTTTGGACGGGGCTATTTAGTCTGACTCCTTCTGTTAGTGAGTGCCAGTTGTCCATTGTTTTCTAGGGATCCACATCTCTGCTTGGTTTCTCCTTCTGGATTGTCCAAATCATCAAAGATAAGTCCTGGCTCTGTTTTTGCAGTCCACATGCGGTGGACTTAATAGTTCTGTGAATTGCTATGTTTTTTCTTGTCCAGCTTTGTCTGTGTTAAGATTTATTCAGCCAAGTTGGAAGCTCTGGAGTCACAGAGTTACCCTCCATGCCTTTAGTTAGGTGTGGATATTTTTGTATTCTCTGTGGTGGATTTTGTAGTATTTTTTATTCTGACCGCACAGTACTCATTCCTGTCTTTTCTTTCTAGGTAGCGTGGCCTCCTTTGCTAAATTCTGTTTTCAGTCTGCGTTTGTAATTTCCCTCTCCTCTCACAGTCAATATTTGTGGGGGGCTGCCTTTCCTTTGGGAATTTTCTCTGAGGCAAGATAGTATTCCTGTTTCTTTCTTTAGGTGTAATTAGTCCTCCGGCCGTGACGAGGTGTCTAGGGAGTGACAGGAACATCCCACGGCTACTTCTAGTTGATGTGTTAAGTTCAGGGTCTGCGGTCAGTATAGAGGCCACCTACTCCAGAGCTCGTCCATGCTGCTCCTAGGCCACCAGTTCATAACATAGAACTCTGTGTGGCATTGACTTGGTCTCTAATCTGAGCTGCTGTTAACCTGTGATTTCTGAGGCTGGTGACTCGGATAAACATCCTCAGAAGCAGAGGTGACTCTTGCTCTTCCTTTCCTGGGGCGGTCCTCATGTGAGCCAGTTTCTTTGTAGCGCTTGATGGTTTTTGCCACTGCACTTGGGGACACTTTCAAAGTTTGCCCAATTTTTGGGACTGACTGACCTACATTTCTGCCCACTTCATAGCCAACAACTCACGATTGCCGACATCATAATATTTCATATTTTCAGTTGTTTCACACTTTTTTGTTA
Organism: Ranitomeya variabilis; assembly: GCF_051348905.1. NCBI lineage: Eukaryota > Metazoa > Chordata > Amphibia > Anura > Dendrobatidae > Ranitomeya > Ranitomeya variabilis. The sequence goes on from NC_135234.1 coordinate 223,586,992, forward strand.
AGTATATAATTCCACATGTGTTAATTCATAGTTTTGATGCCTTCAGTGTGAATGTACAATGTACAATTTTCATAGTCATGAAAATACAGAAAACTCTTTAAATGAGAAGGTGTGTTCAAACTTTTGGTCTGTACTGTATCTGTCATCAAACAGCTATTTATGGTGTGTCTAATGTATGCGGGCATTTTTATTTGTGTTACAATTGACCAAAAATGGGTGTTCCAGTTTCAATATACAACAATTTTCATGTCAATCCTGTGTCAGGCGCAATAGGCCTGACGGGCACAGCTCACACATTTTTGTTTTTTACTCCCCTCCAAGGCAGCAAGGGAACACATCCCTCCCAGTACCCTCCTAACCTTAGTTGTTGTTTGAAACCCCTTCACTCAATTTTACCGTCGTCTTTGCGGAGAGCAAGTGTGACCTCCATGGCCTCTCAAGCTCATTGCGCCTGAAGGTTCTCAGTTTTGAAGACTTGTACTTTGTGGTTCTTTTAATCACAATTGTTTATTTTGTTCATTTTATGAATGAATAATGCAGAGTTTTTGGATATTTCGTAGAAATAAGTAAGGTTCTCTTACAAAAAAGTGGGGTTTCTTAGAAAAGGTCTCTCAGGCACATTGCGTCTGAACACATAATTAAAATGAGCAAACTTGTTTGGAAAACGTTCATCAATCCTAAATTCAGCACAAATATTCATATTTGTGTTTGGTTTCAGTTTATCATAATATGTGTTATATTTATGATTGTAAAATCTGTAACCCATTTCATAGTTTATTAATAAATATTGAAGCAAGGCTGTGATCTCCAGATGACCCCGATGCAAGGGGATGCTCATGATATGATCAGGTAGTTAAAGAGGATTATTTGATGGATGTCAAACAAGCAACACTGAGAGGAAAAAATTGGGATACAACAGATTTATGGCAGGTAGAAAAAAACCTATCATCTCTAACATCAGCTTGAACAGAAAGGCAAGCAGATTACTTTAGAATACTTTGTTTTAATATTGTTATTTTTATGAACAGCAAGGGTCCTATTTTATTATTTTTATTATTTATTTATATAGCACCATGAATTCCATGGTGCTGTACATGAGAAGGGGTTACATCAAAATACAAATATCACCTTACAGTAAACAAAATAGGCAATGACAGACTGGTATAGAGGGAAAAGGACCCTGCCCTTGCAGGCTTACATTCTACAGGATTATGGGGAAGGAGACAGTAAGTCAAGGGTTGATGTAGCTCCGATGGTGTTGAGGTGGCCGTGTGGTCATTACAGGCTGTAAGCTTCTTTGAAAATGTGGGTTTTCAGGTTTCTTTTGAAGGATCCAAAAGTGGTGGATAACCGGACATGTTGGGGCACAGAATTCCAGAGGATGGGGGATATTCGGGAGAAGTCTTGGAGGCAATTGGGTGAGGAGTGAATAAGCGTGGAGGAGAGAAGGAGGTTTTGGGAATACTGGAGATTACGTGAGGGAAGATACAGTTATGAAGACCTATTTTTGTTGCCGTGACAAAGTGGCAAATGTAACACAGTTGCCTTAAATCACTGGACGGCTGTGGCAACACCTCCCAAATTATAACCGGACAGGGGGATGGTGCTATCCATGCCCTTTTCCCTATTTAAATAAAAGTAAAGTCACAATAGGAAACATGACGTTGATATCTCCCTGGACCTCAGAGCAAAGATACCAAGGAAGTTGGGAATCTCATCATTTTCTAAAAGACAAAGCCACATACCTTGACCAACCCTGTTATGAGTCACTTGAAGGGAGGAATGTGGGTGTGACCTGTGTTAATAAAAGCAAATACAGAACTATCATCAGTGTTAGTCTTAGAAGACACAGTGCCCTGTGGTTCTTTACCGCTACCCCCCAAAAATGAAGACCTCCTTTCGTAAGAGTCAGAGCCAACCCTGTAACATCAGGTTTAGTGCATTTCTTCTGTTTATCCTTTTACTTTTTTTGTGATTCTTTATACTGTATTGTTTTGTGGTTTATAACATTTTTGTATATTTTTATAAACACTGCCTTCTTTTTGTATTAAATATATAAAAAATTAATAACTCTGTTCCTCTTGCTCTATAAATTGCACTCATGAAGCAATACGCTATCTGTAACAAGTAGCCAATTGGCTTATATAAACAATTGGTGGTGACAGCTAATTCCTTTTGCTATTGTGGAGTTGGCAGTGACAGTAACAGGTTATATATATATACCTATTGCATGTGTTGAAATCAGATGTATATGTACTATACGCCCACTATAAGTTCCCCAATAACTGGCCTTATCTACTACTTGTCAGTCAATTGCCCTGACATGGGATACATTCTCTCTGATATATTGGTGTCCTCCTTGACAATGTGAACATCTTTCTTCATTGAATACATATTTTAAAGATATTACCAATGAATTAAGAAAGATCAAACCAGGAAGTGAAAGAATCAGATTTATCTGATACAGTGTTGCAAAGTTTCATATTGTCATGTGTAATATTGAGTTATTTAATAAAAAATAAAATGACAGTTACAGTTTAACTATTGAAGGAAGTGTCCTTATCTTTTTTCGTTACATAGAAAGGTGAGTTTAGAAAGACTTGAATGACGATATTGTAATGCCACTTTTAAATTTTGTGAATATCTCCTTGATGTACGTTGCATACAACCAGTCTCGGACTGACCTACAGTGAAACAGGTGAATCCATTGGTGGGCCCCTTATGTAGGAGTAAACCTCTTACCCTCCCACATGATCAATACTATTACAATAGGTTTTCTATGTATAGACAAAAGCAGCATCTCATCATTGTATTAGTTTATAAAAGCATACGTATATTTGTAAATTATGGTAATGGATTATGTTTCCAGTGTCAGTGTTACTGGTGGGCCACTTGTAGCCCACACATCATTTTACAATATCCTTAGCAGGGTTTATTGAGTTGGCCTAAGTATTCAACTCTATTTATACAGCCTGAACGGTTATAAAATCTATACTGCCCCTTTTGTTCTCTAGACATGTTACAAGGATTAGCTGGACAGAATTGGTGTTACATGTTTGATCCATTGGAATAATTAAAAAATGCTAGAAGATGGAAATAATTTCACTTCCACTTTAACCCCTTCCCGACCCATGACGCAACGTAGGCGTCATGAAAACCTGTGCCAATCCAACCCATGACGCCTATGTGGCGTCATGGAATGATCGCGTCCCTGCAGATCGGGTGAAAGGGTTAACTCCAATTTCACCCGATCTGCAGGGACAGGGGGAGTGGTACTTCAGCCCAGGGGGGCTTGCTTCACCCCCCCCCCCCCCGTGGCTATGATCGCCCTGATTGGCTGTTTCACTTTCAACAGCCAATCAGAGCGATTTGTAATATTTCACTATGAAAACTGGTGAAATATTACAATCCAGCCATGGCCGATGCTGTAATATCATCGGCCATGGCTGGAAAACCTAATCTGTCCCGCCCCCACACCCACCAGTCGCCTCCTCAGTCCTCGGTTCTGTACCGTGCTCCCCTCCATCCTCCTGTCCGCTCCGCCGTCCTCCTGCCCGCTCCCCCCGTGCTCCGATCCCACCCTCATGCTCCGATCACCCCCCCGTGCTCTGATCCCCCCCCCTCATACTTACCGAGCCTCCCAGTGTCCGTCCGTCTTCTCCACGGGCGCCGGCATCTTCCAAAATGGCGCAGTGCTGGCAGATTCGTTCCAGCTACATTTTGATCACTGTGATAAAACCTATCACAGTGATCAAAATAAAAAAAATAGTAAATGAACCCCCCCTTTATCACCCCCATAGGTAGGGACAATAATAAATTTAAAGAAAATATTTTTTTTTCCACTAGGGTTAGAACTAGGGTTAGGGTTAGGGTTAGGGTTAGGGGTAGGGTTAGGAGCAGGGTTAGGGTTAGGGGTAGGGTTATGTTGAGGGTTAGGGGTATGGTTAGAACTAGGGTTAGCATTAGAATTAGGATATGTGCACACGGTGCAGATTTGGCTGTGGATTCGTAGCAGTGTTCAATCAGGTTTACAGTACCAAGTAAACCTATGGAAAACCAAATTCGCTGTGCCAATGGTGCGGAAAATACAGCGCGGAAACGCTGCATTGTATTTTCCACAGCATGTCAATTCTTTGTGCGGATTCCGCAGCGTTTTACACCTGCTCCATAATAGGAATCCACAGGTGAAATCCACCCAAAAAACACTGGAAATCCGCGGTAAATCCACAGGTAAAACGCAGTGCCTTTTACCTGCGGATTTTTCAAAAATGGTGCGGAAAAATTTCACACAAATCCGTAACGTGGGCACAAAGCCTTAGGCACATCAGGGGTCTCCAAACGCAACATGGCGCCACCATTGATTCCAGGCAATCTTGCGTTCAAAAAGTCAAATGGTGCTCCCTCCCTTCCGAGCCCCGACGTGCGCACAAACAGTGGTTTACCCCCACATATGGGGTACCAGCATACTCAGGACAAACAGGGCAACAATAATTGTGGTCCAATTTCTCCTGATACCCTTGCGAAAATAAAAAATTGCTTGCTAAAACATAATATTAGAGGAATGAAAAATTATTTTTTATTTTCACAGCTCTGCGTTATAAACTTCTGTGAAGCACTTGGGGGTTCAAAGTGCTCACAACACATCTAGATAAGTTCCTTGGGGGGTCTAGTTTCCAAAATTGGGTCACTTGTGGGGGGTTTCTACTGTTTAGGCACATCAGGGGCTCTGCAAATGCAACGTGACACCCGCAGACCATTCCATCAAAATCTGCATTTCAAAAAGTCACTGCTTCCCTTCCGTGTCCCGACGTGTGCCCAAACAGTGGTTTACCCCCACATATGGGGTACCAGCGTACTCAGGACAAACTGTACAACAACTATTGTGGTCCAATTTCTCCTGTTACTCTTGAGAAAATAAAAAATTGCTTGCTAAAACATAATTTTTGGGGAATGAAAAATTATTTTTTATTTTCACGGCTCTGCGTTGTAAACTTCTATGAAGCACTTGGGGGATCTAAGTGCTCACTACACATCTAGATAAGTTTCTTGGGGGGTCTATTTTCCAAAATGGGGTCACTTGTGGGGGGTTTCCACTGTTTAGGCACATCAGGGGCTCTGCAAACGTAACATGATGCCCGCAGACCATTCCATCAAAGTCTGCATTCCAAAACATGACTACTTCACTTCCGAGCCCCAGAATGTGCCCAAACAGTGGTGTAACCCCACATATGGGGTATCAGCGTATTCAGGAGAAACTGGACAACAAATTTTGGGGTCCAATTTCTCCAGTTACCCTTGGGAAAATAAAAAATTCTAAGCTAAAAAAAATATTTTTGAGGAAAGAAAACACATTTATTATTTTCACGGCTCTGCGATATAAACTTCTGTGAAGCACTTGGGGGTTTAAAGTGCTCACTATGCATCTAGATAAGTTCCTTGGGGGGTCTAGTTTCCAAAACGGGGTCACTTGTGGTGAGTTTCTACTGCTTAGGCACATCAGGGGCTCTGCAAACGCAACGTGACGCCCGCAGAGCATTCCATCAAAGTCTGCATTTCAAAACGTCACTACTTCCCTTCCGAAACCTGACGTGTGCCCAAACAGTGGTTTACCCCAACATGTGGGGTATCAGCGTACTCAGGACAAACTGGACAACAACGTTTGGGGTCCAATTTCTCCAGTTACCCTTGGGAAAATAAAAAATTGTGGGCTAAAAAATCATTTTTGAGAAAAGAAACATTATTTTTTATTTCCATGGCTCTGCGTTATAAACTTCTGTGAAGCACTTGGGGGTTCAAAGTGCTCACCACACATCTAGATTAGTTCCTTGGGAGGTCTAGCTTCCAAAATGGGGTCACTTCTTGGGGAGCTCCAATGTTTAGGCACACAGGGCCTCTCCAAACGCGACATGGTGTCCGCTAATGATTGGAGCTAATTTTCCATTCAAAAAGCGTGCCTTCCCTTCCGAGCCCTGCCGTGCTCCCAAACAGTGGTTTACCCCCACATATAGGGTATCATCGTACTCAGGACAAACTGGACAACAACAATTGGGGTACAATTTCTCCTGCTACCCTTGGGAAAATAAAAAATTCCGGGCTAAAAATCATTTTTGAGGAAAGAAAAAATATTTTTTATTTTCACGGCTCTGCGTTATAAACTTCTGTGAAGCACCTGGTGGTTTAAAGTGCTCACTATGCATCTAGATAAGTTCCTTGAGGGGTCTAGTTTCCAAAATGGGGTCACTTGTAGGGGAGCTCTAATGTTTAGGCACACAGGGGCTCTCCAAACGCGACATGGTGTCCGCTAACGATTGGAGCTAATTTTTCATTCAAAAAGTCAAATGGCGCGCATTCCCTTCCGAGCCTTGCCGTGCACCCAAACAGTGGTTTACCCCCACATGTGAGGTATCAGTGTACTCAGGAGAAATTGCCCAACAAATTTTATCCTGTTGCCCATGTGAAAATGAAAAAATTGAGGCTAAAATAATTTTTTTGTGAAAAAAAAGTACTTTTTCATCTTTATGGATCAATTTGTGAAGCACCTGGGGGGTTTAAAGTGCTCACTATGCTTCTAGATAAGTTCCGTGGGGGGTCTAGTTTCCAAAATGGGGTCACTTGTGGGGGAGCTCCAATGTTTAGGCACACGGGGGCTCTCCAAACGCGACATGTGTCCGCTAAAGATTGGAGCCAATTTTTCATTCAAAAAGTCAAATGGCGCTCCTTCCCTTCCGAGCCCTGCCGTGCACCCAAACAGTGGTTTACCCCCACATGTGAGGTATCAGCGTACTCAGGACTAATTGGACAACAACGTTCATGGTCCGGTTTCTCCTTTTACCCTTGGGAAAGTAAAAAAATTGTTGCTAAAAGATCATTTTTATGACTAAAAAGTTAAATGTTCATTTTTTTCCTTCCATGTTGCTTCTGCTGCTGTGAAACACCTGAAGGGTTAATAAACTTATTGAATGTGGTTTTGTGTTATGATCCGGTGACCTTGGAGCGGCATGAGAGACTTTCTCAGGAGTAGGTCGTACCTGTTCTGACCGCAAACCCTAAACTGACACCGCAACTAGAAGTGGCCGTGGGGTGTACCTAACACGTCCTAGACACCTCGACACAGCCGGAGGACTAAATACCCCTATAGATGGAAATGGGAATTCTATCTTGCCTCAGAGCAGAACCCCAAAGGATAGGCAGCCCCCCACAAATATTGACTGTGAGTATAAGAGGAAAGACACACACAGGCAGAAAAACAGGATTTAGCAAAAGAGGCACTTCTAGCTAAATAGAAAAGGATAGGACAGAATTCTAAGCGGTCAGTATTAAAATCCTAAAAATATCCACAGCAGATAATACAAATATTCTACATCTAAATAAAGACATAGAAAGTATATCTGCATCTCCTGAGAATCCAGCATGACTGAAAAATCCAAACAAAGTCTAAGCTGGACAAAAACACAATGAATTGCACTGAATTGCAAAGCACACTGCATGTGTGCACAGAGACAAAAAACCAGACACTTAGCTGAATTGGCAGCAGGGCATGAAGAACCAGAGAGAGATGCAATCCCTCCAAGAACAATGGACAACTGGCAAGGACTCATGGATCCTGCACACCTAAATACCTAGTAGAGCTGCAATCAGCAGAAACACCTGCCCTAGATTACAACCCCAAGACAACCTCACTACCACCAACAACCACCGGAGGGAGCCCAAGAGCAGAATTCACAACAGTTTTGAGCACCTTGAGGGGTGCAGTTTTTAGAATGGTGTCACTTTTGGGTATTTTCAGCTATATAGAACCCTCAAACTGACTTCAAATGTGAGGTGGTCCCTAAAAGAAATGGTTTTGTAAATTTTGTTGTAAAAATGAGAAATCACTGGTCAAATTTTAACCCTTATAACTTCCTAGCAAAAAAAAAAATTGTTTCCAAAATTGTGCTGATGTAAAGTAAACATATGGGAAATGTTATTTATTAACTATTTTGTGTCAAATAACTCTCTGGTTTAACAGAATAAAAATTCAAAATGTGAAAATTGCGAAATTTTCAAAATTTTCGCCAAATTTCCATTTTTTTCACAAATAAACTCAGAAATTATCGACCTAAATTTACCACTACCATGAAGCCCAATATGTCATGAAAAAACAATCTCAGAATCGCTACGATACGTTGAAGCGTTCCTGAGTTATTACCTCATAAAGGGACACTGGTCAGAATTGCAAAAAAAAAACCAGGTCATTAAGGTCAAAATAGGCTGGGTCATGAAGGGGTTAACTAATATGTAGACTTAGTATAAGTGCTTGTTTGGGGAACAGAAAAAGCATATTGTAACACCTGTAATCTGAAAAAAAAAATTCTAATAGTTTGTTACTTGGAATTATATACACCATTGCTTTATGTTCCAGGCTGACTGATTCCAGCCCAACCTGCTTGTACGAAACTAGTCTGTGCAAATAAAATCTTAATCATAACATGAGGGATTTTGAAGTTTATATAGTCTTGCTTATTGTATTAGTCCAGGAGTACAATCTTCCCAAGTGAAGCATACAGCAAATGCAATAAAGCCCTAATTTGATTCTTTCTGCAGAGTATGTGACATGTTTTGTTTTTTTTCATCTTCCTTTTCAGATTTCCTAGAAAATCTGTACTCCTGCACAACAGGCTTCATTCTACCTTATGTAATTTCCTGGTCATACAGCATGTGCTCTGCAGTTACAGCAATATTCAATCTCCTGTTTTCTTTTTTTTTCTAATTAAGTTATGTGCTGATAGAAAGTCGATGCACTGAACCAGCGGTCTATTAACTATTGGTCTCCCAAAAGAACAAAATAATATTATTTTTCTTATAAATTTTTAAAAACATTACAGGATTGATTATGGGAATACTACATAGAATATACACAGCATTGGATTTTGAATGTACCAGGACACCTTTCACAGCTTTTTTTAATGACAGTTTAAGTAAATGGAATAAACTGCATCATTTTACACTATAGCAATGAATGTATCACATTCCACAGAACTTTTTATCACAATAGATAACAAATGACTGATCGTCACTTCCAAACAGAACACAGGTGAGTACAGGTGCAAAGTAAGGGTTGCCATCTCCATATATAACCAACAAATATAGTAGCACTCTGTAGCCCTATAGCATGAAAACCTGAAATATATGAAATTCGAATTGCATTACTGCTCAAGAAAATAAGAAAATTTGAGAAAACTTAGCGCATATGAGCGTATACATCGGACGAGTGATATCTGATGTTTTATCGGATAGTACACGGACCAATGTTATTCCATGGGGCAGTGACGAGCAGCAGTTTTTTTTTTCATGCATGAGAAAAAAACAGCATGCTCCGAGTTGCCACGCAAATCGGATGGCACTCTCCTGTTCAATTCTATGGGAGCGTGTAAATATCGGACTGCACTCAGATGACAGCCACGTGGAGTAAAATTTCCATGGACTCACACAATGGAAAAGATGGACAACTCTTCTTCTCCATCATCTCCTTACCTTTGCTATCATTCTCTCATACGAGAGAATTGTATCACACTAAGCTAACACTCTGATCAAACTCGGAGTGTCATTTCCATAATTGATTTCATTCTCTCTCATGAGAGAAATAACGCTTGTGTGACCATGGCCTTAAACTGAAAAGATGTGGCATTTCAGAAAAAACATACATTAAAGGCATGCAAATATAGGAAGAGACCTGCCACACTAGCCTAGCAGGGCACGGAGAAGCTGTTGGTGACCACCACTAATGCTAGTCTCCCCGAGCCACATGGTCCCCAGCTGGCTTTTAAATACCGTATATACTCAAGTATAAGCCGAGAATTTCAGCCCATTTTTTTTGGCTGAAATTGCCCCTCTCGGCTTATACTCGAGTCATACCTAGCGGTGGGTGGGGGAGGGGGAGCGGCAGCTGTGTAATAATACTCACCTGTTCCAGGCGCAGTGTCCCTGGTTCTCCGGCGCTGACAACTTCTTCCTGTAGTGAGCGGTCACATGGTACCGCTCGTTACAGTAATGAATATGGACCCCACTCTACTCCATAGGGGTGGAGCCGCATATTCATTACTGTAATGAGCAGTACCATGTGACCGCTCACTACAGTAAGAAGCTGCTGGTGCCAGAGAACCAGGGACACTGCGCCAGGAGCAGGTGAGTATAACTCACCTGCGATATTCACCTGCTCCCCGTTCCACCATCTCCGCCGCTCCATCTTCCCCATCCTCTGCAGTGACGCTCAGGTCAGAGGGCACGATGGCGCGTTAGTGTGCACACCACACTCTGCCTGAACAGTCAGTGCAGAGGATGGGGAACACACAGCGGCGCTCAGCGGTGGAACGGGAAAGGTGAGTATAGCAAGTGCTGGGGGCCTGAGAGGTGAGTATGTCATTTTTTCTTAATCGCAGCAACAGCATATGGGGCAAATATCTGTATGTAGCATCTTATGGGTCCATGTGCAGCATTATATAGGGCAAATATCTGTATGGAGCATCTTATGGGGCCATAATCAGCATTATATGGGGCAAATATATGTATGGAGCATCTTATGGGGCCATGTGCAGCATTATATGGGGCAAATATCTGTATGGAGCATCCTATGGGGCCATAATCAGCATTATATGGGGCAAATATCTGTATGGAGCATCTTATGGGGCCATGTGCAGCATTATATGGGGCAAATATCTGTATGGGGCCATGTGCATTATTATATAGGGCAAATATCTGAATGGAGCATCCTATGGGGCCATAATCAGCATTATATGGGGCAAATATCTGTATGGAGCATCTTATGGGGCCATGTGCAGCATTATATGGGGCAAGTATCTGTATGTGGCCATGTGCATTATTATATGGGGCAAATATCTGTATGGAGCATCTTATGGGGCAATGTGCAGCATTATATGGGGCAAATATCTGTATGGGGCCATGTGCAGCATTATGTGGGGCAAATATCTGTATGGGGCAATGTGCAGCATTATATGGGGCAAATATCTGTATGGGGCCATGTGCATTATTATATGGGGCAAATATCTGTATGGAGCATCTTATGGGGCAATGTGCAGCATTATATGGGGCAAATATCTGTATGGGGCCATGTGCAGCATTATGTGGGGCAAATATCTGTATGGGGCAATGTGCAGCATTATATGGGGCAAATATCTGTATGTGGCCATGTGCATTATTATATGGGGCAAATATCTGTATGGAGCATCTTATGGGGCAATGTGCAGCATTATACGGGGCAAATATCTGTATGGGGCCATGCGCAGCATTATATGGGGCAAATATCTGTATGGGGCAATGTGCAGCATTATATGGGGCACATATCTGTATGGGGCAATGTGCAGCATTTGATGGGGCAAATATCTGTATGGAGCATCTTATGGGGCAATGTGCAGCATAATGTGGGGCAAATATCTGTATGGGGCCACGTGCAGCATTATATGGGGCAAATATCTGTATGGGACAATGTGCAGCATTATATGGGGCAAATATCTGTATGGAGCATCTTAAGGGGCCATAATCAGCATTTGTGGAGCATTATACGGGGCAAATGTGTCTACGAAGCATCTTATGGGGCCATAATCAGCATTTGTGGAGCATTATATGGGGCAAATGTCTGTATGGAGCATCTTATGGGGCCATAATCAACATTTGTGCAGCATTATATGGGGCATATTTTAATGCGGAGCATCTTATGGGGCCATCATGAACTGTATGGAAGATTATATGGGGCTCCTGGTTCAATATGGATATTCAAAAACACTTAACCTACTGATGTCTCAATTAATTTTACTTTTATTGGTATCTATTTTTATTTTTGAAATGTACCAGTAGCTGCTGCATTTTACACCCTAGGCTTATACTCGAGTCATTAAGTTTTCCCATTTTTTTGTGGCAAAATTAGGGGTCTCGGCTTATACTCGGGGTGGCTTATACTCGAGTATATATGGTACATGTTTGCTCTGAAATGCACTAGCATTTCAGAGCAAACCATAACTCACTGAAATAAATGACAGTGTGTGACTGTGGTTCATGTTGCCATGGCTGTTCATGGAATGCACATGAAGGTTGTAAGTTCCTGTGAGTCAGCACAAATAGATTATAATACCTAATTTATATAATTGTATCTATTTTTATTACTTTTTTTATAACGTTGTAAAGTGATATACTTCTAGTGTTGCCATATTGCTGTTCATATGTATTTTTCATCCTTTTTTATTACTTTTTTTGATACAAGGGAAAAAAACTGCAATTCTGGCATGGTTTATCTTTTACATACAAGTGCTTCTCAATAAATTAGAATGTCATCAAAAAGTTAATTTATTTCAGTTCTTCAATACAAAAAGTGAAACTCATATTATATAGAGTCATTACAAACAGAGAGATCTATTTCAAGTGTTTATTTCTGTTAATGTTGATGATTATGACTTACAGACAATGAAAACCCAAAAGTTATCTCAGTAGATTAGAATAATTATCAAAAAACACCTGAAAAGGCTTGATAAGCATTTTAAAAGGCCTCTTAGTCTGTTTCAGTTGGCTCCACAATCACAGGGAAGACTGCTGACTTGACAGATGTACAGAAGGCAGTCATTGACACACTCCACAAGGAGGGTAAGCCACAAAAGGTCATTGCTAAAGAATCTAGCTGATCACAGAGTGCTGTATCTAAGCATATTAATGGAAAGTTGAATGGAAGGAAAAATTGTGGTAGAAAAAGATGCACAAGCAACCGGGATAACCGCAGCCTTGAAAGGATTGTTAAGTAAAGGCCAATCAAAAATTTTGGGGAGATTCACAAGGAGTGGACTGCTGCTGGAGTCATTGCTTCAAGAGCCACCACACACAGATGTAATCAGGACATGGGCTTCAATTATCGCAAGCAACTCTTGACCAATAGACAACACCAGACGCATCCTAAATGGGCCAAGGAGAAAAAGAACTGAACTGTTGCTCAGTTGTCCAAGGTGTTGTTTTCAGATTAAAGTAAATTTTGCATTTCATTTGGAAATCAAGGTGCCAGAGTCTGGAGGAAGAGTGGAGAGGCACACAATACAAGCTGCTTGAGGTCTAGTGTGAAGTTGCCACAATCAGTGATAGTTTGGGGAGCCATGTCATCTGCTGGTGTAGATCCACTGTGTTTTATCAAGACCAAAGTCAGAACAGCCATCTATCAGGACATTTTTAAGCACTTCATGCTTCCCTCTGCCAACAAGATTTTTGGAGATGGAAAAACTCGCCTGATCTTAACCCCATAGAAAACTATGGGGTATTGTCAAGAGGAAGATGAGACACCAGAACCAACAATGCAGATGACCTGAAGGCTGCTATCAAAGCAACCTGGGCTTCCATAACACCTCAGCAGTGCCACAGGCTGATCACCTCCATGCCATGCTGCATTGATGCAGTTAGTGATTTAAAAGGAGCCTGACCAAGTATTGAATGCATTTACTGAACATACATTTCAAATTTTAAAATTATTTTTCAAGCTGGTGTTATAAAGTATTCCAATTTACTGAGATCATGACTTTTGAGTTTTCATTGGCTGTAAGCCATAATCATCAGCATTAACAGAAATAAACACTTGAAATAGATCACTCTGTAATGACTCTATATAATATATGAGTTTCACTTTTTGTATTGAATAACTGAAATAAATTAACGTTTTGATGATATTGTAATTAAAGGGATTCTGTCACATGAATTTGGCGGGCTCTGTTTACGGTCCGATGGGCGGTGTTTTCTGTGCTTTCATTCACCCCTTCATTTCATTCACCCCTTCCTTTCCCGCCGGCCGCAATATTGTCTTGAATTGGATTAGGTTGCCTCTGTAGTACACAAAAGCCGCACTATGTCCCGGAAGAATTTAACTGTGTTCTGGGACATAGTGCGCCGGCGTATGCGCACTAATGCTTTTCGGCTTTGCCCGCAGTTGGGCAAAGGCAAGATTGCCTTGCGCACGCGTGTACTACGGAGGCAACCTAATCCAATTCAAGACAATATTGCAGCCGGCGGGAAAGGAAGGGGTGAAAGAAAGCACAGAAAACACCGCCCATCGGACCGTAAACAGAGCCCGCCAAATTCAGGTGACAGAGTCCCTTTAGTGAGAAGCACTTGTATTTCACTGTCTGGGGTAAATAATGTTAAATTTTTATGTTATAGGTCAGCATGAATACGTTATAGACCAAGTTATTCTTTCTAGGCTTCTCTATCCTTGGGTCTCCACATTTTATTGATTATTAATTGATGTATTGTCTGTCCTTTTTTTAATTTCACTGTTGGTTACCTCTTGAGTGTTCCGATACCTTGGTGCCCCTCTGGATCGTTAATATACACTCTGAATTTATCCTCCTTTCTCCCTGCTTGTTCGAGTGAAGAGAATGGCATGAACATCGTGGCACCTTCGCATTTGGTTACACGGGACGTACTACAATTATATGGACTACTATTGATGTCTATCTGCTGCCTCTCCCTTTTTTGTACATATAATTTTTGCTTGTTTTGCCATTTATATAGTGCACTATTGTTGTATCAATGGATGGGATGATCTGCACATTGTGTTTATCATGTTCTTGCACATCCCACCATTTGCAGTTATTTTTTGTTATTTTGTAGCACTACTGTCACTTTACTTCTGGGCTTATCTTGCCCTTTTCACTTTTTCAATAATGTTTATACTATGTCTTACTTATCTGGGTGATACACAGCTCTATTTTAGACACACAGAGTGTATACCTATGTGGGTACCTCTCAGCTAAAGCACATAATTTAAATCTTAGTGGGTTGGTGCGATGCTCCCCCCTCTTTGCAGTTACATTTATATCTTTACAGTCTCTTTCTGTCTCAACCATATTCCTATCACACATTGCACATTATGCAGTAAACACTTTATGGTAGGTTTCCCTTTATGTAGCTGGGGCACCAGATGCACATAATGATAACTTTTTGATACCTGCTACTTTTCACGCTGCCCCCTTAAGTCAAACTTTAACTTCCATTCCCTCCTTTACCTACCTTCATGTCTCCTCCACAGTGTTCTAAATTGTCATTGTGTACTTTTTGCCTGATATCGTTTTTATATGACATTCAAATAAAATTTACCTGATATATATTATCCTTTGGTGAATTTCTATTTGCTCTGCTTTGTTTTCAGCTTGCCCTATTATTGGGGTATGCCACTATAGTAATTATCTTTCTGATATATTCTGGGACGGCAGTACCTTAATATGCTCTTGGCCTCAAAGGATAAGAAGGAGCCACTGTGCTCTGAAAGCTTGCAAACATATTTATTATTTTCTGGTTAGCCAATAAATGTATCACTCCTAGAATACTTTTGTCATCACTGGGCAGAAAAGTATTCATATCGATTTTTCTGGCTAACACGGTAACACAATACAATTTGTTATTCTACATTATTGTAGTACCAAAAAACGTTTTTGGTCATCTGGACCTTCATCAGTTACCACAAGGTGGACAAAATAATATACAAATGAGTAATGCGTACAAAACTAGAAAATCTATACAGAAACAAAAAAAACAAAATTAAATATATACAGCGAAATATACAATATGGTCATAGATGAATCAATAGTAAAAAATCAATAGTAAAAATATGCAGATTAGAGCACAAGAAAGCAAGGCACAGTCGGGTGGTTTGTGTGGGAAAGAGATAAGAAGCCGTACCGTACTAGTAAGGAGTAGTTGTCACCAATAAATTCAAATAACGGGAGGGGTAACGGAAGAAAAACTCCCTGCTACCTACCAATAGCTGGCTGTGGATGCCCATATAAGGAAGTTAGGTGAAGCTGTAAGAAATTGTACCAATATAAAATGCTACTCATGGCTGGGCTTATAGTACTGGTAATGCCCCATACATGGAAAAAATATATGTAGCCATGTCGAGACATATAGTTAATATTTACCTTTGGGATCGCTTGTGTCTGAGCCTGGACTTGGCATCCACCACTTGTCTAGTGCTAGAGGGAGCTGCGCACGGATTTAGAAGGCAGGGGGCGGTACCCAAAAGAGAATGCCGTCCTATCGCATACTGTGCCTGTGATACCGGAAGTGACCAAAGCGGATGCAGTATGGCCATGCTTGTCATCTCTTTAGATGAATGTGTTCTACTGCATGAGTATCATGGCCGTGCATGTCGTCCATTGAGAAAAAAGGCGTTCTACAGTGGATGATAGTGAAAGGGAGGGATGGTGGCCACTGATAGCTCAAAAGAGAAGGAAAGTTACAGTATTGTCCAAAATGGTTTGTGTGGGTACGTGGGTAGATTAAAGGAGAGTGATGATATCCAGTGGAGTGGAAATCCATCCAAGACGATGTGGCAAAAAAATGAGTCTGGTACAAGTCACAGAGATACACCAGAGAAATATATTACTGCAAGAATATCTGCAAGACAAGTCATCATACTGTATCTTATGAATAGCATGTTAATACGAAGTATTATGACTGACTGCGTTATATGTAGTATACCCACATTGCAACCACATGACAGAGAGAAGTAATAAATGACAAGCATCCAGAATCGAGAATATATAAATGACAGCAGGTCATAATCTCTATTTAAACCCTTTGGATGTAGGGTTTTGAGTGTATGCATCCAATATGCTTCAAGGCTTTTCAGTGCTGAGATCCTATTACCCCCATGCCTTTGGGGTGGTACGTGTTCGATAACCTGAAATTTGAGGTGAGTGATGTTGTGACCCTGAGTAATAAAATGATATGGGATAGGTAAAGGAGATTTTTGCACCGGATCACAGATTTATGTTTTGAAATCCAGTTGTGTTTTAGCTGCGTAGTCTCCCCTACGTACAGTAGTCCACACGGGCAATAAATGAGATAAACAACCCATGAAGTGTCACAAGTGAAAAAATCATATATTTTGAAACTCCTCCCTGATTGTGGGTGATGAAAAGTACTGCCTTTAAGGACATTATTACATTGCGTGCAGTGCAAACAGGGAAAAGACCCTGTTTCGGGATTTTGGAGGAAACGCTGACATGGCAGTAATTTGGTGGTCCCTATATCGGCCTTTACTAGGGAGTCCTTCAGGTTAGGTGCCCGTCTAAAGCAGGGTAAAACGGGTTCGTTAAACTCGGGGATCTCTGGATGGGCACTGGCCAGTAGGTGCCAATGTCTGCAGATTGATTTATGCAAAATGTATGAGAATGGATGAAACAAATGCACAAAAGGCATATGATTAGTGGATCTATGAGGCCTAGGTGTAGACGGGCTTCTGAATTCCTGTAAAATTGAGGATGGGTATCCTTTTTGTGAGCATTTGGTGGATATCTCATTCAGCCGTTGTGCACGAAGATCTTCATTTGTACCGATTTTTGTAACTCAATGAAATTGGGATTTTGGAATAGCACGTTTGGTAGAGGCAGGTGCAGACTTCCATAATGTAGGAGACTGTTAGGATCGGTACTTTTGGTGTATATGAAGCGATGGCCGGGGTACCACCACGGTGCAGGAAGACTACTGTACCCAAGATGAGGTGCAAACAACAAAGGGTAGATTTATTGGAAGGCAAGGAATGAAGGGAATGAGGAAGATGCAAACAGGGGTAAACAATTGCAAAAGACAATTTACAAGAGTTATGAACTTTAACTTTTCCGTAAAACAGCACGGTGCTCCAACTATTACAGACTCAAAATATGTCTAACAAGCAAATGTAAACAATAAACAAGTGAGGATGCTACTCTACCTATAACCTCCCTGGCCTTTAATAAGCAGGCCACACGGCTCCTGTGTGCTGACTATTGAAGCCTACACTAGGCCCTAACAGGTGCACCAAACAGGAACAAACTCACGGTGATGTTGGAGAATAAGGTCCAGTCCCAGGGGGGCCCCCAGCATTCTAACATGGTGGTGCACACGGCTTTCTGTCAGCTCTGTGAAACGTGGTCTTCTCCTTGCTTCTGGATCCTAGGGATGCTCCTGGAAACTATAAATCCATTTCTCTGTATCTTTGTGGCTCTCTTGCAGCTATATCAGGACACAGTTCATCTCTCTTTCAGCTATCAGCACAAAAAGTCCTTTCTGCACCAGCCTCAGCTCTCACATGCTGCTCCAGCTCCACACCTGCACTCTGCACAGACTAGTTCATTCCAACGATTATTGCAGGGGAGAAGCAGAACATTTCATCACGCCAGACAAGGGGGTGCAGCCTCTTAAAGTGACATCGTGTTCCTTACTGTACAGTGTGTTCCTTACTGTCCATAACAGCACCACCCTCTTATATATAGATCAGTTGATAAAGAGCCATCAGGTTTTCGTATGGCCATGCGATGTCCACCAAATCCTCACAAGGAGGATACCGATCCTCAATCTTACAGGAATCCAGAACCCTGTCTACACCTAGGCCTAATAGATCCACCAAATCACATCTATTTTGTGCATTAATTTCATCCATTCTTATACATTTGGCGCTATGTAAGTGATAAAAAATGAAAATTGATGCCACTTTTTTATGTTGTGTGCCCAAAATTTGTGGAAATATTTGCTCTCCAAGTTGGGTCTCCTTCATTTGTGTTGCCTGAATTTGGCACAGCTCTCAGAGCACCAGGCCAACACCTGTCACTTAAGTAAGAAACACGGACAAGTGCTATTCGATAAAAAATTGCATAGCACTCGGACCAATGTTCATCTATGGGGCAGCTCCCATCATCCTTTTTTTTCTCATGTGTATTATATGTGTGAGAGAAATCACAGCATGCTGCAATTTGCATCGTATTACAGCCGAGATTCGCCAATGTAAGTCTATGGGTGCGAGAAAAAAATGGATTACACATGGACAATGCGTGTGACTTGCGAGAAATACTCATCAGTGTCCTTTAGAAAAGCAGGCAATTCAGGGCGCTGTAATGTAAAATCACACTGACAGGTTAAAATAGAATAGATAAAATAAATGTATGCACATAGTATAGGTACATTATATATATATATATATATATATATATATATATATATATATATATATACAGTGGGGCAAAAAAGTATTTAGTCAGTCAGCAATAGTGCAAGTTCCGCCACTTAAAAAGATGAGAGGCATCTGTAATTTACATCATAGGTAGACCTCAACTACGGGAGACAAACTGAGAAAAAAAAATCCAGAAAATCACATTGTCTGTTTTTTTATCATTTTATTTGCATATTATGGTGGAAAATAAGTATTTGGTCAGAAACAAAATTTCATCTCAATACTTTGTAATATATCCTTTGTTGGCAATGACAGAGGTCAAATGTTTTCTGTAAGTCTTCACAAGGTTGCCACACACTGTTGTTGGTATGTTGGCCCATTCCTCCATGCAGATCTCCTCTAGAGCAGTGATGTTTTTGGCTTTTCGCTTGGCAACACGGACTTTCAACTCCCTCCAAAAGTTTTCTATATGGTTGAGATCTGGAGACTGGATAGGCCACTCAAGGACCTTGAAATGCTTCTTACGAAGCCACTCCTTCGTTGCCCTGGCGGTGTGCTTTGGATCATTGTCATGTTGAAAGACCCATCCACGTTTCATCTTCAATGCCCTTGCTGATGGAAGGAGGTTTGCACTCAAAATCTCACGATACATGGCCCCATTCATTCTTTCATGTACCCGGATCAGTCGTCCTGGCCCCTTTGCAGAGAAACAGCCCCAAAGCATGATGTTTCCACCACCATGCTTTACAGTAGGTATGGTGTTGGATGGATGCAACTCAGTATTCTTTTTCCTCCAAACACGACAAGTTGTGTTTCTACCAAACAGTTCCAGTTTGGTTTCATCAGACCATAGGACATTCTCCCAAAACTCCTCTGGATCATCCAAATGCTCTCTAGCAAACTTCAGACGGGCCCGGACATGTACTGGCTTAAGCAGTGGGACACGTCTGGCACTGCAGGATCTGAGTCCATGGTGGCGTAGTGTGTTACTTATGGTAGGCCTTGTTACATTGGTCCCAGCTCTCTGCAGTTCATTCACTAGGTCCCCCCGCGTGGTTCTGGGATTTTTGCTCACCGTTCTTGTGATCATTCTGACCCCACGGGGTGGGATTTTGCGTGGAGCCCCAGATCGAGGGAGATTATCAGTGGTCTTGAATGTCTTCCATTTTCTAATTATTGCTCCCACTGTTGATTTCTTCACTCCAAGCTGGTTGGCTTTTGCAGATTCAGTCTTCCCAGCCTGGTGCAGGGCTACAATTTTGTTTCTGGTGTCATTTGGCAGCTCTTTGGTCTTCACCATAGTGGAGTTAGGAGTCAGACTGTTTGAGGGTGTGCACAGGTGTCTTTTTATACTGATAACAAGTTTAAACAGGTGCCATTACTACAGGTAATGAGTGGAGGAAAGAGGAGACTCTTAAAGAAGAAGTTACAGGTCTGTGAGAGCCAGAAATCTTGATTGTTTGTTTCTGACCAAATACTTATTTTCCACCATAATATGCAAATAAAATGATAAAAAAACAGACAATGTGATTTTCTGGATTTTTGTTTCTCAGTTTGTCTCCCATAGTTGAGGTCTACCTATGATGTAAATTACAGACGCCTCTCATCTTTTTAAGTGGTGGAACTTGCACTATTGCTGACTGACTAAATACTTTTTTGCCCCACTGTATATATATATATATACATTGACACATATACACTGCTCAACAAAATAAAGGGAACACTAAAATACCACATCCTAGATATTACTGAATGAAATATTTCAGTTACAAATCTTTATTCAATACATAGTGGAATTCGTTGAGAACAATAAAACATAAAAATGATCAATGTAAATCAAAATGAATATCCCATGGAGGTCGGGATTTGGAATGATTCTCAAAATCAAAGTGGAAAATCAAAATACAGGCTGATCCAACTTCAATGGAAATGCCTCAAGACAAGGATATGATGGTCAGTTGTGTGTGTGTTGCCTCAATGTGCCTGTATGACCTCCCTACAATGCCTGGGCATGCTCCTGATGAGGCGTTGGATGGTCTCCTGAGGGATCTCCTCACAGACCTGGACTAAAGCATCTGCCAACTCCTGGACAGTCTGTGGAGCAACATGATATTGGTGGATGGTGCGAGACATGTCCCAGATGTGTTCAATTTGGTTCAGGTCTGGGGGGCGGATGGGGGAGTCCATAGCTTCAATGCCTTCATCTTGCAGGAACTGCTGACACACTCCAGCCACATGAGGTCTGGCATTGTCTTGCATTAGGAGGAACCCAGGGCCAACCGCACTAGCATATGGTCTCACAAAAGGTCTGAGGATCTCATATCGGTACATAATGGCAGTCAGGCTACCTCTGGCGAGCACATGGAGGGCCTCCAAAGAAATGCCACCCCACACCATTACTGACCCACTGCCAAACCGGTCATGTTGAAGGGTGTTTCAGGCAGCAGACCGCTCTCTGTGGTGTCTCCAGACTCTGTAACATCTGTCACATGTGCTCAGTGTGAACCTGCTTTCATCTGTGAAGAGCACAGGGCGCCATGTTATGATCCGATGGTAGGATCACAAAACTGACCTGATAGGTAAACCTGAATTGTAGGACAAGCTCCGGGGATGTGGGAACTATACCGACCGCAATCCTGATCCTATCCACACACACTAAAGGCAGCCGTGGAGCGTTACCTAAAAACCTAGACGCCTCTTCACAGCCTAAGAAACTGGCTACCCCTAGAGAGAAAGCAAATCCTCACTTGCCTCAGAGAAATAACCCCAAAGTTTAGGCAGCCCCCCACAAATAATAACGGTGAGTTAAGGGGAAAATACAAACATAGGAATGAAAAACAGGTTTAAGCAAATGAGGCCCGCTAACACTAAATAGACAGAAGAAAGCAAGGGATCTGTGCGGTTGTTATGGAAATATTTGGGTTGGATAAATTTATCCCTCTGTGTGTGCTGCGGCTGCTCCCAATTAGACTGAGTATTTTGAGCGCTCAAAGGAATGAGACTGCAACACCATTGTGTCAGAACAACATTCCATCAATACTGATACTTTATTGTACATACATAGTTTTATGATAGCAGATAGAAAGGAGTGGTTAGGGGTTGTTAGGGGTGGTTAGTTAATTACCATATTGTCTAGCTCCTCTGTCATTGGTTATCTAAACATATATGGAATATTGTGATTAATGCCCATATGACTGCTGACCAAGCAAGTAAAATGTAGCTCTCTGCATGTAGGACAGGGTTGAGACATTTGATCAGCAGTTAATACATCTGACACTCTTCTGCTTTTGGGATGGAAAACCCCATATGATCTGTCTGGTTTATATTAGTTCATGTTAGCCATTATATGATCTGTCTGGGTTATATCAGTTCATGTCAGCCATTTTAAACCATTGATTATAATGTATATATTAGCTGTGAGCATATGAGTATATATGATTATAAAGCAGTATACATGCAAGTGAGATCTACATGATATATATATTTCTATCACAAGCCCCCCTTAGATATCACTTGCCCTAATCCTAGCCTCCTGTCCCAAAGCGCTGCAACTCTTTTGTGCTGTCGGTGAACTGACACAAGCCTAATGCCTGTGCCCCACTCCGTACAGACTTTTCGCAAATGGGCGGTCAGGAGATCTGTCCCTAACGGGGGTTCGTTGCAATCAGTCTCTTAGTCAATAGCATGTGTAGTGAGCGATGTGTAGTCTTTATCAGGTAGGTCATCTATTCGGTCAGGCCGCAACATCATTCTGGCTTGGATGTCATCTTCTGGTAGGGGAGCTTTCTTGCAATGCGATGAGTGGATCCAAGCGGGTCTTCCCTCCAGTTTCACAGAGTTTGGTGTCATCAGCAGCACTTGAACAGGACCATCAAATCTGGGATCGAGTGGTGTTCTCATTACAAACTTTTTCACCAACACCCAGTCTCCTGGCTTCTAGGAGTGCATACCGGACACTGAATCTGGATCTGGCAATGAAGAGAAAAACTCGAGAATGGATGTTAGCAAGTTTCTTGGTGATTTCAATTACATAAGCAGACAAAGTATCATATTGCATAATCAGCTGCTAAGGGAAAGGATACCCCTAACCTGGGACTAGGCACAAACAAAATTTCATATGGTGACAGCTTTTCTGGGCCTCTGGGAGTGTGCCTAACACTGAGTAGTGTAATTGGGAATGTGTAGGCCTAAGTCTGACCCTACTGCTGACTAGATCTCTCGTGTGAGGTTTGCTATGAATGCGGGTCCCTGGTCACTCTCTATCACTTCTGGGACCCCATAGCTGTATATCTCATCTCTGAGAGTAGCTTCTTTGCAGTAGTCTTTGCTGACTGGTTCCTCACTGGGAAAGCTTCTGGCCATCCTACGGACACGTCTATGACCACAAGGGCATATTCGAATCCTCCACTTGGCGGCATTTGGATGTGGTCTTATCTGGATCCTCTGGAAGGGGTACAGTGGTCTGGCAAGACGATGTGTGGGAACTTTCTCCATTCTTCCAGGGTTGCATTTGCCACAGGTCAGACAGCTGCTAGTGAACTTGGCTGTTAGGGTGGGGATCCCTGGAGCGAACCAGTAAGCACCAATCGGATCATTCATCTGTGTCTTTAATCTGTGTGTGGGCCCATGTGCCCACTGGACCACCATAGGGTACATGCTTCGGGGTAAACAGGGTTTGTAGTCCATTGAGTATACCCTTCCTTCTTGATGTGTTGCTCTCTTCTGCATCCAGCATTCCTTCTTGTCCTTTGGGGCTTGCTCTTGCAGCTTTTTTGAGCAGATTCCAGGATGTCATCTTGTCAGGTTTCCTGTCTTCAGCCGTCCTGTAGTAGCTGTCCGGCTCTACGACCTCTTCCACTTTTCCATATTGTCTTCCCTTGACTGCTTCTTTGGCTGTCATGTCCGCCATGTTGTTGCCTCGTGCCCCTACTGTGTTCAGTTTTCCATGCGCTTTGACTTTTAGTACTGCCACCACTTTTGGAAGTTGAAGTGTGTTCAGCAGGTCCTTAATGGCTCCATGATGCTTCACGGTTGTTCCGCTTGCTGTGATGAAGTCCCTTGCAGCCCAGATGGGTCCGAAGTCGTGTGCTATGCCATGCGAGTACCTTGTATACATTTTCTCAGTCTTGTCTTCTGCCATCTGGTAGGCCTCCATCAGTGCTATCAGTTCTGCTTCCTGGGCTGACAGACTGGGCAGCAGACTTCTGGACCACAGGATCTCTTGATTGCTGGTCACTGCACATCCCGTGTGGAATCTTCCTTCATCATCTGCAAATCTGGAGCCATCCACATAGAGGATCAACTCTGGGTTGGTCACTGGCTCTTCTGCCACCTTGGGTAGTCCTGCTGTTTCCTGTGGCATGGTGCTGAAGCAATCATGGTCATCCGTCTGGAGCAAATTCAGATCCCATGCAGACTTTTTATCTGAGGGTCCATATCTGTATCCCCCCTTGGGAGTGGGAGTAGAGTGGATGGGTTGAGGACTGTGCATCTGGAGATGGTGACATTGTTGGGCAGGAGTAGAGAGCACTGGAGGCGAAGATGCCTGGCGGTGGAGAGATGTTTTAGCTGGGTTTGGTTGAGGATTGCCGAGATGTCATGCAGAGCCAGGATTTCCAATGATTTTTCCACTGATGTCAGTAGTCCTGTCCAGGAGGGCGTGTGCTGCAACTGCTGCTCTCATGCGGGAGGAAGAGGCTCCCCTTGCAACTGGATCCAGGCAAGCTGAAAAGTAGTCTGAAAGTCTCCGCTTTCCCCCCTGAAGCTGCATCAGGACTCCAGTAGCAAGGCCTTCTTTTCTCATCAAGTAGAGACGGAATGGCTTCTTGTAGTCAGATAGGCCTAGTGCTGGCGCTGAGACTACAGAGCCTTTTAACTTCTTGAACGAACTGAATGCCACATCTGTCTGGAGGAACGGGGTCACGCTGACGTATTCACACAGAGGCTGCATTAGGATGGAAGCATCAGGGATCCAGGCTCTGCAATACGAAACTAGACCAAGGAAGGCCTGTAGCACCTTCGGAGTTGTTGGAGGAACCATCTTCTCCACTGTGGTCTTCCGGTCATCTGTCAGGCGTTTCGCCTGGTGAGCAATACAGTGTCTCTGGAACGTAACTTGCTTCAGACACCACTGGACCTTGTTCTTTGAGATCTTGCAGTGCTGCTCCGCCAGGTAGAGTATGAGATACAAGGAATGGGCTTTACACGTGTCAAAGTCAATTGCACAAAGGAGTAGATCGTCCATGTATTGTAGGTGGGTTACTTCTGCATGGTCTGTGACCCAGTTGGTGAGGACTGTGGACTAGGGTTGAGCGACCTTAGCTTTTTTAGGATCGAGGTGGGTTTTGTGAAACCCGACCTTCTCGGATGTCGGATCGTATGGAATCGGCCGATTCTACTGTAAAGTCGGGTTCCGGACCCGGAACACGAAACCCAATGTATGTCAATGAAATTATTTTATTTTTTTTATTCTCTCTCTCTCTCTCTCTCTCTCTCTCTCTCTCTCTCTCTCTCTCTCTCTCTCTCTCTCTCTCTCCCCTCCGTGCAAGGCATATGTTATTTTTTGACTCCGGAAATTACTACGTCCGAAAACGTAACATAGCACTCTGATGCCGCAGGAGCCGGAACCTATGTCATCACGCTGCCCACAATTAATTGGCTCAAAAAAATGGCGGGGAAGGCGTCATTCGAAACGCGACTTTGGCGCCAAGTTCGCGTTCCACGTGGCCGACCCACACTGGGATCGGATCGGGTTTCATGAGACGCCGACTTTGCCAAAAGTCGGCGACTTATGAAAATGAACGACCCGTTTCGCTCAACCCTACTGTGGACATTGCTTTGGTGAACTGTGGAGGGCTGTTCTGGGCCCACTGTGGCATCACTGTCCATGTGTGGTGTCCCCCCTGGTGCATTAAGGCAAACAGGAACTGGTCTTCCGGATGAAGGGGAACACTGGAGAAAACATTAGCCAGGTTGTTCACTGTGAAAACTTTTGCTGTGGCAGGCACATTTGAGAGCAGAGTGTGCGGATTCAGCATAATTTCAGTTTCAAACACCATGGCGTCATTCACAGCTCTCAGGTCATATACCATTCTACACTTGGCTGGCTCTCCTTTTACAGTCTTTTTCTTGACGGGGAAAAGCGGGGTATTGCAAGGCGATGTGCGAGGAACAATGATTCCTATTTCCAGGTAGACCTTCAGTTGGTCAGAGGCAGCTTGACTCTAGGCCTGGCCTGGGCCTTACGAGGGTACGGGGTACATGGCTTGAGTGACACCCGTACTGTGGCAACTTGAGGTGTTCTCACGTGCTGGGGTCCCTTAGACCATAGACTTTCTGGTACTACATCCAGTACCTCCTTGAGTAGGCTTTATCGGTTGCTTAAGGTTCTTGTAGGGCCGCCAGCATGACTCTTCTTGGGTCAGGGATGAAGAAAGTGTCACAGACCCATTTTCCTGGAACACTGTGGTTGCCTTCAGCTTCTGCAGTAGGTTCGCTCCCAGCAGGTTGAGTGGAAGTTCCTTGACACCACAAACTGGGACAGGATAGAGTGTCCTGGCTGAGTGCACACGCTCAGTGGCTTTGTAAGCTGAGAATGTCTGACTTGACCACCAATGCCCATGCGAGACACAGAGGATTCTGATAAGCAGGTGGGATCAGCGAGTTCCACAGGTGTCATCACACTTCTGGCTGCACCACTTTGGATCTGACAACGCCATCCACTTTAAGAGTAATTTGAGGTATTGGTCCTGCAGATGAAGTTTTACATGTCAGGAGCGTAGTGTCTTGAGAACCTGGCTTGCTTGCCTCTGTCCTATGGACGGGGTACTTCACTGCTTTCTGCACTTCTTTCTTGACCTGTTTCTCCAGACCAACTCTTGGGTTGCATGGGTCCAGTCTCTTTGGGGGCGTGGGTGCTTTGCACTGGTTCTGGTAATGGACAAACTTGCCACAGATGTAACACTTGACACTTCTTCTGTCTTTGTAGGGTGGTTGCGCTTCCAGGTTAGTAGTCACCATGAGAGGGGCTGTCTTCTGCACCCTTGGTTGGGACTTAATCCCTTTGGCTACTGTGGACAATGGCATGATGGGTACTGTAGCGGCAGCGGGGTCCGGCCTGCTGATTGAAGCTGTGGTGGCAAGACGGGGCCTGCAGGTGCATTCGTGGCGAGGCCCGGGGGTGCCATGAGACCGGCGGCTGCATCCAACCCAAGGTCTTGGGGCATTACAGGGGCTGCGGCTGCATCTGCCATCACTTCTTCCCCCTGCTCCGACATAGCTTCTCCCCTTTGCTAACCTTATTGAGGTCGGTGTCTCCTCTCTGGAATCTGCAGCGGTTCTTCCGGTGTGTTGATCGGCACTTTGCAGCGTCTTCACCTCTGGCTCCCCTTCCGGCGTTCTCAGCAGCACAGCACCCGTTTCCTTCTTCGCGCTCTTTGTGGTGCTATAATGGTGGCAGTTTTGGCAACAATTAGCAATAAACAGTCTCCTAGGCGCACATAAAACATTTTTTTCTGGGCCAGTCCACTGCTATTGACCTGTTCCTAGGCCTAGCCACTATCAGTGGTTTCCTGATTGGCTGTCTCAGTCCATTCCCAAAGGCCTGTGTATCTGTACATGAATGGTGAAGCCCAAGTCTTGGAATACTTGCATTACTCTGCCATGAAACTTCTTTACAGACTCTGTCTTATCTTGGCTCATGTCATGGCTTGTCCTGCCAATCTTCCTTTAACCCACTCTCTGAGCTGTTCAATTAGCTGTGGCCCTGACTCCCAAGCGTGTACGTCTGATTCTGCTGGAAGTTTGAATTGTTCCTTCATGATTGGCCAGAGTTCATCACCTGCTTCTATTTTCATTCATGGCCCAGAGATCATTCCAGCTGGCTGCATATGTTTTCTGCTTTTATTATTATTATTATTATTTATTGTTATAGCGCCATTTATTCCATGGCGCTTTACAAGTGAGGAGGGGTATACATAATAAAAACAAGTACAATAATCTTGAACAATACAAGTCATAACTGGTACAGTAGGAGAGAGGACCCTGCCCGCGAGGGCTCACAATCTACAAGGGATGGGTGAGAATACAGTAGGTGAGGATAGAGCTGATCGTGCAGCGGTTGGTTGATCGGTGGTTACTGCAGGTTGTAGGCTTGTCGGAAGAGGTGGGTCTTCAGATTCTTTTTGAAGGTTTCGATGGTGGGCGAGAGTCTGATATGTTGTGGTAGAGGGTTCCAGAGTAGGGGTGATACGCGAGAGAAATCTTGTATGCGATTGTGGGAGGAGGAGATAAGAGGGGAGCAGAGAAGGAGATCTTGTGAGGATCGGAGGTTGCGTGTAGGAAAGTACCGGGAGATGAGGTCACAGATGTAAGGAGGAGACAGGTTGTGGATGGCTTTGTACGTCATGGTTAGGGTTTTGTACTGGAGTCTCTGGGCAATGGGGAGCCAGTGAAGGGATTGACAGAGGGGAGAGGCCGGAGAATAGCGGGGGGACAGGTGGATTAGTCGGGCAGCAGAGTTTAGAATAGATTGGAGGGGTGCGAGAGTGTTTGAGGGGAGGCCACAGAGCAGGAGGTTGCAGTAGTCAAGACGAGAGATGCTTCTGCTACTTTCTTCGGTAAAATGGCATGGGATGCATCCCTGGGTCTGGAAGATTGTCACCTGACTTGAAGTGCAGTGCACATAGTGTAATGGTGGTGCCTCTATCTGCCCCTGCATTCTTGGTGCCTGTGGGTTTCTTTTCCTAGTGCTGGACAGCATGTATGATGTTCCCTCTTCATCTTCATCAGAGGAATAGTTGTGATAGCTTGTACTGGGGTCATACACTGACTGATTTTGGACTTAGAAGTTGCTTTTTATGTGAGGATGTCTCCCCCCCTTGCTGAAGCTGTGATGGATTAGGCTTATAGTTCTATGTTGGTGAGAATGTAGGCAGCTCTGACCGGTGCTGAAGTTGTACATTATCAATACATGGTGATATCATTCCTCCCCCCTCTGCACCCAGGGCTGAGCTGTCTGCTACCTGATGTGTCTGGGGGCTGCCCACTGCATTGTGTGTAGGGGGATTTTCACTTTCTTTCCCCGATATCACAACTGGCAATGGCTGGACTGTGCCAGGGGCATAGAAGGGAAACCTTGTACTGTAAGCACCATATTGTTTGAATTGGGCGTTGGCCCAGCCGGCAACAAAGAGGAAAAAAGAGGAAGAAGAAGAGGGAGGGGTTGATGAGTGAGACAAAGGAAGAGAGAGAGATAGAAAGGTGTGGTAAAGAGAAACGGGGAGAATCAGGGTGTGCAGAAGGAGGTGGAGAGAGGAGGAGGGGTTGATGAGTGAGACAACGCCATAGAAGGAGGGGAGAGAGAAAGAGAGAGAGTGAGGAGAAGAGGGAGGAAAGAGGTGTGGAGAAGGAGAATGAGGAGATAGAGGGAGGAGAAGAGGAGTGGAGATGGGTGTGGTGGGGGAGTGGAGAAGGAGGAGAGAGCGAGGGTGAGGAGAAGAGGGAGGAGAAGATGGAAGGTGTGAAGGAGAGAGATAGAGAGGGGGAGAGAGAGAAGAGGAAAGTGTGGAGGAAGAGGAGAGGAAAGGAGAGTGAGAGAGAAGAATGCGGAGAGAAAAGACTGACAACAGAATGAGAACAATAGAGTGTAGCAATGATGCCTTCTCCCTGTAGGGAGAGACGGGGCGCACCACATACTGTGCAAAAAAAAAAAAAAAAACTACCTATACCATGGATTCTGTTAAAAGCAGACTGTGCAGATTCTCCCGTCTCATACCCACAAAAATCACTTCCTGGTTTGCTCACATAACTTTCTGTACCACCTAAACGATGTAAGCTCTGCTGCTACTTCATACCATGTATTGGCATTCAGCAATCTAACATCAGCTAACTTCCCTTATTTTCCTTTCTACGTTATGCCACTCCGCAGCTTGAAATCTGCCATTCTAATGAATTTCACATACTTTATACCTTCCAAAATTCTTCACATACTTAACACCTTCGTGTTCTGCCACTATCTAGGGGCTGTTTGCTCATCAGGAAATAAAAGACTCTCCTGTTGATTGGCCACTTTATTCCCCATGGCAAAAAGAAAAATAAAAAAAAACAACAATAAAGGAAAAAGAAAATAACACCAAAAAACTTCTAAAAATGAGTATTTAAAAAACTAAAAAAACAAAACAAAACAATAAAACCGTCAAAAACTCAGTTCACAACCAAAAACTCAAAATTATGATACAAAAGGAAAGAAAAAAATTTTTCCCCCAAAAAAAGTAAAAAGGTAAAGAGATTGAAGATTGAGGAAAACTTAATTAAAATTTTTTAAAATGCCGCAAAAAGAAAAAGACCCTTTAAGAGAGTAAAAAAAAAAATTAAAACGGCTTTTCTCTTCTCCTTTTTTTCTTTTAGAATCTCTGCGCTCAAATACAGTCAGAGACACACTTCCTCTTTTTATATTCTGCTGTATCCGATGTCACTAAAATCACGTATCTGAAAACACGTATGTCGCATCAAAAATGATAGGTACTATTTAATTTCAATTTTACTTCAAAAAAATGCTATACCATAGCCAGACTGCAAAAAAAGAAAAAAGGAAAAAAAACAATTGTGACAGTGTGATTTATCATGCATCTCTGCTCGTAGCTGAAAAAAGAGGAAGTTCAAGAGAGAAGGGAAAAAAAAAACAAAAAAACTTTCTTTTACTATTTCATGCTTCTTAAAGAAGCAACACTTGACAGACAGAAACAGATAGACAATCTGAGAGATGCCCTTTTAAATTCTGTGACACGTGCAGGTTGCGCTGGGAACAGACTACTGCCAATCGCACTGGACGCACCTGCGCCCGGGCCGCCTGAGTGCCTGAGTGAGAAGCACAACAAGCGGGAAATCTACCACCCCGGTCTGGTCGTCCTAACTGGATCGCCGGCACTACGGGAATCTGCAGTAGCCCTCTAAGTTATCACTACCCGTGCCTGGAACATGGGACTACCTGCCCCAGGACTACCTGTCCTTCCTATGCACGGGAATCCTGCAATAACTTATCGAGCGATTTGACCTCCTGCGGTCTGTTACCCAGCCACCAAAAACAAAAGTCACTTTTTCCTTCCTCTCCCGGATTTTACACAAACACAGAACACATACACGGCACACAGCAGACACCTCCCAGGGTTAGGATTCGTCTTCGGACTTTTTACACTACCTGGGAATTGGTGACCACACCTGACCGGCAAGAGGCATAGACCCGGACTGGGCACAGGGGACTTTCAGGTAAGATGATAACATTTTCTTACCTTATGGAGCTGCGCAGTCTCCATCCCCTGAACCAAGGCCGCGGCCAAAACCTCCATGTCTCCGGTCAGAAGGATCCCGTGCGTTTTGTCCTTTTGCCTCGCTGTTGGGCGCCATTATGTTATGGAAATATTTGGGTTGGATAAATTTATCCCTCTGTGTGTGCTGCGGCCGCTCCAAATTAGACTGAGTATTTTGAGCGCTCAAAGGAATGAGACTGCAACACCATTGTGTCAGAACAACATTCCATCAATACTGATACTTTATTGTACATACATAGTTTTATGATAGCAGATAGAAAGGAGTGGTTAGGGGTTGTTAGGGGTGGTTAGTTAATTACCATATTGTCTAGCTCCTCTGTCATTGGTTATCTAAACATATATGGAATATTGTGATTATTGCTCATATGACTGCTGACCAAGCAAGTAAAATGTAGCTCTCTGCATGTAGGACAGAGTTGAGACATTTGATCAGCAGTTAATACATCTGACACTCTTCTGCTTTTGGGATGGAAAACCCCATACGATCTGTCTGGTTTATATTAGTTCATGTCAGCCATTATATGATCTGTCTGGGTTATATCAGTTCGTGTCAGCCATTTTAAACCATTGATTATAATGTATATATTAGCTGTGAGCATATGAGTATATATGATTATAAAGCAGTATACATGCAAGTGAGATCTACATGATATATATATTTCTATCACACGGTTGGTACAAAAACTATCAAAAACTATCCACGCAGAACGTACAAGAACCCCCACACCGACTCACGATGTGAGGGGCGCACTCTGCACCCCAGAGCTACCTGCAAGCGAAAAATCACATATAAGCAAACTGGACTGAACACATCATATACTGAGAAACATATTTAAGGAAACAATGAGCAAAAAGAACTAGCAAGACTTAGCTTCTCAGAAAGAGACAGGTCACCAGGGAGATCCAGGAGAGGTCAGAACCAGTACTGAATACAACGACAGCAGGCAACAAGTAAAGGTCCAGGTGGAGTTAAATAGGAACCAGCATAGCAGGAAATGAGGCAGCTGAGCCCAGCTCCAGACCCGCAGTATCGCTAAAGGCCACCAGAGGGAGCCCAGACGGAATTCACAACAGCACCAGTGGTGAATTTGCCAATCCTGGTTTTCTGTGGCAAATGCCAATTGTCCTGCACGGTGTTGTTCTGTGAGCACAACCCCCATCTGTGGACGTTTGGCACTCAGACCATTCTCATGGAGTCGGTTTCTAACCGTTTGTGCAGACACATGCACATTAATGGCCTGCTGGAGGTCATTTTGTAGGGCTCTGGTAGTGCTCCTCCTGTTCCTCCTTGCACAAAGGCTGAGGTAGCGGTCCTGCTGCTGGGTTGTTGCCCTCCTACGGCCCCTTCCACGTCTGCTGGTGTACTGGCCTGTCTCCTGGGAACGCCTCCAGCCTCTGGACACTACGCTGACAGACACAGCAAACCTTCTTGCCACAGCTCGTATTCATATGCCATCCTGGATGATATGCACTACCTGAGCCATTTGCGATGACGAGTGTGAAAGCACAACCAACATTCAAAAGTGACCAAATCATCAGCCAGAAAGCATTGGTACTGAGATGTGTTCTGTGGTCCCCATCTGCAGAACCACTCCTTTATTGAGTGTGTCTTGATAATTGCCAATAATTTCTATCTGTTGTCTATTCCATTTGCACAACAGCATGTGAAATTGATTGTCAAACAGTGTTGCTCCTTAAATGGACAGTTTGATTTCACAGAAGTTTGATTTACTTGAACTTATATTCTGTTTTTTAAGTGTTCCCTCTATTTTTTTGAGCAGTGTATATATATATATATATATATATATATATATATATATATATACTGTATATATATATATATATTTATACTTCATAAATGTAAAATCATTGCAGAGGCCGACAGGATATGACTAGTGATGGGCGAGCACTAAAATGCTCAGGTGCTCGTTGCTCAGGTAAGGAAAATTGGAATACTCGAGTACTCGACGTGAGCACCGAGCCCAATGTAAGTCTATGGGAAACTCGAGCATTTTTACTGCGATCCCCGGGGGTCGTTTAAAGGTCTAAAAACATCTGAAAATGATGGAAACACTGCTCAAATGACATGGGAACATCATGGGGATTGCCACTGGAAGCATTTCTGACTCCTAGGTCAGAGCTGTAAACAATGTTGTCAGAGTTTCACGCAATTTTTATAGGGGCATCAAAAAGCATACAAAACCGAGAGCAAAATGGATTTTGCTGTGAAATATGTTAAGGAACATCTTTTCCAGGGTAATAAATTATATAAAGCAAAATAACTAATCCCAACCAAAAATGTTCCTCCACCACCCGGCTTAGACTATGTTTCTGTTTCTGTCTGTTGATTCGGTACTGCTCTGTATTCTCTAGTTCTGACTCCCGGCCCTGTCTCTGACCACTCCCTGTCTTGCTCTTTGGTCCTGTGCTCACATCTGGCTACTGACCTTAGCTTGTCCTCCATCATCCTTCTGTCTCGTCCCTGGCTTCTGCTCATCTTCTTGGCTTCTGACCTCGGTTTGCCTGACTACGTACCCAGCGTTCATCTAGCTGTCGGCTCTCGTCCACTCTCAGAGCTTGGCTCCACCCTCCGGTGCCTTTCCGGCCATTATGTGATCTGCAAGGTCCTGCTCCACTTTTTCTTGCACATTGCACTGTCCGTGCTTCCCCTGGCTGTCCTGCACTTTACGTGCAGCGACCCATAGAAAGACACACAGTGTGTGTCTTTACAACTATCAAGTGATTCTTGAGAGAAATGTGTTGCCCATTGTCGGAAAGCTTGGTCTCAGTCGCAGGTCATGGGTCTTGCAACAGAATAATGATCCAAAACACACAGCTAAAAACACCAAAGAATGGCTAAGAGTAAAACATTCGACTATTCTGAAGTGGCCTTCTATGAGCCCTGACCTAAATCCTATTGAGCATCTATAGAAAGAGCTGAAAATGCCATCTTGAAAAGGCAACCTTCAAACACGAGACAACAGGAGCAATTTGCTCTTGAGGAGTGGGCCAAAATACCTGTTGAGAGGTGCAGAAGTCTCTTTGACAGTTACAGGAATCACTTGATTGCAGTGATTGCCTCAAAAAGTTGTGCAACAAAATATTAAGTTAAGGGTACCATCATTTCTGTCCAGGCCTATTTCATGAGTTTTATTTTTTTACTTCTGTGGAAGCATGGTTGAAAAGCATTGTCTTACTTTCATTTGTTCATTTTCATAGATTTTTTATTTATTATTACTTTTGGTAGATGCAAGTTATTTCTGTGACCATTGTGGGTTTCTCTGTCAATAAACGAGGAGTACCAACAATTTTGACCACGTGTGTATGTTGCCTGCAGCAGTAGGCCTCCGAGACCATCAGACTTCCACTTCATTGGAGACAACTACCCATGTTACTACTATCCTTTGATATTTCTGACAATGGTAGTCTACGAAACTGATATTTGTGCCACCTTAGTGTGGCTCAGCATGAAAGCAGGTTGAGTTGTTTTATGTGGTATCAGGGCTCACAGCACAGCAGGCCTACATTGATCCCTCACAAACCTTTTCTTACTTTGGACATTGAATTAAAAGCTGTAAATGCTGTCCCAGACCACAGTACCTCATTCATGGCTGATTGCTACAGTGCCATGCTACAATTTGCTCTGTGGGTGAAATGAGACCATTTTCCTGTTTGTCCCTCATTTGATGTGTTTGGCAACTTTTGGGGCCCTTAGAAGGTGTTGAGCATGTGTTTGTTTTTGCCCTCCATTAACTTAAATCACGTTAGTCTATGTTTGACAAATATTTCCTAATAAATTGTCGAATATTGCAAATTTGGCGATCAGAATCTGAACCGAACACTGAAATATTCGCTCATTTCTAAAGGTGAACACTGTGACAGGGTTTTCCTCTAAATAATGAAAAAACATGGGATTCAAATGGAAAACCAAAGGAACTACACTGGAACCATTCAAGCTAATGGGGTAGATGGAGTCCCTTTGGACTTCTGTTTGTTCCATTCCGTAACTTACTTCCTTTTAAGAGCACATATTCTGCTATACTATTAAATACACATATAAATGTCACATAATGCTACAGAGAAGGCCAGAGTGCAAAATTCCCCGTTATTACTAAATGACTTTGCCAGGGGTTCCATCTAAATCCAATACCATTTTGGAGGATTTAGTATGAAACCCCAACGCAGTGATAAAACTCTGCATAAATGTGAGCATTGCCCTAAAAAATTCTAATGTAAATAAGGCCTAAACTACACATTGTCCTTACATTGAAACTGAGTGATGCCCAACAGGTAGCTGCAGAAAAAGTGGGAAGAAACGTATTTGAGCACGTATGAGAACTCTCCAAATAGTGGTGAAAAATATACTAATAATATAGATAGGCATTTTGTAATAGTATTACTTTTTTAGAGATTATCTTCATTGATTACACTTAAAGTGAAACTGAATTCTACTTGAATTTAACAAAACATTTTCTATAGACAAAATACAGATTTTTTGTAGTTTGCTTTTGCACAGATTCAGCAAAATAGCCGCTACTGGCCTCCATTTTTACAAACCATAAAGAGACATCAGAAAGTAAAAAAAAAAATATTCTTATGCTCACTTCTCAGGCCCACTGCTAACTGTACCATCCACACCACCTTTTCTGATTCTCTGCCACTCATGCTGAAATCTCCAGGCTTCTAACGCTTAGCATCAGTTCTGGAGTTTCCCAGGCTCAGGAGGACTTGGTGCAAGTGACAAAGATCACGGCTCATGTTGTGATATCATGGTGCTGTGACTTTCCATGCCTCAAGATGCCTCATAAATGTCGGTAAATACCAGCTGAGTGTGAAAGGCCCAAAAATGGTAACTTGAGCAGTGCGGGATCAGAAGATGTGACAAGCATCGGACGAGCACTCAAATGTTCAGTTGCTCATTGCTCGGGTCGAGCAAATTGGAATACTCGTGTACTCGACCCGTGCAACGAGTCCAATGTAAGTCTATGGGAAACCCTAGTATTTTTACCGCGATCCGCCTCGGGGGTCCTTTTAAGGTCTAAAAACGTATGAAAATGATGGAAACACTGCTCAAATGACAAAGGAACATCATGGGGATCACTCCTGGAAGCATTTCAGACTCCTAGGTCACAGCTGTAAGCAATGTTGTCCAAGTTTCATGCTATTTTTACAGGTGCACCCAAAAACATACCAAAACAAAACCAAAATGGATTTTGCTGGGAAATATGTTAAGGTACATCCTTTCTAGGCTAATGACTTGTATATAAGGCAAAATAATTTACCCCAGACTAAAATGTTCCTCCACCGCTTGGACTGTGTTCACACACAGCGTTTTTGATGCGTTTTTCAACTTTAACATTTCTTTCAACCAATACAAATGCATTCACTTGGAAAAATGAACTAAAAACTTTATTGACATATTTATTACAGAAAAATAATGGGATGCTTTATTATGAACTATTGGTCATACAGTGGGAACAGAAATCAATATAGAAAAAAAAAGACTATTCTTCAGCTCACCATTAGATGAATTTCTCTGGCTTTGGGTGTGGACTCCAGGATGGTGCTCGGAAAAAGTGGCTGTAGTAATCAAACAAAAAAGGTCCAGCAACATACATCCAAAATCAGGTTATTGAGTGGACGTTAAAAACTTCATTTTATTACAATGCCTTTAAAAACATGCTGTTAAAATACTGAGTGATGGATTACGCATTTCGAACAAAAGTGTTCTTAATCATGAGGTCAAAGGAACTGGCCAAGGAGCTCAGAGACAGTATTGTGGCAAGACACAGATCTGTCCAAGGTTACAAAAGAATTTCTGCAGTGCTCAAGGTTCCTAAGAGCACAGTGGCCTCCATAATCCTTAAATGGAAAAAGTTTGAGACCACCAGAAGTCTTCCTAGACCTGGCCATTGAGTCAAACTGAGCAATCATGGGAAAAGAGCCTTGGTGAGAGAGGTAAAGAAGAACCCCAAGATCACTGAGGCTGAGCTCCAGAGATGCAGTAGGGAGATGGGAGAAAGTTCCACAAAGTCAACTATTACTGCAGCCCTCCACCAGTTGTTCTTTATGGCAGAGTGACCGACAGAAGCCTCTCCTCAATGCAAGACATATGAAAGCCTGCATAGTTTGCTAAAAAACATATGAAGGACTCCCAGACTGTGAGAAATAAGATTCTCTTATCTGAAGAGATGAAGATTGACACTTTTTGGTGATAATTCTAACCAGTATGTGTGGAGAAAACCAGGTGCTGCTCGTCACCTGCCCAGTACATTCCCAACAGTGAAACATGGTAGTGGCAGCATCATGCTATGGGGGTGTTTTTCAGCTGCAGGGACAGGACGACTGGTTGTGATTGAAGGAAGCAGGAATGAGGCCAAGTACAGAGATTTCCTGAATGAAAACCTCTTCCAGAGTGCTCTGGGCCTCAGACTTGGCCAACGGTTCACCTTGGAAAAAGACAATGACCCTAAGCACATAGCTAAAATAACAAAGGAGTGGCTTCAGAACAACTCTGTGATCATTATTGACTGGCTCAGCCAGAGCCCTGACCTAAACCCAATTGATTATCTCTGGAGAGACCTGAAAATGGCTGTCCACCATCGTTCACCATTCAACCTGACAGAACTGGAGAGGATCTGCAAGGAAGAATGGCAGAGGATCCCCGAATCCAAAAACTTTTTGCATCATTCCCAAGAAAACTCATGGCTGTACTAGCTCAAAAGCATGCTTCTACTTAATACTGAGCAAAGGGTTTGAATACTTATTACCATGTGATATTTCAGTTTTTCTTTCTTAATAAATGTGCAAAAATTATTACATTTCTGTTTTTTTCAGTCAAGATGGGGAGCAGAGTGTACATTAATGAGAAAAAAATGATCTTTTTTGAATTTACCAAATGGCTGCAATGAAACAAAGCGTGAAAAATGTAAAGGGGTCTGAAAACTTCCCATACCCACTGTACATAATTTTTTACTCCTTCTTCCCCCAACTCCTGTTAGGGCTGAAAAGTAAAATACAATTTTGGTGATAGGTACTCTATAAAAAGAAACCTGTCAGGAGGATGTTGAACCCAAAATTGCCAGTGGAAGGGGTTTTTGAAGTCCCACCTGGCCTGTGGAGGAGGAGAATTAACCAGTGTGAATTGATAGAGGTGCAGCTCAACCTCTTATGATTAGTTACAGATTATTAGCTTATAGTAGTTTTGCTTTGATATGATCAATTTTCTGGGATAGAGAGACATCATCCTGTTACCCAGGGTCGGACAAAGACAGAAGAGCACCCCTGTGCAAGAACAGCATATGCACCCTTTTACAATACAATAGCTTTCATAATTTACAATTCGACAGTCTACTTGTTGGGTCCTTGTACCAAGTGCACAGCTTGCACCAATATGTTTGACAGTGCTGTTACCATCCTAGAATCCCAGAAACAGATTAATGGCAATTTGCTTCTTAAAACTATCACTTCTAATTTAAGGAAGGCTAAAACTAATAATAATGCCTATATTCTGAGCATGTTGCATTACCACCAGCAAAAAATATATTTATTTGTTCCTAGCTATGTGGTATTGTTTATTATGGATTTGCTAAATAAATAGCATTACGGATCTTTTACAGCTACTAAGTTACAACATTGATTATACAGCCCTTAGGAGACGTGAGTCACTTGACCTTTTAGCAGCTTTTAGATCTGTGAGCTTTGTCGGTATTAGTCAGTAAAGCTTTGAAAGCACACATGCCTCCCTCACTATTTCTAATGTGTTGAACTGCAGTCCAGTAGGCAAAAGCTCCAAATAAAAAGAACAGATACTAATTCTCTCCTTATCACATGTTACTGAGATGTAGTACCTTTCATTAAATTCCAAAATACAAATGTAAGAGGGTTGAAAAAAAGTTTTACTTCTTCTGAAAAAAGTTTTAACATTATGAGGACCCCATTGTTAGGCTGCTGCACTGTTATGTCCTTTCAGTTTATGGGTTTCTATTTGACCATGTTGGGAAAATACCACATCTACTATATAATTGTCTAAGGGTCCCTTCCGTCTGTCCTTCCGTCTGTCACGACGGATATTCATTGGTCGCGGCTAGGGTTGAGCGAAACGGGTCGATCATTTTCAAAAGTCGCCGACTTTTGGCTAAGTCGGCGTCTCATGAAACCCGATCCGACCCCTGTGCTTGTCGGCCATGCGGTACGCGACTTTCGCGCCAAAGTCGCGTTTCAATGACGCGAAAAGCGCCATTTCTCAGCCAATGAAGGTGAACGCAGAGTGTGGGCAGCGTGATGACATAGATCCTGGTCCCCACCATCTTAGAGAAGGGCATTGCAGTGATTGGCTTGCTGTCTGCGGCGTCACAGGGGCTATAAAGGGGCGTTCCCGCCGACCGCCATCTTACTGCTGCTGATCTGAGCTTAGGGAGAGGTTGCTGCCGCTTCGTCAGAAGCAGGGAGAGCGTTAGGCAGGGTCCACTAACCACCAAACCGCTTGTGCTGCAGCGATTTCCACTGTCCAACACCACCTTCGGTGTGCAGGGACTGTGGAAGCTATTTTTTTTTTTTTTTCCCCTCAGCGCTGTAGCTCATTGGGCTGCCCTAGAAGGCTCCGTGATAGCTGTATTGCTGTGTGTACGCCACTGTGGAAACCAACTGCTTTTTTCAAAGCACATATCCTCTTGTTCCTTCCTTTCTGCACAGCTATCTTTTTTGTTTGTCCACACTTTTTATTTAATTTGTGCATCAGTCCACTCCTATTGCTGCCTGCCATACCTGGCTTACATTACTGCAGGGAGATAGTAATTGTAGGACAGTTTTTTTTTTTTTTTTTTTTTTTTTTTGTGGGAGATTAAGATTGGCATTTCTGCTACAGTGCCATCCCTGTGTGTGCCATCTCTCACTGAGTGGGCCATAGAAAGCCTATTTATTTTTTCCGTGATTTGTGTTCTAAAATCTACCTCAACACAAAAACACTACATCAATCAGTGGGAGAAAAATATTGGCCTCAGTCAGGGCTTGTGTGCCACTGCTGTGTGTGCTATCTCTCATTCAGTGGGCTATAGCAAGCCTATTTTTTTTTTTTTTTTTTAATATTATTTGGTTTCTAAAGTCTCCCTGAAAAAAAAAAAAAACCTAAAAAAACAGTGGGAGAGTAATATTGCCCTTTCAGCTTGTGTGCCAGTCTTGACTCCTGGGTGTGCCACCTCTCTCCCTCTCATTCAGTGGGCCATAGAAAGCCTATTTATTTTTTTTTTTTAATATTATTTGGTTTCTAATTCTCCCTGAAAAAAAAAAAAAAACCTAAAAAAACAGTGGGAGAATAATATTGCCCTTTCAGCTTGTGTGCCAGTCTTGACTCCTGGGTGTGCCACCTCTCTCCCTCTCATTCAGCGGGCCATAGAAAGCCTATTTATTTTTTTTTAAAAATATTATTGGGTTTCTAAAGTCTCCCTGAAAAAACAAAAAATACATAAAAAAACAGTGGGAGAGTAATATTGCCCTTTCAGCTTGTGTGCCAGTCTTGACTCCTGGGTGTGCCACCTCTCTCCCTTTCATTCAGTGGGCCATAGAAAGCCTATTTATTTTTTTTTTTAAATATTATTGGGTTTCTAAAGTCTCCCTGAAAAAAAAAAAAAAACCTAAAAAAACAGTGGGAGAGTAATATTGCCCTTTCAGCTTGTGTGCCAGTCTTGACTCCTGGGTGTGCCACCTCTCTCCCTCTCATTCAGTGGGCCATAGAAAGCCTATTTATTTTTTTTTTAAAATATTATTGGGTTTCTAAAGTCTCCCTGAAAAAAAAAAAAAAAACCTAAAAAAACAGTGGGAGAGTAATATTGCCCTTTCAGCTTGTGTGCCAGTCTTGACTCCTGGGTGTGCCACCTCTCTCCCTCTCATTCAGTGGGCCATAGAAAGCCTATTTATTTTTTTTTTTAAATATTATTGGGTTTCTAAAGTCTCCCTGAAAAAACAAAAAATACATAAAAAAACAGTGGGAGAGTAATATTGCCCTTTCAGCTTGTGTGCCAGTCTTGACTCCTGGGTGTGCCACCTCTCTCCCTTTCATTCAGTGGGCCATAGAAAGCCTATTTATTTTTTCCGTGATTTGTGTTCTAAATTCTACCTCAACACAAAAACACTACATCAATCAGTGGGAGAAAAATATTGGCCTCAGTCAGGGCTTGTGTGCCACTGCTGTGTGTGCTATCTCTCATTCAGTGGGCTATAGCAAGCCTATTTTTTTTTTTTTTTTTTATATTATTTGGTTTCTAAAGTCTCCCTGAAAAAAAAAAAAAAACCTAAAAAAACAGTGGGAGAGTAATATTGCCCTTTCAGCTTGTGTGCCAGTCTTGACTCCTGGGTGTGCCACCTCTCTCCCTCTCATTCAGTGGGCCATAGAAAGCCTATTTATTTTTTTTTTTAAATATTATTGGGTTTCTAAAGTCTCCCTGAAAAAACAAAAAATACATAAAAAAACAGTGGGAGAGTAATATTGCCCTTTCAGCTTGTGTGCCAGTCTTGACTCCTGGGTGTGCCACCTCTCTCCCTTTCATTCAGTGGGCCATAGAAAGCCTATTTATTTTTTCCGTGATTTGTGTTCTAAATTCTACCTCAACACAAAAACACTACATCAATCAGTGGGAGAAAAATATTGGCCTCAGTCAGGGCTTGTGTGCCACTGCTGTGTGTGCTATCTCTCATTCAGTGGGCTATAGCAAGCCTATTTTTTTTTTTTTTTTTTATATTATTTGGTTTCTAAAGTCTCCCTGAAAAAAAAAAAAAAACCTAAAAAAACAGTGGGAGAGTAATATTGCCCTTTCAGCTTGTGTGCCAGTCTTGACTCCTGGGTGTGCCACCTCTCTCCCTCTCATTCAGTGGGCCATAGAAAGCCTATTTATTTTTTTTTTTAAATATTATTGGGTTTCTAAAGTCTCCCTGAAAAAACAAAAAATACATAAAAAAACAGTGGGAGAGTAATATTGCCCTTTCAGCTTGTGTGCCAGTCTTGACTCCTGGGTGTGCCACCTCTCTCCCTTTCATTCAGTGGGCCATAGAAAGCCTATTTATTTTTTTTTTTAAATATTATTGGGTTTCTAAAGTCTCCCTGAAAAAAAAAAAAAAACCTAAAAAAACAGTGGGAGAGTAATATTGCCCTTTCAGCTTGTGTGCCAGTCTTGACTCCTGGGTGTGCCACCTCTCTCCCTCTCATTCAGTGGGCCATAGAAAGCCTATTTATTTTTTTTTTAAAATATTATTGGGTTTCTAAAGTCTCCCTGAAAAAACAAAAAATACATAAAAAAACAGTGGGAGAGTAATATTGCCCTCTCAGCTTGTGTGCCAGTCTTGACTCCTGGGTGTGCCACCTCTCTCTCTCTAATTGTGGGCCATAGAAAGCCTTTTTTTTTTTTTTTTTTAATATTATTTGGTTTCTAAAGTCTCCCTGAGAAAAAAAAAAAATAAATTAGGTGGGAGATTAATATTGACATTAGTGCTTGAGTGACAGTCCTGCGTGTGTGTCATCTCTGTGATTTTGTGCCACAGAAAACAGAGTGTGTAACATTGTGCCTGATTTTCCTTGTGGTCTCACCAACCTGTTAAGGGATATTGAAATCATACTGAAGTTATAGCTCACCGTGTAAGTTGTTTGACAGCAACAAATAAAGTTACTTTGGTTAAGATTTTAAAACAATGAGGAAGTCTGGTGCAAGAGGTCGTCGTGGGCGTTCATTGTCAGCTGGTAATGATGGTAGTGGTAGAGGAGCATCAGGTGGTCGTGGGGATAAAAATATTCCACCTAAGTCTGGAGCTGTGGAGCCAGTTTCGTCGTCAGGCTACACAAGGCCTCGAACGCTCTCTTTTCTGGGAGTAGGAAAACCGCTTTTAAAGGCGGAGCAGCAACAGCAAGTTTTGGCTTACATTGCAGACTCAGCCTCTAGCTCTTTTGCCTCCTCTTCCGAAACTGGTAAATGTAAAAGCAGCGCGTCGCTTGTGGATGTTCACGGTCAGGGACAAGTCGCTTCCTTGTCCTCCTCAGCAAAAACTACAACAAGAGAGAAGGATGCAGCAGGCGACACAACGGGTCACTCCATGGAGCTCTTTACACATACCGTCCCTGGCTTAGAAAGTGAAACATTTAACAGGCCATGCCCATTACAAGTATATTCTGACATGGAGTGCACTGATGCACAGCCACAGCCAGAGTACTATGCTGCTCCTTTGACTCAGACCACCACATTGCCCTCTCAGGGTACAGATCCACAATCAGACCCTGATGAGACTATGTTGCCCCGCCACGAACGCTATACCACCGACCGACACAGTGACACAGACGAAGTTGCACACGAGCTCGAAGAGGAGGTAATAGATGACCCAGTTATTGACCCCGATTGGCAGCCATTGGGGGAACAGGGTGCAGGCGGCAGTAGTTCAGAAGCGGAGGTGGAGGAGGGGCCGCAGCAGGCATCAACATCGCAACAGGTTACATCTGCCGGGCCCGTATCTGGCCCAAAACGCGTGTCAAAGCCAAAACCTGTTGGAGCACAGCGTTGCCATCCGGTTAAAGCTCAGTCTGCAATCCCTGAAAAGGGATCCGAGTCTAGGAAGAGTGCAGTCTGGCATTTTTTTAAACAACATCCAACTGATCAGCGCAAAGTCATCTGTCAAAAATGTTCAACTAGCTTAAGCAGAGGTCAGAATCTGAAAAGTCTAAATACTAGTTGCATGCATAGACACTTAACCACCATGCATTTTCAAGCCTGGACTAACTACCAAACGTCCCTCAAGGTTGTAGCACCCTCGGCCAATGAAGCTAGTCAGCAACGCAACATCCCTTCCGTCACTGTAAGGCCACCATTTTCCGCACCACAGGCAGTATCTGTGCAGGTTTCTTTGCCAGCCAAAAGCAGTCAGGGTCAGGGAATCACCAGTTTTGTAGGAGGAAATATTGCATCTAGGGCACCGGCGGAAACAATACCGTCTCCAACCGTCTCTCAGTCTGCCATGTACACCGGCACACCCGAAAGTTCCACGATCTCCAGCTCTCCAGTCCAGCTCACCCTACATGAGACTCTGGTTAGAAAAAGGAAGTACTTATCCTCGCATCCGCGTACACAGGGTTTTAACGCCCACATAGCTAGACTAATCTCGTTAGAGATGATGCCCTACCGGTTAGTTGAAAGCGAAGCTTTCAAAGCCCTGATGGAGTACGCTGAACCACGATACGAGCTACCCAGTCGACACTTTTTTTCCAGAA
Organism: Ranitomeya variabilis; assembly: GCF_051348905.1. Lineage (NCBI taxonomy): Eukaryota > Metazoa > Chordata > Amphibia > Anura > Dendrobatidae > Ranitomeya > Ranitomeya variabilis. The sequence goes on from NC_135234.1 coordinate 223,631,510, forward strand.
AAGCCATCCCAGCCCTGCACCAGCATGTTAAACAGCGCATCGTCCATGCACTCAGGCAATCTGTGAGTACAAAGGTGCACCTGACTACAGATGCATGGACCAGTAGGCATGGCCAGGGACGTTATGTGTCCATCACGGCACACTGGGTGAATGTGGTGGATGCAGGGTCCACAGGCGACATCAATTTAGGGACAGTTGTGCCTAGCCCACGGTCTAGGAAACAGTTGGCTGTAGGCGTTCGCACCCCCTCCTCCTCCTCCTCCTCGTCCTCCTGCAGAAGCTACAGCTCTTCCACAGAACGCAGTCTGCCAACCACTCCATCGGCAGATGACACTGTTGCACACCAGTTGTCCCATTATGGGCCAGCTACTGCCAAGCGTCAGCAGGCTGTATTGGCTATGAAGTGCTTGGGCGACAATAGACACACCGCGGAAGTTCTGTCCGAGTTCTTGCAACAAGAAACGCAGTCGTGGCTGGGCACAGTAGATCTTGAGGCAGGCAAGGTAGTGAGTGATAACGGAAGGAATTTCATGGCTGCCATCTCCCTTTCCCAACTGAAACACATTCCTTGCCTGGCTCACACCTTAAACCTGGTGGTGCAGTGCTTATTGAAAACTTATCCTGGGTTCTCCGACCTGCTCCTCAAAGTGCGTGCACTTTGCTCACATATCCGACGTTCGCCTGTACACGCCAGCCGTATGCAGACCTATCAGCGGTCTTTGAACCTTCCCCAGCATCGCCTAATCATAGACGTTGCAACAAGGTGGAACTCAACACTGCACATGCTTCAGAGACTGTGCGAACAGAGGCGTGCTGTTATTTATTTGTGGGAGGATACACGGGCAGGCAGTAGGATGGCAGACATGGAGTTGTCAGGTGTGCAGTGGTCTAAGATACAAGACATGTGTCAAGTCCTTCAGTGCTTTGAGGAATGCACACGGCTGGTTAGTGCAGACAACGCCGTAATAAGCATGAGCATCCCCCTAATGCGTCTGCTGATGCAAAGTTTGACGCACATAAAGGAGCAGGCGTCTGCACCAGAGGAAGAGGAAAGCCTTGATGACAGTCAGCCATTGTCTGGTCAGGGCAGTGTACAGGACGAGGTAGCGGGCGAAGAGGAGGTGGAGGACGAGGAGGATGATGGGGATGAGTATATTTTTAATGCCGAACCTTTCCCGGGGGCACAGGAATTTGGTTGCGTGTCACGGCCGGGTTCTGGTTTTTTGAGGGACACAAGTGACGTAGATTTGCCTGCAACTGCCCCTCAACCAATCACAACCGGAGATTTGACAACTGGAACTTTGGCCCACATGGCGGATTATGCCTTACGTATCCTAAAAAGGGACACACGCATTACGAAAATGATGAACGATGACGATTACTGGTTGGCCTGCCTCCTTGATCCACGCTATAAAGGCAAATTGCAAAATATTATGCCACATGAGAACTTGGAACTAATATTAGCAACCAAACAATCAACTCTTGTTGACCGTTTGCTTCAGGCATTCCCAGCACACAGCGCACGTGATCGTTCTCACACGAGCTCCAGGGGGCAGCAGACTAGGAGTGTTAGGGGTGCACACATCAGAAGTGGCATTGGACAGAGGGGTTTTCTGACCAGGTTGTGGAGTGATTTTGCTATGACCGCAGACAGGACAGGTACTGCTGCATCAATTGAAAGTGACAGGAGACAACATTTGTCCAGTATGGTTACTAACTATTTTTCATCCCTTATCGATGTTCTCCCTCAACCGTCATTCCCATTTGATTACTGGGCCTCCAAATTAGACACCTGGCCAGAATTGGCAGAATATGCATTGCAGGAGCTTGCTTGCCCGGCAGCAAGTGTCCTATCAGAAAGAGTATTCAGTGCTGCAGGTTCAATATTAACCGAAAAAAGGACTCGTCTGGCTACCCAAAATGTTGACGATCTAACATTCATTAAAATGAACCACAACTGGATTTCGAAATCTTTTGCCCCACCTTGCCCGGCCGACACCTAGCTTTCCTATGAAAAGCTCTTGCCTGTGAATTACTTTTCTAATGTCTAATTTGCTGCAGCTGATTGTACAGCATACGACATGTTTACACCTCCCTAAATGGCAAAACTCCCCACACGGGGCCGTGGTATCGCGACTTGGCGCAAGCACCCGTGAGACTGCTGTTTGTCTGAAGAGGTGGGTGTGCTCGCTTTTGGTTGACGGCATTGCTACTGGGTCCCTCATAGTACAATGTAGTGTCTCTGGCGGTGGTGGTGCGCACCCAACGTCAGACACACCGTTGTAACATGAGGGGCCCTGGGGCGGTCCCGCCGGCCTCAAGAGAGTTCCCCCCTACCCCAGCTCAAAATGTGCTCTACCACGTGCAAAATTATGTCGCACAGCTCCACCAATCTTTAGTCTATTCGCTGACATCATTCAATGTCTGGCACTGACAATACAAATTTGTAGACATCTATGATGCAACTTAAAGTAGTCTGTGTCTGTGTCCTATATTGGCACCATTAAATAGTTACTGCCAAATTACTATGTCAGAAACTCAGTAGATGAGCCCACCCCTGTACCTAAGTATGCCACCTTTTTTTTTTGTTTTGGTTGTTTTGCGAGACATTAACATCTATTTATATTTTGGGAGTACTGGGACAGACACTCCTTGCACTACTCCTCCACTCACCACCAAGCTGCCTGTGTATCCATGTAACCGCTGTAAAACTGCCATGAGCCTATTGTTTGTTATTTTAGGCCTTTGATAGCCTGTCTGCGGCCCCTACTTGCAATACTCCTCCACTGACCACCAAGCTGCCTGCCCGTGTATCCATGTAACCGCTGTGAAACTGCCATGAGCCTATTGTTTGTTATGTTAGGCCTTTGATAGCCTGTCTGCGGTCCCTACTTTAAATACTCCTCCACTGACCAGACCACTGCTGCCCGTGTACCCCTGGAACCAATTATAAAGTGCCTACAGCCAGCCCATTTTCTTATGTTAGGCCTTTGAAGCCTGTCTGCGGTCCCTACTTTAAATACTCCTCCACTGACCACCAAGCTGCCTGCCCGTGTATCCATGTAACCGCTGTAAAACTGCCATGAGCCTATTGTTTGTTATTTTAGGCCTTTGATAGCCTGTCTGCGGCCCCTACTTGCAATACTCCTCCACTGACCACAATGCTGCCTGGAGTGCCTGCCTGTGTATCCATGTAACCGATGTAAAACTGCCATGACTGCCTACTGTTTGTTATTTTAGGCCTTTGATAGCCTGTCTGCAGCCCCTACTTGCAATACTCCTCCACTGACCACCAAGCTGCCTGCCCGTGTATCCATGTAACCGCTGTGAAACTGCCATGAGCCTATTGTTTGTTATGTTAGGCCTTTGATAGCCTGTCTGCGGTCCCTACTTTAAATACTCCTCCACTGACCAGACCACTGCTGCCCGTGTACCCCTGGAACCAATTATAAAGTGCCTACAGCCAGCCCATTTTCTTATGTTAGGCCTTTGAAGCCTGTCTGCGGTCCCTACTTTAAATACTCCTCCACTGACCACCAAGCTGCCTGCCCGTGTATCCATGTAACCGCTGTAAAACTGCCATGAGCCTATTGTTTGTTATTTTAGGCCTTTGATAGCCTGTCTGCGGCCCCTACTTGCAATACTCCTCCACTGACCACAATGCTGCCTGGAGTGCCTGCCTGTGTATCCATGTAACCGATGTAAAACTGCCATGACTGCCTACTGTTTGTTATTTTAGGCCTTTGATAGCCTGTCTGCAGCCCCTACTTGCAATACTCCTCCACTGACCACACCAATGCTGCCCGTGTACCCCTGGAACCTATTTAAAAGTTCATAGAGCCTAGTTATATATTTTATTTACTATTAATAAGGCCATGATGGACTACGCTGTACCACGCTACAAGCTAACCAGTCGACACTTCTTTTGCGAGAAAAGCCATCCCAACCCTCCACCAGCATGTAGAAGACCGCATTGTCCATGCACTCTGGCAATCTGTGAGTACAAAGGTGCACCTGACAACAGACGCATGGACCTGTAGGCATGGCCACGGAAGATTACGTGTCCATTACGGCGCAATGGGTTAATGTGGTGGATGCATGGTCCACAGGGGACAGCCTACTAAGTCTGTCTGCAGTCCCTAATTCAAATTGTCCTCCACTGTCTAAATCGGAACTTCCACCTTCTGGCTTTCGGCCTATAGTATCAGAAATTAAACTGCATTTGGCCTTCAACTTTGGTTAGGGCCTACTAACGGCTTCTGCCCCTCCCTGGTGTTGCCCTCAACTAAATAAAGCTGAGCTTCAACCTTCCGGCTCTCATTATGTGGTTTAAAAAAAAAAATGGTGGTTAGGGCCTACTAACGGCTTCTGCCCCTCCCTGGTGTTGCCCTCAACTAAATAAAGCTGAGCTTCAACCTTCTGCTCCAAATTACCATTTTAAAAAATGCAATAGGCTTTTCAGGCCTACTAAAGGTGTCTGTCTGTGTGCCCCTCCCTGGTGTTGTCCTCAACTAAATAAAGCTGAGCTTCAACCTTCCGGCTCTCATTATGTGGTTTTAAAAAAAAAAATGGTGGTTAGGGCCTACTAACGGCTTCTGCCCCTCCCTGGTGTTGTCCTCAACTAAATAAAGCTGAGCTTCAACCTTCCGGCTCTCATTATGTGGTTTTAAAAAAAAAAATGGTGGTTAGGGCCTACTAACGGCTTCTGCCCCTCCCTGGTGTTGTCCTCAACTAAATAAAGCTGAGCTTCAACCTTCCGGCTCTCATTATGTGGTTTTAAAAAAAAAATGGTGGTTAGGGCCTACTAACGGCTTCTGCCCCTCCCTGGTGTTGCCCTCAACTAAATAAAGCTGAGCTTCAACCTTCTGCTCCAAATTACCATTTTGAAAAATGCAATAGGCTTTTCAGGCCTACAAAAGGTGTCTGTCTGTGTGCCCCTCCCTGGTGTTGTCCTCAACTAAATAAAGCTGAGCTTCAACCTTCCGGCTCTCATTATGTGGTTTTAAAAAAAAAAATGGTGGTTAGGGCCTACTAACGGCTTCTGCCCCTCCCTGGTGTTGCCCTCAAGTAAATAAAGCTGAGCTTCAACCTTCTGCTCCAAATTACCATTTTAAAAAATGCAATAGGCTTTTCAGGCCTACTAAAGGTGTCTGTCTGTGTGCCCCTCCCTGGTGTTGTCCTCAACTAAATAAAGCTGAGCTTCAACCTTCCGGCTCTCATTATGTGGTTTAAAAAAAAAAAATGGTGGTTAGGGCCTACTAACGGCTTCTGCCCCTCCCTGGTGTTGCCCTCAACTAAATAAAGCTGAGCTTCAACCTTCTGCTCCAAATTACCATTTTAAAAAATGCAATAGGCTTTTCAGGCCTACTAAAGGTGTCTGTCTGTGTGCCCCTCCCTGGTGTTGTCCTCAACTAAATAAAGCTGAGCTTCAACCTTCCGGCTCTCATTATGTGGTTTTAAAAAAAAAAATGGTGGTTAGGGCCTACTAACGGCTTCTGCCCCTCCCTGGTGTTGTCCTCAACTAAATAAAGCTGAGCTTCAACCTTCCGGCTCTCATTATGTGGTTTTAAAAAAAAAAATGGTGGTTAGGGCCTACTAACGGCTTCTGCCCCTCCCTGGTGTTGTCCTCAACTAAATAAAGCTGAGCTTCAACCTTCCGGCTCTCATTATGTGGTTTTAAAAAAAAAATGGTGGTTAGGGCCTACTAACGGCTTCTGCCCCTCCCTGGTGTTGCCCTCAACTAAATAAAGCTGAGCTTCAACCTTCTGCTCCAAATTACCATTTTAAAAAATGCAATAGGCTTTTCCGGCCTACTAAAGGTGTCTGCCCCTCCCTGGTGTTGTCCTCAACTGAACAAAGCTGAGCTTCAACCTTCCGGCTCTCATTATGTGGTTTTAAAAAAAAAATGGTGGTTAGGGCCTACTAACGGCTTCTGCCCCTCCCTGGTGTTGCCCTCAACTAAATAAAGCTGAGCTTCAACCTTCTGCTCCAAATTACCATTTTGAAAAATGCAATAGGCTTTTCAGGCCTACTAAAGGTGTCTGTCTGTGTGCCCCTCCCTGGTGTTGTCCTCAACTAAATAAAGCTGAGCTTCAACCTTCCGGCTCTCATTATGTGGTTTAAAAAAAAAAAATGGTGGTTAGGGCCTACTAACGGCTTCTGCCCCTCCCTGGTGTTGCCCTCAAGTAAATAAAGCTGAGCTTCAACCTTCTGCTCCAAATTACCATTTTAAAAAATGCAATAGGCTTTTCAGGCCTACTAAAGGTGTCTGTCTGTGTGCCCCTCCCTGGTGTTGTCCTCAACTAAATAAAGCTGAGCTTCAACCTTCCGGCTCTCATTATGTGGTTTTAAAAAAAAAAATGGTGGTTAGGGCCTACTAACGGCTTCTGCCCCTCCCTGGTGTTGCCCTCAAGTAAATAAAGCTGAGCTTCAACCTTCTGCTCCAAATTACCATTTTAAAAAATGCAATAGGCTTTTCAGGCCTACTAAAGGTGTCTGTCTGTGTGCCCCTCCCTGGTGTTGTCCTCAACTAAATAAAGCTGAGCTTCAACCTTCCGGCTCTCATTATGTGGTTTAAAAAAAAAAAATGGTGGTTAGGGCCTACTAACGGCTTCTGCCCCTCCCTGGTGTTGCCCTCAACTAAATAAAGCTGAGCTTCAACCTTCTGCTCCAAATTACCATTTTAAAAAATGCAATAGGCTTTTCCGGCCTACTAAAGGTGTCTGCCCCTCCCTGGTGTTGTCCTCAACTGAACAAAGCTGAGCTTCAACCTTCCGGCTCTCATTATGTGGTTTTAAAAAAAAAATGGTGGTTAGGGCCTACTAACGGCTTCTGCCCCTCCCTGGTGTTGCCCTCAACTAAATAAAGCTGAGCTTCAACCTTCTGCTCCAAATTACCATTTTGAAAAATGCAATAGGCTTTTCAGGCCTACTAAAGGTGTCTGTCTGTGTGCCCCTCCCTGGTGTTGTCCTCAACTAAATAAAGCTGAGCTTCAACCTTCCGGCTCTCATTATGTGGTTTAAAAAAAAAAAATGGTGGTTAGGGCCTACTAACGGCTTCTGCCCCTCCCTGGTGTTGCCCTCAAGTAAATAAAGCTGAGCTTCAACCTTCTGCTCCAAATTACCATTTTAAAAAATGCAATAGGCTTTTCCGGCCTACTAAAGGTGTCTGCCCCTCCCTGGTGTTGTCCTCAACTGAACAAAGCTGAGCTTCCACATTCTGGCTTTCGCCCTATACTATCAGATATTAAACTGCATTTGGCCTACTAGTGTGGTTAGGCCCTTGAAACAGTGTCTGCTGCTCTTGGGTTTGCTACTCCACTGAACAAAGCAATGCCGCCTGTTTAGTCCTGTTACCAATTTTGAACTGCATGTAGCCTACTTTATTCTTTGGCCCTATATCTGTTTCCTCCTCATCCTGCCCATTGCCCAGCCACTGCTAAATGAGTCTGCTGGTACATTGACCTAGACCACTACATTCCCCTTGTACTCTACACAGCCAGAATCTGTCCCTGCTGAAAGTAAGGTTCCCCTTCCCGCATGTTATACCACCTTACACAGGGACAAAGAGGAAGGTGCAGATGAAAGTGCAGGTTCCTTCATCAGGTGGGGGGGCATACTCGTTGGCGACGTCACTGGCACAGGGCCCCTCAGAGTACGCAAAAGTGTCGCTGCTGGTGGGAGGCGCCCCCGCCATGCAAACACACCGCCGTACTTTGAGGGGCCCTGTGCCAGTGGCAATGCGAACGAGTGGGCCCCCCCCCTGCTTGCTCAGGATCACAGCACTTGCAACTTTTAAATACTTACCTTTCCCTGCAACACCGCCGTGACGTAGTCCGCATTTCCTGGGCCCACGAAAAACTTGAGCCAGCCCTACTCCCCCCACAACTTTCACCCAATTCCCTATGCCCAACTATTATTATACAGTTAATTAAGATTGGCAAGCTTCAGAAACAAGAATGGATGTTTTTGGCATTAAAATGGGCACTGTAGGTGTTTTCCTGGCCTCCACTCACTGCCGACTATGCTTCCCCATTGACTTGCATTGGGTTTCGTGTTTCGGTCGATCCCCGACTTTTAGCGATAATCGGCCGACTGCACTCGACTCGACTCTGGACAAAATCGGGTTTCCCAAAACCCTACTCGATCTTAAAAAAATGAAAGTCGCTCAACCCTAGTCGCGGCCTCTGTCTGTCATGGAATCCAAGTCGCTGATTGGTCGTGGCAAAACAGCCACGACCAATCAGCGACAGGCACAGTCCGGCGGAAAAATGACCGCTCCTTCCTCCCCGCAGTCAGTGCCTGCTCCGTACTCCCCTCCAGTCTGCCCTCACACAGGGTTAATGGCAGCGGTAACGGACCGCGTTATGCCGCGGTGTAATGCACTCCATTACCGCTGCTATTAACCCTGTGTGACCTACTTTTTACTATTCATGCTGCCTATGCAGCATGAATAGTAAAATGATCTAATGTTAAAAATAATAATAATAATAAATAAAAATCGTTATATACTCACCGTCTGTCGGCCCCCGGATCGACAACAGGCCTTTCCCAATCGCGACAGGGATAACAGGGATATGATGCCCACATTGCTATATACTACGTGGGCTGGGCAATATACTACATGGGCTGGGCAATATACTACATGGGCTGTGCTATATACTACGTGGCTGGGCAATATACTACATGGGCTGTGCTATATACTACGTGGCTTGGCAATATACTACATGGGCTGTGCTATATACTACGTGGCTGGGCAATATACTACATGGGCTGGGCAATATACTACATGGGCTGTGCTATATACTACGTGGCTGGGCAATATACTATGTGACTATACAACGTGGGCTGCGCAATATACTACGTGGACTGCACAATACACTATGTGGGCTGCGCAATATACAATGTGGGCTGCGCAATATACAACGTGGGCTGCGCAATATACAACGTGGGCTGCGCAATATACAACATGGGCTGCGCAGTATACTACGTGGGCTGCGCAATATACTACGTGGGCTGCACAATATACTATGTGGGCTGCACAATATACTACGTGGACTGCACAATATACCACATGGGCTGCACAATATACAACGTGGGCTGCGCAATACACAACATGGGCTGCTCAATATACTACACTGTGTTCCAAATTATTATGCACAAAGAGTTTAGGAGTGATAAGGTTAGAATTTTTTTGTTTGTCATTTAAACTCATTGATGGTGATGTGTGTCAGGGCTCTTTATATCACTGAAAGCAATTGCAGATACCTGTGCTGTGCAAATTAGTTTGGCAGGTGTGTCCAAATAAAGGCAAGACTACTTAAGAAGGCTGTTCCACATTATTAAGCAGCCTACACTTTTGCCAAAATGGAAAAGAAAAAGGATGTGTTGGCTGCTGAGAAGCAACAAATTGTGGAGTATTTAGGTCAAGGCATGACTACAATCAACATTGCCAAGACACTTCATCGTGATCATCGCACAATCAAGAAGTATGTAGCTGATTCCCAGCACACACGTGTGCGTGCTGATAAGGAAAAATTGAGGACTCTTTCCAACAGACAATTGCGTAAGGTTAAAAGAGCAGCTGCAAAAATGCCTTGTCATAGCAGCAGACAAGTTTTTGAAGCTGCTGGTGCCTCCAATGTCCCCAGAACAACAAGATGCAGGGTCCTTCAGAGGTTGCAGCTGTGCGTAAGCCATCCTGTCGACCACCTCTATCCACTGCACACAAGCAGAAACGGCCAAACGATACATGAAGACTGACTTCCAAACTGATTTGTTCACCGATGAGTGCCGTGCAACGCTCGATGGTCCAGATGGATGGAGTGGAGGATGGCTGGTTGATGGACACCCCATGAAAACATGGCTAAGGCGCCAACAAGGAGGAGGTGGAGTAATGTTTTGGGCTGGAATCATGGGGAGAGAGATTGTCGGCCCCTTTATGATCCCTGAAGGGGTAAAGATGAACTCCATAATCTATGTGGAGTTTCTAAAACAACACTTCCTGCCATGGTTCAAGATGAAGAACCGTGCTTTCCGCAGCAAGATCATTTTCATGCATGATAATGCACCGTCTCATGCTGCAAAAAACACATCTGCATCTCTGGCTGCTATGGGCATAAAAGAGGACAAACTTATGGTGTGGCCAACATCTTCCCCTGACCTCAACCCCATTGAGAACCTCTGGAGCATCATCAAATGGAGTGTCTATGATTGCGGGAGGCAGTTCCGGGAGGGTATTCTGTCCACATGCAAAACAATTGAAGCAGAAACCATCCAAAAACTGACAAATTCAATGGACGAGAGAGTTCAGAAGCTTCTTTCGAACAAGGGGTCCTATGTGCAAATGTAACATCACCTAGAATAAAGTTTTCACTAGAAAACTGTTTGATTTAATTTTGTAATAAGCTGATTATGCTTATAACTTCACAATTGACCATTTTTTTTTCAAAATAAAAAAAAAGGTTGAAAACTCTGCTGTGCATAATAATTTGGAACATGCATTTCGAGTGTTTATTTTTTTTAAAAGATACTGTTTTCATAGGCAGTTTGTTCCAAAACATTGCAATTATACTAGAATATTAGATGAATGGAAAATAACAATGACTGCAATTCAGATAGGTAATTTAGAGAAAATATGAGGAAATATTATTTGCATAATAATTTGGAACACAGTGTATGTGGGCTGCGCAATATACTATGTGGGCTGCGCAATATACTACCTGGGCTGCACAATATACAACGTGGGCTGCACAATATACAACGTGGGCTGCGCAACATACAAAGTGGGCTGCACAATATTCAACGTGGGCTGCGCAATATACAACATGGGCTGCTCAATATACTATGTAGGCTGCGCAATATACCAAGTGGGCTGCGCAATATACTATGTGGGCTGCGCAATATACTATGTGGGCTGCGCAATGTACAACGTGGGCTGCGCAATGTACTACGTGGGCTGCGCAATGTACTACGTGGGCTGTGCAATGTACTATGTGGGCTGCGCAAAGTACTACGTGGGCAGCGCAATTTACTGTGTGGGCTGCGCAATGTACGGCGTTGGCTGCGCAATGTACTGAGCTGGCTGCTCAATGTACTGCGTTGGCTGCGCAATGTACTGCGTGGGCTGCGCAATGTACTATGTGGGCTGCGCAATGTACTGCGTGGGCTGCGCAATGTACTGCGTGGGCTGCGCAATACACTACATGGGCTGCGCAATACACTACGTGGGCTGTGCAATATACTATGTGGGCTGCGCAATATACTACGTGGGCTGCGCAATATACAACGTGGGCTGCGCAATGTACAAAGTGGGCTGCGCAATATACAACATGGGCTGCGCAATATACTATGTTGCCTGAACAATATACTACGTGGGCTGCGCAATATACTATGTGGGCTGCGCAATGTACTATGTGGGCTGCGCAATGTACTGCGTTGGCTGTGCAATGTACTGCGTTGGCTGCGCAATGTACTGCGTGGGCTGTGCAATGTACTGCGTGGGCTGCGCAATGTACTGCGAGGGCTGCGCAATGTACTGCGTGGGCTGCGCAATGTACTGCCTGGGCTGCGCAATGTACTGCGTGGCTGTGCAATATACTACGTGGGTTGTGCTATACACTACGCATACTCTATTGTAGAATACCCGATGTGTTAGAATCGGGCCACCATCTAGTCTATATATATAATTGTCTAAGGGGTACTTCCATCTTTCTTTCCACAACTTCCGTAACGGCAATTCCGCATCGCTGATTGGTCTCGCCAGCTGCCTGTCATGGGTGCCGTGACCAATCAGTGATGGGCACAGTCCGATTAGTCCCTCCCTACTCCCCTGCAGTCAGTGCCTGGCGCCTGCTCCATACTCCCCTCCAGTGACCACTAACACAGGGTTAATGCCAGCGGTAACGGACCATGTTATGCCGCGGGTAACGCACTCCGTTATTGCTGCTATCAACCCTGTGTGTCCCTAACTTTTTACTATTGATACTGCCTATGCAGCATCAATAGTAAAAAGATCTAATGTTAAAAATAATAATAATAAAAAAAAACCTGCTATTCTCACCCTCCGTAGTCCGTCAAGCCTCACGCGGCTGCCGCCATCTTCCGTTCCCAGAGATGCATTGCGAAATTACCCAGAAGACTTAGCGGTCTCGCGTGGGAACGGAAGATGGTGGCAGCCATGCGCGCATTGCGAGAGCTTCGCTGGTTCCCAGGGGGTGAGTATATAACTATTTTTTATTTTAATTATTTTTTTAAACAGGGATATGGTGCCCACACTGCTATATACTACATGGGCTGTGTTATGTACCACGTGGCTGCTATATACTACCTGGCCAGTGTTAGATACTATGTGGGCTGTGTTATATACTGTGTGGGCTGTGCTATATACTATGTGCACCTTGTTATATACTGCGTGGCCTGTGTTATATACTTTGTGGCTGCTATATACTGCGTGGGCTGTGTTATATAGTACGTGGGCTGTGTTATATAGTATGTGGGCTGTGTTATATACAGCGTGGCCACTGTTATATACTGCGTAGCCTGTATTAACACATCGGGTATTCTACAATATGTATGTATGTATATAGCATCCACATAGTATATAGCACAGGCCACGTACTATTTGTCTTCTATATACATGGCCTGTGCTATATACTATGTGGCTGCTATATACATACATACATACATATTCTAGAATACCCAATGCGTTAGAACCAGGCCACCGTCTAGTGCTTATCATTTTCATCTCCTTGCTGTTCAAATGCCATCACATTGGAATGTGAAATTATGGTAGACAATGTCATATGGTTCTATATACTGCTACTAGGTAGTATTGTCGGGGTCGTAAACGACAATATACCCTCATTCACCAGTCATTCCAAATTAAACTATAAGCATGTGGTACCGGGTAAGAATGAGTCAGACAGGTAGCTGGTTCAATCTCAGTGCATGCTCATGTGACCAAGTGTCAGCCACAGTCATACCAACTGGCTTTATTCTAAAATACACAATACTATATTGAGTGTTAGGGGAAGGCGTGCATTAGGCGGGGTTTAAGCTAGCATTCAGTCTTTCTGATTTGTTCTGACATCTTCTGGTGGATCCTCCTTTTCTTCAGATTCCTTAAGTTTCGTTTCTGAAGAAATGAATCTTAAAGGGAACCTGTCAACTGAATTTGGCGGGACCAGTTTTGGGTCATATGGGCGGGGTTTTCGGGTGTTTGATTCACCCTTTCCTTACTCGCTGGCTGCATGCTGGCAGCAAAATTGGATTGAAGTTTATTCTCTGTCCTCCGGAGTACACGCCTGCGCAAGGCAATATTTCCTTGCGCAGGCGTGTACTCCGGAGGACAGAGAATGAACTTCAATCCAATATTGCGGCCAGCATGCAGCCAGCGGGTGAGGAAAGGGTGAATCAAACACCCGAAAACCCCGCCCATATGACCCAAAACTGGTCCCGCCAAATTCAGGTGACAGGTTCCCTTTAACCCTTCACATTCTAAACTGAAATGAAGAATGAACACTGGCAGCCATCTTTAGATACAATTACATTTGCATTAGCTAGCAGATAGGAAAAACTTATTGTTTCACAGTATAAGATATATAAAAGTACAAAAGGTATATAAGAAAGTATATTTTCACCTTGACAGTATCGTAATGTTACAATGAGGTATATTACAACAGGGCAATCTTTTTGCATGTCTAATTCAGTTTTTTATCCAGCAATGAAATATTAATGTATGAATAATGCAGCTTTAGAATTTGTGTGATGCAGCAGATTTGTGACAAATGTGAAATTGGCAGACATTGGGCCACATGAGAGATGTGAGTTGGTGAACACTTCAAGGTTGAAAACAGCTGATATGTGCTGGGAAAGATGTGGGCTCACCACCAGAGCCCACATCAAAGGGAGGGAGTCCGACATCGGCGTAAATGTACGCCCGATGTAGGAAAGAGGTTAAATGAGGAGGCTTTGTAGAAAAGTGCTTGCAATTCCTAAACATTTCACAGGATAGTTTTTTGAACCCTTTAATTAAACCTGAAAGTCTACACTACAATTGCATATCAGTTGTTTCATTTTATTTAAAAAACAGTGGCATGCGGAGTCCAACTCATGATCACTGTCCAATTTATGGACCTAACTGTTTATCATGTTTAATAAACTCTATTAAACTCACATGTTGCAAACAGTGAGTTAGACGGTTTGTAGGCAGTGCTCACATGTGATAGATTGATAAGTGCTGGCAACAGCTATAAAAAGAGCACTCCCAAAAAATTTATATTTATTAAGTCTGTGTATATGAGCATGAAGAGTAATGTGTTTGTGTTCTGCTTCATTTCTCAGTGATGTCACGGCTCTTGAGACTCTTCAGGTCATTCTCTGTGTAAGTCAGAAGTCTCTTTTACAATGTAAACTTATGGAACCTTTTTCTGATGCTCTATAGGCTTACTTTGCAAATGTAAATTCCAGGTCACACAAAGCACAATGTGATCTGAAAACTCAGAAGAGGAGCAGGAAGAAATGGATACCATAAAAAGTGGCAGTAGGTGAGTATAATGACACACACTTATAATAAGAATTAATTAAAAATCTTAATTGGAGTGATTATTTAAAAGAAAGAATAGATAACACCTGATTTCTACACATTGGAGGCAACCAACTCCTCCAACGCTGAAAGAATGGACTCTTAAGGTTCATGACCTGTACCGCTTAGAAGAACTCTCTAGTTGGGAAACACGCACCCATGAGAAATTTCAAACCTCTTGGCTTCCCTGGATTAAATTTTCATCCTCTCCTACCGGGCTTGGATGATCTTCCCTCTGACACACATCTTTGCCTCTGTCGGAGTACTTTGCTTGACTTCTGCTTCCCCCCTCTCCCCCCAGACCCTCTGAGTGCGATGCCGTGGCCATGCCCACCACCTTGCTGTCCAGCCATTTAGCCCGATTAGACATCTATATGAGCCTCATATCCTTCCTCAACCCTCAGCAACAAAAAATTGCCTACTTGAAGTCCTACCGTCACATCTCCTAGCCTTTCTTTTCTCTCTTCGGTAGTTGCTTGAATTTAAGGCTATTTTCTCTAGACCTGAATAAGTTGTTAATGTTAATATACTCACTAGTTTTCTTTCAGCTAAGCCTGTATTGATAACATTTGTTCTCAAGTACATTTTAGTCTCTATCTACTGAATTCAGTACACATTTGAGATCTGTTTGTGAGTATATGTTTTTTGATATTTGTCTTGTTACTTGAAAACTTAAAGAAATTAAAAAAAAAAAGAAAGGCTAGATAAAGAAAAAAATGGTAATCTGGAGTAATCTAAGGGTACCGTCTCACAGTGGCACTTTGGTCGCTACGACGGCACGATCCATGACGTTCCAGCGATATCGTTAAGATCTCGCTGTGTCTTACACGCTACAGCGATCAGGGACCCCGCTGAGAATCGTACGTCGTAGCAGATCGTTTGAAACTTTATTTCGTCGCTGGATCAACCGCTGACATCGCTGCATCGGCGTGTGTGACGCCGATGCAGCGATGTCTTCACTGGCAACCAGGGTAAATATTTTGTTTACCCTGGTTACCATTGTAAATGTAAAAAAAAAACAACACTACATACTTATATTCCGGTGCCTGTCATGTCCCCGGGCGTCCGCTTCCCTGCACTCCTCCTGCATCCTCTGTCAGCGCCGGCCGTATATCAGAGCACAGCGGTGACGTCACCGCTCTGCTTTACGGCCGCGCTTACACAGGATGCAGGAGCAGTGCAGGGAAGCGGACGCCCGGGGACGTGACAGGCACCGGAATGTGAGTATGTAGTGGGTTTTTTTTTACATTTACAATGGTAACCAGGGTAAACATCGGGTTACTAAGCGCGGCCCTGTGCTTAGTAACCCGATGTTTACCCTGGTTACCCGGGGACTTCGGCATCGTTGGTCGCTGGAGAGCTGTCTGTGTGACAGCTCTCCAGCAACCACACAAGGACTTTCCAACGATCATGGCCAGGTCGTATCGCTGGTCGTGATCGTTGGAAAGTTGCTGAGTGTGACGGTACCCTAAGAACAGTGAGCTTACAAACAAAGGAAACAGGCATGCAAAGCAAGCAAAGAACAGTGGCTGTGTGCTTACACCAAAGTT
Source organism: Ranitomeya variabilis (assembly GCF_051348905.1). Lineage (NCBI taxonomy): Eukaryota > Metazoa > Chordata > Amphibia > Anura > Dendrobatidae > Ranitomeya > Ranitomeya variabilis. Next base: position 223,647,643 of record NC_135234.1, read on the forward strand.
GAAGCAATATGCAGGTGCCAGGGACTAGAGACAAGGTGAAGGAAATAACCAGAAGAAAAGGATATGAAATAAAAATTAGTGCATACACGAGACGAAAGAAAAGTTGCATGCATTTTAGTAGATGTGTACTGTAAACATGTAAATTGCAATTTGACAACATAATAAAATTTAGGACAGCTAGGCAAGTATAAAGCAAAATATTGTGCTAAGTATAATATTACGCATGATATACACATGGAGTGCCCACCAGGGCCGGAGGATACTCGGTACTGGGCCGGTTTTTAAAGAAATGTGCCATGGCAGCAGGCCTGTGGCCCTGGGTGTCCAATGAAAAATTGTGATTAAAGGGGAAATAAAGTTTATGAGATATGATTCATGACACCACCTGTGGTACTTGGCTAGGGATGGCCGATGCTGCTTAAAAGACCACTGGGGCTGATGGTGATGCAGCAGAGTTGATACAGCTCTCCACAGGTAGAGCTTAGTCCCAGGGCATTTATATTGTTAAAGATGGTGATGATGGATATAGTGCAGGGTGAATGGCGCAGTTAATAACTCCAAGGACATAGCAGGGTGCAGTCTCCACACCTTTACTTAAGGTTTGAAGTGCAGGCCGGGGCACTAGTGACATTTGACAATGGTGGTCTTGGGAGCCTGGAAGCAACTTAAGATTCACTAAGCCAGATGGGTTTCGAGGCCCCCTTACTGTGCTGTTCTCTGAGATCCTTGCTGCCTAAAGCTATGCTTAATCCTCTGTTCTGTATTGTTCTTTAGTACTTTCCCCTATGGCAGGCAGCTTGAGCCAATTGCAGGTGTTGCTCCTTTATGGCGGCTCTGAGCTCTGAGCTCTGGTATGCTGCGGTGCCTTTGGGAGTCTGCAGGGCCAGGAGACCGGCAATCCCTTGCCCTCCACATTTAGCTGCTGAGACTATTGTACCCATCAGCCACGGACTGCGGGGTCCGACTTCTAGCACTGTACTCTGGGGTGAGCTTGGTCACAGCTTCACTCCCCAGGTTCTCTTTCACTTCCCCTCTCTCCACTGTTCACTCAGACTCTGTCTCTCTCTCAGTTCCAGACACTGACTGACTCACCCCTCCCCCAGGTCAGAACTCATAGAGAAGCTTCCTTGAAACTGGGTTTAGAGCTCCCCCTTCTGGTCTGGAGTCAGGAAAAGTGTTGGATGTAAGTGTTATCTAGTCAGGGAGACCCTCCTTGCTTCCAGGCATGTCATCACCCCCCTGCAAGGGAGGCAATGCCACTGTGGCAACCAGACTCCTGGGGTGCCACACACATAATAATTATGAAGATATTAATAATACCGAACATAATATACAGTATCTGAGTGGAACTATGTACAATATGCTGTATGTGCAATTACTGAAAAAAACTAAATCAAATAATTTAGAAAACAAACTCCTTAATCTATGATGAAATTAATAAACATCACAGAGACCTACTTCAACAGCAAAATATATGAGGGTAATAGTGTAAACCCACATAAATATACATTTCATCATATAAACCTAATTAGAAACAGAATCTCAACCACAAAATAAGTAGCATAAGATATGCCATCAAGAACCTTGCTACAGGTTAACTAATATTGTACCCAAAAAACATTCATATTCCAAATCAGTGATAATATAGTAAAGAAAAGTATATATTCAGATTCAGAGTAGATAATGGGGGAAGGTAAGAACAAAATGGTAAACATTAATTAATTAGAGAGTTATGAAAAATATGCTCCGATAATTATATTGTGGGAGTAAAACACTCCATCCTCTTTGTACTCCAACTCTTCTGAAGAAAAATAGTGAAATTTTGTGTTGTTTTTTTAAAATTAGGAAATCTGGCTTACGGCTCATTTACAAAGCTAACTTGTGCCTACTCTGATATCTACTTTTCCAGAGTGTCAAGAGGGATATAAACAGGGGCCTAAGTTAGTGGACGGAGGAGTTACAGTCCCACCTGAGTCTTGGCGCCTTGGGTGAGAGGGTTCACATTTGCCCATATTAGAAGACTAACTCTATTAAAGACCAATGATAGGAGGGTCCAATTGGAGCTTTCGCATTGGAGCCCACAGGCTTTAACCCCTTAGTGACAGAGCCAATTTGGTACTTAATGACCGAGCCAATTTTTACAATTCTGACCAGTGTCACTTTAAGAGGTTATTACTCTGGAACGCTTTATCGGATCCCGCTGATTCTGAGATTGTTTTTTCGTGACATATTGTACTTCAAGTTAGTGGTAACATTCCTTCGATATTAATTGCGATTATTTATGAAAAAAATGGAAATATGGCGAAAATTTTTAAAATTTTGCAATTTTCAAAATTTGTATTTTTATGCCCTTAAATCAGAGAGATATGTCACAAAAAATAGTTCATAAATAACATTTCCCACATGTCTACTTTACATCAGCACAATTTTGGAAACAATTTTTTTTTTTTGTTTGGGAGTTATAAGGGTTAAAAGTTGACCAGCAATTTCTCATTTTTACAACACCATGTTTTTTTTAGGGACCACATCACCTTTGAAGTCATTTTGAGGGGTCTATATGATAGAAAATAACCAAGTGTGACACCATTCTAAAAACTACACCCCTCAAGCTGCTCAAACCCACATTCAAGAAGTTTATTAACCCTTTATGTACTTCACAGGAACTGAAACAATGTGGAAGAAAAAAATGAACATTTAACTTTTTTTTGCAAACATTTTAATTCAGAACCATTTTTTTTAATTTTCACAAGTGTAAAAACAGAAATTTAACCACAAATTTTGTTGTGCAATTTTTCCTGAGTACGCCGATACCCCATATGTGGAGGTAAACCACTGTTTGGGCGCACCGCAGAGCTTGGAAGTGAAGGAGCACCGTTTGACTGTTTCAATGCAGAATTGGCTGGAATTGAGATCGGACGCCATGTCGCGTTTGGAGAGCCCCTAATGTGCCTAAACAGTGGAAACCCCCCACAAGTGATACCATTTTGGAAACTAGACCCCTTAAGGAACTTATCTAGATGTGTGGTGAGCACTTTCAACCCCCAAGTGCTTCACAGAAGTTTATAACGTAGAGCCGTGAAAATAAAAAATCACATTTTTTCTACAAAAATGATCTTTTTGCCCCCAAATTTTTATTTTACCAAGGGTAACAGGAGAAAATGGACCCGAGAAGTTGTTGTACAATTTGTCTTGAGTACGCAGACCCCCCATATGTGGGGGTAAACCACTGTTTGGGCGCATGGCTGAGCTCGGAAGCAAAGGAGCGCCATTTGACTTTTCAATGCAAAATTGACTGGAATTGAGATCGGACGCCATGTTGCGTTTGGAGAGCCCCTGATGTGCCTAAACAGTAGAAACCCCCCAAAAGTGACCCCATTTTGGAAACTAGACCCCCCATGGAATTTATCTAGATGTGTAGCGAGAACTTTGAATGCCCAAGTGCATCACAGAAGTTTATAATGCAGAGTCGTGAAAATAAAAAATATATTTTTTTTAACAATAAAGATTTTTTAGCCCCCAAGTTTTTATTTTCACAAGGGTAACAAGAGAAATTGGACCCCAAAAGTTGTTGTCCAATTTGTCCTGAGTATGCTGGTACCCCATATGTGGGGGTAAACCACTGTTTGGGCGCACGGCAGAGCTCGGAAGGGAAGGAGCGCCATTTTGGAATGCAGACTTTGATAGAATTGTCTGCGGGCGTTATGTTGCGTTTGCAGACCCTTAATGTACCTAAACAGTAGAAACCCCCAACAAGTGACCCCATTTTGGAAAATAGACCCCCCAAGGAACTTATCTAGATATGTGGTGAGAATTTTGAATGTCCAAGTGCTTCACAGAAGTTTATAATGCAGAGTAGTGAAAATAAAAAATATTTTTTTTTCCCACAAAAAAGATTTTTTTAGCCCCCAAATTTTTATTTTCACAAGGGTAACAAGAGAAATTGGACCCCAAAAGTTGTTGTCCAATTTCTCCTGAGTATGCTGGTACCCAATATGTGGGGGTAAACCACTGTTTGGGCGCACGGCAGAGCTTGGAAGGGAAGGAGCGCCATTTTGAAATGCAGGCTTTGATAGAATGGTCTGCGGGCGTTATGTTGTGTTTGCAGAGCCACTGATGTACCTAAACAGTAGAAACCCCCCACAAGTGACCCCATTTTGAAAACTAGACCCCCTAAGGAACTTATCTAGATATGTGGTGAGAACTTTGAATGCCCAAGTGCTTCACAGAAGTTTATAATGCAGAGTAGTGAAAATATATTTTTTTTTTCCCCACAAAAAAGATTATTTTAGCCCCCAAATTTTTATTTTCACAAGGGTAACAAGAGAAAATGGACCCCAAAAGTTGTTGTCCAATTTGTCCTGAGTATGCTGGTACCCCATATGTGGGGGTAAACCACTGTTTTGGCACACGGCAGAGCTCGGAAGAGAAGGAGCGCCATTTTGGAATTCAGACTTTGATAGAATTGTCTGTGGGTGTTATGTTGTGTTTGCAGAGCCCCTGATGTACCTAAACAGTAGAAACCCCCCAAAAGTGACCAAATTTTGGAAACTAGACCCCCTAAGGAACTTATCTATATATGTGGTGAGAACTTTGAATGCTCAAGTGCTTCACAGAAGTTTATAATGCAGAGTAGCGAAAATAAAAAAATATTTTTTTTTCCCACAAAAAAGATTTTTAGCCCCCAAGTTTTTATTTTCACAAGGGTAACAGGAGAAATTGGACCACAAAAGTTGTTGTCCAATTTATCCCGAGTACGCTGATGCCCCATATGTGGGGGTAAACCACTGTTTGGGCGCACGGCAGAGCTCAGAAGGAAGGGAGCACCATTTGACTTTTTTAGCGCAAAATTGGCTGTCGTGTTTGGAGACCCCCTGATGTACCTAAACAGTGGAAACCCCCAAATTATAACTCCAACCCTAACTCCAACACACCCCTAACCCTAATCTCAACCCGATCCATAATCCTAATCACAACCCTAACGATAATCACAACCCTAACCCCAAAACAGCCCTAATCTCAACCCTAACCATAACCCTAATCAAAACCCTAAATTCAACACACCCCTAACCTTAATCCCAACCCTAACCCTAATCCCAACCCTAATCCCAAACGTAACACTAATCCCAACCCTAATCCAAACCCTAACCCTAATCCCAACTCTAACCCTAGCTTTAGCCCCAACCCTAACCCTAACTTTAGCCCCAACCCTAACCCTAACTTTAGCCCCCGTCGTCACAAAAAAAGTTCAATGTAACCTTTTTTTTGTACGTCGCATGCGTGGCCGTAACTCTGCCCCCTCCTCCCCAGGACATAGACTGGGCAGCGGATGTGTTGAAAAACTGCATCCGCTGCCCACGTTGTGCACAATTTTCACAACGTGCGTCGGTACGTCGGGCCGACGCATTGCGACCGCCCCGTACCGACGCAAGTGTGAAAGAAGCCTAAGGCTACTTCCACACTAGCGTCGTACTCGGCCCATCGCAGTGTGTCGGGCCGACGTACCGACGCTAGCGTTGTAAGCGCCGCACAACGGGTGCAGCAGATGCTGTTTTTTCAACGCATCCGCTGCCCCATTGTGAGGTGCGGGGAGGCGGGGGCGGAGTTCCGGCCACGCATGCGCGGTCGGAAATGGCGGACACGTCGCACAAAAAAGTTACATGTAGCTTTTTTTGTGCCAACGGTCCGCCAAAGCACAACACATCCGTCGCACGACGGATGCGACATGTGGCAATCCGTCGCAATGCGTCGCTAATGCAAGCCAATGAGAAAAAACGCATCCTGCAAGCACTTTTGCAGGATGCGTTTTTTCTCCAACGACGCATTGCGACGGAAGCCAAAAAACGCTAGTGTGAAAGTAGCCCAACCCTAACCCTAACTCTAACCCTAATCCTAACCCTAACCCTAACTCTAACCCTAACTCTAACCCTAACCCTAACCCTAACTCTAACCCTAACTCTAACCCTAACTCTAACTCTAACCCTAACCCTAACCCTAACTCTAACCCTAACCCTAACTCTAACCCTAACCCTAACCCTAATTTTAGCCCCAACTCATCTTCTCCTGCCGGCCGGCAGATGGCAGCAGATGGCGGGCGCACTGCGCATGCGCCCGCCATGATGAAAAAGCCGGCTGGCAGGAGAAGACAGAAGAGGACCCAGGGACACCGGGTTAGTATGTTAGGGTCCCCGAATCCCCCTATTTCTCTGTCCTCTGATGTGCGATCACATCAGAGGACAGAGAATAACAGATCGATCGCTTTTTTTTTTTTTTTTTTTTTGCGGTCGCCGGTAAACTGTTAATTACCGGCGATCGCAAAACAGGGGTCGGTGCAAACCGACCCCGATCATGTTCTTTGGGGTCTTGGCTACCCCCGGCAGCCGAGACCCCAAAGATCTTCCGGGTGCCGGGCGGCGGGCGCACTGCGCGTGCGCCCGCCATTTTTTCCCGGAAAAAAGATGGCGGCGCCCATCGGGAGCCATGAGGAGCACCGGGGGAGGTAGGTAAGTATCGGGGGGCTATTGGGGGCCATCGGGGACCACATTTCTCTGTCCTCCGATGTGCGATCACATCGGAGGACAGACAAATTAAACGGCAAATCGCGTTTTTTTTTTGTTGTTGTTGCGACCGCCGGTAAACAGTTAATTACCGGCGATCGGAACTCGGGGGTCGGTAAAAACCCCCCGAATCATGTTCTCTGGGGTCTCGGCTACCCTCGGCAACCGAGACCCCAGAGAAAATCCGACTCTGGGGGGCGCTATTCACTTTTTCCACAGCGCCGTTAATTAACGGCGCTGTGGTTTAAGTACCCTTAGCGGCCGCCGTTAAAAGGCGTATCGGCGGTCGTTAAGGGGTTAAGTTAGGACAAGTTAAATGTGAAATAGCAAGAAGTGACAAGTTTATTGTGCATAAAAACGTATGACTTCATTGTAAAAAATTGGCTCAAAAACCTTCACACATTCCTCTTTTAAGTAGCACCATTCAGGATCTGTGCATCTAGAAATACCCTGTACATGAAGGTTTAATTTATGGACTCCACCCCATTTTCTTGTAATCTTGTTTTTACTGTATAATTATATTTTAATTACAATGGAAAACAATAGAACATGGTTGGAATAATTCCGCAAGCTTCCTACATGAAAAATGCATATAATATTTAATAAAGGATATATATTGTAAATCTAAAAAATAAGATGCTATTCTCAATACAAACATTTTTTTTTTTACAGAATTGCATATTCAAGAACTTTTTTCATATGCACATTAATATTTAAGCCAAGAAACGAAGGAGTCTACATCTGCTGCTACCTTAATGATGAAATTGCAAGCATTCCAATTTACATGACGATGTAAATGTGAGCTTGGAAAGTCTAATAATGTAATTAGAAAAGTCTAAAGTGTCAGCTATCCTTATGCTTTGTAGGGAGCCAGTTTTACTTAAGGAAAGAATTACACACTTTACTGGAGTGTTGGGAAGTTCCATCTGTAGGGAGCAATAATTGGAGGATATTCTTTCGTCACTAATATTTGCCATGTGGCCTCATGAAGTGTGAACATTTTGTGTAACAGAGAGGGCCCTGTTAACTGAAATTACACTTTTTATACTCATTCTTAAATCCTCAGTAGCACAATGGAAACTATCAGCAGGACCCAATTATAGGAATCATCTACTTTCTCTTAGCAGCTGATACTGCAACTTCTAAATATACACAATTTTCCATTACAAAACTCTAGCTTCAGGCTGACACCACCTGTGCTGGTTGTCACTCCTTCAACCTCTGAGATAAGTGTGACATCAAATCTTGCTTGATTTTTACTTTACAAATGCTTCATTGAAAAGAAAGAAATGTTTATAAAGTTTAAAGCGTACAAATGAACTACTGTTTTTGTCCATATTAACATGTTTATTTTACTAAAGATATATTTATTATTTTCTTCCACTCTTTACTTTTTGCTATTATAATTTAATCTCCCCAACATTAAAGGGAATCTGTCAACTCATTTTGCCGCTATAAGCTGCAACCACCGCCATTAGGGGCTTATCTACAGCATTCTGTAATGCTGTAGATAAGCCCCCGATGTAACCTGAAAGATAAGAAAAACAAGTTATATTATACTCACCCAGGGGCGTTCCGGCCCGATGGGCATCACAGGTCCAGGTCCAGCACCTCCCATCTTCATACAATGTTGTCTGTTGTGAATTTGCTTTTTGCTCCCTCTAGTGGTTACTAGTTTTTTGACTCTGGTTTTTCTGTCATTCCTTTTATCCGCACCTGGGTCGTTAGTTAGGGGTGTTGCTATATAAGCTCCCTGGACCTTCAGTTCAATGCCTGGCAACGTAGTTATCAGAGCTAGTCTGCTGTGCTCTTGTCTACTGATCCTGGTTCCAGTTATATCAGCTAAGTCTGCCTTTTGCTTTTTGCTATTTGTTTTGGTTTTGTATTTTTGTCCAGCTTGTTCCAAATCTATATCCTGACCTTTGCTGGAAGCTCTAGGGGGCTGGTGTTCTCCCCCCGGACCGTTAGACGGTTCGGGGGTTCTTGAATTTCCAGTGTGGATTTTGATAGGGTTTTTGTTGACCATATAAGTTACCTTTCTTTATTCTGCTATCAGTAAGCGGGCCTCTCTGTGCTAAACCTGATTCATTTCTGTGTTTGTCATTTCCTCTTACCTCACCGTCATTATTTGTGGGGGGCTTCTATCCAGCTTTGGGGTCCCCTTCTCTGGAGGCAAGAAAGGTCTTTGTTTTCCTCTACTAGGGGTAGCTAGATTCTCCGGCTGGCGCGTGTCATCTAGAATCAACGTAGGAATGATCCCCGGCTACTTCTAGTGTTGGCGTTAGGAGTAGATATATGGTCAACCCAGTTACCACTGCCCTATGAGCTGGATTTTTGTATTCTGCAGACTTCCACGTTCCTCTGAGACCCTCGCCATTGGGGTCATAACAGTTTGCCAGGCCAGTATTAAATGTTTAATGCATTGCAGAAGAGGGATTATAAGAAAGAAGATTCTGAGTTTTTTTTTTTTTTCTTCTTCCCCTTTACCTCAGAGTGGCTATGCTTGCTGCAGACATGAATGTCCAGACCTTGATTACAAGTGTGGACCAGCTGGCTACTCGTGTGCAGGGCATACAAGATTATGTTATCAGAAATCCTAGGTCAGAACCTAAAATACCGATTCCTGAACTGTTTTCCGGAGACAGGTTTAAGTTTAGGAATTTCGTGAATAATTGTAAATTGTTTTTGTCCCTGAGACCCTGTTCATCTGGAGATTCTGCTCAGCAAGTAAAAATTGTTATTTCGTTCTTACGGGGCGACCCTCAGGATTGGGCTTTTTCGCTGGCGCCAGGAGATCCGGCATTGGCTGATCTTGATGCGTTTTTTCTGGCGCTCGGTTTACTTTATGAGGAACCCAATCTTGAGATTCAGGCAGAAAAGGCCTTGCTGGCTATGTCTCAGGGGCAGGACGAGGCTGAAGTGTATTGCCAAAAATTTCGGAAATGGTCCGTGCTGACACATTGGAACGAGTGTGCACTTTCCGCTAATTTTAGAAATGGCCTTTCTGAAGCCATTAAGAATGTTATGGTGGGTTTTCCCATTCCCACAGGTCTGAATGATACTATGGCACTGGCTATTCAAATTGACCGGCGGTTGCGGGAGCGCAAAACCGCAAATTCCCTCATGGTGTTGTCTGAACAGACACCTAATTCGGTGCAATGTGATAGAAAAACCGCTAATTCCCTCATGGTGTTGTCTGAACAGACACCTGATTTAATGCAATGTGATAGAATCCTGACTAGAAATGAGCGGAAAATTCATAGACGCCGGAATGGCTTGTGCTACTACTGTGGTGATTCTACACATGTTATCTCAGCATGCTCTAAACGTATAGCTAAGGTTGTTAGTCCTGTCACCGTTGGTAATTTGCAACCTAAATTTATTCTGTCTGTAACTTTGATTTGCTCACTGTCATCTTATCCTGTCATGGCGTTTGTAGATTCAGGTGCTGCCCTGAGTCTCATGGATCTCTCATTTGCTAAGCGCTGTGGTTTTACTCTTGAACCATTAGAAAATCCTATTCCTCTTAGGGGTATTGATGCTACACCATTGGCAGCAAATAAACCGCAGTATTGGACACAGGTTACCATGTGCATGACTCCTGAACACCGCGAGGTGATACGTTTCCTGGTTTTACATAAAATGCATGATTTGGTTGTTTTAGGGCTGCCATGGTTACAGACCCATAATCCAGTCCTGGACTGGAAGGCTATGTCAGTCTCAAGTTGGGGCTGTCGTGGTATTCATGGGGATTCCCTGCCTGTGTCTATTGCTTCTTCTACGCCTTCGGAAGTTCCGGAGTATTTGTCTGATTATCAGGATGTCTTCAGTGAGTCTGAGTCCAGTGCACTGCCTCCTCATAGGGACTGTGACTGTGCTATAGATTTGATCCCAGGCAGTAAGTTTCCTAAGGGAAGACTGTTTAATCTGTCGGTACCTGAACATACCGCTATGCGTTCATATATCAAGGAGTCTCTGGAGAAAGGACATATTCGTCCGTCTTCTTCCCCTCTTGGTGCGGGATTCTTTTTTGTGGCAAAAAAGGACGGATCTTTGAGACCTTGTATTGATTATCGGCTTTTAAATAAGATCACTGTCAAATTTCAGTATCCTTTACCGCTGTTGTCTGACTTGTTTGCCCGGATTAAGGGTGCCAAGTGGTTCACCAAGATAGACCTTCGTGGTGCGTACAACCTTGTGCGCATTAAGCAAGGTGATGAATGGAAAACCGCATTCAATACGCCCGAAGGTCATTTTGAGTACTTGGTGATGCCTTTTGGGCTCTCCAATGCGCCTTCAGTTTTTCAGTCCTTTATGCATGACATTTTCCGGAAGTATCTGGATAAATTTTTGATTGTTTATCTGGATGATATTTTGGTTTTTTCTGATAATTGGGATTCGCATGTGGAGCAGGTCAGGTTGGTCTTTAAAATTTTGCGTGAAAATTCTTTGTTTGTCAAGGGCTCAAAGTGTCTCTTTGGTGTACAGAAGGTTCCCTTTTTGGGGTTCATTTTTTCCCCTTCTGCTGTGGAGATGGACCCAGTCAAGGTCCGAGCTATTCTTGATTGGACTCAGCCCTCGTCAGTTAAGAGTCTCAGAAGTTCTTGGGCTTCGCTAACTTCTACCGTCGTTTTATTGCTAATTTTTCTAGCATTGTGAAACCTTTGACGGATATGACCAAGAAGGGCTCCGATGTAGCTAACTGGGCTCCTGCTGCCGTGGAGGCTTTCCAGGAGTTGAAACGCCGGTTTACTTCGGCGCCTGTTTTGTGCCAGCCTGACGTCTCACTTCCCTTCCAGGTTGAGGTGGATGCTTCGGAGATTGGGGCAGGGGCCGTTTTGTCGCAGAGAGGCCCTGGTTGCTCTGTTATGAAACCTTGTGCCTTTTTCTCTAGGAAGTTTTCGCCTGCCGAGCGAAATTATGATGTGGGCAATCGGGAGTTGTTGGCCATGAAATGGGCATTTGAGGAGTGGCGTCATTGGCTCGAGGGTGCTAAGCATCGTGTGGTGGTCTTGACTGATCACAAAAATCTGATGTATCTCGAGTCTGCTAAACGCCTTAATCCGAGACAGGCCCGCTGGTCATTGTTTTTCTCCCGCTTTGATTTTGTTGTCTCGTATTTACCAGGTTCAAAGAATGTGAAGGCCGATGCTCTTTCTAGGAGCTTTGTGCCTGATGCTCCTGGAGTCGCTGAGCCTGTTGGTATTCTTAAAGATGGAGTTATCTTGTCAGCTATTTCTCCGGATCTGCGACGTGTGTTGCAGAGATTTCAGGCTGATAGGCCTGAGTCTTGTCCACCTGACAGACTGTTTGTTCCGGATAAGTGGACCAGCAGAGTCATTTCCGAGGTTCATTCCTCGGTGTTGGCAGGTCACCCGGGAATTTTTGGCACCAGAGATCTGGTGGCCAGGTCCTTTTGGTGGCCTTCCTTGTCAAGTGATGTGCGGTCATTTGTGCAGTCCTGTGGGACTTGTGCTCGAGCTAAGCCTTGCTGTTCTCGTGCAAGCGGTTTGCTCTTGCCCTTGCCTGTCCCGAAGAGACCTTGGACACATATCTCCATGGATTTCATTTCTGATCTTCCGCTATCTCAGGGCATGTCCGTTATCTGGGTGATATGTGATCGCTTCTCCAAGATGGTCCATTTGGTTCCTTTGCCTAAGCTGCCTTCCTCTTCCGATCTGGTTCCTGTGTTTTTCCAGAACGTGGTTCGTTTGCACGGCATCCCTGAGAATATTGTGTCAGACAGAGGATCCCAGTTCGTTTCCAGGTTCTGGCGATCCTTTTGTAGTAGGATGGGCATTGATTTGTCGTTTTCGTCTGCTTTCCATCCTCAGACTAATGGACAGACGGAGCGAACCAATCAGACTTTGGAGGCTTATTTGAGGTGTTTTGTCTCTGCTGATCAGGACGATTGGGTGACATTCTTGCCGTTGGCTGAGTTTGCCCTTAATAATCGGGCTAGTTCCGCCACCTTGGTTTCGCCTTTTTTCTGCAACTCTGGTTTCCATCCTCGCTTTTCTTCGGGTCATGTGGAGCCTTCTGACTGTCCTGGGGTGGATTCTGTGGTGGATAGGTTGCAGCAGATCTGGAATCATGTGGTGGACAACTTGAAGTTGTCACAGGAGAAGGCTCAGCGCTTTGCCAACCGCCGCCGCGGTGTGGGTCCCCGACTACGCGTTGGGGATTTAGTATGGCTTTCTTCCCGCTTTGTTCCTATGAAGGTCTCCTCTCCCAAATTTAAACCTCGTTTTATTGGGCCTTACAAGATATTGGAAATCCTTAATCCTGTATCTTTTCGTCTGGATCTTCCTGTGTCGTTTGCTATTCACAATGTATTTCATAGGTCCTTGTTGCGGCGGTACATTGTGCCTGTAGTTCCTTCTGCTGAGCCTCCTGCTCCGGTGTTGGTTGAGGGCGAGTTGGAGTACGTGGTGGAGAAGATCTTGGATTCTCGCCTCTCCAGGCGGAGGCTTCAGTACCTGGTCAAGTGGAAGGGCTATGGTCAGGAGGATAATTCCTGGGTGGTCGCCTCTGATGTTCATGCGGCCGATTTAGTTCGTGCCTTTCATGCCGCTCATCCTGATCGCCCTGGTGGTCGTGGTGAGGGTTCGGTGACCCCTCACTAAGGGGGGGGTACTGTTGTGAATTTGCTTTTTGCTCCCTCTAGTGGTTACTAGTTTTTTGACTCTGGTTTTTCTGTCATTCCTTTTATCCGCACCTGGGTCGTTAGTTAGGGGTGTTGCTATATAAGCTCCCTGGACCTTCAGTTCAATGCCTGGCAACGTAGTTATCAGAGCTAGTCTGCTGTGCTCTTGTCTACTGATCCTGGTTCCAGTTATATCAGCTAAGTCTGCCTTTTGCTTTTTGCTATTTGTTTTGGTTTTGTATTTTTGTCCAGCTTGTTCCAAATCTATATCCTGACCTTTGCTGGAAGCTCTAGGGGGCTGGTGTTCTCCCCCCGGACCGTTAGACGGTTCGGGGGTTCTTGAATTTCCAGTGTGGATTTTGATAGGGTTTTTGTTGACCATATAAGTTACCTTTCTTTATTCTGCTATCAGTAAGCGGGCCTCTCTGTGCTAAACCTGATTCATTTCTGTGTTTGTCATTTCCTCTTACCTCACCGTCATTATTTGTGGGGGGCTTCTATCCAGCTTTGGGGTCCCCTTCTCTGGAGGCAAGAAAGGTCTTTGTTTTCCTCTACTAGGGGTAGCTAGATTCTCCGGCTGGCGCGTGTCATCTAGAATCAACGTAGGAATGATCCCCGGCTACTTCTAGTGTTGGCGTTAGGAGTAGATATATGGTCAACCCAGTTACCACTGCCCTATGAGCTGGATTTTTGTATTCTGCAGACTTCCACGTTCCTCTGAGACCCTCGCCATTGGGGTCATAACAGTTGTCATCTTGCTTCTGTTGCGGCTCCTGCGCAGGCGTAATTCTCTGCCTTGTTGAGGGCAGAGCAAAATAGTGCAGGGTGCAGGCGCTGGGCCTCTCTGACATTTTCCGGTGCCTGTGCACTGCAGTACTTTACGCTGCCCTCAATGAGGCAAATCAGTAAGCCTGCGCAGGAGCCACAACAGAAGCAAGGAAGAGGACTCCTCAGTAGGGATATTAAAGTCACCCAATATGATGGTGGGGATGTCAGCAGAGAGAAAATGAAGGAGCCAGGTGGATAATTGGTCAATGAAGGCAGTGGCTGAGCCCGGTGGTCGGTATATGACAGTCATTTGGAGATTAGAGGGAGAGTAGATACGGACATAGTGAACCTTGAAAGAAGGGAGGATAAGGGAGGGTGGGGGTTGGATAGGGTTCAAGGAGCAGTTTTTAGAGAGAAGGAAACCCACTCCTCCACCATGTCTGTCGCCAGAGCGAGGAGTGTGGGTAAAGTGGAGGCCACAGTGAGTGCAGCAGGGGAGGCCGTGTCAGGGGAGGTCAGCCAGGTCTCAGTGAGGGTCAGGAAAGAAAGGTTGGGGGAACTAAAGAGATCGTGGATCACGTGGAGTTTGTTGCAGACAGAGTGGACATTCCAAATTGCCCCAGAGAGAGGAAGCAGGGTGGTGGGGTGAGTGGCACAGATTTTAAGTTTGAGGGGTTGTGGTAGTTTCTTATAGTGTGGGAAGGATAGGGGTGAGGATTAATGGGATGTAGGGGGCGGGGGGCATGATTGGGGGATATGTCACCAGCAGTGGGAATGAGAAGAGAAAGCAAAAGCAGGTGGGTAATATTTGTAATATCAGAGTAAAGTTCAAATCCGATCAAATAGCACCCATATCTAATATAAATGATTTCAGATATGGCTGAAGAGTCACAGAACTGGCTTATAATGCCAAGTGGATATAATGAAATAATGACACTGTGACCTATGTAGTCAATCAATGGGGAATTGTCATGGCCAGTACAAATAACAAGGGCTCACCAAGCAGCACCATTTTAATGATTTTACAGTGTAGGGATTAATAATTACTTTTAGAGCACTATTGATTCCATTGTGCTGTACATAAGAAAATGTCACATGCAAAATACAAATGCACTGCTCAAAAAATAAAGGAAACACTAAAATCCCACATCCTAAATATCACTGAATGAAATATTCCAGTTGTAAATCTTTATTCATTACATAGTGGAATGTGTTGCGAACAACAAAACCTAAAAATGATCAACGTACATCACAACTAATATCCCAAGGAGGTCTGGAGTTGGAATGATGCTCAAAATCAAAGTGGAAAATTAAGTTACAGGCTTATCCAACTTCAGTGGAAATGCCTCAAGACAAGGAATTGGTGCTCAGTAGCATGTGTTGCCTCTACGTGCCTGTATGATCTCCTTATAAAACCTGGGCATGCTCCTGATGAGGCGGCGGATGGTCTCCTGAGGGGTCTCCTCCCAGACCTGGACTAAAGCATCCACCAACTCCTGGACAGTCTGTGGTGCAACATGACGTTGGTGGATGGTGCGAAACATGATGTCCCAGATGTGTTCAATCAGATTTAGGTCTGGGGAACGGACGGGCCAGTCCATAGCTCCAATGCCTTCATCTTGCAGGAACTGCTGACACACTCCAGCCACATGAGGTCTGGCATTGTCCTGCATTAGGAGGAACCCAGGGCCAACCGCACCAGCATATGGTCTCACAAGGGGTCTGAGGATCTCATCTCGGTACCTAATGGCAGTCAAGCTACCTCTGGCGAGCACATGGAGGGCTGTGCGGCTCTCCAAAGACATGCCACCCCACACCATTACTGACCCACTACCAAACCGGTGATGCTGAAGGATGTTGCAGACAGCAGATCACTCTCCACAGCATCTCCAGACTCTGTCACGTCTGTCACATGTGCCCAGTGTGAACCTGCTTTCATCTGTGAAGAGCACAGGGCACCAGTGGCAAACTTGCCAATCCTGGTGTTCTGTGGCAAATGCCAAGTGTCCTGCACAGTGTTGGGCTATGAACACAACCCCATCTGTGGACATCGGGCTCTCAGACCATCCTCATGGAGTCGGTTTCTATTCGTTTGTGCAGACACAAACACATTTGTGGCCTGCTGGAGATCAATTTGCAGGGTTCTGGTAGTGCTCCTCCTGTTCCTTCTTGCACAAAGGCTGAGGTAGTGGTCCTGCTGCTGGGTTGTTGCCCTCCTACAGCCCCCTCCACATCTCCTGGTGTACTGGCCTGTCTCCTGTAGCGTCTCCAGCCTCTAGACACTATGCTGACAGACACAGCAAACCTTCTTGCCACAGCTCGTCTTGATGTGCCATCCTGGATGAGCTGCATTACCTGAGCCACGTGTGTGGGTTGTAGACTCCATCTCATGCTACCCCAAGTGTGAAAGCACAACCAACATTAAAAAGTGATCAAAACATCAGCCAAAAAGCATTCGTACTGAGATGTGGTCGGTGGTCCTCACCTGGAGAATCACTCCTTTATTGAGTGTGTCTTGATAATTGCCAATAATTTCCATCTGTTGTCTATTCCATTGCACAACAGCATGTGAAATTGATTGTCAAACAGTGTTGCTTCCTAAGTGGACCATTTCATTTCACAGAAGTTTGATTTACTTGGAGTTATATTCTGTTAAGTGTTCCTTTTATTTTTTTTGAGCAGTGTATAATAGGTTAAGGAGGACAGATTGAACAGCTTCTTTAGAACAGAGATAAAAAAAAACACACAACTAGATTGTGTTGTACTACTGCTCTGTTATCAAAGCACAGTGAAAATGGAAGTGATAGTCTCTGAACAATAATCAAAAGTTCAAGTGAAATAGGGAGGTACTGTACCTGTGTAGTCCCTGTGACTGGGAATTCATTGATCACTGCTATACTGGAATAACAGCACCTTAAAGGCAATCCATCATAAGAAAGGTAAAACTATTGAACATGCATTTCTCACTGCAAAATGCAAATATATTTTTAGAATTTATACAATGTGATTTTCTGGATTTTATTTTTGATATTCTATGTCTCAATGTTAAAATTAACCTACCCTTAAATATAGACTGTTTATATCTTTGTCAGTGGGCAAACTTACAAAAGCAGCAAGAAATCAAATACTTTTTCCCCCAATGTATTTGATGTGAAATGCCAGCTTACATTACGACTGCAGTAAATGTGGGCAGGATTTGCTCACATTTCTGAAAACACCACCCTCTGGATGTTTGGGAGGGAAGTGATAATGTTTAAGATCACAGTGCATTCCCATTTTGTTGGTGACAACAATGTGATACTAATACATAGACAGTGTCACCAAAGACTGCTGATAGGGCCCTTTCTAGTTTTCATGGTAACTGTGGCAAAAATTTAAATGAAACACTGAATAAGTGGCCTGGTACCATTATTTTAATATATATCATGCTTACTTATATAGTGCCATCATATTCCACTGCTCTTTTCAGGTATTGTCATCTCTGTCTCCATTGGGGCTCACGATCTGAATTCCCTATCAGTATGTTTTGTAGTGAGGAACGAAACAAGAGTACCTGGAGGTAATCCACGCAAGCACAGGAAGAACATACAAACCCCTTGTAGATGTTGTTATTAGCTGGACTTGAACCCATGATCCCAGGTCTGCAAAGCAACAGTGCTAAGCACTGAGCCACCAGGAACAGCTTTAACAGTGGAATATCTGTTCCTGTGAAAGCTTGGTTCTTGGGACAGATGTTCCTTGGAAAGCTTTCCACCCAACTTTCCTAAAAACAAATACAAATATCAGCAGATCAAGATTCTAATAATATAGAAAGTGGCCATCACACCACCCCCATACGTAGGTCCTCGTCACTGGTCACAAACCCTTACAGAGAGCAAAGCTGTCATATCAATTGCTGTTCTTTGATTACTGTAATTACTGGTGAGAGGTGACAGCAGGTGCGGATACCAAAGCTATTGCAGTGGATTCAACCATTGACCTGTTCTTACCTTTGGATGAAGGCACCAGCATAGTGCGGGTGCCTTCACCTGCAGTCTCTGTTCACTAACTGCCTGGTAATCATTGTGATCAGAGAGCTGCAACTGGCAAAGAGTTGACTGCTCTGCTTTGATTTACTGTAAGTAGTAGTGACAGAGGGAAATTGCTGCAAATAAAATGGCTTTAGGCACCACTTATAGCAGAGAAAAAAAACATGGCAGGGTCTTGC
This sequence comes from Ranitomeya variabilis, assembly GCF_051348905.1. Taxonomy (NCBI): domain Eukaryota; kingdom Metazoa; phylum Chordata; class Amphibia; order Anura; family Dendrobatidae; genus Ranitomeya; species Ranitomeya variabilis. The sequence goes on from NC_135234.1 coordinate 223,665,818, forward strand.
ACAGTCAAAGCTGAGTCAGCAGCAACATAGGGGATAAGGTCAGATGCCTACCGTAGTCTTATCTCTTGTGTCTGCTGCAGTGGCGTAGCTACCAGGGGGGCAGAGGGGGCCAACCTGGAGCTACGCTACTGTAGTTGTGTTGGCATGAGCAGCGCCTATATACAGTTACATTCTGCAGCAGAGCAGGGAGAATCAATCTCCATGCACTGCTGTTATGGGGCTCCTGAGCAGGTGGGGGGTGCCCGGTGCCAGCAGTGGGCCCCTCGCCTGTCAATCCAGGTTCAGCTGTATCGGCTGGATGCTGATACAGCTGACTGCATTGATGGGAAAAGGAGCGTTACTTACGCTCCCTCTCCCATTATCCCCCTGTCAGCATCTGACATCAACAACGCCGACACAGACAGGGGTCGCGATAACATCACTGCTTGGTGCCCGTGGTCCGCAGGTGTGCAGTTACTCAGAGCAGCGGAGGAACCAGGAAGAAGAGAGATGATTATTTATCTATTTATTTTAAGGGGGCTTCCTTATACTACAGTGTCTGCCTGCCGAGGGCTACTTTATACTGTAGAGTCTGCCTATGGGGGCTGCCTTATGCTACAGAGTCTACCCTAGGGGGACTACCTTATACTACAGAGTCTGCCTGGGGGAGTTCTGCCTTATGCTACAGAGTCTGCCTATGGGGAGCTGCCTTATACTACAGGGTCTGCCTATAGTGAGCTGCCTTATACTACAACAACGAGCCCAATGTAAGTCTATGGGAGACCCGAGTATTTTTACTGCAATCCTCCCCAGGAGTCCTTTTAAGGTCTAAAAACATCTGAAAATGATGAAAACACTACTCAAATGACACAGGGACATCATGGGGATCGCCCCTGGAAGCATTCCTGACTTCTAGGTCACAGCTTTAATCACTTTTTTCTGAGACTCAGGCCATTTTTCCCGATGCCACAAAAACACATGAAAACGAAACCAAAACGGGTTTGCTTGGAAATATGTCAAGGTACATCCTTTGCAGGTTAATGACTTGCCTGTAAGGCCAAATATTTAACCCCAGACAGAAAAGTTCCTCTCCCACTTAGGCTTAGTTCAGACGCTGCATTTTTGAAGCATTTTTCAACTTTAACATTGCTTTCAACCACTACAAATGCATTCACTGGGAAATGTCATTGTGACATTTAACAACCCTAGCTGGCCATGTGGTGTGTGACACATAAGCAGACCCATTTTGTTTCATGTAAGAAAGAGGGACTCTTAAAGTCACAGAGCCTATTTTTACTGGTGCATCAGGTGGCATTAATCTTCTTAAATGGCCATTATGAAACAGTGGGTCTCCTAAACTGTTATAGCCTATGCTGTGAGTGGATGGGCTGCCAAGAATTACTACCCACCACAATACCCCTGTCATAAGATGTCCAGGGGGGACTCCTGAAAAAGTGTTGCATTGAATTCAAGGCCTGCCCTGCTACCAATTCATATGCACCCCAATAAGCCTTTGAACCCACATAGTGGATGGGCCCATGAAAATCCACTTCACAATATGCATTTTGTACTCCGTACTCCTTTGTTTTACACATTGGCGGCAAGGCCATCCCTGCTGCATAGTCAGTCATATGTACCCCATTAGGCCTTGGAACCCACATACTGGATGTGCCCTTGACAGTCCACTTCACAATATGCATTTTGTACTCCCGTACTTCTTGGTTTTACACATTGGCGGCATAGCCAGCCCTGCTGCATAGTCATATGCACTCCATTAGGCCTTGGAACCCACATAGTGGATGTGCCCATGAAAATTCACTTCACAATATGCATTGTGTGCTCCATACTCCTTTGTTTTATACATTGGCAGGAAAGCGAGGCCTGCTGCATAGTCATATGCATTAGGAACCCACATACTGGATGGGCCCAGGAAAATTCACCCGTAGTTTTTTATGGTATTATGGTTCCCTCTTTGCACAATTATTTACAGGAGAATTTGGCAATTTTATTTGACTTTTTTTTAACACTAAAGTTCAGATACGGCTTTAAAAAAGGCTAATACTTTCAATACAATGCAATTTTATTGCAAACTACAAAATTCAAGGAATAGTATGATTGAATAGTATGATTGCGTACACTTTTGTATGTGTTAACATACACAGGTTAATAAGTACATATAAGGATTAAATAAATACAGTGATTACGTATATATGAATATTAACTACATACAGTATACTTAGATCATCACCAAGAGGCTTTTAAACATCATTCTTCTGGAATATCAGAGAAGCAACACCAAGACAGAGAAACCCTGGGAGATTACCTACACTGCATGGGCATCCCCAATTATGCAAATATCAGCACCCTGTACATGTACAGGTAACCCAGTTTTGGCATCTGTCTTAGTCATGTTTCTCTGGTCTTATATAGTGAATAACACTATGTAGTAACTCTAGTTTCACCCACACCTTCAAGTGGCCACTTTTTAAGGTTGGATGAAACTGAGATATCATGGAGTCATCAGACGAGGGGCCATAAACCCCTAGAAAATAAAAGCCACAAAGATTTAGATCAAACCACCACCGACATAGTTTCAGTAAACCTGAATGTTTTACAATGACATACAGCAAACATATAGAGGCTAAGAACTGTTTGTGACATTTATCAAGATTGTGTCACTATGAGCATTGTCTGTCACATCTCTAAATGTTTTACAAGAAATGCAGCTATGTGATTGTCTGAATGCATTCGGTACACAGTATTTCAATCTTGTTTACAAATCGCCATTTGTATATTCACATTTGTACATTTGAGGCAGACAAAGTTAAGGCATGCAAGGAGAGAAACTAATATATTGGACAAAGCTATATTTTTAATGAACTACTGAGGCAAAGTAACAGCATTGCTTTATCAAATTTATATGAAGTGTATTGTGTCCAATGTTAGCAACCAGGCAACACAAAAAGGAGCTTTTCAAGTGGGCTCTTTAAGGTACACAAATGTTATGAAGTGTTTGCCAACAAGGATGTGGTTTCACCAATGGGGGGTACCTTTTGTAAAAATAGACTAGTGCCATCACAGCCCCCCTTGACCAAACTTCACCAGCCTATAATAGTATAAAGCACATTCACCCTGGTGCTCTAGTGGCAGTTAAACAAGAGACATTGCAGGAGACAGAGTTAAGGAGTAGGCTCAATGTAATGTAATGCCCAATTTCCCAATGTGGGGTCCTGTTTTTACAAAATAAAATAGTTCCTTCACAGCCCCCGTGCCCAAAAGTCACCAGCCTATAACAATACTCAGCATGTCGTGCTCCCTGGTCATCTAGTGGCAGTTAAAGGACACATTGCAGGAGACAGACTTAAGCAGTAGGCACAATGTAATGTAATGCCCAATTCCCCAATGTGAGGTCCTGTTTTTACAAAATGAAATAGTGCCTTCCCTGCCTCCGTGCCCAAAAATCATCGGCCTATAACAGTACAGAGTACGTTCAATCTGGCCATCTAGTGGCAGTTAAAGGACACATTGCAGGAGACAGATTTAAGAAGTAGGCCCAGTGTAATGTAATGCCCAATTCCCCAATGCGGGGTCCTGTTTTTACAAAATAAAATAGTGCCTTTACAGCCACCATGCCAAAAATCACCGGCCTATAACAGTACAGAGCACGTTCACTCTGGTCATCTAGTGGTTCTGGATAATGAGGATGAGGATAAGGAGAAGGAGAACAATAAACAGACCAAATGTGGAAGCTTATACCCATGTGTGGTTGTGAAGAGGTGCATGAGAATACACCTCCCCAAAAGAGAGAATGTATTTGAGGTTATGTTTCACTGTTTTCACTTGGTGGTGTACAGAAGTCTTTCCCAATCCAGCCCTTGTTCATTTTTATAAGAGTCAGCCTGTCAGCATTTTCAGTTGACAGGTGGATGCACTTATCTGTTATAATTCCACCAGCGGCACTAAAAACTCTCTCTGAGAGAACGCTAGCAGCAGGGCAGGCCTGGACCTCCAAGGCGTAAAGAGTCAGTTCATGCCATGTGTCTAGCTTGGATACCCAATAATTAAAAGGCACAAAGGAATCACGGAGGACGTTTGTACGATCTGCAAGGTACTCCCTCACCATCTTCCCAAACATGGACTTCTTGTGACAGCACAGAGGGATCACGGAGGACGTTTGTATGATCTGCAAGGTACTCCCTCACCATCTTCCCAAACATGGACTTCTTGTGACAGCACCCCTTGCCTCTGTGCCGCCACGATGGGAGGGTCTGAGAAAAGTGTCCCAGAACTTGCCCATTGTTCCCCTGCCTGAGCTGGATTGTACTTCCGTCTCTCTCGCTTGGAGTCCTTGGTTGTACAACAAACTCTGACGTTTGCTGCCAGCATTTTCACTTGGGAATTCTCTGAGTAATTCCGCTACAAGTGCCCTGTGGTACTGCAACATTTTAGTACACCTCTCTGCCTCAGGCAGAAGAGATTGAGAGTTCTCCTTGTAGCGTGGGTCTAGAAGTGTTACCAGTCAGTAATGAGTGTCACCCAAAATTTTGATAATCCGAGGGTCACGTGAAATGCAGTGAAACATAAAGTCAGCCATGCGTGCCAGACTGCTAACAGACAAAACTTCCGTGTCCTCACCAATAAGATGACTGACTATGCTGTCCTCATCCTCATCCTCCTCCTCCTCCCTGTCCTCAGGCCATCCCATCTGAACAGAAGCTAATACAGATGTGTTTGTAGTACCGTCTGTAGCGCATGAAAGTAGCTCCTGTTCTTCCTCCTTCTCCTCATACTCATTGCCTACCAATCCACGTTGAGAAGATATGAGGCTGGGCTGAATGTAATCAACCTGTATGTTTCTTTGCTCCATGTCCTCATGCTCTGCTTGCAATGCATCCTTTTTGATTGAAAGCAGAGAGTTTTTCAGAATGCTGAGAAGCGGGATGGTGATGCTAATTATGGTGTCATCGCCGCTCACCATCTTGGTGCAGGCTTCAAAGTTTTGGAGGATGTTACATACAATATGTCTGACATCCATGTCCACTCCTGAGGTCTTATGTGTGGAGTCTGTAAAGTAGCTGCGGAGACACCATCACGTGTTTCTCAATGCAAGCAGTGAATAGCCAGGCCTTTCCCCGGGAAGTAACAACCACGGGAAGGGCAGCATCCAATAAAGGAGAACATCTAATAAAGGAAAACCACCTATGCCAAGCATGGTATCCATCCACAGACAGCTGTTTCGGGGTTTTTGCCTCTCATCAGTGTGGAGTAGGAAACTGGCTATTAGGAGCAGTGCCTAGTAAAAAGGCTGTAAAGGCACGGATGATTGACCTCGGGGAGACCAAAACACCCAACACCGCGGAGACACCATCACGTGTTTCTCAACGCAGTGATCCAGAACACTGCCCCCATCCCTTATGGGAAATATGCAAATGCCTGTAGAGTAGCTGCGGAGACACCATCACGTGTTTCTCAACGCAAGCAGTAAATAGCCAGGCATTTCCCTGGGAAGGAACAACACAACCATGGGAAGGGCAGTATCCAATAAAGGAGAACATCCAATAAAGGAAAACCACCTATGCCAAGCATGGTATGCATCCACAGACAGCTGTTTCAGGGTTTTTGCCCCTCATTAGTGTGGAGTAGGAAACTGGCTATTAGGAGCAGTGCCTAGTAAAAAGGCTGTAAAGGCACTGATGATTGTCCTCGGGGAGACCAAAACACCCAACACCATGGAGACACCATCTCGTGTTTCTCAACGCAGTGATCCAGAACACTGCCCCATCCCTTATGGGAAATATGCAAATGCCTGTAGAGTAGCTGCGGAGACACCATCACGTGTTTCTCAACGCAAGCAGTGAATAGCCAGGCCTTTCCCCGGGAAGGAACAACCTACTCCACATAGGCACTTGGCATAGGTGGTTTTCCTTTATTGGATGTTCTCCTTTATTGGATGCTGCCCTTCCCGTGGTTGTTCCTTCCCCGGGAAAGGCCTGGCTATTCACTGCTTGCATTGAGAAACACGTGATGGTGTCTCCGCAGCTACTCTACAGGCATTTGCATATTTCCCATAAGGGATAGGGGCAGTGTTCTGGATCACTGCGTTGAGAAACACGTGATGGTGTCTCCGCGGTGTTGGGTGTTTTGGTCTCCCCGAGGTCAATCATCCGTGCCTTTACAGCCTTATGTGTGGAGTCTGATCTGAAATTCGACAGCCTTGTTGATGTTGGTAGTCAACAACGGCCCTCTTCTGCTCACAAATAGTGTTGAGCGATACCGTCCGATACTTGAAAGTATCGGTATCGGAAAGTATCGGCCGATACCGGCAAAGTATCGGATCTAATCCGATACCGATACCCGATACCAATACAAGTCAATGGGACTCAAGTATCGGACGGTATCCTGTATGGTTCCCAGGGTCTGAAGGAGAGGAAACTCTCCTTCAGGCCCTGGGAACCATATTAATGTGTAAAATAAAGAATTTGAAATAAAAAATATTGCTATACTCACCTCTCCGACGCAGCCTGGACCTCACCGAGGGACCCGGCAGCGCTCTTTGCTTAAAATGCGCGCGTTTCCTTCCTTCCGTGACGTCACGGCTTGTGATTGGTCGCGTGCCGCCCATGTGGCTGCGACGCGACCAATCACAGCAAGCCGTGACGTAATTTTCAGGTCCTTCTAGGCATTCAGTATTTTAAAATTACGTTCCGGCTTTGTGATTGATCGCGTCGCGGTCACATGGGCGACGCGACCAATCACAAGCCGTGACGTCACGGGAGGCAGGAAACGCGCACATTTTTAAAATTACGTCACGGCTTGTGATTGGTTGCGTGCCGCCCATGTGACCGCGACGCGACCAATCACAGCAAGCCGTGACGTAATTTCAGGTCCTTCTAGGCATTCAGTATTTTAAAATTACGTTCCGGCTTTGTGATTGGTCGTGTTGCGGTCACATGGGCGACGCGACCAATCACAAGCCGTGACGTAATTTTAAAAATGCGCGCGTTTCCTGCCTCCTGTGACGTCACGGCTTGTGATTGGTCGCGTCGCCCATGTGACCGCGACGCGACCAATCACAAAGCCGGATCAATGGAGGGATCCATAGGCGCCACATACCTCCGCAACAACGACTTATGGAACACATTATGGATGGCAAAGGAAGCTGGAAGGACCAAACGAAATGACACAGGGTTGAGAATTTCAGAAATCTTATAAGGACCAATGAAACGAGGCTTAAACTTAGGAGAAGAAACCTTCATAGGAACATAACGAGAAGATAACCAAACCAAATCCCCAACACGAAGTCGAGGACCAACACAACGATGGCGGTTAGCGAAACGTTGAGCCTTCTCCTGGGACAACGTCAGATTGTCCACTACGTGAGTCCAAATTTGCTGCAATCTGTCTACCACAGAATCCACACCAGGACAGTCAGAAGGCTCAACCTGCCCCGAAGAAAAACAAGGATGAAAACCAGAATTGCAAAAAAAAGGCGAAACCAAAGTAGCCGAACTAGCCCAATTATTAAGGGCGAACTCTGCCAATGGCAAAAAGGTCACCCAATCATCCTGATCAGCAGAAACAAAACATCTCAGATAGGCCTCCAAAGTCTGGTTGGTTCGTTCGGTTTGGCCATTTGTCTGAGGATGGAAAGCCGAAGAAAAAGACAAATCAATGCCCATCTTAGCACAAAAGGACCACCAAAACCTAGAGACAAACTGGGACCCTCTGTCCGACACAATGTTCTCCGGAATGCCATGCAAACGAACCACATGCTGAAAGAATAATGGCACCAAAACAGAGGAGGAAGGTAATTTAAGCAAGGGTACCAAATGGACCATCTTAGAAAAGCGATCACAAACCACCCAGGTGACAGACATCCTTTGAGAGACAGGAAGATTTGAAATAAAATCCATGGAAACATGCGTCCAAGGCCTTTTCGGGACCGGCAAGGGCAAAAGCAACCCACTGGCACGAGAACAGCAGGGCTTGGCCCGAGCACAAGTCCCACAAGACTGCACAAAAGAACGCACATCCCGTGACAAGGAAGGCCACCAAAAGGACCTAGCCACCAAATCCCTGGTACCAAAAATCCCAGGATGACCAGCCAACACCGAGCAATGAACCTCAGAAATAACTCTGCTAGTCCATCTATCAGGGACAAACAGTTTCTCCGGTGGACAACGGTCAGGTCTATCAGCCTGAAACTCCTGCAGCACCCGCCGCAAATCAGGGGAGATGGCAGACAGAATTACCCCCTCTTTGAGAATACCAGCCAGCTCAGGGACTCCTGGAGAATCAGGCACAAAACTCCTAGAAAGGGCATCAGCCTTCACATTCTTAGAACCCGGAAGGTATGAAACCACAAAATCGAAACGGGAGAAAAACAGTGACCATCGAGTCTGTCTAGGATTCAACCGCTTGGCAGACTCGAGATAAGTCAAATTCTTGTGATCCGTCAAGACCACCACGCGGTGCTTGGCTCCCTCAAGCCAATGTCGCCACTCCTCTAATGCCCACTTCATAGCCAGCAGCTCCCGATTGCCAACATCATAATTACGCTCAGCAGGCGAAAATTTTCTAGAAAAGAAGGCACATGGCTTCATCACAGAGCCATCAGAACTTCTTTGAGACAAAACAGCCCCTGCTCCAATCTCAGAAGCATCAACCTCAATCTGAAAAGGGAGCGAAACATCTGGCTGACGCAACACAGGGGCTGAAGAAAAACGACGTTTCAGCTCCTGAAAAGCCTCCACGGCCGCAGAGGACCAATTCACCACATCAGCACCTTTCTTTGTCAAATCAGTCAAAGGTTTAACCACACTAGAAAAATTAGCGATGAAGCGACGGTAAAAATTAGCAAAGCCCAGGAATTTCTGAAGACTCTTCACAGATGTAGGTTGAGTCCAATCATAAATGGCCTGAACTTTAACAGGATCCATCTCGATAGTAGAAGGGGAAAAAATGAAGCCCAAAAAGGAAACCTTCTGAACTCCGAAGAGACATTTAGACCCCTTCACAAACAAGGAATTAGCACGAAGGACCTGGAATACCATTCTGACCTGCTTCACATGAGACTCCCAATCATCTGAAAAGACCAAAATATCATCCAAATATACAATCATGAATCTATCCAGATACTTTCGGAAGATGTCATGCATAAAGGACTGAAACACAGATGGAGCGTTAGAAAGCCCGAATGGCATCACCAGGTACTCAAAATGGCCCTCGGGCATATTAAATGCTGTTTTCCAATCATCGCCCTGTTTAATACGCACAAGGTTATATGCCCCTCGAAGATCTATCTTGGTGAACCAACTAGCCCCCTTAATCCGAGCAAACAAATCAGACAGCAGAGGCAAAGGGTACTGAAATTTGACCGTGATTTTATTGAGAAGGCGGTAGTCTATACAGGGTCTCAGAGAACCATCCTTCTTGGCCACAAAAAAAGAACCCTGCTCCCAACGGTGATGAAGACAGGCGAATATGCCCTTTCTCCAAGGACTCCTTTATATAACTCCGCATAGCGGTGTGTTCTGGCACGGATAAATTGAAAAGTCGGCCCTTAGGAAACTTACTACCAGGGATCAAATTTATAGCACAATCACAAATCCCTATGAGGGGGTAGGATACTGGATTTGGGCTCATCAAATACATCCCGGTAATCCGACAGAAACTCAGGGACATCAGAAGGAATGGATGAAGAAATTGACATCATCGGAACATCGCCATGTACCCCTTGACAACCCCAACTAGACACAGACATTGATTTCCAATCCAATACTGGATTATGAACCTGTAGCCATGGCAAACCCAACACGACCACATCATGCAAATTATGCAACACCAGAAAGCGAATATCCTCCTGATGTGCAGGAGCCATGCACATGGTCAACTGAGTCCAGTACTGAGGTTTATTCCTGTCCAAAGGCGTAGCATCAATTCCCCTTAATGGAATAGGATACTGCAAAGGCTCCAGGAAAAAACCACAACGCCTGGCAAACTCCAAGTCCATCAAATTCAGGGCAGCGCCCGAATCCACAAATGCCATAACCGAGTAGGACGACAGAGAGCAAATCAAAGTAACAGACAAAAGAAATTTAGGCTGTACAGTAGCAATGGTGACAGACCTAGCGAACCGCTTAGTGCGCTTAGGACAATCAGAGATAGCATGAGTAGGGTCACCACAGTAATAACACAGCCGATTCTGACGTCTGTGTTCTTGCCGTTCAGTTCTGGTCAAAGTTGTATCACATTGCATAAGCTCAGGCCTCTGCTCAGAGGACACCGCCAAATGGTGCACAACTTTGCGCTCGCGCAAACGCCGATCAATTTGAATGGCCAAGGACATTGATTCATTCAGACCAGCAGGCGTGGGGAAGCCCACCATAACATCCTTAAGGGCCTCAGAGAGACCCTTTCTAAAAATTGCTGCCAGGGCACACTCATTCCATTGAGTAAGCACAGACAACTTTCTAAACTTCTGACAATATACCTCCGCTTCATCCTGACCCTGACACAAAGCCAGCAAGGTTTTCTCTGCCTGATCCACTGAATTCAGTTCGTCATAAAGCAATCCAAGCGCCAGAAAAAATGCATCTACATTAAGCAATGCAGGATCTCCTGGCGCAAGGGAGAATGCCCAGTCTTGAGGGTCGCCACGTAACAAAGAAATAATAATTTTTACTTGCTGAATGGGGTCACCAGAGGAGCGGGGTGTCAAAGCAAGAAACAGTCTACAATTATTTTTGAAATTCAGAAACTTAGATCTATCCCCAGAAAACAAATCAGGAATTGGAATTCTAGGCTCTAACATCGGATTCTGAACTACATAATCTTGAATGCTTTGGACCCTTGCAGCGAGTTGATCCACACAAGAGGACAGACCTTGAATATCCATATCTACACCTGAGTCCTGAACCACCCAGAGATTAAGGGGAAAAGAGAGACAAAACACACTGCAAAGAAAAAAAAATGGGTTCAGAACTTCTCTTATCCCTCTTTTGAGATGCATTAACACTTTGTGGGCCAGCTGTACTGTTATGGACCTGGTGGTTAGGAGCACCCGGAATGACGTGATGAGTAGACTAGTAATCGGAACAAGCTCTGGGAAAGTGGGAACTCTGCTGACCGCAAACCCTACTCCTATCACACACACTAGAAATAGCCGTGGAGTGTACCTAACTCTCCCTAGACGCCTCTTCACAGCCTAAGAGCTAACTACCCCTAAAGATAGAAATAGAAGCCTAACCTTGCCTCAGAGAAATTCCCCAAAGGTAAAGGCAGCCCCCCACATATATTGACTGTGAGTTAAGAGGAAAGTCACAAACACAGGAATGAAACAGGTTTTAGCAAAGGAGGCCAGACTTCATTAAATAGTCAGAGGAAAGAAAAGGAAACTATGCGGTCAGCACAAAACTACAAAAAACCACGCAGAGTATGCAAAAAGACCCCCACACCGACTCACGGTGTGGAGGTGCAACACTGCACCCCAGAGCTTCCAGCTAGCAAGGAAATATCATGATAGCAAGCTGGACTAGAATTTAGCAGTACTAAGAAATATATTCGGGCAGCAGTAACAACAAATGAACTAGCAGGGACTTAGCTTCTGCTGGAGTAGACAGGTCCTCAGAGAAGTCCAAGAGAGATCTGAACCAATACTGAAACATTGACAGCTGGCATGAAGTAACGATCTGAGTAGAGTTAAATAGGGAAGCAAGCATAACAATAAACGAGGGCAGCTGAGAAAGCAAACCTCAGAGACCAGCAGTTCCGCTCAAAGCCACCAGAGGGAGTCCAAGAGCAGAACTAACCAAAGTACCATTCATGACCACAGGAGGGAGTCCGAGAAATGGAATTCACAACACAGCTGACGTTACTGAACCCCAATAACAGAGGAACAACTGTTGACTGTGCAGACAGCACTTCCGAGCAGCAACTGGTGGTGTTGGAGCCCAAAGTCAATCAGGGTGTAGGCCGAGGCCTAATTGGAGCAAGTTTAATATCTGAAGTAGTGTGAGTGTGGACGGAGCAGGAGAAATTGCCAGATACACAGCTGGGGATCAGCTGACGTTACTGAACCCCAATAACAGAGGAGCAACTGCTGACTGTGCAGACAGCACTTCCGAGCAGCAACTGGCGGTGTTGGAGCCCAGGGAATCTAGGAGAAGCAGAGTGTAGGCTGAGGCCTAATTGGAGCAAGTTTAATATCTGTTGTAGTGCGAGTGTGGACGGAGCAGGAGAAATTGCTGGATAAACAGCTGGGGATCAGCTGACGTTACTGAACCCCAATAACAGAGGAGCAACTGTTTACTGTGCAGACGACACTTCCGAGCAGCAACTGGCTGTGTTGGAGCCCAGGGAATCTAGGAGAAGCAGAGTGTAGGCTGAAGCCTAATTGGAGCAAGTTTAATATCTGTTGTAGTGTGAGTGTGGATGGAGCAGGAGAAATTGCCGGATACACAGCTGGGGATCAGCTGACGTTACTGAACCCCAATAACAGAGGATCAACTGTTGACTGTGCAGACAGCACTTCCAAGCAGCAACTGGCGGTGTTGGAGCCAAGGGAATACAGGAGAAGCAGAGTGTAGGCTGAGGCCTAATTGAAGCAAGTTTAAAATCTTAAGTAGTGTGAGTGTGGACAGAGCAGGAAAAATTGCCATGTACACAGCAGGGGATCAGCCGAAGTTACTGAACCCCAATAACACGGCAGCAAGTGTTGACCGTGCAGATGGCACTTCTGAGCAGCAACTGGTGGTGTTGGATCCCAGGGAATCCAGGAGAAGCAGAGTGTAGGCTGAGGCCTAATTGGAGTAAGATTAATATCTGTTGGAGTGTGATTGTGGACGGTGCAGGAGACGTTGCCAGATACACAGCTGGGGATCAGTTGACGTTACTGAAACCCAATAACAGAGGAGCAACTGTTGACTATGCTGATGGCACTTCTGAGCAGCAACTGGTGATGTTGGAGCCCAGGGATTACAGTTCAGGTGGTAGAAACATGAACACAACAGGAGACCTGGATACTGTTGCCAACCAATTATTTAATCTGGAAGAGTAGTGGCAAATTCCTGCGAGATCCAGGCCTTGTTTATTTTCAGAAAAGCAAGCCGGTCAATGTTATAGGAGGATAGTCACATGCGACGGTCTGTTAGTGCACCACCTGCTTCACTAAAGATGCGTTCCGATAATACACTAGCAGCAGGGCAAACCATTACCTCCAATGCATACTGGCTAAGCTCTGACCATGTATCCAGCTTAGAGACCCAAATCTTGAAGGGGAAGAGCCGTCTGGGAGTACACTGAGAGGGCAAGTCATCTAGTCTGTCACCATCTGACAGAAACGTTGCCTCCTGCTGTCTGGAGCCATCTGTGATGGTGTAGACATTTGTGGCTGGCACACAAAACTTTGCCACCTTTGGGCCAAACTGGTCTTGCCTTGTGCTGAGGCACTGCTTCTGCTCCCTCTTTGTGCAGAGCTTCTTCCACTGCCTCGACTCACTGAGCTGCTTTGTAAAGCACTAGCAGCATTGCTCTCGGTTGGAATGGAGAACATGATGGAATGCACCAGTGTGTCTTGGTACTCCCGCATTTTACACTCCCTGTTCAATGGTGTTATGAGGCTTTGTAAGTTGTCTCGGATCTAGGAGGGTGTACACTCAATAATCAGCCGTGTTGAGAATGTGGGTGATGCGGCGGTCGTTTCTCAGGCACTGCAGCATGAAATCAACCATGTGCTGCAGACTGCCAACTGGCCAAGAAACACTGTCCCCTGCTTGAGGCGTGATCTCTGCCTACTCTGCATCACCCCACCCTCGCTCTACATACTGACTACTAGAGCATTGTGTACCTCCCTCTTCTGGACAGATGTCTTCCTCCTACATTGACTCCTCCTCATCCTCCTCACAAAGTGTCACCTGCCTAGGACTTTGTGATGAACCACGTTGACCAGACTGTCCAGAAGCAGATGGCATTTGTGATTCCTCATCCTCCACCTCTTCCACAACCTCATCCCTTAGCGCTTGCAGTGTTTTTTTAAGCAGGCAGATAAGGGGGATAGTCATGCTGACTAGTGCATCATCTGCACTCGCCATCCGCGTGGAATCATCGAAGGAACGTAAAACCTGGCAGATGTCCTTCATAGTGGCCCACTCAGTTGTTGTGAAGTCTGAACGGCCCGCAGTACGACTTTTTTGCGCCTGATGCAGCTGATACTCCATTACTGCTGCCTGCTGCTCACACAACCGCTCCAACATATGTAACATTGAATTCCATCTGGTGGGTAGGTCACATATGATGTGATGTTCCGGAAGGCGGAATCGGCGCTGCAGAGCTGCAATGCATGATCTTGCCATGCTGGAATGCCGCAAGTGAGCACACTCTAGGCGGACCTTGTACAGCAGGGCATCAAGATCCGGATAGTCCTTCAAGAAACTCTGCACGACGAAGTTGAGCACATGTGCCAGACATGGGATGTGAGTGAGGTTGCCTAGGCCCAGAGCTGCCACCAGATTTTGGCCATTGTCATACACTACCATGCCTGGCTGGAGATTCGCTGGCACAAACCACACGTTGCTCTCCTGCTTGATGGCATTCCAGAACTCCTGCACTGTGTGGCTTCGATTCCCCAAAGAAATTAATTTCAAGACGGCCTGTTGACGTTTGGCCACGGCTGTGCTCATTTCGGTCGTAAAAGGTAAGCATTCACGGGTCAAGGTGGAGGTAGACTGTGACGGCTCCTGCAGCGGTGATTCAGAGGAACTGGAGTATAAGGAGGAGTCAATGTGTACAGACTGGATTCCTGCAATCCTTGGAGTTGGCAGAACACATACAGTGCCACTCTCAAGATCTGTACCCGGCTCCACAACATTTACCCAATGGGTAGTGAGGGAAAGGTATCGTCCCTGTCCATGGTGACTGGTCCACGCATCGGTGGTCAGGTGGACCTTGCTACTGACGGCGTTTAGTAGTGCATGTTTAATGTTTTCCACCACATGCTTTTGCAGGGCAGGGACGGCTTGCCTGCTGAAATAAAAGCGGCTGGGCACATTGTAATTTGGGACTGCCAATGCCATCAAGTTACGGAAGGTGTCAGTCTCCACCAGCCTGAATTACAGCATTTCAAGGGACAGTAGTTTTGCAATGCCAGCATTCAGAGCCTGTGTTCGGGGGTGGTTTGCCAAGAATGGCCGCCTTTTCTCCCATGCCTGTGCTACCGATAGCTGTAGACTGGCCTGGGAGTGTGACAGTTAACGTGGTGTTGTGGGTGGAATTACACTGGGTCTCTGTACAAAAGTGCCAGAGGTTCTTCCATGGCGATCCTGTGAGGAAGCCGAACCAGCTGTGTGTGAGCTGGAGGAAGAGGCTACAACACGAGCTGAAGAGGTGCTAGGTGCTGCTGTAGGTTGGCCTAGGTCTTCATTGTGTTTTTGTAACTCCACCACATGCTTGGCCGCACATGTTTCCACATATTTGTGGTATTGAGGTTGCTGACACTTTTCCTTCTTTTGACTTTCTGATTACACAGCTTGCATTTTACAAAGCAAATGTCATCTGCAACTGTGTCAAAAAGGACCAGGCACTGCAAGTCATGGGAGCGCCCGTTTTGGGTTTTGGAAGAGGCATGCTCCTAATCGGTGCTGAAGTGAAGGCTACAGGCAACGCAGTCTTCCTCCTCCCTCTCCCTCCTTTTTGGGCTGTTCAGGGAATCTCTTCCTCAGAGCTGCTCCCACCACCTTCCTGTACCTCACGAAATGATGGGTCAAGGACTCCATCATCTACACTACCCTCTTCCAACAACTGCTTCTCCTGGGTAGTCTCGGCAGCACAGTACGCACCAGAAAGTGGCACCTGAGTCTCATCATCAGATGCGTACTGAAGTGTGCTGACCGTAGGCACTGGCCCACCTGCCTCTTCAGATTCAGAGAGACAAAGCTGTTACACATCACTGCATACTGCCTCTTCTTCAGTTTCTCGAATGCTGCTTGGCTGGCCCCCTCTTTCCAAGCCAAGAGATTCAGAGAACAGAAATAGAGATGGCCCTGTCCTGGGCTCTCTGACTGCCTGGGCAATTTGGCAAGTGGTGAAGAGACAGATAGGTGCTTCTTAGTGCTCTGTGCCTGAGAGGATGTGGCACTAATTAATAATAATAATAATCTTTATTTTTATATAGCGCTAACATATTCCGCAGCGCTTTACAGGTTGCACACATTATCGTCACTGTCCCAGCTGGGGCTCACAATCTAAATTCCCTATCAGTATGTCTTTGGAATGTGGGAGGAAACTGGAGTATCCAGAGGAAACCCATGCAAACACGGAGAGAAAATACAAACTCTTTGCAGATGATGTCCTTAGTGGGGCTTGAACCCAGGACTCCAGCGCTGCAAGGCTGCTGTGCTATCCACTGCGCTACCATAATTGAAGTTGATGTGTTAGCTCCCATCCATCTGACAACGGCTTCAATTTGTTCGTCATGCAGCAGTGGGGTACGGCGAGCTCCTACAAAGTTGCACATGAAGGACTGTTCCCTGCTAAAACTGGGGGATGATCAGTCACCGGTGCCCACAGCAGCAGGCACAGAATCCCCACGTCCTCTCCCTGCAGAAACTCCACGCCCACGCCCACGTGCCTTACTCCCTGCCTTCTTCATCTTGGTAGACTGATAAAGATAGGCAGAAAAGTACTAAGGGCTTAGTGTGCTTATTCCTGAACAGCTGCTAACAGGTATAAGAAACACTAATTTTATACAGTGTGGACTAGACTGTAATATGAGCTAATGTGGTCTACACAACAGTAAAGTGGAGTGTTCGGTGAACTTTATTAACTTTTTGTTTTTTTCACAAAAAGACACTGGATGTGCCCAAAGATGTAAAACCGATAGTATCACAAACTTTTTGTAGCGATTACAATGCAGGAAGGAAACCTACAATGCAATAGATGAGGCTCCAAAAAATAGGCTAATACTAATCTGGCTGGGGCTGCAGGGCACAAGGCTGCAGAAATGCTCCTCTATGTACGCCTATATAATGTTTTTCCGCAATCTAGCAGGATACGGATGGAAACCCACTAATAGGATAAATCTGGAAAATGTGCAGCAGGCAGTACTAATTGAAAAAAGGACAATGGAACAGTATGAGGCAGTGACGCACCCTGAGCTGACTACAACCAGGTGTGATGGCAGAACAGGCTACAGCGTGAGCTGCACTCACACAGAGACCTTGCAGAAAGCCGTGAACGGAGCTGCAAGGCCAAAAAAAGCTCCTCTATGTACTCCTTTATAGTGTTTTTCCACAATCTAGCAGGATACGGATGGAAACCCACTAATAGGATAAATCAGAAAAAAATGTGCAGCAGGCAGCACTAATTGAAAAAAGGACAATGGAACAGTATGAGGCAATGACGCACACTGAGCTGACTACAACCAGCTGTGGCGGCAGAACAGGCTACAGCATGAGCTGCACTCACACAGAGACCTTGCAGACAGCCGTGAACAGTGCTGCAAGGCAAAAACAAGGTTCTCACACAACGGTTGCTAAATTAGCCTGGGTAAAGCACAATGAAGCAAATCGCTATCTCAAACTATCCCTCAGTCAGAACAGCAGCGTCCTGTACCTAACTGAATTCACAGCAGAGTGAACCCAAAATGGCGGCGGTGGCTTTTATAGTGCATCATGATATCAATTCAGCAGCCAATCACAACCATGCCCTTACTTACATGCCTAACATGCATAACAGAATGTGCCCACACTTCTTAGGATGCCTCATTGGCTGAATTAAATCAAACTGGCTCATTGCCCTATGGGAACTTCTGATTCCGGTATTCGATATACTGAAAGTATCGGAACTCAGTATCGGAATTCCGATAACGCGAATATCGGCCGATACTCGATATTTGCAGTATTGGAATGCTCAACACTAGACATCACACAACAGTCGTGAGCTGGAAGCAGAAAACGCTGCTGAAGCACGGCAAGGGTGGCTGAAGCTGTAGCTGACTTTCTAAAATGGACAGACAGATGGCATACTTTCACAAGCAGATCTGGCAGCTCCGGGTAGTTTTTCATAAATCGTTGAACCTCGAGGTTAAGCACATGGGCCAAGCAAGGTACATGTGTGAGCTCACCTTGCCTCAGAGCTGCCACCAGGTTATGGCCATTGTCACACATGACCATGCCTGGCTGTAGGTTCAGAGGTGTCATCCAAACATCTGACTGCTCTTTCAGCACTGTCCACAACTCTTCTGCATTGTGCGGTTTGTCACCTATGCAGATTAGCTTCAGCACAGCCTGTTGCCGCTTGGCTGAGGCAGTGCTGCGGTGGTTCCAGCTTTTGACTGATGTGTTGATTTCAGAGATGGAGGATGAAGAGGATGAGGAGGAGGTGCAGGCGCTGTAGACTGGGGGGCAACCCTGATTGACGTAGGGCCAGCAATCCTCGATGTGGGGAGGATGTGTTCCATCCCAAGGTCCGACTGGGTCCCAGCCTCCACTATGTTAACCCATTGTGCCATCATTGAGATGTACTATCCCTGCCCACAAGCACTTGTCCAAGTGTCCGTGGTTAGGTGGACTTTCCCTGAAACAGCATTGTTGAGGGCACAGGTAATGTTGTGGGACACATGCTGTTGTAATGCCAGTACGGCACACTGGAAGAAATAATGGCGACTGGGGACCAAGTACCTTGAGATGGCCGCCGCCATCAGGTTGCAGAAAGCTTCCATCTCAACAAGCCTAAAAGGCAGCATTTCTAGCGCAAGCAGAAGAGAAATATTAGAATTGATGACTGAGGCCTGTGGGGCGTTGGCTGGGTATTTCCGCTTGTGCTCAAAAGACTGGGTTAAAGACAACTGAATGCTGTGCTGGGACAAGGATGTGACGGGCTTGCAGATGGTGCTGCTTGACTGTGGACCACAACAGGTGGAAGACTAGAGGCATCTTCATATGCACGGTGTACTGGGGACTGGCTTCTATGCAAAACAGTGGAAGAAGCAGTGGTGTGACCAGCAGGCAGTGGTCCTGGAGCCTGGGGTTTGGCCCACAAAGTTGGGTGCCTTGCTTGCATGTGCCTGATCATGCTGGTCGTGGTCAGGCTGGTTGTTTTGCTACCCCTGCTGATGCAGGCATGGCAGGTGCTGCAAATGGCCAGTTTGGGGTTATCGGCAGAGTCTTTAAAAAATAGCCAGACTCGGGAAGATCTCACAGGTGGAATGACAACTTCACTCATGTTAGTGTTTCAGGGAATGGATGCACGCCTTCTGTCTGTGGCCACCACACTGCTTCTTCCTGCCTATTGGGAGGATATGCCTTCTTTCCCATTTGTGCTGCTGTCCTCGCTATGCATGTCCTCCTGCCAGGTTGGGTCAGTCACTATGTCATCCACCACCTTGTCTTCCACATCCGCACCCTCCTCCTCCTCCTGACTTTCTGGCAATTGTGTCTCATCATCGTCCACTTCTTGTGACACTTTCCCACCATCGCCTTCGTGTGACCGATGCTGGTCAAAGCCTTGGGCAGCTCTACATGCGATCTCATCTTTCCCCACTTCAAGTTGACCAGCTGAGATTTCTGAATCTTAAAATGGAAAACTGAACAGCTTTTCAGAGTGTCCAAGTGTGGGATCAGTTGTCTCAGCACACTCGGAATGGCGGGAGGAAGGAGGATCAGGGTGAGGAATATCCTGACCACACTCATGGCTACTCAGACTTTACCATGTGGAAGACAAGGTGGTGGTGGTGGCTAAATGACTGGAAGCATTATCCGCTATCCAACCAATAACTGTTTCACACTGCTCTGGCTTCAATAGTGGTGTGCTGCGGTCCCCTAGAAACTGGGACAGGAAGGTCGAGCGAGAAGATGTGGGTCTTTGTTGTTGCCCACTTTCACCTTGCCCACTGCCTCATCCTCTGGATGCACCATCAGCATCACGTCCACTTCCCTGTCCTTAGCTCCTTACCTTAACCATTTTAAATGGACTACTGCACTATTTCAAATGCTCAACAGAAATGTCTTTATTAGTAGTGAAATAATATGTGATCAGTATTCCTGCAAAGCTACAATTTTTCAAACCCAAACATTAGGCAGGCCTCAGCCTGACCTAACAAACTGTATTGAATTTTTTTTTTTTTAAGTTAATTTATGTGAAATAGTGCTGTATAGAATTTGAGTATCACACAGCCATAAAATAAGTACACCGGCCTCCAATGCCCAAACTTAGAGCACAGAGATATATGACCGCTGTAACGGAAATACCACACTGGCAAATCTCTGGCCTTTCAATTTCTTTTTTTGCTGAATAGCGCTGTCTAGAATTTGAGTATCACACAGCCACAAAATAAGTACACCGGCCTCCAATGCCCAAACTTAGAGCACAGAGATATAAGACGGCTGTAACGGAAATACCACACTGGCAAATCTGTGGTCTTTCAATATTTTTGGATGCTATATAGCGCTGTATATATGCTACATATGTATCAGACGCTGTATTCCATTCACTTTCTATGACTTCACCCCCCAAGGAGCTTAAGGAAAAGAACTCTCACTGTTCTCTCCCTATTAAGATCCTGTGTTCAGGACAGTGGATTTTTAGTGCAGCTATGATTGACTCTGGTGCAGGTGGCAATTTCATGGATATCGCATTTGCCAAGGAACATGGTATTGAAATTCAGCAAAGAGCCTCTCCAATTACCATGGAAACAGTGGATGGGTCACCTTTAATCTCTGGGCCCGTGGATCAGGAGACCGTACCCCTTGAAATTTTATTGCAGCCTAATCATCAGATGCAACTTTCTTTCTTGCTAATTTCTTCTCCTCATTTTCCTGTGATTTTAGGCATTCCTTGGTTGCGTTCTCAGAACCCAATTATCAACTGAGAGACCAAGGAGGTTATCTTTCCAACAAGGAGCAACTCAGCGTTAACAGAAGCTGTCCCTGAGTCCACGGCTACGGAACCACATGTACAGGTATTTTCTTTACCTCCAGCATATAAAGAGTTCTCTGACATCTGTGACAAAAAGAATTCAGATCAGCTTCCTCCACACAGGCATTATGACTGTCCCATTGAGTTGCTTCCTGGGGCAGCTATTCCTTTTGGTAACGTATACCATTTGGCGGCACCTGAGCTTCAAGCCTTAAAGGAGTATATTGATGAGAATCTGGCCAAAGGCTTCATATGTCGTTCTTGCTCACTAGCAGGGGCACCTATCTTTTTTGTAAAGAAGAAGGATGGGACCCTGAGACCCTGTGTTGACTATCGGGAACTCAATAAGGTAACCGTACGAAACTGTTACCCTTTGCCTCTGATTCCCGAATTACTGGAAAGAGTCCGCCATGCTAAGGTGTTCTCTAAACTGGATCTTCGTGGGGCTTATAATTTGGTGCATATTCGTCCAGGGGATGAGTGGAAGACAGCATTCAGATGCCGGTATGGACACTTTGAATCTCTTGTGATGCCCTTTGGGCTTTGTAACGCCCCTGCAATGTTTCAACACCTTGCTAATGACATTTTCAGAGATTTGTTGGACCAGTTTGTAGTGATCTATTTGGACGATATACCAATCTTTTCTGACTCTCTACAGGAACATGAAGAACATGTCAAAACTGTTCTAAGACGTCTGAAAGAGAACCATCTGTATATTAAGCCGGGGAAATGCAAGTTCCATCATTCTGAGATACAGTTCTTAGGTTATATCATCTCTCCCCAGGGGCTGAACATGGAATCCGGTAAGTTTCAGGCTATCCTTGACTGGCCGGTACCCAAGAACGTTCAGGTAGTCCAACGTTTTATTAGTTTTGCAAATTTCTACAGACGCTTCATTCGAAATTTTTCTGATATTATCCGTCCCATTACTTCCTTGACAAAGAAGGAAAAGCCCTTTAAGTGGTCATCACAGGCTCAAGAAGCTTTTGATCGGCTTAAGATCTGTTTCACATCAGCACCGCTGTTGATACACCCAGATCCAACACTTTATTTCATTGTGGAGGTGGACGCTTCTGATAATCCTTTGGGGGCTATTCTCTCCCAAAGAACTGGAGAGAAGGGTCTGCTACATCCTTGTGCTTTCTTTTCCCATAGACTAACCTCAGCAGAGAAGAATTACGACGTGGGAGACAAGGAATTTCTGGCTATTATTGCGGCTTTCAAAGAATGGAGGCATCATCTGCAAGGAGCTGCACAACAGATCATAGTGCTAACTGACCATCGCAATTTAGAGTTCCTTAGATCCCCTAGATGTCTTTCTCCTCATCAGGCTCATTGGAACTTATTTTTAAATCAATTTAACTTTGTTATCTCGTACCGTTCAGGTTCTCATAATGGGAAGGCTGATGCTTTATCCCAAATCCATGCTGCGGATTCCGTACCTGGAGCCCCGTCCAAGACCATTCTATCTGATGCCAATTTCATAGGAGTTATCCTGATGCCAATTTCATCGGAGTTATCCACAATCAGGACTTGTGGAAGGAGTGCAGGGAGGCCTATGACGGTGATGTATTTCTGGCCAACCCACCTGTGGATATTAATCTTGTCTTTAAGGGTGTCATGTGGTTCAGAGATCGACGTATCTACGTCCCGGAGGTCGTCCGTCTGCAGATCCTCAAGTTGGTACATGACTCCAAGTTTGCTGGTCACAGGGGGGTACAAAAGACACAAGAGTTCCTGAGCCGATTCTTCTGGTAGCCAACTTGCCTGAAGGATACCAAGGATTATGTTTTCTCTTACGAGGTATGTGCTCGTTACAAGACTCCTCATGTGGCACCTATGGGTCTTCTACAACCATTACCTGTTCCGTCTCGCCCTTGGGGGTCTATATCAATGGACTTTATTGTGGAGCTGCCTACATCGGGGGGCATGAATGCAATCATGGTGGTAGTTGATCGCCTGAATAAAGCTGCTCATTTTGTTCCGTGCACTGGCTTCCCCTCAGCTAAAGATACGGTGAACTTGGTTATACAGAATGTCTTTCGATTGCATGGGGTTCCGGATGAGATCATCTCTGACCGTGGAGTGCAGTTCACTTCAAGATTCTGGAAGGGGTTTTGCTCTGCACTCAATATTAATGTCTGCCTCTCTTCCGCTTATCATCCTTAGACAAATGGTCAGACTGAGCGTACCAACCAGATGCTGGAACAATATCTAAGATGCTATGTCAGCCATCTACAGGATGATTGGTTGGAGTTGCTACTGTTAGCCAAATTTTCATATAACAATTCTCAGAGCGCCTCCACTAAATTTACACCTTTCTTTGCCAATCTGGGTTATCATCCGTGTATCTTACCTAGGTCTCCAATTAATTCTCCAGTTCTGGCAGTGGAGGAAAGGCTGACTGTGATGAGGCAAAATCTGGAGGTTCTGAAGGAATCCCTGACCACAGCTCAAGAACGTTATAAGAGATTGGCTGATAGATTCCTTAAACCTGTACCCATGTTCAAGGTAAGAGATTCCGTGTGATTAGCAACTAAGAATCTGAAGTTAAATGTTCCTTCACAAAAACTTGGACAGAAATTCATTGGCCCTTTCAAGATCAACAGTATTGTGAGCTCTGTGGCCTGCCAGCTGAAGCTGCCTAGGACTATGAATGCACACCCAGTTTTTCATGTATCTTTACTAAAGCCTGTATCTCCTAATACCTTCCAGGGACGTGCTGTGCCCCCTCCGCAGCCTGTGGTGATTGATGGGCAAGAACAATTTGTGGTGGAGGAAATTGTTGATTCCAGGATTCGCAGGAATCGGCTCCAATATCTGATAAGATGGCAGGGATATCCCCCTGAGGAAGACTCTTGAACCTGTGGAAAACATCAATGCCCAACAGAAGATTTCTCGTTTTCATAAGAGATTCCCTGAGAAACCAGGTCCAGGATCGTCCTGAGGCCGCTTCTAAGGAAGGTATAATTTGGTATAATTTGGTGTATTACTGCCCTTTTCCAAGATGGCGTCTTTGGTCTCATGTGCACTGTGTCTTCCTGCTATACAACTCCACCCCAGCCTTCAGTCTGTGCTAGAGTATTCTGCCTTGCATCCAGCTCCTGACCTCTTGTGACTCCCTGGCTATATACCTGCTCCTGTGAACCTGTGGGGTTATCCTGCTACTCTGCTCTGAGTTCCTGCTGCATACACCAGTTCCAGTGATCCTCCTTCATCTGCTGCTCGTGTTTACTTCCATCTGCATTTGCTGTACATGTAAGCAGTTGCTGCTTTGCAAGAACCTGAGACTGTTGCCCAGGCCTCCCTGGTTGAGCTAAGATATTATTTGAACTGCCTAATAAGCATATCTATCTGTGTTTTGGACTAAGCAAGGACTTATTTGTGTCAAGTATCCTCAAGAATAATTGTGCTTCATAGACTTTCTGCGTGATTGCATTTTCCTCTGAAGTTTCCTATAGACTGCTGAGCTGCATTTGATATTTGCACTAAGAGTTGTGGACGGACTTGAGTTTCTCTCTGCACCTGTTTGAATCACCGTCTGATAATATAGACTTTACCACTTATAAAACTGTGTCCTGCAGTTGTCTTGTTCCACACAAAGAGTCTCCTGAGTTATCCCTTATAATTATTACAATACCACACTGACAAATCTGTGGCCTTTCAATTTTTTTTCATGCTAAATAGCATATTATACAGCGTGCTAAACACCCAGACCAAATAGGGTTGTATGGTGTAAAAGGTGAGAACAATGGGAGTATTTTTGAAAACTAAAAGAAAGATAAAAAAACAGGTTAAATTAAAATCATTAATAGTGATGAGCGAATATACTCTTTACTCGAGATTTCCTGAGCACGCTCGGGTGACTTCCGAGTATTTTTAGTGCTCGAAGATTTAGTTTTCCTCACCGCAGCTGAATGATTTACATGTTAGCCAGCATAAGTACATGTGGGGTTTGCTTGGTTGCTAGGGAATCCCCACATGTAATCAAGCTGGCTAACAGATGTAAAGCATTCAGCTCCGGTGAAAAAAACTAAATCTCCGAGCACTAAAAAATACTCGGAGGTCACCCGAGCGTGCTCGGGAAATCTCGAGTAACGAGTATATTCGCTCATCACTATTAATGATTTTAATTTAACCTGTTTTTTTATCTTTCTTTTAGTTTTCAAAAATACTCCCATTGTTCTCACCTTTTACACCATACAACCCTATTTGGTCTGGGTGTCTTTTCTGATCTGGTCCAATCTTCAGTGGCATCTGCAACAACTCTATTACCTGACATCTTTTGTTCCTTCAGCACTGACAAGGCCACAACATTGAGCGACGTTATCTCATGATACCATTTAAGGTAGAGTGACTGAGTCTCACTAGATATCATGAAGCCACAGCATCTATGCACAGATGATAAAGAAGACAGAACAGGACCTAAGTAGATGGTTGGTCTGCAAGAGGACAAAATGATGGGTGAGGGCCAAGTTAATATATATGTCCTACAATGATCATCGGCTAGTTTTTATTTTGAATTGCCTACCAAAGACAATTTAAAGAATCTACTATGAGAATATTACTGATTAAGTGAACTTACCCATCTTTTTCAATATTTATTCAATTTGACTGAAAAGCTGTGTTGAATAATGAACTATAACAAAACTAGGCCATTTCTTAGACAAATAAATGGATCAAAACATGTAGAAAAAAATCATATAATAATAATAGAATGGCAATTTAAATTGAGAAAAAACCCTTTGAAAAACAGACAGTTTAACCATTTGCCATTTCTGCTATGTAAACATACTGAATATATGTTGTGTTAAGCTGCTTTTTACTTATGAAATAATTCTGCAAAGCTAAAATGGACTTCTAATACCCTAAAATCATTTTATTTAAAAAGTATATTAAAAACACCATGTAAGCATCTAGGTATAGAAAAAGTAATCAGAAAATTGCCTTTTCAGCAGAACTGTCATGTGGTAGAAAACTGTCTTTATCATACTGAGCTGTGCACTTAAAGTGAATTCATTGTATGTATTAAATCAATAACTCTACAATTTTGAAATTCAACATGATTGCATAGCACTAATTTGAAACATTGCAATTTTCAAAGCAGTCGATAATATCAGTTGACTTTCTTATTTCTAAATTCAACTTTTAAAAACATGTAAAATTATCTAAATTGCACTGCTGTCACTAATTATGTGTATTCTTTTCTTGAAAATTTAATATAAGAGTAATGTATAATGTTGCAACCTGTTTTCATTTAAATTGATTAAAACAAAGTAGCACATGTTAATTTTATTGCAACAAAGAGACACATCTAATTTGCCAGGTTTAAGATTTGTGTTTAGAAAACATAATGAGGTATTGCAAGATTATTAACATTTCTGTTCTGTAAGTAGTACTACTCTTGTCCATAGCTGATCATACTGATTCAAGTTAATGGAGGTTATCTGCAATTAAGCACATAGCCCCAGACGGTGAGCAAGAGTAGTGCTGTTTGTACAAGAAGATAGACCATTTTTCATAATCCCTACCAACCAGTTTAAAAAATACTAAATGATTTCATTTTCAGAAATAATTTGCAGATATAAATTATTTCAAATTTGTCTTTTACAATATATGGAAATATCAAAGATTACTTATTTATGTTATGGTAGAGGAGTTGTTTTCTCAATTGTGAGAGCAAACTTTCTACTCCACAAACATTCTTTACCAAAAGACTTTAAAACTGATTTTCAGTTATCTTATGCTATTTATCTGTTTGTATTGAACTGAAGTGTGTTGGAGAAAATGTACTTGTCTACTGTTAATACCTTCCAACTGGCTGTAACCACTGCATGGAGGGGGCAGCAAGGTGCCAACTGCTTCAGTGGCCCCCAGCATTTCAAGGCTGTTTTTTTTTAAGTGGAACAAACATACTTTAAATTAGAAAACATTTTGGAGTACAGCTAACTTTTTGATTTATTTTATTTTTTTTATTCTATGCATTTATTTATTTTTACCTCTGTTAGGATAAATCATTATTTGATTGCTTCGATACACTACAATACAATTATAGTGTTATACTGATAGGCAACTTACTAAACCCTACCTCTGGATCTAATAGGCTTTGGTACAATGCAAGGCAAGAAGTTATTATAAGGCATTAAGCTTATATGAAAACCCACTGGCAGCCATAGATATAACAATGGTGTGGGTAGCAAAATCAGTTCAAAACTAAAAGAAATTTAACTAAATCACCTTAAATAAGCATTTAATATGAAGAAGAGAGATGGTGTTGTCACTTTGTTTAAGTGGTTTCGAAGTAAAGTGATCTAAGTAGTAATTCTATTAAAAAATTCTATTACAGCAGTTAAGAGAAAAAAATGTTTAAAAAGCCACTAAATGTATTAGCCAGCAGTAGCCATTGTAAAACAAATGTGGCACCAACTGTATACTATGTGCACAATTATTTTAAAAGTATGCATTTTAACCATATCATCCTTTTAATGCATATTTTCCAACTCTAAACTGTATAAATGTAAATGCTTATTGGATGAAGCATATTAGGTGATGTGTGTTTGTAAAATGAGAGGATATTAACACTGTATATTAGGATGTGCAGATATATTAGGCAGCTTGTTTTCCTAAAAGTGTTCCAGAAAGAGATTTAACTGACTTTGAAAAGTCAAAAAGTATTAAAGTTTTACAAAGGGATGCAGCACTCTTGAAATTGTTAAGATGCTGGGGCATGATCAAAATATTCAGTGCTTACAATAAAATATATAAAAAGGTAAAAATAAAACAACACACATATGCAAAAAAAAAGCTATAAAATAAAAAGGGAGAAATAACGGAAATACCGTATATACTCGAGTATAAGCCGAGATTTTCAGCCCAAATTTTTGGGCTGAAAGTGCCCCCTCGGCTTATACTCGAGTCACGGTCGGCGGGTGAGGGGGAGAGGGCGCTGAGGCATACTTACCTGCTTCCGGGGCTCCTGGCGCTGTCCCTGCAGTCCCACGGTCTCCGGGTGCCGCAGCTCTTCCCCTGTTCAGCGGTCACATGGGACCGCTCATTAGAAAAATGAATAGGCTGCTCCGCCTCCCATAGGGGCGGAGCCGCCTATTCATTTCTCTAATCAGGGGTGCCGGTGACCGCTGACAGAGGAAGAGTCTGCGGCACCGAAGACCAGCTGTCCGGGGGAAGGAGTGGGACGCCGGGAGCAGGTGAGTATTACATAGTCACCTGTCCGCGTTCCACACGCCGGGCGCCGCTCTGTCTTCCCGGCGTCTCTCCGCACTGACTGTGCAGGTCAGAGGGCGCGATGATGCATATAGTGTGCGTGCTGCCCTCTGTCTGATCAGTCAGTGCGGAGAGACGCCGGGACGGGACGCCAAGCAGCTGCAAGCAAGAGAGGTGAGCATGTCATTTATTATTTTTATTGCAGCAGCAGCACAGCTATGGTGCAATAATGGATGGTGCAGAGCACTATATGGTACAGCTATGGGGCAATAATGGACGGTGCAGAGCACTATATGGTACATCTATGGGGCAATAATGAACGGTGCAGAGCACTATATGGCACAGCTATGGGGCAATAATGGATGGTGCAGAGCACTATATGGTACAGCTATGGGGCAATAATGGACGGTGCAGAGCACTATATGGTACATCTATGGGGCAATAATGAACGGTGCAGAGCACTATATGGCACAGCTATGGGGCAATAATGAACGGTGCAGAGCACTATATGGCACAGCTATGGGGCAATAATGAACGGTGCAGAGCACTATATGGCACAGCTATGGGGCAATAATAAACGGTGCAGAGCCCTGTATGGCACAGCTATGGGGCAATAAGGAACGGTGCAGAGCACTATATGGCACAGCTATGGGGCAATAATGAATGGTGCAGAGCACTATATGGCACAGCTATGGGGCAATAATGAACGGTGCAGAGCACTATATGGCACAGCTATGGGGCAATTATGAACGGTGCAGAGCACTATATGGCACAGCTATGGGGCAATAATGAATGGTGCAGAGCACTATATGGCACAGCTATGGGGCAATAATAAACGGTGCAGAGCACTGTATGGCACAGCTGTGGGGCAATAATGGTGCAGAGCACTGTATGGCACAGCTATGGGGCAATAATGGTGCAGAGCACTATATGGCACAGCTATGGGGCAATAATAAACAGTGCAGAGCACTGTATGGCACAGCTATGGGGCAATAAGGAACGGTGCAGAGCACTATATGGCACAGCTATGGGGCAATAATGGTGCAGAGCACTATATGGCACAGCTATGGGGCAATAATGAACGGTGCAGAGCACTATACGGCACAGCTATGGGGCAATAATGAACGGTGCAGAGCACTATATGGCACAGCTATGGGGCAATAATAAACGGTGCAGAGCCCTGTATGGCACAGCTATGGGGCAATAAGGAACGGTGCAGAGCACTATATGGCACAGCTATGGGGCAATAATGAATGGTGCAGAGCACTATATGGCACAGCTATGGGGCAATAATGAACGGTGCAGAGCTCTATATGGCACAGCTATGGGGCAAAAATAAACGGTGCAGAGCACTGTATGGCACAGCTATGGGGCAATAAGGAATGGTGCAGAGCACTATATGGCACAGCTATGGGGCAATAATAAACGGTGCAGAGCACTGTATGGCACAGCTGTGGGACAATAATGGTGCAGAGCACTGTATGGCACAGCTATGGGGCAATAATGGTGCAGAGCACTATATGGCACAGCTATGGGGCAATAATAAACAGTGCAGAGCACTGTATGGCACAGCTATGGGGCAATAAGGAACGGTGCAGAGCACTATATGGCACAGCTATGGGGCAATAATGGTGCAGAGCACTGTATGGCACAGCTATGGGGCAATAATGGTGCAGAGCACTGTATGGCACAGTTATGGGGCAATAATGGTGCAGAGCACTATATGGCACAGCTATGGGGCAATTATGAATGGTGCAGAGCACTATATGGCACAGCTATGGGGCAATAATGACGCAGAGCACTATATGGCACAGCTATGGGGCAATTATGAATGGTGCAGAGCACTATATGGCACAGCTATGGGGCAATAATGGTGCAGAGCACTATATGGCACAGCTATGGGGCAATAATGAACGGTGCAGAGCACTATATGGCACAGCTATGGGGCAATTATGAACGGTGCAGAGCACTATATGGCACAGCTATGGGGCAATAATAAACGGTGCAGAGCACTGTATGGCACAGCTGTGGGACAATAATGGTGCAGAGCACTGTATGGCACAGCTATGGGGCAATAATGGTGCAGAGCACTATATGGCACAGCTATGGGGCAATAATAAACAGTGCAGAGCACTGTATAGCACAGCTATGGGGCAATAAGGAACGGTGCAGAGCACTATATGGCACAGCTATGGGGCAATAATGAATGGTGCAGAGCACTATATGGCACAGCTATGGGGCAATAATGAACGGTGCAGAGCACTATATGGCACAGCTATGGGGCAAAAATAAACAGTGCAGAGCACTGTATGGCACAGCTATGGGGCAATAAGGAACGGTGCAGAGCACTATATGGCACAGCTATGGGGCAATAATAAACGGTGCAGAGCACTGTATGGCACAGCTGTGGGGCAATAATGGTGCAGAGCACTGTATGGCACAGCTATGGGGCAATAATGGTGCAGAGCACTATATGGCACAGCTATGGGGCAATAATAAACAGTGCAGAGCACTGTATGGCACAGCTATGGGGCAATAAGGAACGGTGCAGAGCACTATATGGCACAGCTATGGGGCAATAATGGTGCAGAGCACTATATGGCACAGCTATGGGGCAATAATGAACGGTGCAGAGCACTATACGGCACAGCTATGGGGCAATAATGAACGGTGCAGAGCACTATATGGCACAGCTATGGGGCAATAATAAACGGTGCAGAGCCCTGTATGGCACAGCTATGGGGCAATAAGGAACGGTGCAGAGCACTATATGGCACAGCTATGGGGCAATAATGAATGGTGCAGAGCACTATATGGCACAGCTATGGGGCAATAATGAACGGTGCAGAGCTCTATATGGCACAGCTATGGGGCAAAAATAAACGGTGCAGAGCACTGTATGGCACAGCTATGGGGCAATAAGGAATGGTGCAGAGCACTATATGGCACAGCTATGGGGCAATAATAAACGGTGCAGAGCACTGTATGGCACAGCTGTGGGACAATAATGGTGCAGAGCACTGTATGGCACAGCTATGGGGCAATAATGGTGCAGAGCACTATATGGCACAGCTATGGGGCAATAATAAACAGTGCAGAGCACTGTATGGCACAGCTATGGGGCAATAAGGAACGGTGCAGAGCACTATATGGCACAGCTATGGGGCAATAATGGTGCAGAGCACTATATGGCACAGCTATGGGGCAATTATGAATGGTGCAGAGCACTATATGGCACAGCTATGGGGCAATAATGAACGGTGAAGAGCACTATATGGCACAGCTATGGGGCAATAATGGTGCAGAGCACTGTATGGCACAGCTATGGGGCAATAATGGTGCAGAGCACTGTATGGCACAGTTATGGGGCAATAATGGTGCAGAGCACTATATGGCACAGCTATGGGGCAATTATGAATGGTGCAGAGCACTATATGGCACAGCTATGGGGCAATAATGAACGGTGAAGAGCACTATATGGCACAGCTATGGGGCAATAATGACGCAGAGCACTATATGGCACAGCTATGGGGCAATTATGAATGGTGCAGAGCACTATATGGCACAGCTATGGGGCAATAATGAACGGTGCAGAGCACTATATGGCACAGCTATGGGGCAATTATGAACGGTGGAGAGCACTATATGGCACAGCTATGGGGCAATTATGAATGGTGCAGAGCACTATATGGCACAGCTATGGGGCAATAATGAATGGTGCAGAGCACTATATGGCACAGCTATGGGGCCATAATGAACGGTGCAGAGCACTATATGGCACAGCTATGGGGCAATTATGAACGGTGCAGAGCACTATATGGCACAGCTATGGGGCAATTATGAACGGTGCAGAGCACTATATGGCACAGCTATGGGGCAATTATGAATGGTGCAGAGCACTATATGGCACAGCTATGGGGCAATAATGAATGGTGCAGAGCACTATATGGCACAGCTATGGGGCCATAATGAACGGTATGGAGCATCTATTTTTATTTTTGAAATTCACCGGTAGCTGCTGCATTTTCCACCCTAGGCTTATACTCGAGTCAATAAGTTTTCCCAGTTTTTTGTGGCAAAATCAGGGGGGTCGGCTTATACTCGGGTCGGCTTATACTCAAGTATATACGGTACATGTTGTTCTTCTGTTTCATTGGGGGGAAGGAGAATATTAATTATAGATCACATTCAGCTTTGGCTGCCCCCACATGTGAACAACTTTCTTTTGTGCCATGCAGATTTTTA
The DNA here is from genome assembly GCF_051348905.1 of Ranitomeya variabilis. Taxonomy (NCBI): domain Eukaryota; kingdom Metazoa; phylum Chordata; class Amphibia; order Anura; family Dendrobatidae; genus Ranitomeya; species Ranitomeya variabilis. The sequence goes on from NC_135234.1 coordinate 223,698,173, forward strand.
TAGTCCTGACCATAGTCTCATATTTTTAGGATTACCTGGTGTTAGGTGTTGAGTTCCCACCGCTGCACAGGGGGAATCTCGAACTATGTCTGCTGCGGTCTCCCATTCTCCTACAGCCAGAGTGGAACCTGCTCATTGGAGAAGACGGTCCCAGTGTCTGGCTCAGCCTGATACTGTGCGTATGGTTACTGCTGCCTTTCCAGGCTCTGCTACTGTAGCCAGCACTGGTCAGCGGTGAGCAGGCTTTTCTGGGACTTAGTCCTGCTTTTCACGCACTGATCATGCCCACGGGAGGACCTCTCATTGGAGGCCGGGGGGTCACATGCTCAGGCCCTGTAGCAGCTCCCATTGTCCACCAGGAAGGTCCTGAAAGAGCTGCAACTATAAAAGGTTTGCATGGCTGCATGGCCATGCACTAGTATCAAATGTGCTTGGCTTATGCCAGTGGATACTATACTCTTTACATATGTGGTGTGTGGCTGTTGCTTTGGGACTGTACCCTCAGGCAGGCAGCTAGCGTCAGTAGGGGCAATTAGCCTTCCAGAGCAAGCACAACCCTTAGTTAGGGTATTAGTTTTGTGTACAGCACGACTCTGTGAGTCAACGGAGATCTCTTCCAGTTCACACGGGGTGAAGCTTAACTCACGTGTGAACTCAGAGGTTATCCGCCGTTACTTTGCAGCAGATATCTCTGTATGGGGGACCCCCGAGCTGCGAATGCACCTTGTAGATACCTATCTATACTCGGTGCATTCCACTAGCCCTAACACCTGGATTAACCCATTTAAAAGTTGCTGTTAATAACAGGTTCACAAAAACCTTGTTGATAAAAATGGCTCAAATTAACTGCGGAAGATTTGAGAAGAATCAAACGTGGAGCGAATAGAAACTGATTATCTTCCAGTGCTGTCATATTCCAGAATAACAACCTCCCTGGATTGTCCAGAAGTGCAAAAAAACACCAGTACACAGGCAGAGATGCTTACCTGTCCAAGGCCTCCAAACAATTGCACTAGCCAAGGTGCAGCGGACCCAAGTTAAGATGGCAGATACACAGTTGCAATAATACCGATAAGGCAGCCACCCTACAATCAGGAATTGGCCACTTGGTGCACCTGTGCAAACAAATAGTCTGTAGGTGGCGCGTTCACACAGAAATGCAAAGTATATGGCTCAAATCCTATTAATGATGCCATATAGCGGGCTAACCATAATGCATCCTGTGTGAACAGAGGCCACAGTATACAGAACCATCTAGGGCCCAGCCACACCCTGGAAAAATATACAGTGCACCAAAAACATAACAATGTATGCAAGGTATTGGTCGATATTATGGCCACAATATTTAAGCTGCCAACCCGCGTCAAGGGTCCTTACATATTGGCAGTCCTAATCTAAAAAAAACACCATAAGAGGAAAAACCTCCACTATTCTAGACAAAAAAAAACAGTACACAGGCAGAGATGCTTACCTGTCCAAGGCCTCCAAACATTTGCACTAACCAAGGTGCAGCGGACCCAAGTTAGGATGGCAGATACACAGGTGCAATAATACCGATAAGGCAGCCACCCTACAATTAGGGATTGGCCACTTGGCCACGTGGCCAATTCCTGATTGTAGGGTGGCTGCCTTATCGATATTATGGCACCTGTGTATCTGCCATCTTAACTTGGGTCCGCTGCACCTTGGCTTGTGCAATTGTTTGGAGGCCTTGGACAGGTAAGCATCTCTGCCTGTGTACTGGCGTTTTTTGTCTAGAATAGTGGAGGTTTTTCCTCTTATGGTGTCCAGAAGTGCAAAGGAAATATATAATCACTAAGGAAAAGGTATAACAGTAGTAGTTACATTTAGTTTACAAAAGGGGGAAACTTGTTATACCAGTATTGCAATTACAAAGGAGCTTTCCCTACAGGTGTCAAACATGGCACCTCTGCTCCTGATCCCTTGAGCTTCAAAGGGAAACAAAAGGTTTGTAACTAGGTAGAATATATCCTATTTACTGTATAGAGTAGAATGGGGGAGAAACAGGATATTTGAAATGCAAAGTCATAAATTAGCTCATCGTCCAGTCAAAAACAGCAACTTTTAAATTAGTTAATTCGGGTAATCCTGAAAATATGAGACTATGGTCAGGACTTTAAAAATCTGCATGGTACAAAAGAAAGTTGTTCGCATGTGGGGGCAGCCAAAGCTGAATGTGATCCATAATTCATTTTCTCCTTCCCCAATGAAACAGAAGAACAATATGTATTTCCGCTATTTCTCCCTTTTTATTTTATAGCTGTTTTACATTTTTGAGTGTTGATTTATTTTTACTTTTTTATATATTTTATTGTTAGCACTGAATATTTTTATATTAAAGCTTTAAACCTTTAGTAAGTTAGATCCTTCCATGCTCTAAAGAATTAGAAGAAGCCTTTCAGAGAGTGTGTGATCTTTAGATTATCAGACAGTAATATATTTCTGGGACTCATCACCCTGTGTGTTTGATGACTGGTGGCAGCATGTTAAATAATTAGATTGTGTGGACTATATCAGGACCATGAAATATCTGAATGCAGAAGGTTTTATGGATTGATAAGATAAGAGTAACACTTGATGGACCAGATGAATGGGCCCGTGGCTGGATCAGTAACATTCTCAGACCTCCATTTCAACTCAGATGCCAGCAAGGTAGAGGTGGATACTACTGTTGATTGGTATTTTTAAAGATGAGTTAGTTGGAACTTTTTGAATTTGGAGATGGTTTCAAAATTAACTCCCAAACTTATTATAAGTTTTAAGAAGACAATTTCTTCAAGCAGTGGTACAGAAAAATGTTTCCATCTTTCAAGAAAACCATGATTTTTATGCCAGACAATTCAGAAAAATAGTGAGAAATCAAATATATTTCATAAATATACATCAAATCATCAAGGTAATTCATACCCTGAAGACATCTACTTTTTAGTTTCATATTCCATGATGCCTCTTTTTGAAAAAAATCTTTCTCCAATTAATATCATGTTTGGACTTGTTAACCTTTTGTTTAAAAAAATATTAAAAAATCTAGCTAACTGGCTTGAATTTTGGAGAAGTACTTAGCAGCTCCTGAGGTGTTAGTGATTTTTTTTTTACAAATATCAGTAATGTTTTCTGCATTTTTTTAAATTTACTAATGGTATATCCAATGTACAACAAATCACATTGAGTGCATATGAATACATGCATTAATGTAAAACATTTCAAAGTCTAAGTTTCTAATTGTACTTTTTTCTAGCAAATTTTTGATTTCATACAATATTTCCATGTTCGTTAATGAATATTTTTTATAAATCTGAATTACCATATGATTTAATGTACTGTATTTTGCAGATTATAAGACACATTGGATTATAAGACGCACCCCAAATTTTGAGGAGAAAAATAGGAAAATAAACCTTTTTTAAATAAAATGGTGGTACTTCTTATAATCCATGCATCTTATTGCTTACCGGGGGTGGTGGCTCCTCCAATGATGAAGGGGTCCCATTGTCGCCACTGGAGGAGGCAAGAGTGGAGCATTGCTGCAGGCCACAGGCTGGGATGAGGAGGTGTTTGGATATTTGGTGCTGCGGGTGTTTGATGCAGATCTTTCACTTAACCAATGTGTTTTTGTTTCATATTAAATGGATTTAGTTTCCTTTGGTGCTGAAGCGGTTAACAATCCTTTCTATGCTGGATAGAAACTTGGTAAATTAAGAAATGTTGTTGTAAAGCGCTCCTTGAAGTGTCCTTGTGTGGGATCACTAGTCTCCTGGGACTCAACATGGTGGGAGGAAGGAGGATCATTGTAAAGATTCAGTGATCCAGACTTTAGGCTGGTGAGTAGTGTTGAGTATTCCGATACCGCAAGTATCGGGTATCGGCCGATACTTGCGGGTATCGGAATTCCGATACCGAGATCCGATACTTTTGTGGTATCGGGTATCGGTATCGAAAGAACATTAATGTGTAAAATAAAGAATTAAAATAAAAAATATTGCTATACTCACCTCTCCGACGCAGCCTGGACCTCACCGAGGGAACCGGCAGCATTCTGTGCTTAAAATGCATGCGTTTACTTCCTTCCGTGATGTCATGGCTTGTGATTGGTCGCGTGCCGCCCATGTGGCCGCGACACGACCAATCACAGCAAGCCGTGACGTAATTTTCAGGTCCTGGATGCCTAATTCTAGGCATTCAGGATTTTAAAATTACATTCCGGCTTGTGATTGGTCGCATCGCGGTCACATGGGCGACGCGACCAATCACAAGCCGTGACGTCACGGGAGGCAGGGAACGCGCGCAATTTAAAATTACGTCACGGCTTGTGATTGGTTGCGTGCCGCCCATGTGACCGCGATGCGACCAATCACAAGCCGGAACATAATTTTAAAATCCTGAATGCCTAGAATTAGGCATCCAGGACCTGAAAATTACGTCACGGCTTGCTGTGATTGGTCGCGTCGCGGCCACATGGGTGGCACGCGACCAATCACAAGCCGTGACGTCACGGAAGGAAGTAAACGCACGCATTTTAAGCACAGAACGCTGCCGGTTCCCTCGGTGAGGTCCAGGCTGCGTCGGAGAGGTGAGTATAGCAATATTTTTTATTTTAATTCTTTATTTTACACATTAATATGGATCCCAGGGCCTGAAGGAGAGTTTCCTCTCCTTCAGACCCTGGGAACCATCAGGAATACCGTCCTATACTTGAGTCCCATTGACTTGTATTGGTGTCGGGTATCGGTATCGGATTAGATCCGATACTTTGCCGGTATCGGCCGATACTTTCCGATACCGATACTTTCAAGTATCGGATGGTATCGCTCAACACTACTGGTGAGACAAGACCATGTGGAAGACTGCATAGGACTGCCAAATCTACTGGCAGCATTATTTGCTATTCAGCTGACCAGCTGTTAGCACTGTTCTGGCTTCATAAGTTGTACACCGTGCCTCCCTGCAAAGTGGGATAGTAAACTATGTGTCATGGATGGCCGTGTTTCCTGTGCTCTAATAAGGCTACTTTCACACTTCAGTCGGTACGGGGCCGTCGCAAACCGTCGGCCCGACATACCGATGGACGTTGTGCTAAATTTAGCACAACGTGGGCAGCGGATGCAGTTTTACAACGCATCTGCTGCCCATTGTGATGAGAGTGGAGGAGGGGGCGGAGTTTCGGCTGCACATGCGCTGTCAAAAATGGCGGACGCGTTGTACAAAAAACTTACATTGAACTTTTTTTGTGACAACGGTCCGCCAATTACCGATACATCCAGTGCCATGACGTATGGCACGTGTGTCCATACATCGTGATGCGTCGGTAATAAAAGTCTATGTGCAAAAAACGCATCCTGCAGGCAACTTTGCAGGATGCGTTTTTTGCACAGAACGATGCATTGCGATGTCTTTATAAAGACGGAAGTGTGAAAGTAGCCTAACAGGCATAGTTGCACCTGCCCCATGTCCTCAGCATCTGTGTGCACCATCATCAGCACTTCCACTTCCCCATCCCTTACCGCTCACCTTACTAATTTTGTAATTTCTAGGTCTCTTGAAACCAAGTTTATTTTTAATGAAAGAAAAAAATTGGTCACCTGCAGCAACCAAAGTGTTTTGAGGAGTTTAATGCCACCGTAATGTAACAGAAAGAACATAAAAGTGTATGGATGACAAACAAATTCAATTCAGAAACATGTTTCAATGCTTTTAAGAAAAGTGTTATATGCCACAGAAATGTACCTCAAAGCACGTAATAATGTACAGGTCAGAAACTTAACCCAGCAAAATTTTGAAACACTTTTTTGGAGTGTTATGTATCATATATCATATAAATGTACCCCAGACCACATCATACTGTATGGCTGAGAAATTTAAGCTTGCTAAATTTTTTAACACTTTTTTCAGTTTTATAGATCACAGGACATGTACCCCAGACCACATGATAGGGTATGGATGAGAACTATAATACAGTCAATTTTTTAACAGTCTTTTGTAGTGTTAGATAATATCACATAAATTTTATGCAGACCGCGGAAGAATGGCATATGGGTGAGACATGAAATCTAGCAAATTTTTTTAATGATTTCTTGAAGTTTTAGATATCACAGAAATGCACCACAGAACACGTGAAACTGTATGGCTGAGAAATTTAAGACTGCAACATTTTTTAACGCTTTTTTCAGTTTTATAAATCACAGGACAAGCACTCTCTCCCTTCAATATGAAGTGTCACAGAGTTGTGCAATGGCTTCAGTGTGTCAAGCACAGTGCCTGCTTTTTTATAACCCTTGATGATGTCACATGGCCAGCCAATCACAGTAATGCCAGAACCAAGATGGCATTACAGTGAGGTATATGCTTATTGGCTGTGTAGCAGGCTCCAAAAATGAGGGGCGGGGATTCGAGTTTTACGTAGAGCACCGCCCATTACCACCGCCCATTACTTGCCGAGTACATCTGAGCACCATGATATTCGAGTGGTAACCAAGTATCACTGAGCACATTCGCTCATCCCTAATGTTGATGTTTTCTGGACAAGTGTAATGTCAGTAGAAGATTTTAGTTATGCTAAAGGTGTTTTTAATATTTATACTCCATTAAATTGAGAACTTTATTAAATACTTTTACAAAAGTTTTCTTTTTTTTTTCACCTGAACACATCATTCCCCTGCTCATGAATGCCTAAGCATGCATTCAGACTGAAAGATGTTTAAACTGCCGGCTGTCAATAGCTGACTGCATTGGTTGTAAACCATTAAAATTCTCTTTTGGCTAGTCTGACAAATATATAATTCTATCCTGATTTGTATAAGATAGGCTCTCTGGTGCTAAGTGTTATGCGTAGGTTGACAACCTTTTAGCTATTTTCTCTACCCATCCTACCAAGGTTATTTTGCCTTTGTCAGCCTAGTACATAGGAAGGTGAGATCACTGCATTGAAGCTGAACACACTACAAGCACTGACAGACCAAGTGAAGCTTTGAATTAAGAACTAAATGTTCATTGAAGGCAACTCATTCTTCATTTTTGCCCATACATCTCTTATATAAACTTATCTGAGCTAATGTAGAATTTATCAATTAGTATACATATTTATTTAAAAGCAAATGGTATATTTTTGTAAGAACGTTTTTAAAATTACAATGTGAGTACACATATTTTGTTGATACCATAGAATTACTGCAATTAAAAGTTCAGCTTGCAGATAGAAAAAATAATAGTTGTGGTCTATTTGCAATTGTGACTAGAATTACGCATCCTCTAGACTAAATCAGCTTGCATGTTAAAAATGAGATATTGTTTAAATCAGAATTGTATGCTTTTTGTTTTAATTGTATGTTTTTTTTCTGTAATATTTAAAAAAACAAAATATTATCTTAATATATTTTAAACTTTCTCAACAGCCACATGGACATAAAAAGCAATAGATTGACTTTGACCATACTGAATTGTATAGAAGTATACAGAAGTATGCAGGTGGTGGAGGTAAACTTTGACCATCCTCAATTATTAATGTTGGATTATGTGTTATCTATTGCATTTAGAGCTGTTATCTTGCATTGTAATGCTGTATGTGATGAAAAATGCGACTGCTGAAAAGTTATCTGTACAGGACAGTATGACGTGTGCACAGCCGTAAAGAGGTGCCAGAGTAGGTTCCCACACCGTAGTATATAGCAAAAACTCGGCACTCAACTTAACGTAAGACAGGTGATTTAATGGTGTCCACAAAATAACAGAAACATTTCAGTCCTACATCCGGACCTTCATCAGTCACAGTTAATAAATGTGAGGGAGCGAGTGGACCCACAGAATTGCTGATTATGGAATGAAATTACATTTGTGTGTGAGTGCTGCCTGCATGTGGGCAGTATAGCCTCAAATAAAGCAATATACCTTAAAATATGAGGACATACAGTAAGTGCCGTGCCTGTGTGGGACAGGACAGGACAGACAGCATGAATACATTAGCAGTGATGAGTAAATTTGTTCACAAAACGATCGCTAAACATAAATTCGTCACGAATATGGCACATTCGGATTCGTGATGGGAAACAAGAGCAAAAATTTATAAAATCTGAAAAACATTCAGTAAAAAGTGTGGTAAAATATGTGTATCTTTGGCATCAATTTCTAACGGCCATCTTTTATGCCTAGCTTGAGACTCGCATCTGTTACACCTATCTTCTGATGAGCATCAAACGCTCTCTGGTAATTGCTGTTGGGTAAATGAGCAATCGTTGCAGGCTGGAACCTTGATCTCGTACCTTCAATAGCCACCTTGTTATTGATCCTCTTGTCCAATCCTATTCCCGCTGTCATCATGGCCCTTTTCCTGACCAGTTCATCTAACGACACGTTGGCCATATTTCTGCTGCAAACCTGCACCTTACCAGCAGAAGCAAATGCAGGAAAGAGAGCGTTCCAATGCCACAGCAAACTTTTAAATTCTACAGGCCTCATCCACACTAAAAATATTATTTTTACATTACTAACGTGATTAAGAAGGGGAGATCTCAGTTTGAAATTGTTTGGAGCATCTAGTCTGTTATACAGGCCTCATCGACAGGCCCCAAAAATTATTCTGTTACTAATGTAATACAGTAGTGGACATCTCACGTACAAATAGTTTGGAACATGTAGTCAATGCTATACAGGCCTCATCCACACTTAAAAAAAACAAAAAAATCTGTTACTGTACAGTAGGGGACATCTCATTTTTATTTTTTTTAGCAGATCATGAGCTTCTTTGTCATACAGGTCTCATCCACGCTGAAACAATTCTTTCTTCTGTGAGTAACGTGATTCATCACCCCATATTTCACCTTCTAATTTTGTGCCACTGAAATTCAGCTGCGTGCAGGGGTTATGCAGATTAAAAAAAATCTAATTTTTAGTTGCTAATAGTGTTTTCCAAGCACACTATCTGAGCAACATGACTGACAAAGGTCGTGGTGAAATGGGGATTAGGCTTGGTGTTCGAGATATATGTGTGGTAAGTGTTAATATTTCTGAAAGCAATAGTGAACCAATAACGTGATGTCCTATCCAAAGACAACTTCTGTTAACCCCTCTCTGATGATAGGCATAACAGTACGCCCATGTGGGACTCCCACCCTTTGATGTGGACTTTGGCGGTGAGCCCACATCTTTTCCGGCACATGTCAGCTGCTTTGAACAGCTGTCATGTGCCCAGAATAGCCGTGGTTGGAATCGCGATACACCCATGGCTATTAACCCCTTAAATGCCGCTGTCACATGCTGTAGACATTTACACTGGCATTGTGAGTGTACTATTTAATGAAGCTGCCAGTTGAGGACCTGTGAAGCATCGATTTCTCAAACTACAGACTCTAATGTACTTGTCTTGTTGCTCAGTTGTGCAGTGGCGTCTCCCACTTCTCTTTCTTCTCTGGTTAGAACCAAAAATAGACCATAGAAGCAAATAGCCATAAAATAACAAGATTTTATTGAGACAAATATAAAAAACAATCCAATAAGAATAGAATATGAAATGTAAACAATGGGGATAAGACTATACAAAAAAGAACAACCTAGAAAGGCATTGAATTCTAATAATGCCAGACATACATGATTTTAATAGACATTATAATTCAGCAAATGTGTATTATATCATGGGTTACTTATATTTAAGAAGAAAAAAGTTTAAGAGAGTCCAAAAAAAGGCTTCTCAGAACGTTATTTAAACCCCTCAAAAATATATAGTAAAATGACAGTATGCAAATGGAAGTTGTATCAGATGTTTACCAATATATGCGTATCCATAGGTGAAAAATCCACAAAAAAGGGGCCTTTCAAAAAATTCCTGTGATGCGAACCTTGCCTAAATAAAGGAATGCATGCATTTCCTCTTAGACGAAGCTATACTCGAAACACATGTCGGGACACCACTACCACCTACAGGTAATGACTTTAACAATGCTTAATTTAATTTCATAATTGGGCCGCTTTATATCAGGTCTGCTGTACTATTCAGGACACTATTTATTTATTTACTTATTCATTCACTGGGCCACTTGTTCTTATTTATATGTATTGCAGACCTCCTTTATTTAGGCAAGGTTCACATCACAGGAAATTTTCAAAAGGCGCCTTTTTTGTGCATTTTTCACCTATGGATACACATATATTGGTAAACATCTGATACAACTGCCATTTGCATACTGTCAATTTACTATATATTTTTTGGGGGTTTAAATAACATTCTGAGAAGCCTTTTTTGGACTCTCTTAAAGTTTTTTCTTCTTAAATATAAGTAACCCATGATATGATACACATTTAACCCCTTTCTGCCAATGTACGTACTATTCCGTCCATGTGGGGTGGGCCCTAATTCCCAAGGATGGAATAGTACGTCCAGCGCGATCCCCCCGAGAGCGCGGCCGATCGCGGCCAGGTGTCAGCTGCCTATCACAGCTGACATCCAGCACAATGTGCCAGGAGCAGTCACGGACCGTCCCCGGCACATTAACTGCCGGCACACCGCGATCAAGCATGATCGCGGTGTGCCGGCGGTACAGGGAAGCATCACGCAGGGATGGGGCTCCCTGCGGGCTTCCCTGAGACCCCCGGAGCAACGCGATGTGATCGCGTTGCTGCGAGGGTCTCTTACCTCCTATCCCTGCAGGCCCCGGATCCAAAATGGCCGTGGGGCTGCATCCGGGTCCTGCAGGGATTACCTCCAGGTGCAGAGCAGGCTGCAGATGAAAGCTGCAGCCTGCACTGCTGGAAGTAAGATCGCCGATTTGACAGAGTGCTGTGCAAACTGTCAAATCGGCGATCTGTGACGTCCCCCCTGGGACAAAGTAAAAAAGTAAAAAAAAAAAATTCCCTCATGTGTAAAAAAAAATTAAAAAAAATTCCTAAATAAAGAAAAAAAAAATATTCCCATAAATACATTTCTTTATCTAAATAAAAAAAAATCAAACAATAAAAGTACACATATTTAGTATCGCCACGTCCTTAACGACCCAACCTATAAAACTATATCACTAGTTAACCCCTTCAGTTAACACCGTAAAAAAAAAAAATTGAGGCAAAAAACAACGCTTTATTCTCATACCGCCAAACAAAAAGTGGAATAACAGGCGATCAAAAAGACAGATATAAATAACCATGGTACCGCTGCAAACGACATCTTGTCCCGCAAAAAACGAGCCACTATACAGCATCATCAGCGAAAAAAATAAAAAAAAGTTATAGTCCTCAGAATAAAGCGATGCCAAAATAATTATTTTTTCTATAAAATAGTTTATATCGTATAAAGGCGCCAAAACATAAAAAAATGATATAAATGAGGTATCGCTGTAATCGTACTGACCCGAAGAATAAAACTGCTTTATCAATTTTACCAAACGCGGAACGGTATAAGCGCCTCCCCCAAAAGAAATTCACGAATAGCTGGTTTTTGGTCATTCTGCCTCACAAAAATCGGAATAAAAAGCGATCAAAAAATCTCCCGTGCCCGAACATGTTACCAATAAAAACGTCAACTCATCCCGCAAAAAACAAGACCTCACATGACTCTGTGGACCAAAATATGGAAAAATTATAGCTCTCAAAATGTGGTAACGCAAAAAATATTTTTTGCAATAAAAAGCGTCTTTCAGTGTGTGACAGCTGCCAATCATAAACATCCGCTAAAAAACCCGCTATAAAAGTAAATCAAACCCCCCTTCATCACCCCCTTAGTTAGCCAAAAATAAAAAAAATTAAAAAATCTATTTATTTCCATTTTCCCGTTAGGGTTAAGGCTAGGGTTAGAGCTAGGGTTAGGGCTAGGGTTAGGGCTAGGGCTAGGGTTAGGGTTAGGGCTAGGGTTAGGGCTAGGGTTAGGGTTAGGGTTAGGGCTAGGGTTGGGGCTAAGGTTAAGGCTACAGTTAGGGTTGGTGCTAAAGTTAGGGTTAGGGTTGGGGCTAAAGTTAGGGTTAGGGTTTAGATTACATTTACGGTTGGGAATACGGTTGGGATTAGGGTTAGGGGTGTTTCTGGTTTAGAGGTGTGGTTAGGGTTACCATTGGGATTAGGGTTAGGGGTGTGTTTGGATTAGGGTTTCAGTTATAATTGTGGGGTTTCCACTGTTTAGGCACATCAGGGGCTATCCAAATGTGACATGGCGTCCGATCTCAATTCCAGCCAATACTGAGTTGAAAAAGTAAAACAGTGCTCCTTCCCTTCCGAGCTCTCCCGTGCGCCCAAACAGGGGTTTACCCCAACATATGGGGTATCAGCGTACTCGGAACACATTGGAGAACAACTTTTGGGGTCCAATTTCTCCTGTTACCCTTGGGAAAATACAAAACTGGGGGCTAAAAAATAATTTTTGTGGAATTATTTTCATGGCTCTGCGTTATAAACTGTAGTGAAACACTTGGGGGTTCAAAGCTCTCACATTACATCTAGATTAGTTCCTTAGGGGGTCTACTTTCCAAAATGGTGTCACTTGTGGGGGGTTTCTACTGTTTAGGTACATTAGGGGCTCTGCAAACGCAATGTGACGCCTGCAGACCATTCCATCTAAGTCTGCATTCCAAATGGCGCTCCTTCCCTTCCGAGCCCTCCCATGCGCCCAAACGGTGGTTCCCCCCACATATGTGGTATCAGCGTATTCAAGACAAATTGGACAACAACTTTTGAGGTCCAATTTCGCCTGTTACCCTTGGGAAAATACAAAACTGGGGGCTAAAAAATAATTTTTAGGGGAATTTTTTTTTTTATTTTCACGGCTCTGCGTTATAAACTGTAGTGAAACACTTGGGGGTTCAAAGCTCTCACAACACATCTAGATGAGTTCCTTAGCGGGTCTACTTTCCAAAATGGTGTCACTTGTGGTTTTTTTTTACTGTTTAGGTACATTAGGGGCTCTGCAAATGCAATGTGACACCTGCAGACCATTCCATCTAAGTCTGCATTCCAAATGGCGCTCCATCCCTTCCGAGCCCTCCCATGCACCCAAACGGTGGTTCCCCCCCACATATAGGGTATAAGCATACTCAGGACAAATTGGACAACAACTTTTGGTGTCCAATTTCTCTTGTTACCCTCGGGAAAATACAAAACTGGGGGCTAAAAAATATTTTTTGTGGAAAAAAAATATTTTTTATTTGCACGTCTCTGCATTATAAACTTCTGTGAAGCACTTGGTGGGTCAAAGTGCTCACCACACCGCTAGATAAGTTCCTTAGGGGGTCTTTTTTCCAAAATTGTGTCACTTGTGGCGGGTTTTCAATGTTTAGGCACATCAGTGGCTCTCCAAACGCAACATGGCGTCCGATCTCAATTCCTGTCAATTTTGCATTGAAAAGTCAAACGGCGCTCCTTCCCTTCCGAGCTCTCCCATGCACCCAAACAGTGGTTTACTCCCACATATGGTGTATCAGCATACTCAGGACAAATTGTACAACAACTTTTGGGGTCCAATTTCTTCTCTTACCCTTGGGAAACTAAAAAATTGGGGGCAAAAATATAATTTTTGTGAAAAAATATGATTTTTTATTTTTACGGTTCTGCATTATAAACTTCTGTGAAGCACTTGGTGGGTCAAAGTGCTCACCAAACCACCTAGATAATTTCGTTAGGGGGTATACTTGCCAAAATGGTGTCACTTGTGGGGGGTTTCAATTTTTAGGCACATCAGGGGCTCTCCAAACGCAACATGGCGTCCCATCTCAATTCCAGTCAATTTTGCATTGAAAAGTCAAATGTCTCTCCTTCGCTTCCGAGCTCTGTCATGCGCCCAAACAGTGGTTTACCCCCACATATGGGGTATCGGTGCATTCAGGACAAATTGTACAACATCTTTTGAGGTCCATTTTCTCCTGTTACCCTTGGTAAAATAAAACAAATTGGAGCTGAAATAAATTTTGTGTAAAAAAAATGTAAATGTTAATTTTTATTTAAACATTCCAAAAATTCCTGTGAAACACCTGAAGGGTTAATAAATTTTTTGAATGTGGTTTTAAGCACCTTGAGGGGTGAAGTTTTTAGAATGGTGTCACACTTGGGTATTTTCTATCATATAGACCCCCTCAAAATGACTTCAATTGAGATGTGGTCCCTAAAAAAAAAATGGTGTTGTAAAAATGAGAAATTGCTGGTCAACTTTTAACCCTTATAACTCCCTACCCAAAAAAAATTTTGGTTCCAAAATTGTGCTGATGTAAAGTAGACATGTGGGAAATGTTACTTATTAAGTATTTTGTGTGACATATCACTGTGATTTAATTGCAGAAAAATTCAAATTTGGAAAATTGCAAAATTTTCAAAATTTTTGCCAAATTTCCATTTTTTTCACAAATAAACGCAGGTAATATCAAAGAAATTTTACAACTATCATGAAGTACAATGTGTTACGAGAAAATAGTGTCAGAATTACCATGATCCGTTGAAGCGTTCCAGAGTTATAACCTCATAAAGGGACAGTGGTCAGAATTGTAAAAATTGGCCTGGTCATTAACATGCAAACCACCCTTGGGGGTGAAGGGGTTAATAAATTACAATATTTATCGAAATCATGTATGTCTGGCATTATTATAATTCATTGCCTTTCTAGGTGGTTCTTTTTTGAATAGTCTTATCCCCATTTTTTACATTTCATATTCTATTCTTATTGAATTGTTTTTTATATTTGTCTCAATAAAATCTTGTTATTTTATGGCTATTTGCTTCTATGTTCTATTTTTGATGCATTTATTGGTTTCTGAAGCTTTTCCTCTGATCTAGGCAGTCCCTCTGTTTTTGATGCTCTGGTTAGAACCAGTTTGTGCTCTCCTCTGCAGGGAGTAGTACACACCTTTGTAGGAAATCTTCAGTTTCTTGGCAATTTCTCGCATGGAATAGCCTCCATTTCTGAAGTGATAGTTGTTGGAAATGGATCTCTATACACCTATGAAGATATTGCATTACAAACCAGACGATTGCAGCTAGAATAGTCAGTTACCACATTAAAAATGTATAGAGTGTATTTCTCAATCATTTAATGTTAGCTTCATTGGAAAAAACTGTGCTTTTCTTTCAAAAATAAGGAAATTTCTAAGTGACCCTAAACTTTTGAATGGTAATGTATATCATGTATTTTAACTGCTTGAAAGTGTTTGCAAACTTGCACCCCAAGCCTGGACAACACCTTTAAATTAAATGTTGAATTTATGATTGGAAATTACTGTTGAAGATATCTTTTGTTGAGTAGTTTGGGGAGAGCAGGGCAATACCATTCTCTGCACAAGAGCCCTGGAAATAATGAGACTTACTGCTCTACGGGATCTACTATCTATGGGATAGTGAACGCTCCCAGGTCTGACATTCAACAACATGGGTAATTAACCTTTATAACTTGATACATATTTATGTGCTGTCCTTCTTGAAATATGATGTGACACCTATAAGTTTGTTATACTAGCGCAATTGCGCGATAAATACTTATATATATTAGGTGTTGCCATCTCTATTTTAACTGTGTCCATTTTGGGTCACTGAATTAGCGCTATTGCGCAATCAGTATTAATATATACTAGGTGTTGTTATTTAAACTGAGTCCACTTTGGGTCACCTTGTATATGCCAATTGGGCAGTTAGTAATTATATAAGGAATCCAGCACATAGTCAGTCCTGTGTATTAGCATTCACATTGCGTTTTTACTAAGTTGGATCATCTTTTTGTCCATATTGACAGATTGTCTTTGTATTTGCTATAATGAAAATTTATTAATATTATATGTAATAAAAAATATATACTCTTTATACGTAAAAACTCTTGGTTCTCTTTATTTATACCTTTAAATTAAATGTTGAATTTATGATTGGAAATTACTGTTGAAGATATCTTTTGTTGAGTAGTTTGGGGAGAGCAGGGCAATACCATTCTCTGCACAAGAGCCCTGGAAATAATGAGACTTACTGCTCTACCGTCATGAAAAAGTAAAACTCAGTAATAGGATACTCCTGCTAACTAAGAAAGTGCATTGCCCTCCAAGTCCTTCCATGCATTGTGGTGGTCCTACCTAGAGATGAGCAAATTGTTTGGAAAATGTTTGACAATCTCAAATCTGGCATGAACGTAGCACATTCAGATTCAGTGTTCGGATTCCCAAGCATTTTCCCTCAAAGTAGGCAAAATTCGGGCACAGTTTGGTAAATGATTGCGTTACCTCTAATGCTTTTGCCATGATTTGGCTAGGATAGTGGTGCTGTATGATGAACACAGGGAATGTGTTTGATGAGGGGAGGGGATGGAGAAATGTGGGAGAGGGAAAGTAGCGGTACACTGTATTTTTTTTTAACTTAGTGTCTGGAGATTCTGGCAGTCAATCAGGGCTCAGTAACCATCCACAACGTCCAGACACAAGGGCTCCTGTCATTGGCTGCCAAAGTCACATGTCCCTCTACATATAAAAAGTAGACATGTTGTTAAGGCGCCATTTTGTCATTCTAACAGTGCAGATAGGCTGCTCCTGCTGCTGTGAGTAGTCAGATAGATAGGCGATTTTTTGTCAGCTAGTTCAGCTAGATAGGATCGATTGTGAAATTGACTCGTTTGTGCTAATATTGTGGTGCAGGCAGTAGGGCAGATTTCATAATCTAACTCAATTGTGCTAATATTGTTGTGCAGGCAGGGGGCTACATTTCCTAATCTAAATTGCTTGTGGTAATATTGTGATGCAAATATAGGTAAACTGACTGAACAGCAATCTAGTCTGAACTGGTGCATAACCAAAAAAGACTTACATAGCAAATAGATCAATGGCTGCACTCAACTGTACTAAAGCAAGGGAATGTGCAACACATGAAATGTGAATAGCAAAATGGCTTGTGAAATCTATGAAAAAACAAATGTGATGCTTAGCACAAGATTTGGCCCAAAATTGTGAGCCATCCACCAAACGTCAAGGTAATCTCATGGACGGATAAGTCCCTGACCTGTCTACCTAGTGTGAACACTCACGTCTGGCTAATTACATGGTAAAAGCCTGCATTTATAGGAAGGTCGGAACCAACTGTGATTGGATGTAATTAAAATCACAGCATGGTGAAGGGTGGGGTGTTCAAGTCAGAAAAAAATAGTACATAGCAAATATAGGTAAACTGACTGAACAGCAATCTAGTCTGAACTGGTGCATAACCAAAAAAGACTTACATAGTAAATAGATCAATGGCTGCACTGAACTGTACTAAAGCAAGGTAATGTGCGATACATGAAATATGAATAGCATAATGGCTTGTGAAATCTATGAAAAAACACATAAGATGCTTAGCACAAGATTTGGCCAAAAACTGTGAGCCCATCCACCAAATGTCAAGGTAATCTCATGGACGGATGGGTCCCTGACCTGTCTACCTAGTGTGAACACTCACCTCTGGCTAATAACATGGTAAAGCCGGCATTTATAGGAAGGACAGAATCAACTGTGTTTGGAAGTAATTAAAATCACAGCATGGTGAAGGGTGGGGCGTTCAAGTCAGAAAAAATAGTACATCAAGTAGATCAAATTTCATAATCTAACTTGTTTGTGCTAATATAGTGGTGAAGGCAGGAGGCCACATTTCATAATCTAACTAGATAGTGCTAATAGTGTGCTGCAGGCACCAGGCATTATTTGATAATTTATTTGTTTGGGTTAATACTGTGATACAGGCACCAGCTCACATTTCATATTGTAAAACCTTTGTGTAAATATCATGGTGCAGGCACCAGGCCACATTTCATAATCTAAATTGTTTGTGCTAGTACTGTATGGCAGGTAGGAATCCACATTTCATAATCTAAATCATTTGTGCTAATGTTGTGATGCAGGCAGGAAGCCACATTTCATAATCTGACTTGTTTATGCTAATATTTGTGGTGCAGGCACCAGGCCACATTTACTAATCTAACTTGTTTGTGCTAATACTGTGGTGCAGGCACCATGCCACATTTCCTAATCTAAATAATTTGTGATAATACTGTGTTGCAGACAGATTAACACATTTCCTAATCAAATAGTTTGTACTAATACTATGGGGCAGGAAGGAGGCCACATTTCGTAATCTGAATCCTTTCTTCTAATTCTGTAGTCCAGACGTGCTAAACCAGCAAATAAATACTGATTGTTAATTTAGTGACAGGTGACAGAGAAGTCTGTGACTAGGGTTGTGAAACAGCTGTATAAAAGAGGGAAAGGATACCTCCAATAAGAGTGGGATAAAGTGAAGTCATGGTGGAAGGGGGAATAGGCTTGGTGTTCAAGGTGTGCATGGGTTAGGTGATACTGTTACTGAAATCTCTACTGAACCGTCTCGTCCTATCCAAAGTAAACCGACAACATCTGTTACTGGATGGGCTACTCAACTCCCTTTCTTTGGCAGCCGCACAGTAGAAGGCAACGCTGCATTAAGTAGCCTTTCTTCCACTTCCTGTACCATAACATAGCACACAGTACAATTCTCAGAGGTGACATGCCAATTATCTTTGATTACCCCTACATCATCTAGATATCTAAGGTGCATGCGGTCTGTACTGTGCTGTCAGGGCAGGAAGAGGAGGATGATGACTCTCAGGGTGAAGGACTAGGAGTAAAGAGAGAATGACAATGAGGTTGTAGATCTCACTTGGTGTTAACCCAGAGGCATGCAGCTGAGTAACTCAGCAGAAAAGTAGGTGAAGGAGAAAGATGAGGAGGCTACGTTGCGGCTTGCTGTACAGGCACAGAGTGATGCAACCATGACAAGCACTGCATCCTCAGCCACAACTGTGGCTGTGTACAGCAGACATCACAGGTCTGCAGTTTGCAGTGGTGGCAAGGGTTGCCTAGTCTGGGACTTTTTTTGACACCGAAATGAATGACGCAACTCACATTATCTGTCATCTTTGCAAAAAATGACTCAGTAGAGGCAAAAATTGCAATAATTTGACTCTTAAATGCATGGATTGGCACACTCGCAATCAACATGTGTTAGTCTGGGACTCTTACTGTGCTAAAATGCAGACTAGCGGATCTCGTCAACCACATCTGCTGTTTCTCATTCATCCGTATCCTTAGCATGTATTCTCACATAGGTGTCTGGCAGCAGAATCTTTACATGTTTACCTCCAACAGTTGGGGTGAGTGATAACCTGTCAGCTATTATGGAAGTGGAGATGCTTGCTGTTCTTGCGTTGATCACTGACTCAGTAGAGGAGAATGATGAGAGTTGTCTTCAGCTCCAGGTGCTGTGGAATAGTGCTAACTGTACCGCTAATACCCTATCTTATGCTGTGTGATACTGATGCAGCACATGGGAGGCACATGGCTGCCATATTTGTGCCACACGTATTACACATGGACAATGCCATCTCCGATAACGTTTGGACATTAGTTCGAGCGCCGTGGGAACATTTCTAACGGTGCTCACGCTGATGTCAGATAGATGAAGTGAGTTAGTTGGCTGTGAACTCCCAGGACCTTTATGATGGTACTGGGAGCGTGAGAACTTTCTCAGACTTGCGGTGACATCAGACAGGTCCTATGAGTTCACCGCTAGAAACTTGGCAGCAGTAGCAGATGCTGCTCAGTGTCTCTGCTGGATGGCAGACTGTATGGTCGCATCAGGCAAACATGCAGCCTGCCATCTAGATGTAGAAGAGATAGACTCTTCACGCAACAAATAGATTATTATCTTCTATGCGGAAAGGTGAGGAATATTGCTCTTTTTTATTTGAATTCTCTTGCAAGAGAAAATGGTGTCTTTGAAAAAGGTGATGTCATAAGTATAGCTTAATTAAGATTTATTAAAGGAGTGTGTGCATTTCTTTCAATTAAAGGACTTTATTCTGGGTGTGAGTGTTTTTATACAATATGACTATTGGGTTAGTACTGGGGGCGTCTTATAGACGCCTCTCCATAACTAAATTCGGGGCTTGATGTCACCTTATAATACAAAGGTGGCATCAACCCCCCAACTATTACCTCACTTGCCACCGCTACAGAGCAAGTGGGAGAAGCAAAGCTAAGTGCCAGAATTGGCGCATCTTACAGATGTGCCTTTTCTGGGATGTCTGAGAGCTGATGTTTTTAGACTGGAGGGGGAAATGTCCATGGCCCCTTACTAGGCTATTAATATTAACCCACAGCTGTCTGCCTAGTTTTTGCTGATTATTAATTAAAGAGGGGGTTCTATGTCATTTTTTGGGAGTTCCCTATTTTAATAGCCAGTAAAGGCTAAGTATACAGATGTGAGCTGATATTAATAGCCTGGGAAACTCCATGGGTATTACCCCCTTCCCAGGCTATAAACATCTGCCCCCAGTCATAGGCTTTCCCTCTGCTGGTTAAAAAATTTACGCTGAAGCCCACACCATTTTTTTCTGAATAATAATCTTTTAATAATTAAATACAAGTACAGTAAGCTGCACACACTGTAATAATTGTATATGTTTCTAACATCTGTTTATCTATCTATTCTATGTTTAAACACTGTATGTAATCCATCTATTTTATCCTGTAGGGTCCCGTTGTAATTTTACAGTGCGTGGCTGTTGAATTTCTTCTATCTATCTATCTATCTATCTATCTATCTATCTATCTATCTATCTATCTATCTATTTATCTATCTATCTATCTATTTATCGATAAAAATGGAACAGCACAATACCTGTAGGTGGGTGCACAGGCCTCCTCAGTAGTGATGAGTGAACCTTCTCGCCACTACTCGTTACTCACCCGAGTATCACTGTACTCTGTGTACTTGGCGAGCACTGAGCATTTCTGGGATTACTCGGTGGGAACTCGGATCTCCAACCTGCATTTTTGGCGGTTGTTAGAGACCCAATCAACATGCAGGGATTGTCTGCCAGGCACTGTAACACTGCAGCCATCTTTGTTGTGGACTTGCAGTGATTGGCTGTCCGCACAGCATCATTAGGGGTATAAGAGACCAGACGCTGCCCTGCTCGGTGCATTCAGCTCTGGAATCAGACAGTGTAGGGAGAGCTGCTGCTGAGATAAGGTCAGATTTGGGGATTTCTTAGTCAGTGTGGGGTCTACCATCCTAAACTATATCATTGCACATATCAAGAGGGTCCATTCCATTACTATCTGCTGCTGATTCTGCAACCTATAGCATATATTGACCGTATACATCTAGCCCCAGGTATAATTGGCTAAGAAATTTTTTTTGCCAGGTCAATAGATTATTTTATTGCAAAGCAATCCAGAGCCCTTTATATTTTATATTTGCTTTTTGACACTGCACAAAACAGCCAGATTCTTTTCCTAGCAGAGTGAAAATCCAGCAATTTTAAAGGGGTCACAAAATTCCCACACTTTTATCAAATGTTTCCAACTTTTACCCATTTTAAGAAAAATGTTTGTGTTCCTGATCACAAATACGAATGTGCCATATTCGTGTCGAATTTAGGTTTGACGATCATTTTCCGAACATATTCACTCATCTCTCTTCTCCACCTGATGAGTTGCTTAAAGTGGAAGGGGTGTCAGAGCACCATTATACTATTTCTACTGTGGGGAAATTGATGCCACTTTTGTGGTTTATATAATTATTTTTTAAATGTGGAGACTCGATGTTTGGTCTCCTTCATGTGTGTTGCCTGCGTCAGTAGGTCTCTCAGGCCAGTAGGCCATCATTTACTTTCAGTCAACTACCTGTGTTACTATCCTTACATTTTTCTAACATTATTGATCTACGAAGCTGATATTTGTGCCACCTGAGTGTGTAAAGCCAAAAAAACAGTAGAGCTTTTGCATGAAATATCAGGGCATCCAGCACAGCAAGCTTACACTGGTCTCTCATCCTCATCATCTTAGTTTAAACTTAAATTCAAAGCTGTAAATGCTGGCCTAGACACTGATACTTCATGCATGGCCAATGGCTGGCTACTGCTGTGCCATTATCACATTTATAATGTAGATCAATTGATGCCACTTTTCCTGGTGTCTGCCCCTAATTGTTGTAAATGTTTGGACTCCAAGTTGGGTCTCCTTCATGTGTGTTGTCTGCAGGTTGCCCGTAGCAGTAGGGTCCCAGACTGGCAGGCGTGCACTTACTTTCAGTCAACTAACTTTGTTACTATGCCTAAATTTTTCAAACATTTATGATCTACCAAACTGATCATTTTGCAACCTGAGTGTGGCTGAGCAAAAACAGTTTGAGTTGTTGCATGAGGTATCAGGGCTGCCAGCAAGGCAGGCTTACACTGGTCCCTCATCAACTTCATCTTAATTCAAACTTAAATTAAAAGGTCTAATTGCTGGTCCAGACACTGATACCTCATTCATTGCCCATGGCTGACTCCTGCTTTGCCATTATCAAATTTCTACTGTGTGTCAAATGATGCCCCTTTTACTGGTGTCTGCCCCTAATTTGAGCTGTTTTGGCAGCTTTTTGGACCCCCTAATGGTGTTGTCTAGGTGTTCTGGTATGCTCAACGACCCGTTCAGCGAGCATGTTTGGCAAACATCGTGACATTAACTGAACCAAACTTTGAAAGATTCGCTCATCTCTAGTCACAGCAACTAGATGTGCATGAAACAGATACATTGTCCCAATCACTTAAAGAGGCACTCCCATCAAACTTTCTATCATCTGTATTTATTTCAGTCATCATATTATATACTGTAACACTGTGTAAATATAATTGCTCATTTAGCCTTTCTACTCAACTAATTCTTCTCTTTTCTTTGCTCTGTATAGAATCAGGAAGCCTCTTTTTCCTGAATTTATCATTCTCTTTTTATCTCCTGATCCAGCTGCTCTCTCCTCCCCCCCTGGTAAGGACTTTTGCAATGACTTATAACTAATACAGAGAAAATTGACCTCCTGTTTTCACATGGAGCTTAGAAGACCTCAGGTAGTTAATTTTTAATCAGGTGATGTCATAGACCTAATGGAAAAAAGAAGAATTAGCTGGGAAAAAGTGCAAAATGAGCAACTGTACAGTGGCATGTAAAAGTTTGTGCACCCCCTGGTCAAAATTATTGTTATTGTGAACGGTTAAGCAAGTTGAAGATGAAATGATCCGATGCAAAAGTTTGGGAACCCTGTATGGTTAGTACATAGTATCACCTCCTTTTGAAAGTATTACAGCTTGTAAACATTTTTTGAAGCAATCCAAGTGTCTTTCATTTCTTGTTTGAGCTAATATACGCCGAAGGGATGTTCGACTGACGCCAGATCGGCGTGCTGAACTTGCAGAATGGGCAAAGCAAAAATTTGAAATTTGCTGCAATGGCCCAGGTACTGCGTTCACCAGACATCAACACAATTTCTATCCTCTCCTCACGTGTTAACCTCTGCGACATGTCAATGGCAATAAACAAAGAGAAACTTGTAAATAACTCATGAAAGAATAAAGTTACGTTAAAACTAAGCACACCATTGTTTGTCTTGTGAAATTCTCAATTAGTTTGATGTGTCACATGACCCTCTTCCCATTGGAAAAAATAAAGTTAAATTCAAAATAGCTGACTTTAAAATGGCCGCCATGGTTACCACCCATCTTGAAAAGGTTTCCCCTACCATATCACCAACCATTCCCACTTTATTTAGGTGTATGCATATACATGGCCCACCCTGTATATATGTACTGTATGTCTTGAGTAGGTACAGTATATGTTTGTAATATGAGTAAAATATGTATATGCATATACAGTTGTGCTCAAAAGTTTAAATACTCCGGCAGAATTTTTGCTTTCTTAGTCTTTTTTCAGGGAATATGAATGATAACACCAAAACTTTTTCTCCACTCATGGTTAGTGGTTCAGTGAAGCCATTTATTCTCAAACTACTGTGTTTTCTCTTTTTAAATCATAATGAAAACCCAAAACATCTAAATGACCTGATCAAAAGTTCACATACCCCGGTGATTTGGGCCTGATAACATGCACAGAAGTTAACACAAATGGGTTTGAATGGCTACTAAAGGTAAAATCCTCAGATGTGACCAGTTTGCTTGCAATCAATGTGTGTGCATAAAAGCTGAGTGAGTTTCTGAGATCCAGAAAGAATCTTGCATCTTTCATCCAGCCACTGCCAGTCAGCATTGTTCAAAATGTGATTAACAAATGGAAAATCAAGGGCTCTGTAAAAACAAATCCACGGTCAGGTAGTGTTAGGTTAGGGCTAGCGGAACGCACCAAATGAATATATGATTTTACTATGATAGATGCGTTCGCAGCCCGGGGTCCACCGTGCAGGAGAACCTGCTGCTAGCAATTAGCGGAACTAAATGACGGTGTTAGCTAACTCTGTTACTTCTCAGAGGAGCCGTGAACTCAAAGCACTGCGCCCTGTTAGACTCCACAGAGGCACAGGCTAACTGCCAAAATGAGAGCAGTCAGTGGTCATGCATGCACACAAAACTCCTCGCCGGAGGTGCCAGCATTCTAAGGGCTTATTTCGGCCTGGTCCCTGAATACCCAAGCATACAAACTCCTCGCCACAGGTGCCAGCATTCTAGGGGCTTATTTCAGCCAGGTCCCTGAACACACTTATACAAGACCACACTGGCGCAAAGTACACAAATAAAGAGCAATACTAGCGCATGGCCGTGCGGCCATGCGAACCTTAAATAGTTGCAGCACGTTCAGGACCTTCGTGGAAGGACCAATGAGAGGCTGCCACAGAGCGTGAGCACCTACAGGACCTTAGCTGCAGTGTCTGATCATGTGACCCTCGATCTCCACTGAGAGATCTTACACTGGGCATGCTCAGAACGAGCAAAGTGGGACTTAGTCCCAGAAGCGTCTGCTCGTCGCTGCCCAGCACTGACTTCAATGGCAGGAAAAGCAGCAGTAACTCTCTGTACAGAGCCAGACTGAACGAGCCGCTGGGACCGACGTCTCCGCTGAGCAGACTCCAGTGCGGCAGGAGAAGAATGGGAGACCGCAGCGGAGATGGCCCGAGATTCCCCCTGTGCAGAGACGGGAACTCGTCCCCTAACAGGTAGACTAACAAATATTTTGTCCACAACTGCCAGGAAAATAGTTCGCAATGCAAAGAAAACCCCACAAATAGCATCAGTTGAAATACAGGACTCTTTGAAAACTAGCGGTGTGGCTGTTTCAAGATGCACAATAAAGAGGAACTTGAAGTAAAATGGATTGGCATGGTTGAGTCGCCAGAAGAAAGCCATTACTTTGCAAATGCCACAAGTATCAATACGCAAAACAGCACAGAGACAAGTCTCAAACCTTCTGCAACAAGGTAATTTGGAGCTATGAGACAAAAATTGAACTTTTTGGCTACAACTATAAACGTTAAATTTGGAGAGACGTCAAAAAGGCCTTTGATGAAAGGAACACCATTCCTACTGTAAAGCACGGAAGTGGATAACTGATGTTTTGGGGATGTGTGAGCTACAAAGGCACAGGAAACTTGGTCAAATTTGAAGGAAAGATGAATGCAGCACGTTATCAGCAAATACTGGAGGCAAATTTTCACTCATCAGCCTGGAAGCTGCACATGGGACTTACTTGGATGTTCCAGCATGACAACAATCCAAATCACAAGGCCAAGTCGATCTGTCATTGGCTACAGCAAAACAAAGTGGAAGTTCTGGAGTGGCCATATCAGTCTCCTGACCTCAATATCATTGAGCCACTCTAGGGAGATCTCAAGCACGCAGTTCAAGCTAGACAGCTCAGGAATTTACAGGAACTGGAGGCTTTTTGCCAAGAAGAGTGGGCAGCTTTACCATTTGAGAAAATAAAGAACCTCATCCACAATTACCACAAAAGACTTCACGCTGTCATTGATGTTAGAGGGGGCAATACACGGTATTTAGAAATGGGGTATGTAAACTTTTGATCAGGGTCATTTGGATGTTTTGGGTTGTCATTATGATTTAAAAAGAGAAAGCACAGTAGTTTGACAATAAATAGCTGCACCCAACCACTAACCATGAGTGGAGGAAAAGTTTTGGTGTTATCCTTCATATTCTCTGAAAAAGGGCCAAGAAAGCAAAAATTCTGCCGGGGTATGTAAACTTTTGAGCACTACTGTATGTGTGTATTGTTTGAAAGTGTATTTAGTTTTGTAAGTATATGTATACTATATAGCCTTGATAAAGCCAAAAGGTTTATATTGCATTACCAGATAGATCATATTGGCAAGCAGAAACCTTTTTATTTTAAATCTCAAACAAGCCATGGATTATAGATAGATAGATAGATAGATAGATAGATAGATAGATAGATAGATAGATAGATATAGCAAATAAGATGGAGATTACCATAATGAGATGGGTATTTAGATGTAGATTTTAGTTTTTTTCACAGATCATAAATCAAGAATTGTGTGTAGACTGTATCCAAATAAAAAGATGATCTTCTTTGTTGAGAATTCAGTGATAGATGCACTGACTTACAAGACAAGTAATAACAACATCACACAGGTTTGAATTATGCATTTCTTTGTTCTATTCAATAAACTTTTCAAATCAATGTTGTATACCAATCCATGATTAGAAATATTTATTACCCATGAGTAAAAGAAACCACAAAAACATATTATTGAAAATGCACCAGCACTAATTGGTAGGGTTGAGCGACTTTCATTTTTTTAAGATCGAGTAGGGTTTTGGGAAACCCGATTTTGTCCAGAGTCGAGTCGAGTGCAGTCGGCCGATTATCGCTAAAAGTCGGGGATCGACCGAAACACGAAACCCAATGCAAGTCAATGGGGAAGCATAGTCGGCAGTGAGTGGAGGCCAGGAA
Organism: Ranitomeya variabilis; assembly: GCF_051348905.1. Taxonomy (NCBI): domain Eukaryota; kingdom Metazoa; phylum Chordata; class Amphibia; order Anura; family Dendrobatidae; genus Ranitomeya; species Ranitomeya variabilis. The sequence continues at coordinate 223,724,884 of NC_135234.1, forward strand.
AACACCTACAGTGCCCATTTTAATGCCAAAAACATCCATTCTTGTTTCTGAAGCTTGCCAATCTTAATTAACTGTATAATAATAGTTGGGCATAGGGAATTGGGGGAAAGTTGTGGGGGGAGTAGGGCTGGCTCAAGTTTTTCGTGGGCCCAGGAAATGCGGACTACGTCACGGCGGTGTTGCAGGGAAAGGTAAGTATTTAAAAGTTGCAAGTGCTGTGATCCTGAGCAAGCAGGGGGGGGGCCCACTCGTTCGCATTGCCACTGGCACAGGGCCCCTCAAAGTACGGCGGTGTGTTTGCATGGCGGGGGCGCCTCCCACCAGCAGCGACACTTTTGCGTACTCTGAGGGGCCCTGTGCCAGTGACGTCGCCAACGAGTATGCCCCCCCACCTGATGAAGGAACCTGCACTTTCATCTGCACCTTCCTCTTTGTCCCTGTGTAAGGTGGTATAACATGCGGGAAGGGGAACCTTACTTTCAGCAGGGACAGATTCTGGCTGTGTAGAGTACAAGGGGAATGTAGTGGTCTAGGTCAATGTACCAGCAGACTCATTTAGCAGTGGCTGGGCAATGGGCAGGATGAGGAGGAAACAGATATAGGGCCAAAGAATAAAGTAGGCTACATGCAGTTCAAAATTGGTAACAGGACTAAACAGGCGGCATTGCTTTGTTCAGTGGAGTAGCAAACTTAAGAGCAGCAGACACTGTTTCAAGGGCCTAACCACACTAGTAGGCCAAATGCAGTTTAATATCTGATAGTATAGGGCGAAAGCCAGAATGTGGAAGCTCAGCTTTGTTCAGTTGAGGACAACACCAGGGAGGGGCAGACACCTTTAGTAGGCCGGAAAAGCCTATTGCATTTTTTAAAATGGTAATTTGGAGCAGAAGGTTGAAGCTCAGCTTTATTTAGTTGAGGGCAACACCAGGCAGGGGCACACAGACAGACACCTTTAGTAGGCCGGAAAAGCCTATTGCATTTTTCAAAATGGTAATTTGGAGCAGAAGGTTGAAGCTCAGCTTTATTTAGTTGAGGGCAACACCAGGGAGGGGCAGAAGCCGTTAGTAGGCCCTAACCACCATTTTTTTTTTAAAACCACTTAATGAGAGCCGGAAGGTTGAAGCTCAGCTTTATTTAGTTGAGGACAACACCAGGGAGGGGCAGAAGCCGTTAGTAGGCCCTAACCACCATTTTTTTTTTTTAAAACCACTTAATGAGAGCCGGAAGGTTGAAGCTCAGCTTTATTTAGTTGAGGACAACACCAGGGAGGGGCAGAAGCCGTTAGTAGGCCCTAACCACCATTTTTTTTTTAAAACCACATAATGAGAGCCGGAAGGTTGAAGCTCAGCTTTATTTAGTTGAGGACAACACCAGGGAGGGGCAGAAGCCGTTAGTAGGCCCTAACCACCATTTTTTTTTTTAAAACCACATAATGAGAGCCGGAAGGTTGAAGCTCAGCTTTATTTAGTTGAGGACAACACCAGGGAGGGGCACACAGACAGACACCTTTTGTAGGCCTGAAAAGCCTATTGCATTTTTCAAAATGGTAATTTGGAGCAGAAGGTTGAAGCTCAGCTTTATTTAGTTGAGGGCAACACCAGGGAGGGGCAGAAGCCGTTAGTAGGCCCTAACCACCATTTTTTTTTTTAAAACCACATAATGAGAGCCGGAAGGTTGAAGCTCAGCTTTATTTAGTTGAGGACAACACCAGGGAGGGGCAGAAGCCGTTAGTAGGCCCTAACCACCATTTTTTTTTTTAAAACCACATAATGAGAGCCGGAAGGTTGAAGCTCAGCTTTATTTAGTTGAGGACAACACCAGGGAGGGGCACACAGACAGACACCTTTAGTAGGCCTGAAAAGCCTATTGCATTTTTCAAAATGGTAATTTGGAGCAGAAGGTTGAAGCTCAGCTTTATTTAGTTGAGGGCAACACCAGGGAGGGGCAGAAGCCGTTAGTAGGCCCTAACCACCATTTTTTTTTTAAAACCACATAATGAGAGCCGGAAGGTTGAAGCTCAGCTTTATTTAGTTGAGGACAACACCAGGGAGGGGCACACAGACAGACACCTTTAGTAGGCCTGAAAAGCCTATTGCATTTTTTAAAATGGTAATTTGGAGCAGAAGGTTGAAGCTCAGCTTTATTTAGTTGAGGGCAACACCAGGGAGGGGCAGAAGCCGTTAGTAGGCCCTAACCACCATTTTTTTTTTTAAAACCACATAATGAGAGCCGGAAGGTTAAAGCTCAGCTTTATTTAGTTGAGGACAACACCAGGGAGGGGCAGAAGCCGTTAGTAGGCCCTAACCACCATTTTTTTTTTTAAAACCACATAATGAGAGCCGGAAGGTTGAAGCTCAGCTTTATTTAGTTGAGGACAACACCAGGGAGGGGCACACAGACAGACACCTTTAGTAGGCCTGAAAAGCCTATTGCATTTTTCAAAATGGTAATTTGGAGCAGAAGGTTGAAGCTCAGCTTTATTTAGTTGAGGGCAACACCAGGGAGGGGCAGAAGCCGTTAGTAGGCCCTAACCACCATTTTTTTTTTAAAACCACATAATGAGAGCCGGAAGGTTGAAGCTCAGCTTTATTTAGTTGAGGACAACACCAGGGAGGGGCACACAGACAGACACCTTTAGTAGGCCTGAAAAGCCTATTGCATTTTTCAAAATGGTAATTTGGAGCAGAAGGTTGAAGCTCAGCTTTATTTAGTTGAGGGCAACACCAGGGAGGGGCAGAAGCCGTTAGTAGGCCCTAACCACCATTTTTTTTTTTAAAACCACATAATGAGAGCCGGAAGGTTGAAGCTCAGCTTTATTTAGTTGAGGACAACACCAGGGAGGGGCAGAAGCCGTTAGTAGGCCCTAACCACCATTTTTTTTTTTAAAACCACATAATGAGAGCCGGAAGGTTGAAGCTCAGCTTTATTTAGTTGAGGACAACACCAGGGAGGGGCAGAAGCCGTTAGTAGGCCCTAACCACCATTTTTTTTTTTTAAAACCACATAATGAGAGCCGGAAGGTTGAAGCTCAGCTTTATTTAGTTGAGGACAACACCAGGGAGGGGCACACAGACAGACACCTTTTGTAGGCCTGAAAAGCCTATTGCATTTTTCAAAATGGTAATTTGGAGCAGAAGGTTGAAGCTCAGCTTTATTTAGTTGAGGGCAACACCAGGGAGGGGCAGAAGCCGTTAGTAGGCCCTAACCACCATTTTTTTTTTAAAACCACATAATGAGAGCCGGAAGGTTGAAGCTCAGCTTTATTTAGTTGAGGACAACACCAGGGAGGGGCAGAAGCCGTTAGTAGGCCCTAACCACCATTTTTTTTTTTAAAACCACATAATGAGAGCCGGAAGGTTGAAGCTCAGCTTTATTTAGTTGAGGACAACACCAGGGAGGGGCAGAAGCCGTTAGTAGGCCCTAACCACCATTTTTTTTTTTAAAACCACATAATGAGAGCCGGAAGGTTGAAGCTCAGCTTTATTTAGTTGAGGACAACACCAGGGAGGGGCACACAGACAGACACCTTTTGTAGGCCTGAAAAGCCTATTGCATTTTTCAAAATGGTAATTTGGAGCAGAAGGTTGAAGCTCAGCTTTATTTAGTTGAGGGCAACACCAGGAAGGGGCAGAAGCCGTTAGTAGGCCCTAACCACCATTTTTTTTTTTAAAACCACATAATGAGAGCCGGAAGGTTGAAGCTCAGCTTTATTTAGTTGAGGACAACACCAGGGAGGGGCAGAAGCCGTTAGTAGGCCCTAACCACCATTTTTTTTTTTAAAACCACATAATGAGAGCCGGAAGGTTGAAGCTCAGCTTTATTTAGTTGAGGACAACACCAGGGAGGGGCAGAAGCCGTTAGTAGGCCCTAACCACCATTTTTTTTTTTAAAACCACATAATGAGAGCCGGAAGGTTGAAGCTCAGCTTTATTTAGTTGAGGACAACACCAGGGAGGGGCAGAAGCCGTTAGTAGGCCCTAACCACCATTTTTTTTTTTAAAACCACATAATGAGAGCCGGAAGGTTGAAGCTCAGCTTTATTTAGTTGAGGACAACACCAGGGAGGGGCACACAGACAGACACCTTTTGTAGGCCTGAAAAGCCTATTGCATTTTTCAAAATGGTAATTTGGAGCAGAAGGTTGAAGCTCAGCTTTATTTAGTTGAGGGCAACACCAGGGAGGGGCAGAAGCCGTTAGTAGGCCCTAACCACCATTTTTTTTTTTAAAACCACATAATGAGAGCCGGAAGGTTGAAGCTCAGCTTTATTTAGTTGAGGACAACACCAGGGAGGGGCAGAAGCTGTTAGTAGGCCCTAACCACCATTTTTTTTTTTAAAACCACATAATGAGAGCCGGAAGGTTGAAGCTCAGCTTTATTTAGTTGAGGACAACACCAGGGAGGGGCACACAGACAGACACCTTTAGTAGGCCGGAAAAGCCTATTGCATTTTTCAAAATGGTAATTTGGAGCAGAAGGTTGAAGCTCAGCTTTATTTAGTTGAGGGCAACACCAGGGAGGGGCAGAAGCCGTTAGTAGGCCCTAACCACCATTTTTTTTTTTTAAAACCACTTAATGAGAGCCGGAAGGTTGAAGCTCAGCTTTATTTAGTTGAGGACAACACCAGGCAGGGGCACACAGACAGACACCTTTAGTAGGCCTGAAAAGCCTATTGCATTTTTCAAAATGGTAATTTGGAGCAGAAGGTTGAAGCTCAGCTTTATTTAGTTGAGGGCAACACCAGGGAGGGGCAGAAGCCGTTAGTAGGCCCTAACCAAAGTTGAAGGCCAAATGCAGTTTAATTTCTGATACTATAGGCCGAAAGCCAGAAGGTGGAAGTTCCGATTTAGACAGTGGAGGACAATTTGAATTAGGGACTGCAGACAGACTTAGTAGGCTGTCCCCTGTGGACCATGCATCCACCACATTAACCCATTGCGCCGTAATGGACACGTAATCTTCCGTGGCCATGCCTACAGGTCCATGCGTCTGTTGTCAGGTGCACCTTTGTACTCACAGATTGCCAGAGTGCATGGACAATGCGGTCTTCTACATGCTGGTGGAGGGTTGGGATGGCTTTTCTCGCAAAAGAAGTGTCGACTGGTTAGCTTGTAGCGTGGTACAGCGTAGTCCATCATGGCCTTATTAATAGTAAATAAAATATATAACTAGGCTCTATGAACTTTTAAATAGGTTCCAGGGGTACACGGGCAGCATTGGTGTGGTCAGTGGAGGAGTATTGCAAGTAGGGGCTGCAGACAGGCTATCAAAGGCCTAAAATAACAAACAGTAGGCAGTCATGGCAGTTTTACATCGGTTACATGGATACACAGGCAGGCACTCCAGGCAGCATTGTGGTCAGTGGAGGAGTATTGCAAGTAGGGGCCGCAGACAGGCTATCAAAGGCCTAAAATAACAAACAATAGGCTCATGGCAGTTTCACAGCGGTTACATGGATACACGGGCAGGCAGCTTGGTGGTCAGTGGAGGAGTATTTAAAGTAGGGACCGCAGACAGGCTATCAAAGGCCTAAAATAACAAACAATAGGCTCATGGCAGTTTTACAGCGGTTACATGGATACACGGGCAGGCAGCTTGGTGGTCAGTGGAGGAGTATTTAAAGTAGGGACCGCAGACAGGCTTCAAAGGCCTAACATAAGAAAATGGGCTGGCTGTAGGCACTTTATAATTGGTTCCAGGGGTACACGGGCAGCAGTGGTCTGGTCAGTGGAGGAGTATTTAAAGTAGGGACCGCAGACAGGCTTCAAAGGCCTAACATAAGAAAATGGGCTGGCTGTAGGCACTTTATAATTGGTTCCAGGGGTACACGGGCAGCAGTGGTCTGGTCAGTGGAGGAGTATTTAAAGTAGGGACCGCAGACAGGCTATCAAAGGCCTAACATAACAAACAATAGGCTCATGGCAGTTTCACAGCGGTTACATGGATACACGGGCAGGCAGCTTGGTGGTCAGTGGAGGAGTATTTAAAGTAGGGACCGCAGACAGGCTATCAAAGGCCTAAAATAACAAACAATAGGCTCATGGCAGTTTTACAGCGGTTACATGGATACACGGGCAGGCAGCTTGGTGGTCAGTGGAGGAGTATTGCAAGTAGGGGCCGCAGACAGGCTATCAAAGGCCTAAAATAACAAACAATAGGCTCATGGCAGTTTTACAGCGGTTACATGGATACACGGGCAGGCAGCTTGGTGGTCAGTGGAGGAGTATTTAAAGTAGGGACCGCAGACAGGCTATCAAAGGCCTAAAATAACAAACAATAGGCTCATGGCAGTTTTACAGCGGTTACATGGATACACGGGCAGGCAGCTTGGTGGTCAGTGGAGGAGTATTTAAAGTAGGGACCGCAGACAGGCTTCAAAGGCCTAACATAAGAAAATGGGCTGGCTGTAGGCACTTTATAATTGGTTCCAGGGGTACACGGGCAGCAGTGGTCTGGTCAGTGGAGGAGTATTTAAAGTAGGGACCGCAGACAGGCTATCAAAGGCCTAACATAACAAACAATAGGCTCATGGCAGTTTCACAGCAGTTACATGGATACACGGGCAGGCAGCTTGGTGGTGGTGAGTGGAGGAGTATTTAAAGTAGGGACCGCAGACAGGCTTCAAAGGCCTAACATAAGAAAATGGGCTGGCTGTAGGCACTTTATAATTGGTTCCAGGGGTACACGGGCAGCAGTGGTCTGGTCAGTGGAGGAGTATTTAAAGTAGGGACCGCAGACAGGCTTCAAAGGCCTAACATAAGAAAATGGGCTGGCTGTAGGCACTTTATAATTGGTTCCAGGGGTACACGGGCAGCAGTGGTCTGGTCAGTGGAGGAGTATTTAAAGTAGGGACCGCAGACAGGCTATCAAAGGCCTAACATAACAAACAATAGGCTCATGGCAGTTTCACAGCGGTTACATGGATACACGGGCAGGCAGCTTGGTGGTGGTGAGTGGAGGAGTATTTAAAGTAGGGACCGCAGACAGGCTTCAAAGGCCTAACATAAGAAAATGGGCTGGCTGTAGGCACTTTATAATTGGTTCCAGGGGTACACGGGCAGCAGTGGTCTGGTCAGTGGAGGAGTATTTAAAGTAGGGACCGCAGACAGGCTTCAAAGGCCTAACATAAGAAAATGGGCTGGCTGTAGGCACTTTATAATTGGTTCCAGGGGTACACGGGCAGCAGTGGTCTGGTCAGTGGAGGAGTATTTAAAGTAGGGACCGCAGACAGGCTATCAAAGGCCTAACATAACAAACAATAGGCTCATGGCAGTTTCACAGCGGTTACATGGATACACGGGCAGGCAGCTTGGTGGTCAGTGGAGGAGTATTTAAAGTAGGGACCGCAGACAGGCTATCAAAGGCCTAAAATAACAAACAATAGGCTCATGGCAGTTTTACAGCGGTTACATGGATACACGGGCAGGCAGCTTGGTGGTCAGTGGAGGAGTATTGCAAGTAGGGGCCGCAGACAGGCTATCAAAGGCCTAAAATAACAAACAATAGGCTCATGGCAGTTTTACAGCGGTTACATGGATACACAGGCAGCTTGGTGGTGAGTGGAGGAGTAGTGCAAGGAGTGTCTGTCCCAGTACTCCCAAAATATAAATAGATGTTAATGTCTCGCAAAACAACCAAAACAAAAAAAAAAGGTGGCATACTTAGGTACAGGGGTGGGCTCATCTACTGAGTTTCTGACATAGTAATTTGGCAGTAACTATTTAATGGTGCCAATATAGGACACAGACACAGACTACTTTAAGTTGCATCATAGATGTCTACAAATTTGTATTGTCAGTGCCAGACATTGAATGATGTCAGCGAATAGACTAAAGATTGGTGGAGCTGTGCGACATAATTTTGCACGTGGTAGAGCACATTTTGAGCTGGGGTAGGGGGGAACTCTCTTGAGGCCGGCGGGACCGCCCCAGGGCCCCTCATGTTACAACGGTGTGTCTGACGTTGGGTGCGCACCACCACCGCCAGAGACACTACATTGTACTATGAGGGACCCAGTAGCAATGCCGTCAACCAAAAGCGAGCACACCCACCTCTTCAGACAAACAGCAGTCTCACGGGTGCTTGCGCCAAGTCGCGATACCACGGCCCCGTGTGGGGAGTTTTGCCATTTAGGGAGGTGTAAACATGTCGTATGCTGTACAATCAGCTGCAGCAAATTAGACATTAGAAAAGTAATTCACAGGCAAGAGCTTTTCATAGGAAAGCTAGGTGTCGGCCGGGCAAGGTGGGGCAAAAGATTTCGAAATCCAGTTGTGGTTCATTTTAATGAATGTTAGATCGTCAACATTTTGGGTAGCCAGACGAGTCCTTTTTTCGGTTAATATTGAACCTGCAGCACTGAATACTCTTTCTGATAGGACACTTGCTGCCGGGCAAGCAAGCTCCTGCAATGCATATTCTGCCAATTCTGGCCAGGTGTCTAATTTGGAGGCCCAGTAATCAAATGGGAATGACGGTTGAGGGAGAACATCGATAAGGGATGAAAAATAGTTAGTAACCATACTGGACAAATGTTGTCTCCTGTCACTTTCAATTGATGCAGCAGTACCTGTCCTGTCTGCGGTCATAGCAAAATCACTCCACAACCTGGTCAGAAAACCCCTCTGTCCAACGCCACTTCTGATGTGTGCACCCCTAACACTCCTAGTCTGCTGCCCCCTGGAGCTCGTGTGAGAACGATCACGTGCGCTGTGTGCTGGGAATGCCTGAAGCAAACGGTCAACAAGAGTTGATTGTTTGGTTGCTAATATTAGTTCCAAGTTCTCATGTGGCATAATATTTTGCAATTTGCCTTTATAGCGTGGATCAAGGAGGCAGGCCAACCAGTAATCGTCATCGTTCATCATTTTCGTAATGCGTGTGTCCCTTTTTAGGATACGTAAGGCATAATCCGCCATGTGGGCCAAAGTTCCAGTTGTCAAATCTCCGGTTGTGATTGGTTGAGGGGCAGTTGCAGGCAAATCTACGTCACTTGTGTCCCTCAAAAAACCAGAACCCCGCCGTGACACGCAACCAAATTCCTGTGCCCCCGGGAAAGGTTCGGCATTAAAAATATACTCATCCCCATCATCCTCCTCGTCCTCCACCTCCTCTTCGCCCGCTACCTCGTCCTGTACACTGCCCTGACCAGACAATGGCTGACTGTCATCAAGGCTTTCCTCTTCCTCTGGTGTAGACGCCTGCTCCTTTATGTGCGTCAAACTTTGCATCAGCAGACGCATTAGGGGGATGCTCATGCTTATTACGGCGTTGTCTGCACTAACCAGCCGTGTGCATTCCTCAAAGCACTGAAGGACTTGACACATGTCTTGTATCTTAGACCACTGCACACCTGACAACTCCATGTCTGCCATCCTACTGCCTGCCCGTGTATCCTCCCACAAATAAATAACAGCACGCCTCTGTTCGCACAGTCTCTGAAGCATGTGCAGTGTTGAGTTCCACCTTGTTGCAACGTCTATGATTAGGCGATGCTGGGGAAGGTTCAAAGACCGCTGATAGGTCTGCATACGGCTGGCGTGTACAGGCGAACGTCGGATATGTGAGCAAAGTGCACGCACTTTGAGGAGCAGGTCGGAGAACCCAGGATAAGTTTTCAATAAGCACTGCACCACCAGGTTTAAGGTGTGAGCCAGGCAAGGAATGTGTTTCAGTTGGGAAAGGGAGATGGCAGCCATGAAATTCCTTCCGTTATCACTCACTACCTTGCCTGCCTCAAGATCTACTGTGCCCAGCCACGACTGCGTTTCTTGTTGCAAGAACTCGGACAGAACTTCCGCGGTGTGTCTATTGTCGCCCAAGCACTTCATAGCCAATACAGCCTGCTGACGCTTGGCAGTAGCTGGCCCATAATGGGACAACTGGTGTGCAACAGTGTCATCTGCCGATGGAGTGGTTGGCAGACTGCGTTCTGTGGAAGAGCTGTAGCTTCTGCAGGAGGACGAGGAGGAGGAGGAGGAGGGGGTGCGAACGCCTACAGCCAACTGTTTCCTAGACCGTGGGCTAGGCACAACTGTCCCTAAATTGATGTCGCCTGTGGACCCTGCATCCACCACATTCACCCAGTGTGCCGTGATGGACACATAACGTCCCTGGCCATGCCTACTGGTCCATGCATCTGTAGTCAGGTGCACCTTTGTACTCACAGATTGCCTGAGTGCATGGACGATGCGCTGTTTAACATGCTGGTGCAGGGCTGGGATGGCTTTTCTGGAAAAAAAGTGTCGACTGGGTAGCTCGTATCGTGGTTCAGCGTACTCCATCAGGGCTTTGAAAGCTTCGCTTTCAACTAACCGGTAGGGCATCATCTCTAACGAGATTAGTCTAGCTATGTGGGCGTTAAAACCCTGTGTACGCGGATGCGAGGATAAGTACTTCCTTTTTCTAACCAGAGTCTCATGTAGGGTGAGCTGGACTGGAGAGCTGGAGATCGTGGAACTTTCGGGTGTGCCGGTGTACATGGCAGACTGAGAGACGGTTGGAGACGGTATTGTTTCCGCCGGTGCCCTAGATGCAATATTTCCTCCTACAAAACTGGTGATTCCCTGACCCTGACTGCTTTTGGCTGGCAAAGAAACCTGCACAGATACTGCCGGTGGTGCGGAAAATGGTGGCCTTACAGTGACGGAAGGGATGTTGCGTTGCTGACTAGCTTCATTGGCCGAGGGTGCTACAACCTTGAGGGACGTTTGGTAGTTAGTCCAGGCTTGAAAATGCATGGTGGTTAAGTGTCTATGCATGCAACTAGTATTTAGACTTTTCAGATTCTGACCTCTGCTTAAGCTAGTTGAACATTTTTGACAGATGACTTTGCGCTGATCAGTTGGATGTTGTTTAAAAAAATGCCAGACTGCACTCTTCCTAGACTCGGATCCCTTTTCAGGGATTGCAGACTGAGCTTTAACCGGATGGCAACGCTGTGCTCCAACAGGTTTTGGCTTTGACACGCGTTTTGGTCCAGATACGGGCCCGGCAGATGGAACCTGTTGCGATGTTGATGCCTGCTGCGGCCCCTCCTCCACCTCCGCTTCTGAACTACTGCCGCCTGCACCCTGTTCCCCCAATGGCTGCCAATCGGGGTCAATAACTGGGTCATCTATTACCTCCTCTTCGAGCTCGTGTGCAACTTCGTCTGTGTCACTGTGTCGGTCGGTGGTATAGCGTTCGTGGCGGGGCAACATAGTCTCATCAGGGTCTGATTGTGGATCTGTACCCTGAGAGGGCAATGTGGTGGTCTGAGTCAAAGGAGCAGCATAGTACTCTGGCTGTGGCTGTGCATCAGTGCACTCCATGTCAGAATATACTTGTAATGGGCATGGCCTGTTAAATGTTTCACTTTCTAAGCCAGGGACGGTATGTGTAAAGAGCTCCATGGAGTGACCCGTTGTGTCGCCTGCTGCATCCTTCTCTCTTGTTGTAGTTTTTGCTGAGGAGGACAAGGAAGCGACTTGTCCCTGACCGTGAACATCCACAAGCGACGCGCTGCTTTTACATTTACCAGTTTCGGAAGAGGAGGCAAAAGAGCTAGAGGCTGAGTCTGCAATGTAAGCCAAAACTTGCTGTTGCTGCTCCGCCTTTAAAAGCGGTTTTCCTACTCCCAGAAAAGAGAGCGTTCGAGGCCTTGTGTAGCCTGACGACGAAACTGGCTCCACAGCTCCAGACTTAGGTGGAATATTTTTATCCCCACGACCACCTGATGCTCCACTACCACTACCATCATTACCAGCTGACAATGAACGCCCACGACGACCTCTTGCACCAGACTTCCTCATTGTTTTAAAATCTTAACCAAAGTAACTTTATTTGTTGCTGTCAAACAACTTACACGGTGAGCTATAACTTCAGTATGATTTCAATATCCCTTAACAGGTTGGTGAGACCACAAGGAAAATCAGGCACAATGTTACACACTCTGTTTTCTGTGGCACAAAATCACAGAGATGACACACACGCAGGACTGTCACTCAAGCACTAATGTCAATATTAATCTCCCACCTAATTTATTTATTTTTTTTTCTCAGGGAGACTTTAGAACCCAAATAATATAAAAAAAAAAAAAGAAAAAAGGCTTTCTATGGCCCACAATTAGAGAGAGAGAGGTGGCACAACCAGGAGTCAAGACTGGCGCACAAGCTGAAAGGGCAATATTACTCTCCCACTGTTTTTTATGTTTTTTTTTGTTTTTTTCAGGGAGACTTTAGAAACCAAATAATATTAAAAAAACCAAAAAAAAAAAAGGCTTTCTATGGCCCACTGAATGAGAGGGAGAGAGGTGGCACACCCAGGAGTCAAGACTGGCACACAAGCTGAAAGGGCAATATTACTCTCCCACTGTTTTTTTAGGTTTTTTTTTTTTTTTTCAGGTAGACTTTAGAAACCAAATAATATTAAAAAAAAAAAAAAAAAAAAAAATAGGCTTGCTATAGCCCACTGAATGAGAGATAGCACACACAGCAGTGGCACACAAGCCCTGACTGAGGCCAATATTTTTCTCCCACTGATTGATGTAGTGTTTTTGTGTTGAGGTAGAATTTAGAACACAAATCACGGAAAAAATAAATAGGCTTTCTATGGCCCACTGAATGAAAGGGAGAGAGGTGGCACACCCAGGAGTCAAGACTGGCACACAAGCTGAAAGGGCAATATTACTCTCCCACTGTTTTTTTATGTATTTTTTGTTTTTTCAGGGAGACTTTAGAAACCCAATAATATTTAAAAAAAAAAATAAATAGGCTTTCTATGGCCCACTGAATGAGAGGGAGAGAGGTGGCACACCCAGGAGTCAAGACTGGCACACAAGCTGAAAGGGCAATATTATTCTCCCACTGTTTTTTTAGGTTTTTTTTTTTTTTTTTCAGGGAGAATTAGAAACCAAATAATATTAAAAAAAAAAATAAATAGGCTTTCTATGGCCCACTGAATGAGAGGGAGAGAGGTGGCACACCCAGGAGTCAAGACTGGCACACAAGCTGAAAGGGCAATATTACTCTCCCACTGTTTTTTTAGGTTTTTTTTTTTTTTTCAGGGAGACTTTAGAAACCAAATAATATTAAAAAAAAAAAAAAAAAATAGGCTTGCTATAGCCCACTGAATGAGAGATAGCACACACAGCAGTGGCACACAAGCCCTGACTGAGGCCAATATTTTTCTCCCACTGATTGATGTAGTGTTTTTGTGTTGAGGTAGAATTTAGAACACAAATCACGGAAAAAATAAATAGGCTTTCTATGGCCCACTGAATGAAAGGGAGAGAGGTGGCACACCCAGGAGTCAAGACTGGCACACAAGCTGAAAGGGCAATATTACTCTCCCACTGTTTTTTTATGTATTTTTTGTTTTTTCAGGGAGACTTTAGAAACCCAATAATATTTAAAAAAAAAAATAAATAGGCTTTCTATGGCCCACTGAATGAGAGGGAGAGAGGTGGCACACCCAGGAGTCAAGACTGGCACACAAGCTGAAAGGGCAATATTATTCTCCCACTGTTTTTTTAGGTTTTTTTTTTTTTTTTCAGGGAGAATTAGAAACCAAATAATATTAAAAAAAATAAATAAATAGGCTTTCTATGGCCCACTGAATGAGAGGGAGAGAGGTGGCACGCCCAGGAGTCAAGACTGGCACACAAGCTGAAAGGGCAATATTACTCTCCCACTGTTTTTTTAGGGTTTTTTTTTTTTTTCAGGGAGACTTTAGAAACCAAATAATATTAAAAAAAAAAAAAAAAAAAAAAAAAAGGCTTGCTATAGCCCACTGAATGAGAGATAGCACACACAGCAGTGGCACACAAGCCCTGACTGAGGCCAATATTTTTCTCCCACTGATTGATGTAGTGTTTTTGTGTTGAGGTAGAATTTAGAACACAAATCACGGAAAAAATAAATAGGCTTTCTATGGCCCACTGAATGAAAGGGAGAGAGGTGGCACACCCAGGAGTCAAGACTGGCACACAAGCTGAAAGGGCAATATTACTCTCCCACTGTTTTTTTATGTATTTTTTGTTTTTTCAGGGAGACTTTAGAAACCCAATAATATTTAAAAAAATAAATAAATAGGCTTTCTATGGCCCACTGAATGAGAGGGAGAGAGGTGGCACACCCAGGAGTCAAGACTGGCACACAAGCTGAAAGGGCAATATTACTCTCCCACTGTTTTTTTAGGTTTTTTTTTTTTTTCAGGGAGACTTTAGAAACCAAATAATATTAAAAAAAAAAAAAAAAAATAGGCTTGCTATAGCCCACTGAATGAGAGATAGCACACACAGCAGTGGCACACAAGCCCTGACTGAGGCCAATATTTTTCTCCCACTGATTGATGTAGTGTTTTTGTGTTGAGGTAGATTTTAGAACACAAATCACGGAAAAAATAAATAGGCTTTCTATGGCCCACTCAGTGAGAGATGGCACACACAGGGATGGCACTGTAGCAGAAATGCCAATCTTAATCTCCCACAAAAAAAAAACAAAAAAAAAAAAAAAACTGTCCTACAATTACTATCTCCCTGCAGTAATGTAAGCCAGGTATGGCAGGCAGCAATAGGAGTGGACTGATGCACAAATTAAATAAAAAGTGTGGACAAACAAAAAAGATAGCTGTGCAGAAAGGAAGGAACAAGAGGATATGTGCTTTGAAAAAAGCAGTTGGTTTCCACAGTGGCGTACACACAGCAATACAGCTATCACGGAGCCTTCTAGGGCAGCCCAATGAGCTACAGCGCTGAGGGGAAAAAAAAAAAAAATAGCTTCCACAGTCCCTGCACACCGAAGGTGGTGTTGGACAGTGGAAATCGCTGCAGCACAAGCGGTTTGGTGGTTAGTGGACCCTGCCTAACGCTCTCCCTGCTTCTGACGAAGCGGCAGCAACCTGTCCCTAAGCTCAGATCAGCAGCAGTAAGATGGCGGTCGGCGGGAACGCCCCTTTATAGCCCCTGTGACGCCGCAGACAGCAAGCCAATCACTGCAATGCCCTTCTCTAAGATGGTGGGGACCAGGATCTATGTCATCATGCTGCCCACACTCTGCGTTCACCTTCATTGGCTGAGAAATGGCGCTTTTCGCGTCATTGAAACGCGACTTTGGCGCGAAAGTCGCGTACCGCATGGCCGACAAGCACAGGGGTCGGATCGGGTTTCATGAGACGCCGACTTAGCCAAAAGTCGGCGACTTTTGAAAATGATCGACCCGTTTCGCTCAACCCTACTAATTGGTATTAGCATGGCCAAATAATACCAGGCGTAATTAAGTGACTGCAACTGATTTGCTAAGGATCTCACCATTGTGCATCGGTTAGACATTTCCCTTAGTAACATACCAAGTCTCTAATATCCTTGCACCATATCATCAATTCCAAAAGGCTTGGTCTCAATATTTCTCTGCTTGCATTTATGTGTTGGACTGTTTACTTTAAGGAATTAGATTTTGAGAAGGCTTTGCTCCCCGAGGCAAGCAGGAAATTCTAATAAATATGTAAATAGTAAATATCTTGGCTGCTGCTTTTGGCAGAATGTTTCTCTGCCACCTTATTCTGTAGTTACAATGCAGCAGCTCACAAAAGCTTTGTTTTAGCCTTTATTTAACCATTTACTTGGTAGCATGTCAAAAACTGTTCTTTCTCTATTACAGGATTAATAATATTTATTAAAAATATAATATGTCTGGTCATGAATATGATTATATTGTGTCTCTATAAATGCAATATATCTGGTTAAATGGTTTTATTCTTAAGGCTTTGGCTCTAATTATGAAATCTAATATTATACTCACCTTTTCTGCTTTGAAAGGAATAGTTGAGGCGACAGTGCCATACTGGGACAAAAAAACAGCCCTGCCATGCAAACCCCACAGACCACAAACTATAACACTCCTCACCCCGGATCAGTAAATTTTGCCTTACTTTGTCATGCCCCTCACTCTCCTAAAAGGAGGTATTTGAAGACCAACACGTGGTGCGTATGATCGACCACAGCTGCAATTTACATGGTGCTCTACAGAGCTCCGATTTTCAGGATCGTAGGGGTCCCAGCAGTCGGATCTCCAGCAATTGGGATAATACTTGGGATAATCCATTTAAACAGCTTTTCCAATATTTTTATTTTTATTTGGCAATAGCAATATTGAAAATACTAAACCAATATTGACCCTCCCAAATTCCAATGTCACCTCTTCGACAAAAAGACAGGAGAAGTGGTACTGTGCAGTGTATACAAAGCCAACTCCAGGTTTTTGTGGGTCCTGGGTGAAAGAGTCTTAGTGGGCTCCTTTAACGCATACCACAATTCATAATGTACAGATACAGCAGAGAAGTATAGGGATAGCACAATGCCAAAGATTTCACTTCTTACATTACATGAGTGATATCTATTGCACATTGTAGAATAGGTCAGAAACCAGACAGTATAGTCCTCCATACAATATAGTCCTACATACAGTATATGGGGCCCATCATATAATGGAGCATCATATGGGGACATTATATATGGAGCATCATATAGGGTCCATTATATGTGGAGCATCATTTGGGGCCCATTATATATGTAGCATCATATGGGGCCCATTATACATGGAGCATTATATGGGGCACATTCTATTTGGAGCAATATAAAGGGCCCATCATGTACTGGAACATTATATGGGGCCCATCATATACTATATGAAGCATTATATGGGGCCCATTCTGTTTGGAATTGGGAGCAATATATGGGGCCCATCGTATACTGTAGAATTATATGGGGCCCATCATATTCTGTATGGAGCATTATATGGTACCTATTCTGTATGGAGTATTAGATGGGGCCCAGTCTGTATGGAGCAAAATATGAGGCCTATCTGTACTGTTTGGAGCATTATATGGGGTTCATTATACTGTATAAAGCAATATATGGGGCCACTATGTGTGGAGCAAGGTATGGGGCTCACTATACAGTAGAAAGTATTATATGGGGCTCATTATACTGTTTGGAGCATTATATGAGACTCATAATGTATGGAGCAATATATGGGGCTCATTATTATGTATGGGGCCTTATATGAGGCTCATTATTCTGTATGGAGCAATATATGGGGCTCATTATACTGTATGGAGCACTATGTGGTAGCCATAATACTGTATGGAGCATTATATGGGGCTCATTATACTCTATGAAGCAAAATATGGGGCTCATTATTCGATATGGAGCAATATATGGGGTTCATTATACCGTAAGGAGCACTATGTGGTACCCATAATACTGTATGGAGCATTATATGGGGCTCAAACTGTATGGGGCAATAATATGGGGCTCAGTATTCTGTATGGAGCCTTATATGGGGCTCATTATTCTGTATGGAGCAATATATGAGCTCATTATACTGTATGGCGCACTATGTGGTAACAATAATATTGTATGGAGCATTATTTGGGGATCATTATACTGTATGAAGCAATATAGGGGGCTCATTATTCTCTATGGAGCAACACATGGGGCTCATTATACTGTATGGAGCACTATGTGATACCCATAAGAATGTATGGAGCATTGTATGGGGCAATATATAGGGCTCATTATTCTGTATGGAGCATTATATGGGGCCGATTATTCTGTATGGAGCAATATAGTTGGAAAGTTTTCACCGTGTTAGGTGTTGAGTTCCTGCCGCTGCACAGGGAGAATCCAGAGCCACCTCTGCTGCGGTCTCCCATTCTTCTTCAGCTGCAGTGGAGCCTGCTCAGCAGAGACATCGGTCCCAGCATCTGGCTCAGTCAGGTACTATGCACTTGGTTACTGCTGATCTTCCAGGCCCAGCCAAAGTAACCAGCACTGTTCAGTGGCGAGCAGATGCTTCTGGGACTGAGTCCTGCTTTTCCTCTACTGAGCATGCCCAAGGGACAACCTCTCATTGGAGGTCAGGGGTCACATGCTCAGGTCCTGTAGCTGCTCCTATTGGACCATTAGGAAGGTCCTGGAGACCTTCCTCTATAAAAGGTTTGCATGGCCGCACCACCATGCGCTAGTATAATTCAGTATTTGTGTATGTGTGGATGTATGCCTGTTCTGGTGAAAGCTCCGAATCATTCCCATCCCTAGAGTTGTTGAATGCTCGCCAGCACCAGGTACAAAATTTACTGCATCTATCCTGGAGTGACCGCCGCTGTGGTACTGTATGCACTCTGTGTGGCTATCTTTAGCGTCTCCTGACAATCTGTCAGTGTAGAGTGGGAACTCTCGTTTGATCCCAGCATCTGACTCAGGGCGCCCTCAGGCGCGGGCTCAAATGCCACCGAGGGTCAGAGCGGGATCAACCACCAGCATAGTGGGGCTGAGTTGCAGGGATCCCACTAGTATCCAATTGCTGCGCCCTGTGAATGCTAACAGGGCACAGCGTTATCTTTAATCTCGGCGACTCTGTGAAGCAACAGAGTTCGCTCCTATACAGACCGGGTGATGGTACCCGTGTCTATTCAGGCATAGAACCGCCATAGAGCGTGGCCAACTACTAGCAGCAGGTTCCACTCCTGCATGGTGGACCCGGGCTGCGAACGCACCTATACTATCTTTATATTTACTCGGTGAGTTCCACCAGCCCTAACACACCACACTTGGATTTTTTTTTTCCCGTTTTCTAGTACATGACATGGCAAAACCAATGGTGTCATTCAAAAGTACAACTAGTCCCGCAAAAAATAAGCCCTCACATGGCCATATTGACAGAAAAATAGAAAAGTTATGTCTCTGGGAATGAGGGGAGCAAAAAACCAAAACACAAAACCGAAAAAAGCTCTGGGGGTTAAGGGGTTAAACAGCCGATGGCCCACTTTGTATTACAGAGCTTCCAGACCACTGGGCATCTGCCTGGCAGGTTAGCAATCCTGGCCTGCCAGGTGAGATATATATATATATATATATATATATATATATATATATATATATATATATATATATATTGTGGTATAGCGACCCCTGTGGCAGCTAGGGGGCGCTGTGTGTGCTCCTTGAGATATGTATTGAGGTATATATATGGTGTACAAGGACCTGTGGTGATGTCACGCTCACCTGAATAGCCATGTGACAGGTACCTGGGTGTGGTTACACCTACAGTGCCTACAAGTAGTATTCAACCCCCTGCAGATTTAGCAGGTTTACACATTTGGAATTAACTTGGCTTTGTGACATTTGGACTGTGGATCAGCCTGGAAGTGTGAAATGCACTGCAGCAAAAAAGAATGTTATTTCTTTGTTTATTTTTTTTTTTAAATTTTATCAGAGGGTCATTTATTATTCAACCCCTCAACCCCCCAGAATTCTGTTTGGTTCCCCTAAAGTATTAAGAAGTAGTTCAGGCACAAAGAACAATGAGCTTCACATGTTTGGATTAATTATCTCTTTTTCCAGCCTTTTCTGACTATTTAAGACCCTCCCCAAACTTGTGAACAGCACTCAAACATGGTCAACATGGGAAAGACAAAGGAGCATTCCAAGGCCATCAGAGACAAGATCGTGGAGGGTCACAAGGCTGGCAAGGGGTACAAAACCCTTTCCAAGGAGTTGGGCCTACCTGTCTCCACTGTTGGGAGCATCATCCGGAAGTGGAAGGCTTATGGAACTACTGTTAGCCTTCCACAGCCTGGACAGCCTTTGAAAGTTTCCTCCCGTGCCGATGCCAGGCTTGTCCGAAGAGTCAAGGCTAACCCAAGGACAACAAGGAAGGAGCTCAGGGAAGATCTCATGGCAGTGGGGACATTGGTTTCAGTCAATACCATAAGTAACGTACTCCACCGCAATGGTCTCCGTTCCAGACGAGCCCGTAAGGTACCTTTACTTTCAAAGCGTCATGTCAAGGCTTGTCTACAGTTTGCTCATGATCACTTGGAGGACTTTGAGACTGACTGGTTCAAGGTTCTCTGGTCTGATGAGACCAAGATCGAGCTCTTTGGTGCCAGCCACACACGTGACGTTTGGAGACTGGATGGCACTGCATACGACCCCAAGAATACCATCCCTACAGTCAAGCATGGTGGTGGCAGCACCATGCTGTGGGGCTGTTTCTCAGCCAAGGGGCCTGGCCATCTGGTCCGTATCCATGGGAAGATGGATAGCACGGCCTACCTGGAGATTTTGGCCAAGAACCTCCGCTCCTCCATCAAGGATCTTAAGATGGGTCATCATTTCATCTTCCAACAAGACAACGACCCAAAGCACACAGCCAAGAAAACCAAGGCCTGGTTCAAGAGGCAAAAAATCAAGGTGTTGCAGTGGCCTAGTCAGTCTGCTGACCTTAACCCAATTGAAAACTTGTGGAAGGAGCTCAAGATTAAAGTCCACATGAGACACCCAAAAATCCTAGATAACTTGGAGAAGATCTGCATGGAGGAGTGGGCCAAGATAACTCCAGAGACCTGTGCCGGCCTGATCAGGTCTTATAAAAGACGATTATTAGCTGTAATTGCAAACAAAGGTTATTCCACAAAATATTAAACCTATGGGGTTGAATAATAATTGACCCACACTTTTATGTTTAAAATTTATAAAAATTTAAGTGAGCAACAAAACTTTTTGGTTTGTAAGATTTATGCATCTGTTAATAAATCCTGCTCTTGTTTGAAGTTTGAAGGCTCTAACTTATTTGCATCTTCTTATTAAACCTGCTAAATCTGCAGGGGGTTGAATACTACTTTTAGGCACTGTATGTAAAGGAGGTGTGTGGAGCACATGGTGGAATGTGAGTGTTAGTGGGTAAGTGTCCGTCAGGGTGGACACACTTCCGTGTGTCCTGGCAGGACACTGCAAAGTGGCCTGTGTGCTGGACGGTCCCAGGTGGGGACAGACGTCCTGGAAGCACACAGTGACCATTCCAGGCTGGAGAGCCTGCGTGCTGGACATAGCACGGACGGTTGGTGTTGGAGGCTCCGGCGAGTGGAGTCGTCCTGGAAGCACCTGGAGACCGTAGACCTGGGAGGTCTGTGTTGAGGACCTGGGACTGACCTGAAGTCAGTGAGAGTGAGAGACGTTGTGTATGGGCACCTCGGAGGCCAAGGGGTGCCCAGGAACCCGTAAAGGTTGCCAACGGGTAACGGTCTGAAAACCATGTATAATGCTGACCGGGGTAAGAGACGAACTGTGGTAAAGATGAATATATGCAGACTGTGTTCAAACTGTTAACAGGCTCCTGTGGATGTGGTTTACATTATGTGAAATAAACCGAAAAGACTGTTTTTGATAGAAAACCGTGCCCGAGTGCTTTGATTCTGCTGCCAAGCGAGTGTTCCCCAAGACACGTAGTAGGCGCTATGCTACAATTAGTGGTGCTCGATGCAGCCAAACGGTTCCCTAAGAAGCACATGGGCGGTGCTGGCTAAGCCAGAGGAGTCAAACGGTCTGACAACCGTGTGATACTGATCGGGATCAGTGAGCAAAATGTGTTTGTGCTGTAATGCTGTAACTCGGCGGGGTTACGAAGGTGACAAGCATCTTGTTGTGGATCAGCGAGTCCATGAAGGGGACAAGCGTCTTGCTGTAACTCGGCGGGGGTTACGAAGGTGACAAGCGTCTTGCTGTGGATCGGCGGGTCCACGAAGTCTGCAGTGGAGCCGTCCAGAGCATTGTGGAGTGCGGCTGCACTTGCAGCAAGCGGTTCAGCAGTGGCTTGTGATTGCCAGCAGGAGCTGGTGAAGTGTTAAAAAAAAAAAAAGAGCATTTTTTTTTCTCTGTGCAGACTCTTAAAGGGCCAGTGCGACCCAAAGAGACATGGTTTTTTTTCTCGGTACTGTGTGAACTGGTACTGTTGGGTGTACCCCAGGGAAGGAGCTGGTATCCCTAAAAGGGGCGGAGTCCCAAAAGGGAGCGGTAACCCGGGGAATGCCAGTTTCCCCCCAAAAAAAGGGGTGGAGTTCCGCCAAATGGTGGTTTCCAAAAGATGGTTGTTAAGAGGGGTGGAGTTCCGCCAAATGGTGGTTTCCCAAAAAAAGGGTGGAGTTCTGCCAAATGGTGGTTTCCAAAAAAGGGTGGAGTTCTGCCAAATGATGGTTTCCCAAAAGGGGGCGGAGCGTCCCAAAAGGGTGATGCAGTCGGACTGTTGTCCGGGGCAAATGAATTGTTGGGTATGGAGGTTGGTGCGGAGAGTGCCCCTGTGGTTGACGGTCCTGGGTTGGGCGTGACCGGGGAAGAAGGTGGACGATCTCAACTTACGGACATGACATTGGTGGGAGACCTTGTTACAAAAATGTTGTGACTTGTCGGCTAAAGCTCAGGGTTTACATGTTGACTGCTGGGGGCGGGGAAAAGACCTGACAAAGGTGTGATGATGAAGATGGTGTGTGATAAGTGTTCAACCCTATGGGTTTGAACAGAGGGGGGAATATGTGGTATAGCGACCCCTGTGGCAGCTAGGGGGCGCTGTGTGTGCTCCTTGAGGCATGCATTGAGGTATATATATGGTGTGCAAGGACCTGTGGTGATGTCACGCTCACCTGACTAGCCATGTGACAGGTACCTGGGTGTGGTTACACCTATGTAAAGGAGGTGTGTGGAGCACATGGTGGAATGTGAGTGTTAGTGGGTAAGTGTCCGTCAGGGTGGACACACTTCCGTGTGTCCTGGCAGGACACTGCAAAGTGGCCTGTGTGCTAGACGGTCCCAGGTGGGGACAGACGTCCTGGAAGCACACAGTGACCATTCCAGGCTGGAGAGCCTGCGTGCTGGACATAGCACGGACGGTTGGTGTTGGAGGCTCTGGCGAGTGGAGTCGTCCTGGAAGCACCTGGAGACCGTAGACCTGGGAGGTCTGTGTTGAGGACCTGGGATTGACCTGAAGTCATTGAGAGTGAGACGTTGTGTATGGGCACCTCGGAGGCCAAGGGGTGTCCAGGAACCCGTAAAGGTTGCCAACAGGTAACGGTCTGAAAACCGTGTATAATGCTGACCGGGGTAGGAGACAAACAGTGGTAAAGATGAATATATGCAGACTGTGTTCAAACTGTTACCAGGTTCCTGTGGATGTGGTTTACATTATGTGAAATAAACAGAAAAGACTGTTTTTGATAGAAAACCGTGCCCGAGTGCTTTGATTCTGCTGCCAAGCGAGTGTTCCCCAAGACACGTAGCAGGCACTATGCTACAATATATATATATATATATATATATATATATATATATATATATATATATATATATATATATAAATTGAAGCAAAAAATGTGGACAATTCTGTACTTAATATCCCCTATCCTGGTATATATGGTCACCTCATCCCTATCCTGATATACATGGAACCCTCATCCCTATCCTGAATATGCATTGCCCCTCTCATGTAGTGGGCACACGTGACCGCCAGCTGCTACAGGAAACTGGCGGATGACACTGCGTGCTACTAAAGAGCAATGAATACTCATTGCCCTCCATGCACATAGTCCTGGTGTGCAGAGCAGTGAGTATTCTGGCAGATGTCCTTTGGCTTATTAGCAGCGCATGACATCCCTGCCATGCGTTGCTTCCAAGCATAAAGCAGTAGCTGCCACCGGAACAAGACATTGGGAGGGAGCGCAGGAAGGTAAGTATCCCCAGATCAACACTTTGCTGTCCAATGGTCTGTCGGAGACCTGGAGAGGTGTACAAGCCACAGTGTCTTACACCCACTGTGAAATTTGGTGGAGGATCGGTGATGATCTGGGAATGCTTCAGCAAGGCTGAAATTGGGCAGGTTGTTCTTTGCGAAGGACGTGTGAATCAAGCCGCATACAAGGTTATCCTGGAAAAACAGTTGATTCCTTCTGCTCAGACAATGTTCCCCTACTCTGAGGACTGATTTTTCCAGCAGGACAATGCACCATGCCACACAGATAGGTCAATCAAGGTGTGGATGAAGGACCACTACATCAAATCCTTGCCATGGCCAGCCCAATCTCCAGACCTGAACCCCATTGAAAACCTTTGGAATGTAATCAACAGGGAGATGATTAGTCACAAGCCATCAAACAAAGAAGAACTGCTTAAATTTTTGTGCCAGTGGCATAAGGTCACCTAAAAGCAGTGTGAAAGACTGGTGGAAAGCATACCAAGACGCTTGAAAACTGTAAGTAAAAATCATGGTTATTCCAAAAATATTGATTTCTGAACTCTTCCTGTGTTAAACTTTTTTTTTGCATTTTTTGCATTTGAATGTATTCCCAAGTGCAGTGGCAAAAACCATCAAGCGCTGCAAAGAAACTGGCTCACATGAGGACCGCCTCAGGAAAAGAAGACCAAGAGTCACCTCTGCTTCTGAGGATAAGTTTATCTGAGTCACCAGCGTCAGAAATCGCAGGTTAACAGCAGCTCAGATTAGAGACCAGGTCAATGCCACACAGAGTTCTAGCAGCAGACACATCTCTACAACAACTGTTAAGAGGAGACTTTGTGCAGCAGGCCTTCATGGTAAAATAGCTGCTAGGAAACCACTGCTAAGGACAGGCAACAAGCAGAAGAGACTTGTTTGGGCTAAAGAACACAAGGAATGGACATTAGACCAGTGGAAATCTGTGCTTTGGTCTGACGAGTCCAAATTTGAGATCTTTGGTTCCAACCACCGTGTCTTTATGCGGCACAGAAAAGGTGAACAGATGGACTCTACTTGCCTAGTTCCCACTGTGAAGCATGGAGGAGGAGGTGTGATGGTGTGGGGGTGCTTTGCTGGTGACCCTGTTGGGGATTTATTGAAAATTGAAGGCATACTGAACCAGCATGGCTATCACAGCATCTTGCAGCGGCATGCTATTCCATCCGGTTTTCATTTAGTTGGACCATCATTTATTTTTCAACAGGACAATGACCCGAAACACACCTCCAGGCTGTGTAAGGGATATTTGACCAAGAAGGAGAGTGATGGGGTGCTACGCCAGATGACCTGGCCTCCACAGTCACCAGACCTGAACCAAATCGAGATGGTTTGGGGTGAGCTGGACCACAGAGTGAAGGCAAAAGGGCCAACAAATGCTAAGCATCTCTGGGAACTCCTTCAAGATTGTTGGAGGACCATTCCCGGTGACTACCTCTTGAAGCTCATCAAGAGAATGCCAAAAGTGTGCAAAGCAGTCATCAAAGCAAAAGGTGGCTACTTTGAAGAACCAAGAATATAAGACATAATTTCAGTTGTTTCACACTTTTTTTGTTAAGTATATAATTCCACATGTGTTAATTCATAGTTTTGATGCCTTCAGTGTGAATGTACAATTTTCATAGTCATGAAAGTACAGAAAAATCTTTAAATGAGAAGGTGTGTCCAAACTTTTGGTCTGTAGTGTACATATATACAGGGTGGACCATTTATATGGATGCACCTAAATTAAATGGGAATGGTTGGTGATATTAACTTTCTGCTTGCGGCACATTAGCATATGGGAGAGGAAAAACTTTTCAAGATGGGCGGTGACCATGGTGGCCATTTTGAAGTTGGCTATTTTGGATCGAACTTATTTTTTTCAATGGGAAGAGGGTTATGTGACACATCAAACTTGTTGAGAATTTCAGAAGAAAAGCAATGGTGTGCTTGGTTTTTACATAACTTTATTCTTTCATGAGTTATTTTCAAGTTTATGACCACTTATAAAATGTGTTCAAATTGCTGCCCATTGTGTTGGATTGTCAATGCAAACCTCTTCTCCCACTCTTGACACACTGAAAGCAACACCGCAGAAGAAATGCTAGCGCAGGCTTCCAGTATCCGTTGTTTCGGATGCTGTACATCTCATATCTTCACAGCATAGAATATTGCTTTCAGATGACCCAAAAGATAAAGTCTTAGGGGGTCAGATTGGGAGACCTTGGTGGTCATTCAACTGGCCCATGACAACTAATCCACTTTCCAGGAAACTGTTCATGTAGGAATGCTTGGACCTAACACTCAAGATGGTGCACCACCACATTATTGGTGTCAGGTACGATAATGTTTTAGCAAACTCTATGCATGCTTTCATATGTCTTGCACTGAGGTGAGGCTTTTGTCGGGCCACTCTGCCATAAAGGCCCGACTGGTGGAGGACTGCAGCGATAGCTGACTTTGTGGAACTTTCTCAAATCTCCCTACTGCATCTCTGGAGCTCAGCCACAGTGATATTGGGGCTCTTCTTTATCTCTCTCATCAAGGCTGTTCTCCCATGATTGCTCAGTTTGGCTGGACAGCCAGGTCTAGGAAGACTTCTGGTGGTCCCAAACTTCTTCCATTTAAGGATTATGGAGGCCACTGTGCTCTTAGGAACCTTGAGTACTGGAGACAATATTTTGTATCCTTGGCCTGATCTGTGCCTTGCCACAATTCTGTCTCTGAGTTCCTTGGCCAGTTCCTTTCACTTCATGATATTCATTTGGTTTGACATGCACTGTGAGCTGTGAGGTCTTATGTAGACAGGAGTGTGCCCTTCCAAATTAAGTCCTATCAGTTTAATTAAACACAGCTGGACTCCAATGAAGTAGGACCATCTCAAAGAGGATCACAAGAAAATGGAAAGCATGTGACTTAAATATAAGTGTCTGCGCAAAGGGTCTAAATAATTATGACCATGTGATATTTCAGTTTTTCTGTATTAATAAATATGCAAACATTTCTATATTTCAGCTTTTTTTCTGTTAAGATGGGGTGCAGAGTGTACATTAATGAGAAAAAAATGAACGTAATTGAATTTACCTAATAGCTGCAATGAAATAAAGAGTGAAAAAATTAAAGGGGTTTGAATACTTTCCATACCCACTGTATTTGTCCCTTTAACTACATCTGTAGAAATAAAATGAAAAAGAAAAGAATGTCCAGCTTCACCGAGTCCGTAAAAAGGAGTTTTCTTTATTCACAAACTTTAAACATGGAGGATACAGACTTCAGCACAAACCATATGGGTAAAATCTCAACGCGTTTCTGGAGACTAAGCTCCCTTAATCATGACATGTCAAAAGAAAATTCCTTTTTACGGACTCGGTGAAGCTGGACATTCTTTTCTTTTTTGGACTTTATACGCCTGGACACAGCGGGTCCGTGCTCCCGAGGTTTGGTTTATGCATCACGGGTGAGCTGGTTTATATTCCTTCTTTCTAAGAAAAAAAATGAACAGCACCTAGCAAACTTAAAGGGAATTTGTGAAGTAAAAAAATGCTGTTAACCTGCAAATATGGGGTTAATCTGCAGGTTAATAGCATTTTGTAGTCGAGCAACTACCACACTGAGAGCCCCGCTGCCAGGAGTACTAATACTGTGCTGGCTTTTAGTCAGGGCTGGGTCATGATTGCATTCATCTCTCACTATGTAACTGAGAGGTGACTGAAGCCACACCAGCCACACCCTTATGACTGAAAGCTCCTTGCTGCTGTGAGAAGTAAAGTTACTTATCTCCCAGCAGTGGGGCTCTTAGTGTGGCAACCACACGGCTTCAGAATTCTAGCAACATGCAGACTAAAACCCAATAGTGTTTTTTGAACTGCTCTCTTATGCCGGAGTCACACTACCGTGTAATACAGACGAGTGCTATGCAAGAATAAATCGCATAGCACTTGGCCCAATGTTAATCTATGGGCAGCTCCCATCATCTGTTATTTTCTCAGCCGTATTATACGTGAGAGTGAAATTGCAGCATGCTACGATTTGCACAGCATATTGGCCGAAATTCGCCAATGAAAGTCTATGGGTGCGAGAAAAACTCGCACACAACACAGACCATCAGTGTGACTTGCGAGAAATACACACCGGTGTCCTTTCGAAAAGCCGGCAAATCAGGGCGCTGTAATGTAAAATCACACTGACATGGTAAAATAGATAAAATAAATGTATACACATAGTATAGGTATATATATATATACATATATATATATGTATATATATATATATATATATATATATATATAATATATATCATTGACACACATATATATATATATAAGCCGACAGGATATGGCTTATGGTTTACATACACTAAACCAATGCATATCAGTTAGATTTATATATGTACCTGACTAATAATGTTAGTACTATGTGTGTGTTAAATTTTGGAGATGTAGGTGTTAAATTAAAGAATTTATTCAGGGAAAAAAATTGAGTGTGCTCCCGTGCAATTTTTTTTCACCAGAGAGGGAAAGCCAGTGTCTGAGGGCAGAAATTAATAGCCTAGAAAGGGACCATTGTTATTGCCCCCCCCCCCGGAGGGGAGTGTAATAAAGATGGAAAACCTGTGTGTTTAATTATTTCATGAAAAGATTTTATTCTTAATGTGTGTGTATTTTTAAAACCCTTTTATACTATTGGATTAATAATGGATAGGTGTCTTACTGACACCTCTCCATTGTTAACCAGGCTTATTATCACCTTATAACCTTATTATAGTTACGTATAAAGGTGACATTAACCCATTATTACCCCATATGCCACTGCTACAGGAAAATGGGAAGAGAGAGGCTAAGTGCCAGAATTGGCGCATCTTATAGATGTGCCTTTTCTTGAGTGGCTGGGTGCTGGTATTTTTAGCCAGGGGGTCAATATCCATGGCCCCTTCTTAAGCTATTAATATCAGCCAGCAGCTGTCTGTGCAGCCTTTCATTTTTTGGAAGGTCCCCCTATTAAAATAGATCCATGGGTATTAACCCCTTCCCAGGTTAAAAATATTGGCACCAGCTCTTGGCCTTCCCTCTCTGGAGAAAAAAATTGCGCGGGAGACTGCACAATTTTTTTCGCTTGTAGGATGGAAATTGTGGCGCCAATAAATAGGCTTCCACATTATTTATTCATGATTTTCAGGGCCGGGATCCATTATATGTCCATTCTGCAAGCCGGCGAGAAAATCTCACCATACGGATGTGCAGCGCCCCAGAGACCTGGTCGTTGCAGTAACATCGCTCCGCCGCTAAGGGGAGTGTTGTGAATTGAACTTTTTGGCTCCCTCTTGTGGTCACTAGCGACATGACACTTTGATTTTCTTTCCCCAGCTTGGTACCCACCTGGTTCGTTAGTCCAGGGGTGTTGCTATTTAAACTCCCTGGATTCTCAGTCTGGTGCCTGGCATCGTTGTAATCAGTTCCTTTCTGTTTGCTCCTGTCTGCTGGTCCTGGTTCTTTGCAAAATAAGCTAAGTCCTGCTTCCTTATTTTTTGGTTATTTGCATTGCTCTTATTTTTGTCCAGCTTGTACTAAATGTGAGTCCTGATATTGCTGGAAGCTCTAGGGGGCTGATATTCTCCCCCCGTGCCGTTAGACGGTTCGGGGGTTCTTGAATATTCAGCGTGGAAATTTTGATAGGGTTTTTGCTGACCATATAAGTCATCTTCCTATATTCTGCTATTAGTCAGTGGGCCTCTCTTTGCTAAAACCTAGTTCATTCTTACGTTTGTCTTTTCTTCTTACCTCACCGTTATTATTTGTTGGGGGCTTGTATCCAACTTTTGGGGTCTTTTCTCTGGAGGCAAGAAAGGTCTATTGTTTCCCTTCTAGGGTTAGTTAGTTCTCCGGCTGGCGCGAGACGTCTAGAACCAACGTAGGTACGTTCCCCGGCTACTGCTATTTGTTGTGCTAGGATCAGTTATACGGTCAGCCTAGTTATCACTGCCCTATGAGCTGGTTTTTTGTGTGTGCAGACTTGGTAATAACCTCTGAGACCCTCTGCCATTGGGGTCATAACAGTATGCCAGGCCAAAAGTAATACTTAATGCATTGCAGAAGTGGGATTATAAGAAAGGAAATTCTGAGTTTTTTTTTTTCTTTCTTTCTTCCTCCCCTTTATCTCTGAGTGGCTTGAGCTTGCTGCAGACATGAATGTCCAGACTTTGATTACTAGTGTGGATCAGCTTGCTGCTCGTGTGCAGGGCATTCAAGATTTTGTTACTTGTAGTCCTATGTCAGAACCTAAAATACCTATTCCTGAACTGTTCTCTGGAGACCGATTTAAGTTTAGGAATTTCAGGAATAATTGTAAATTGTTTCTATCTCTGAGACCTCGTTCGTCTGGAGACTCAGCTCAGCAAGTAAAAATTGTTATCTCTTTCTTGCGGGGCGACCCTCAGGATTGGGCCTTCTCGTTAGCGCCAGGAGATCCGGCATTGGCAAATATTGATGCGTTTTTTCTGGCGCTCTGGTTGCTTTACGAGGAGCCCAATCTTGAAATTCAGGCAGAAAAAGCTTTGCTGGCTATCTCTCAGGGCCAGGATGAAGCTGAAGTGTATTGCCAAAAATTTCAGAAATGGCCTTTCTGAAGCCATTAAGAATGTGATGGTGGGTTTCTCCATTCCTACAAGTCTGAATGATTCCATGGCGCTGGCTATTCAAATTGACCGGCGTTTGCGGGAGCGCAAAGCCGCTAATCCTCTGGTGGTGTTGTCTGAACAAACACCTGATTTAATGCAATGTGGTAGAATTCAGACTAGAAATGAACGGAAAAATCATAGACGTCAGAATGGGTTGTGTTTTTACTGTGGTGATCCTACACATGTTATATCAGCATGCTCTAAATGCTTAACAAAGGTGGTTAGTCCTGTCGCCATTGGTAATTTGCAACCTAAATTTATTTTGTCTGTGACTTTAATTTTCTCATTGTCTTCCTACCCTGTTATGGCGTTTGTGGATTCAGGTGCTGCCCTGAGTCTTATGGATTTTTCATTTGCCAAACGCTGTGGTTTTGTTCTTGAGCCGTTGGTAAATCCTATCCCTCTTAGAGGTATTGATGCTACGCCATTGGCGGAAAATAAGCCGCAGTTTTGGACACAGGTAACCATGTGCATGACTCCTGAACATCGGGAGGTGATTCGTTTTCTGGTTCTGCATAAAATGCATGATTTGGTCGTTTTGGGTCTACCATGGTTACAGACCCATAATCCAGTTTTGGATTGGAAGGCAATGTCTGTGTCAAGTTGGGGCTGTCAGGGAATTCATGGCGATTCCCCGCCGGTGTCTATTGCTTCCTCTACTCCTTCGGAAGTTCCTGAGTATTTGTCTGATTATCAGGATGTATTCAGCGAGTCCAGGTCCAGTGCTCTTCCTCCTCATAGGGACTGTGACTGCGCTATAGATTTGATTCCGGGTAGTAAATTTCCTAAGGGAAGATTATTTAATCTGTCTGTACCTGAGCATACCGCAATGTGTTCGTATATCAAGGAGTCTCTGGAGAAGGGGCATATTCGTCCATCCTCTTCCCCTCTTGGTGCGGGATTCTTTTTTGTGGCCAAGAAGGACGGATCTTTGAGACCTTGTATAGACTATCGGCTTCTGAATAAAATCACTGTTAAATTTCAGTATCCTTTGCCTCTGTTGTCGGACTTGTTTGCCTGGATTAAGGGTGCCAAGTGGTTCACCAAGATAGATCTTCGTGGTGCGTACAACCTTGTGCGCATTAAGCAGGGAGATGAATGGAAAACTGCATTTAATACGCCCGACGGTCATTTTGAGTACTTGGTGATGCCTTTTGGGCTCTCTAATGCCCCTTCAGTGTTTCAGTCCTTTATGCATGATATTTTCCGGAAGTACCTGGATAAATTTATGATCGTTTATCTGGATGATATTCTGTTTTTTTCTGATGATTGGGACTCCCATGTAAAGCAGGTCAGGATGGTGTTTCAGGTTTTGCGTGAGAATGCTTTGTTTGTCAAGGGTTCAAAGTGTCTCTTTGGAGTGCAGAAGGTTCCCTTTTTGGGTTTTATTTTCTCCCCTTCTGCGGTGGAGATGGACCCAGTCAAGGTCCGAGCTATTCATGATTGGACTCAACCCACGTCAGTTAAGAGTCTTCAGAAGTTCTTGGGTTTTGCTAACTTCTACCGTTGTTTTATCGCTAACTTTTCTAGCGTTGTTAAACCTTTGACGGATATGACCAAGAAAGGTTCTGATGTTGCTAACTGGGCTCCTGCAGCCGTGGAAGCTTTCCAAGAGCTGAAGCGCCGGTTTACTTCGGCGCCTGTTTTGTGTCAGCCTGATGTCTCACTTCCCTTTCAGGTTGAAGTGGATGCTTCTGAGATCGGTGCAGGGGCCGTTTTGTCGCAGAGAGACCCTGGTTGCTCTATAATGAGACCATGTGCTTTTTTTTCTAGGAAGTTTTCGCCTGCTGAGCGGAACTATGATGTTGGCAATCGGGAGTTGTTGGCCATGAAGTGGGCATTTGAGGAGTGGCGTCATTGGCTCGAGGGTGCTAAGCATCATGTGGTGGTCTTGACTGATCACAAAAATCTGATGTATCTCGAGTCTGCTAAACGCCTGAATCCTAGACAGGCCCGTTGGTCATTGTTTTTCTCCCGTTTTGACTTTGTGGTCTCGTACCTACCGGGTTCAAAGAATGTGAAGGCTGATGCTCTTTCTAGGAGCCTTGTGCCTGACTCTCCTGGAGTCTCAGAGCCAGCTGGTATTCTTAAAGAGGGAGTTATCTTGTCGGCCATTTCTCCGGATTTGCGACGTGTGTTGCAGAGATTTCAGGCTGGTAGACCTGACTCTTGTCCACCTGACAGACTGTTTGTTCCTGATAAATGGACCAGCAGAGTCATTTCCGAGGTTCATTCCTCGGTGTTGGCAGGGCATCCGGGGATTTTTGGCACTAGAGATTTGGTGGCTAGGTCCTTTTGGTGGCCTTCCTTGTCACGGGATGTGCGGTCATTTGTGCAGTCCTGTGGGACTTGTGCTCGAGCTAAGCCTTGCTGTTCTCGTGCCAGCGGGTTGCTCTTGCCCTTGCCTGTCCCAAAGAGGCCTTGGACACACATTTCCATGGATTTCATTTCAGATCTTCCGGTGTCTCAGGGCATGTCTGTCATCTGGTTGGTATGTGATCGTTTTTCCAAGATGGTCCATTTGGTGTCCTTGCCTAAGCTGCCTTCCTCTTCCGATCTGGTTCCTTTATTCTTTCAGAATGTGGTTCGTTTGCACGGCATTCCTGAGTATATCGTGTCTGACAGAGGATCCCAGTTTGTTTCCAGGTTCTGGCGATCCTTTTGTGCTAAGATGGGCATTGATTTGTCATTTTCATCTGCCTTTCATCCTCAGACTAATGGCCAAACTGAGCGAACAAATCAGACTCTAGAGGCTTATTTGAGGTGTTTTGTTTCTGCAGATCAGGATGATTGGGTGACCTTCTTGCCATTGGCTGAGTTTGCCCTAAATTATCGGGCTAGTTCCGCTACTTTGGTTTCGCCATTTTTCTGCAACTCTGGTTTTCATCCTCGTTTTTCCTCGGGACATGTTGAGCCCTCTGACTGTCCTGGGGTAGATTCTGTGGTGGATAGGTTGCAGCGGATTTGGAATCATGTGGTGGACAACTTAAAGTTGTCACAGGAGAAGGCTCAGCGTTTTGCCAACCGCCGCCGCGGTGTGGGTCCCCGACTTCGCGTTGGGGATTTGGTGTGGCTGTCTTCTCGGTTTGTTCCTCTGAAGGTCTCCTCTCCTAAATTTAAGCCTCGCTTCATCGGTCCTTATAAGATTTTGGAAATCCTTAATCCAGTGTCCTTTCGCTTGGATCTTCCGGTGTCGTTTGCCATTCACAACGTGTTCCATAGGTCTTTGTTGCGGCGGTACGTTGTGCCGGTGGTTCCTTCTGTTGAGCCTCCTGCTCCGGTGTTGGTTGAGGGCGAGTTGGAGTAGGTAGTGGAGAAGAACTTGGATTCTCGTCTCTCCAGACGGAGGCTTCAGTATCTGGTCAAGTGGAAGGGCTATGGTCAGGAGGATAATTCCTGGGTGGTCGCCTCTGATGTTCATGCGGCCGATTTGGTTCGTGCCTTTCACGCTGCTCATCCTGATCGCCCTGGTGGTCTTGGTGAGGGTTCGGTGACCCCCCCTTAAGGGGGGGGTACTGTTGTGAATTGAACTTTTTGGCTCCCTCTTGTGGTCACTAGCGACATGACACTTTGATTTTCTTTCCCCAGCTTGGTACCCACCTGGTTCGTTAGTCCAGGGGTGTTGCTATTTAAACTCCCTGGATTCTCAGTCTGGTGCCTGGCATCGTTGTAATCAGTTCCTTTCTGTTTGCTCCTGTCTGCTGGTCCTGGTTCTTTGCAAAATAAGCTAAGTCCTGCTTCCTTATTTTTTGGTTATTTGCATTGCTCTTATTTTTGTCCAGCTTGTACTAAATGTGATTCCTGATATTGCTGGAAGCTCTAGGGGGCTGATATTCTCCCCCCGTGCCATTAGACGGTTCGGGGGTTCTTGAATATTCAGCGTGGAAATTTTGATAGGGTTTTTGCTGACCGTATAAGTCATCTTCCTATATTCTGCTATTAGTCAGTGGGCCTCTCTTTGCTAAAACCTAGTTCATTCTTACGTTTGTCTTTTCTTCTTACCTCACCGTTATTATTTGTTGGGGGCTTGTGTCCAACTTTTGGGGTCTTTTCTCTGGAGGCAAGAAAGGTCTATTGTTTCCCTTCTAGGGTTAGTTAGTTCTCCGGCTGGCGCGAGACGTCTAGAACCAACGTAGGTACGTTCCCCGGCTACTGCTATTTGTTGTGCTAGGATCAGTTATATGGTCAGCCTAGTTACCACTGCTGTCATGATTCTCAATGGCGAGAGAACATAGCCCAGCATATATGAGAACTAGCTCTTGGAAGATGGAAACTATACTGACCATGAACTAAACCTGCCGCACAACTAGAAGTGGCCGGGTAGCATGCCTACGTTTTTTAACCCTAGATGCCCAGCGCCAGCCGGAGAACTACCTAATCCTAGCAGAGGAAAAGACAGTCCTGGCTCACCTCTAGAGAAATTTTCCCAAAAGGCAGACAGAGGCCCCCACATATATTGGCGGTGATTTTAGATGAAATGACAAACGTAGTATGAAAATAGGTTTAGCAAAATCGAGGTCCGCTTTCTAGATAGCAGGAAGACAGAAAGGACACTTTCATGGTCAGCAGAAAACCCTATCAAAACACCATCCAGAAATTCCTTTAAGACTCTAGCATTAACTCATAACACCAGAGTGGCAATTTCCGATCACAAGAGCTTTCCAGACACAGTAACGAAACAGCAGCTGTGAACAGGAACAAAATGCAAAAACACACAAGGACAAAAGTCCAACTTAGCTGGGAGTTGTCTAGTAGCAGGAACAAGCACAGAAGGCTTCTGATTACATTGTTGACCGGCAAGAAACTGACAGAGGAGCAAGGTTATATAGCGACTCCCACGTCCTGATAGGAGCAGGTGAACAGAGGGGATGATGCACACAAGTTCAATTCCACAAGTGGCCACCGGGGGAGCCCAGAATCCAATTTCACAACAGTACCCCCCCCTCAAGGAGGGGGCACCGAACCCTCACCAGAACCACCAGGGCGATCAGGATGAGCCCTATGAAAGGCACGGACAAGATCGGAGGCATGAACATCAGAGGCAGTGACCCAAGAATTATCCTCCTGACCGTATCCCTTCCATTTGACCAGATACTGGAGTCTCCGTCTGGAAACACGAGAGTCTAAGATCTTTTCCACAACGTACTCCAACTCACTCTCAACCAACACCGGAGCAGGAGGCTCAACGGAAGGCACAACCGGTACCTCATACCTGCGCAACAATGACCGATGAAAAACATTATGAATCGAAAAGGATGCAGGGAGGTCCAAACGGAAGGACACAGGGTTAAGAATCTCCAATATCCTGTACGGGCCGATGAACCGAGGCTTAAACTTAGGAGAAGAAACCCTCATAGGGACAAAACGAGAAGACAACCACACCAAGTCCCCAACACAAAGCCGAGGACCAACACGACGACGGCGGTTGGCAAAAAGCTGAGTCTTCTCCTGGGACAACTTCAAATTGTCCACCACCTGCCCCCAAATCTGATGCAACCTCTCCACCACAGCATCCACTCCAGGACAATCCGAAGATTCCACTTGACCGGAGGAAAATCGAGGATGAAACCCCAAATTACAGAAAAACGGGGACACCAAGGTGGCAGAGCTGGCCCGATTATTGAGGGCGAACTCCGCCAAAGGCAAAAAAGCAACCCAATCATCCTGATCCGCAGACACAAAACACCTCAAATATGTCTCCAAGGTCTGATTAGTCCGCTCGGTCTGGCCATTAGTCTGAGGATGGAAAGCAGACGAAAAAGACAAATCTATGCCCATCCTAGCACAGAATGCCCGCCAAAATCTAGACACGAATTGGGTCCCTCTGTCAGAAACGATATTCTCAGGAATACCATGCAAACGAACAACATTTTGAAAAAACAGAGGAACCAACTCGGAAGAAGAAGGCAACTTAGGCAAGGGAACCAGATGGACCATCTTAGAGAAACGGTCACACACCA
The DNA here is from genome assembly GCF_051348905.1 of Ranitomeya variabilis. Taxonomy (NCBI): domain Eukaryota; kingdom Metazoa; phylum Chordata; class Amphibia; order Anura; family Dendrobatidae; genus Ranitomeya; species Ranitomeya variabilis. Next base: position 223,761,077 of record NC_135234.1, read on the forward strand.
CCCAGATGACAGACATCTTCTGAGAAACAGGCAGATCCGAAATAAAATCCATCGAGATGTGCGTCCAAGGCCTCTTCGGGATAGGCAAGGGCAACAACAATCCACTAGCCCGAGAACAACAAGGCTTGGCCCGAGCACAAACGTCACAAGACTGCACAAAGCCTCGCACATCTCGTGACAGGGAAGGCCACCAGAAGGACCTTGCCACCAAATCCCTGGTACCAAAGATTCCAGGATGACCTGCCAACGCAGAAGAATGAACCTCAGAGATGACTCTACTGGTCCAATCATCAGGAACAAACAGTCTACCAGGTGGGCAACGATCAGGTCTATCCGCCTGAAACTCCTGCAAGGCCCGCCGCAGGTCTGGAGAAACGGCAGACAATATCACTCCATCTTTAAGGATACCTGTGGGCTCAGAATTACCAGGGGAGTCAGGCTCAAAACTCCTAGAAAGGGCATCCGCCTTAACATTCTTAGAACCCGGTAGGTACGACACCACAAAATTAAACCGAGAGAAAAACAACGACCAGCGCGCCTGTCTAGGATTCAGGCGCCTGGCAGACTCAAGGTAAATTAAATTTTTGTGGTCAGTCAATACCACCACCTGATGTCTGGCCCCCTCAAGCCAGTGACGCCACTCCTCAAAAGCCCACTTCATGGCCAAAAGCTCCCGATTCCCAATATCATAATTCCGCTCGGCGGGCGAAAATTTACGGGAAAAAAAAGCACAAGGTCTCATCACGGAGCAGTCGGAACTTCTCTGCGACAACACCGCCCCAGCTCCGATTTCAGAAGCGTCGACCTCAACCTGAAAAGGAAGAGCAACATCAGGCTGACGCAACACTGGGGCGGAAGAAAAGCGGCGCTTGAGCTCCCGAAAGGCCTCCACAGCATCAGGGGACCAATCAGCAACATCAGCACCCTTCTTAGTCAAATCAGTCAATGGTTTTACAACCAACATCAGAAAAACCAGCAATAAATCGACGATAAAAGTTAGCAAAGCCCAAAAATTTCTGAAGACTCTTAAGAGAAGAGGGTTGCGTCCAATCACCAATAGCCTGAACCTTGACAGGATCCATCTCGATGGAAGAGGGGGAAAAAATGTATCCCAAGAAAGAAATCTTTTGAACCCCAAAAACACACTTAGAACCCTTCACACACAAGGAATTAGACCGCAAAACCTGAAAAACCCTCCTGACCTGCTGGACATGAGAGTCCCAGTCATCCGAAAAAATCAGAATATCATCCAGATACACAATCATAAATTTATCCAAATAATCGCGGAAAATGTCATGCATAAAGGACTGGAAGACTGAAGGGGCATTTGAAAGACCAAAAGGCATCACCAAATACTCAAAATGGCCCTCGGGCGTATTAAATGCGGTTTTCCACTCATCCCCCTGCTTGATTCGCACCAAATTATACGCCCCACGGAGATCAATCTTAGAGAACCACTTGGCCCCCTTTATACGAGCAAACAAATCAGTAAGCAGTGGTAACGGATATTGATATTTAACCGTGATTTTATTCAAAAGTCGATAATCAATACACGGCCTCAAAGAGCCGTCTTTCTTAGACACAAAGAAAAAACCGGCTCCTAAGGGAGATGACGAAGGACGAATATGTCCCTTTTCCAAGGACTCCTTTATATCTTCTCGCATAGCAGCGTGTTCAGGCACAGACAGATTAAATAAACGACCCTTAGGGTATTTACTACCCGGAATCAAGTCTATGGCACAATCGCACTCCCGGTGCGGAGGTAGTGAACCAACCTTGGGTTCTTCAAAAACGTCACGAAAGTCAGACAAGAATTCAGGAATCTCAGAGGGAATAGATGATGAAATGGAAACCAAAGGTACGTCCCCATGAGTTCCTTTACATCCCCAGCTTAACACAGACATAGCTCTCCAGTCGAGGACTGGGTTATGAGATTGCAGCCATGGCAATCCCAGCACCAAAACATCATGTAGATTATACAGCACCAGAAAGCGAATAACCTCCTGGTGATCCGGATTAACACGCATAGTCACTTGTGTCCAGTATTGTGGTTTATTACTAGCCAATGGGGTGGAGTCAATCCCTTTCAGAGGTATCGGAGCCTCCAGTGGCTCCAAATCATACCCACAGCGTTTGGCAAAGGACCAATCCATAAGACTCAAAGCAGCGCCAGAGTCGACATAGGCGTCCGCGGTAATAGATGACAAAGAACAAATCAGGGTCACAGATAGAATAAACTTAGACTGTAAAGTGCTAATTGAAACAGACTTGTCAGGCTTCTTAGTACGCTTAAAGCATGCTGATATAACATGAGTTGAATCACCACAATAGAAGCACAACCCATTTTTTCGTCTAAAATTCTGCCGCTCGCTTCTGGACAGAATTCTATCACATTGCATATTTTCTGGCGTTTTCTCAGTAGACACCGCCAAATGGTGCACAGGTTTGCGCTCCCGCAGACGCCTATCGATCTGAATAGCCATCGTCATGGACTCATTCAGACTCGCAGGCACAGGGAACCCCACCATAACATCCTTAATGGCATCAGAGAGACCTTCTCTGAAAATCGCCGCCAGGGCGCACTCATTCCACTGAGTAAGCACAGACCATTTGCGGAATTTTTGGCAGTATATTTCAGCTTCATCTTGCCCCTGAGACAAGGACATCAAGGCCTTTTCCGCCTGAAGCTCTAAATAAGGTTCCTCATAAAGCAACCCCAAGGCCAGAAAAAACGCATCCACATTGAGCAACGCAGGATCCCCTGGTGCCAATGCAAAAGCCCAGTCTTGAGGGTCGCCCCGGAGCAAGGAAATTACAATCCTGACCTGCTGTGCAGGGTCTCCGGCAGAGCGAGACTTCAGGGACAAAAACAATTTGCAATTATTTTTAAAATTTTGAAAGTGAGATCTATTCCCCGAGAAGAACTCAGGCAAAGGAATTCTAGGCTCAGACATAGGTGCATGAACAACAAAATCTTGCAAATTTTGTACCTTTGTGGCGAGATTATTCAAACCTGTAGCTACACTCTGAAGATCCATTTGAAACAGGTGAACACAGAGCCATTCAAGGATTAGAAGGAGAGAAAGAGAGGAAGGCTGCAGTATAGGCAAACTAGCAAGTGATTCAATTAAGAGCACACTCAGAACTAGAGGGAAAAAAAAAAAAAAATTGTAGCAGACTTCTTTTTTCTCTCCTTTCTCAGCCAGTAATTTAACCCTTTTTTTTGGCCGGTCAAACTGTCATGATTCTCAATGGCGAGAGAACATAGCCCAGCATATATGAGAACTAGCTCTTGGAAGATGGAAACTATACTGACCATGAACTAAACCTGCCGCACAACTAGAAGTGGCCGGGTAGCATGCCTACGTTTTTTAACCCTAGATGCCCAGCGCCAGCCGGAGAACTACCTAATCCTAGCAGAGGAAAAGACAGTCCTGGCTCACCTCTAGAGAAATTTTCCCAAAAGGCAGACAGAGGCCCCCACATATATTGGCGGTGATTTTAGATGAAATGACAAACGTAGTATGAAAATAGGTTTAGCAAAATCGAGGTCCGCTTTCTAGATAGCAGGAAGACAGAAAGGACACTTTCATGGTCAGCAGAAAACCCTATCAAAACACCATCCAGAAATTCCTTTAAGACTCTAGCATTAACTCATAACACCAGAGTGGCAATTTCCGATCACAAGAGCTTTCCAGACACAGTAACGAAACAGCAGCTGTGAACAGGAACAAAATGCAAAAACACACAAGGACAAAAGTCCAACTTAGCTGGGAGTTGTCTAGTAGCAGGAACAAGCACAGAAGGCTTCTGATTACATTGTTGACCGGCAAGAAACTGACAGAGGAGCAAGGTTATATAGCGACTCCCACGTCCTGATAGGAGCAGGTGAACAGAGGGGATGATGCACACAAGTTCAATTCCACAAGTGGCCACCGGGGGAGCCCAGAATCCAATTTCACAACACACTGCCCTATGAGCTGGTTTTTTGTGTGTGCAGACTTGGTAATAACCTCTGAGACCCTCTGCCATTGGGGTCATAACAGGGGAGTGATGGTACGTCTGATGGCACTGAAGGAGTACACCTGACCAGGTATCACAGACACCAATACACTTCATAGTCTGGCCTCCAGGGGGAGCAAAGGGCACTATGTATTAGGCCACTCCTCACAGTCTGGTAAAACTGGGGGTTAGATAGAAAGTTAGACAGAAAGCTGACTGGGTTGGAACCAGGCAAGATCCTGTGGCAGAGGGTGTTGCAGGGGAAGATTCAGGGGGGTCCCTGTCAGGGGTGGGATCCTGACAGAGGCCTAGCGAACAGAAAGAACGTTACGGGACCGCGCCTGCACTTCATCGCGGTGGTACCCCAAGAAAGGACAAGAAGTGAGGTTTATTGTGAAGAGTGAGAAACGAGATCAAAGCAACAGGGAGAAAACACCAGTAGGAGTCGTGCAGTAAAATCGAGGCAACATCCTACTGAGGCGTGTAGCCGGTGGCCGGGAACGCCGAGGAAGTACTGGCTCCAAGCCTTACTTCAAACCAACGGCAGGACAGTCAGTTATAGGCGGGCTGTCTCACCTAAATCACCTAAGCAGACATAGGGGGCAACAGTGGGAGAGGGGCGACTCTAGGGTCCCGGAAGAACTCCAGGCCTACCCGTCATACGGGTGCGTCCTAGGCATATCATCTGGGGGACGGAGAAGAACATCAGAATCAGTTGTGAGGGAACATCAGAAACAGACACAACAGTTGTGAGGACTATCCTGTGGTGCTCAGCAGGGAAGGACTGCAACACACAAGCGCTAGAAGGAAGGCACAGATTTCCACCTGCAAAGGGAGCTCTGGAGGTGCCATCGGACCGGCCGGTCTCAGACAGCCCTGTTAACCGTACTCTGGATTGAGGATCCTGAAGCCTTCAGTAAAGAGGTAAAGAGACTGCAACCCTGTGTCCTCGTTATTCATCGTACCCTGCACCACACATCATCACTCTCAACTTTCATTGGACGCCCCTTAGCAGGGTCACGGACCGGGTCTAGCCACCGTGACAATCCCAGAACTGAATAATATATTTGAAAAAACTGACCGTCACATCCATACATAGACTAAGTGTGAACAGGTGCTGAACCTAGAGTAACCAACTCATATACAGTCAAGTAAAAAAGGCAGCACACTGCAGCGCTAAGACATGCAAACATGAAAACTGAACTGCAATACTGCACTAGAAATATGAAAAATGAGAGCGTTTAGCGCATAAAAATGGCCAATTTTATGTGTACCTGATAGCCCCTTTACGGCATCTCTCGTATATCAGGTCCTACGCTTGCCTACCTCGCTGAGAATAAACGTCTCCATGTGAATGGGTACCTGTGAAAACCTCTTCCTAGACTCATATTCTCTCTCTCTGTGGAGGGGTACTGGACCTACTGCGATTAAAACACCTGGGCTAGGAGGCGGAGTGCTCAGTCAGAAGGCTAAATAATATATTTGAAAAAACTGACCGTCACATCCATACATAGACTAAGTGTGAACAGGTGCTGAACCTAGAGTAACCAACTCATATACAGTCAAGTAAAAAAGGCAGCACACTGCAGCGCTAAGACATGCAAACATGAAAACTGAACTGCAATACTGCACTAGAAATATGAAAAATGAGAGCGTTTAGCGCATAAAAATGGCCAATTTTATGTGTACCTGATAGCCCCTTTACGGCATCTCTCGTATATCAGGTCCTACGCTTGCCTACCTCGCTGAGAATAAACGTCTCCATGTGAATGGGTACCTGTGAAAACCTCTTCCTAGACTCATATTCTCTCTCTCTGTGGAGGGGTACTGGACCTACTGCGATTAAAACACCTGGGCTAGGAGGCGGAGTGCTCAGTCAGAAGGCTAAATAATATATTTGAAAAAACTGACCGTCACATCCATACATAGACTAAGTGTGAACAGGTGCTGAACCTAGAGTAACCAACTCATATACAGTCAAGTAAAAAAGGCAGCACACTGCAGCGCTAAGACATGCAAACATGAAAACTGAACTGCAATACTGCACTAGAAATATGAAAAATGAGAGCGTTTAGCGCATAAAAATGGCCAATTTTATGTGTACCTGATAGCCCCTTTACGGCATCTCTCGTATATCAGGTCCTACGCTTGCCTACCTCGCTGAGAATAAACGTCTCCATGTGAATGGGTACCTGTGAAAACCTCTTCCTAGACTCATATTCTCTCTCTCTGTGGAGGGGTACTGGACCTACTGCGATTAAAACACCTGGGCTAGGAGGCGGAGTGCTCAGTCAGAAGGCTAAATAATATATTTGAAAAAACTGACCGTCACATCCATACATAGACTAAGTGTGAACAGGTGCTGAACCTAGAGTAACCAACTCATATACAGTCAAGTAAAAAAGGCAGCACACTGCAGCGCTAAGACATGCAAACATGAAAACTGAACTGCAATACTGCACTAGAAATATGAAAAATGAGAGCGTTTAGCGCATAAAAATGGCCAATTTTATGTGTACCTGATAGCCCCTTTACGGCATCTCTCGTATATCAGGTCCTACGCTTGCCTACCTCGCTGAGAATAAACGTCTCCATGTGAATGGGTACCTGTGAAAACCTCTTCCTAGACTCATATTCTCTCTCTCTGTGGAGGGGTACTGGACCTACTGCGATTAAAACACCTGGGCTAGGAGGCGGAGTGCTCAGTCAGAAGGCTAAATAATATATTTGAAAAAACTGACCGTCACATCCATACATAGACTAAGTGTGAACAGGTGCTGAACCTAGAGTAACCAACTCATATACAGTCAAGTAAAAAAGGCAGCACACTGCAGCGCTAAGACATGCAAACATGAAAACTGAACTGCAATACTGCACTAGAAATATGAAAAATGAGAGCGTTTAGCGCATAAAAATGGCCAATTTTATGTGTACCTGATAGCCCCTTTACGGCATCTCTCGTATATCAGGTCCTACGCTTGCCTACCTCGCTGAGAATAAACGTCTCCATGTGAATGGGTACCTGTGAAAACCTCTTCCTAGACTCATATTCTCTCTCTCTGTGGAGGGGTACTGGACCTACTGCGATTAAAACACCTGGGCTAGGAGGCGGAGTGCTCAGTCAGAAGGCTAAATAATATATTTGAAAAAACTGACCGTCACATCCATACATAGACTAAGTGTGAACAGGTGCTGAACCTAGAGTAACCAACTCATATACAGTCAAGTAAAAAAGGCAGCACACTGCAGCGCTAAGACATGCAAACATGAAAACTGAACTGCAATACTGCACTAGAAATATGAAAAATTAGAGCGTTTAGCGCATAAAAATGGCCAATTTTATGTGTACCTGATAGCCCCTTTACGGCATCTCTCGTATATCAGGTCCTACGCTTGCCTACCTCGCTGAGAATAAACGTCTCCATGTGAATGGGTACCTGTGAAAACCTCTTCCTAGACTCATATTCTCTCTCTCTGTGGAGGGGTACTGGACCTACTGCGATTAAAACACCTGGGCTAGGAGGCGGAGTGCTCAGTCAGAAGGCTAAATAATATATTTGAAAAAACTGACCGTCACATCCATACATAGACTAAGTGTGAACAGGTGCTGAACCTAGAGTAACCAACTCATATACAGTCAAGTAAAAAAGGCAGCACACTGCAGCGCTAAGACATGCAAACATGAAAACTGAACTGCAATACTGCACTAGAAATATGAAAAATGAGAGCGTTTAGCGCATAAAAATGGCCAATTTTATGTGTACCTGATAGCCCCTTTACGGCATCTCTCGTATATCAGGTCCTACGCTTGCCTACCTCGCTGAGAATAAACGTCTCCATGTGAATGGGTACCTGTGAAAACCTCTTCCTAGACTCATATTCTCTCTCTCTGTGGAGGGGTACTGGACCTACTGCGATTAAAACACCTGGGCTAGGAGGCGGAGTGCTCAGTCAGAAGGCTAAATAATATATTTGAAAAAACTGACCGTCACATCCATACATAGACTAAGTGTGAACAGGTGCTGAACCTAGAGTAACCAACTCATATACAGTCAAGTAAAAAAGGCAGCACACTGCAGCGCTAAGACATGCAAACATGAAAACTGAACTGCAATACTGCACTAGAAATATGAAAAATGAGAGCGTTTAGCGCATAAAAATGGCCAATTTTATGTGTACCTGATAGCCCCTTTACGGCATCTCTCGTATATCAGGTCCTACGCTTGCCTACCTCGCTGAGAATAAACGTCTCCATGTGAATGGGTACCTGTGAAAACCTCTTCCTAGACTCATATTCTCTCTCTCTGTGGAGGGGTACTGGACCTACTGCGATTAAAACACCTGGGCTAGGAGGCGGAGTGCTCAGTCAGAAGGCTAAATAATATATTTGAAAAAACTGACCGTCACATCCATACATAGACTAAGTGTGAACAGGTGCTGAACCTAGAGTAACCAACTCATATACAGTCAAGTAAAAAAGGCAGCACACTGCAGCGCTAAGACATGCAAACATGAAAACTGAACTGCAATACTGCACTAGAAATATGAAAAATGAGAGCGTTTAGCGCATAAAAATGGCCAATTTTATGTGTACCTGATAGCCCCTTTACGGCATCTCTCGTATATCAGGTCCTACGCTTGCCTACCTCGCTGAGAATAAACGTCTCCATGTGAATGGGTACCTGTGAAAACCTCTTCCTAGACTCATATTCTCTCTCTCTGTGGAGGGGTACTGGACCTACTGCGATTAAAACACCTGGGCTAGGAGGCGGAGTGCTCAGTCAGAAGGCTAAATAATATATTTGAAAAAACTGACCGTCACATCCATACATAGACTAAGTGTGAACAGGTGCTGAACCTAGAGTAACCAACTCATATACAGTCAAGTAAAAAAGGCAGCACACTGCAGCGCTAAGACATGCAAACATGAAAACTGAACTGCAATACTGCACTAGAAATATGAAAAATGAGAGCGTTTAGCGCATAAAAATGGCCAATTTTATGTGTACCTGATAGCCCCTTTACGGCATCTCTCGTATATCAGGTCCTACGCTTGCCTACCTCGCTGAGAATAAACGTCTCCATGTGAATGGGTACCTGTGAAAACCTCTTCCTAGACTCATATTCTCTCTCTCTGTGGAGGGGTACTGGACCTACTGCGATTAAAACACCTGGGCTAGGAGGCGGAGTGCTCAGTCAGAAGGCTAAATAATATATTTGAAAAAACTGACCGTCACATCCATACATAGACTAAGTGTGAACAGGTGCTGAACCTAGAGTAACCAACTCATATACAGTCAAGTAAAAAAGGCAGCACACTGCAGCGCTAAGACATGCAAACATGAAAACTGAACTGCAATACTGCACTAGAAATATGAAAAATGAGAGCGTTTAGCGCATAAAAATGGCCAATTTTATGTGTACCTGATAGCCCCTTTACGGCATCTCTCGTATATCAGGTCCTACGCTTGCCTACCTCGCTGAGAATAAACGTCTCCATGTGAATGGGTACCTGTGAAAACCTCTTCCTAGACTCATATTCTCTCTCTCTGTGGAGGGGTACTGGACCTACTGCGATTAAAACACCTGGGCTAGGAGGCGGAGTGCTCAGTCAGAAGGCTAAATAATATATTTGAAAAAACTGACCGTCACATCCATACATAGACTAAGTGTGAACAGGTGCTGAACCTAGAGTAACCAACTCATATACAGTCAAGTAAAAAAGGCAGCACACTGCAGCGCTAAGACATGCAAACATGAAAACTGAACTGCAATACTGCACTAGAAATATGAAAAATGAGAGCGTTTAGCGCATAAAAATGGCCAATTTTATGTGTACCTGATAGCCCCTTTACGGCATCTCTCGTATATCAGGTCCTACGCTTGCCTACCTCGCTGAGAATAAACGTCTCCATGTGAATGGGTACCTGTGAAAACCTCTTCCTAGACTCATATTCTCTCTCTCTGTGGAGGGGTACTGGACCTACTGCGATTAAAACACCTGGGCTAGGAGGCGGAGTGCTCAGTCAGAAGGCTAAATAATATATTTGAAAAAACTGACCGTCACATCCATACATAGACTAAGTGTGAACAGGTGCTGAACCTAGAGTAACCAACTCATATACAGTCAAGTAAAAAAGGCAGCACACTGCAGCGCTAAGACATGCAAACATGAAAACTGAACTGCAATACTGCACTAGAAATATGAAAAATGAGAGCGTTTAGCGCATAAAAATGGCCAATTTTATGTGTACCTGATAGCCCCTTTACGGCATCTCTCGTATATCAGGTCCTACGCTTGCCTACCTCGCTGAGAATAAACGTCTCCATGTGAATGGGTACCTGTGAAAACCTCTTCCTAGACTCATATTCTCTCTCTCTGTGGAGGGGTACTGGACCTACTGCGATTAAAACACCTGGGCTAGGAGGCGGAGTGCTCAGTCAGAAGGCTAAATAATATATTTGAAAAAACTGACCGTCACATCCATACATAGACTAAGTGTGAACAGGTGCTGAACCTAGAGTAACCAACTCATATACAGTCAAGTAAAAAAGGCAGCACACTGCAGCGCTAAGACATGCAAACATGAAAACTGAACTGCAATACTGCACTAGAAATATGAAAAATGAGAGCGTTTAGCGCATAAAAATGGCCAATTTTATGTGTACCTGATAGCCCCTTTACGGCATCTCTCGTATATCAGGTCCTACGCTTGCCTACCTCGCTGAGAATAAACGTCTCCATGTGAATGGGTACCTGTGAAAACCTCTTCCTAGACTCATATTCTCTCTCTCTGTGGAGGGGTACTGGACCTACTGCGATTAAAACACCTGGGCTAGGAGGCGGAGTGCTCAGTCAGAAGGCTAAATAATATATTTGAAAAAACTGACCGTCACATCCATACATAGACTAAGTGTGAACAGGTGCTGAACCTAGAGTAACCAACTCATATGTTGGTTTGCATGTCTCATGTCTCATGTTTGCATGTCTTAGCGCTGCAGTGTGCTGCCTTTTTTACTTGACTGTATATGAGTTGGTTACTCTAGGTTCAGCACCTGTTCACACTTAGTCTATGTATGGATGTGACGGTCAGTTTTTTCAAATATATTATTTAGCCTTCTGACTGAGCACTCCGCCTCCTAGCCCAGGTGTTTTAATCGCAGTAGGTCCAGTACCCCTCCACAGAGAGAGAGAATATGAGTCTAGGAAGAGGTTTTCACAGGTACCCATTCACATGGAGACGTTTATTCTCAGCGAGGTAGGCAAGCGTAGGACCTGATATACGAGAGATGCCGTAAAGGGGCTATCAGGTACACATAAAATTGGCCATTTTTATGCGCTAAACGCTCTCATTTTTCATATTTCTAGTGCAGTATTGCAGTTCAGTTTTCATATTTGCATGTCTTAGCGCTGCAGTGTGCTGCCTTTTTTACTTGACTGTATATGAGTTGGTTACTCTAGGTTCAGCACCTGTTCACACTTAGTCTATGTATGGATGTGACGGTCAGTTTTTTCAAATATATTATTTAGCCTTCTGACTGAGCACTCCGCCTCCTAGCCCAGGTGTTTTAATCGCAGTAGGTCCAGTACCCCTCCACAGAGAGAGAGAATATGAGTCTAGGAAGAGGTTTTCACAGGTACCCATTCACATGGAGACGTTTATTCTCAGCGAGGTAGGCAAGCGTAGGACCTGATATACGAGAGATGCCGTAAAGGGGCTATCAGGTACACATAAAATTGGCCATTTTTATGCGCTAAACGCTCTCATTTTTCATATTTCTAGTGCAGTATTGCAGTTCAGTTTTCATGTTTGCATGTCTTAGCGCTGCAGTGTGCTGCCTTTTTTACTTGACTGTATATGAGTTGGTTACTCTAGGTTCAGCACCTGTTCACACTTAGTCTATGTATGGATGTGACGGTCAGTTTTTTCAAATATATTATTTAGCCTTCTGACTGAGCACTCCGCCTCCTAGCCCAGGTGTTTTAATCGCAGTAGGTCCAGTACCCCTCCACAGAGAGAGAGAATATGAGTCTAGGAAGAGGTTTTCACAGGTACCCATTCACATGGAGACGTTTATTCTCAGCGAGGTAGGCAAGCGTAGGACCTGATATACGAGAGATGCCGTAAAGGGGCTATCAGGTACACATAAAATTGGCCATTTTTATGCGCTAAACGCTCTCATTTTTCATATTTCTAGTGCAGTATTGCAGTTCAGTTTTCATGTTTGCATGTCTTAGCGCTGCAGTGTGCTGCCTTTTTTACTTGACTGTATATGAGTTGGTTACTCTAGGTTCAGCACCTGTTCACACTTAGTCTATGTATGGATGTGACGGTCAGTTTTTTCAAATATATTATTTAGCCTTCTGACTGAGCACTCCGCCTCCTAGCCCAGGTGTTTTAATCGCAGTAGGTCCAGTACCCCTCCACAGAGAGAGAGAATATGAGTCTAGGAAGAGGTTTTCACAGGTACCCATTCACATGGAGACGTTTATTCTCAGCGAGGTAGGCAAGCGTAGGACCTGATATACGAGAGATGCCGTAAAGGGGCTATCAGGTACACATAAAATTGGCCATTTTTATGCGCTAAACGCTCTCATTTTTCATATTTCTAGTGCAGTATTGCAGTTCAGTTTTCATGTTTGCATGTCTTAGCGCTGCAGTGTGCTGCCTTTTTTACTTGACTGTATATGAGTTGGTTACTCTAGGTTCAGCACCTGTTCACACTTAGTCTATGTATGGATGTGACGGTCAGTTTTTTCAAATATATTATTTAGCCTTCTGACTGAGCACTCCGCCTCCTAGCCCAGGTGTTTTAATCGCAGTAGGTCCAGTACCCCTCCACAGAGAGAGAGAATATGAGTCTAGGAAGAGGTTTTCACAGGTACCCATTCACATGGAGACGTTTATTCTCAGCGAGGTAGGCAAGCGTAGGACCTGATATACGAGAGATGCCGTAAAGGGGCTATCAGGTACACATAAAATTGGCCATTTTTATGCGCTAAACGCTCTCATTTTTCATATTTCTAGTGCAGTATTGCAGTTCAGTTTTCATGTTTGCATGTCTTAGCGCTGCAGTGTGCTGCCTTTTTTACTTGACTGTATATGAGTTGGTTACTCTAGGTTCAGCACCTGTTCACACTTAGTCTATGTATGGATGTGACGGTCAGTTTTTTCAAATATATTATTTAGCCTTCTGACTGAGCACTCCGCCTCCTAGCCCAGGTGTTTTAATCGCAGTAGGTCCAGTACCCCTCCACAGAGAGAGAGAATATGAGTCTAGGAAGAGGTTTTCACAGGTACCCATTCACATGGAGACGTTTATTCTCAGCGAGGTAGGCAAGCGTAGGACCTGATATACGAGAGATGCCGTAAAGGGGCTATCAGGTACACATAAAATTGGCCATTTTTATGCGCTAAACGCTCTCATTTTTCATATTTCTAGTGCAGTATTGCAGTTCAGTTTTCATGTTTGCATGTCTTAGCGCTGCAGTGTGCTGCCTTTTTTACTTGACTGTATATGAGTTGGTTACTCTAGGTTCAGCACCTGTTCACACTTAGTCTATGTATGGATGTGACGGTCAGTTTTTTCAAATATATTATTTAGCCTTCTGACTGAGCACTCCGCCTCCTAGCCCAGGTGTTTTAATCGCAGTAGGTCCAGTACCCCTCCACAGAGAGAGAGAATATGAGTCTAGGAAGAGGTTTTCACAGGTACCCATTCACATGGAGACGTTTATTCTCAGCGAGGTAGGCAAGCGTAGGACCTGATATACGAGAGATGCCGTAAAGGGGCTATCAGGTACACATAAAATTGGCCATTTTTATGCGCTAAACGCTCTCATTTTTCATATTTCTAGTGCAGTATTGCAGTTCAGTTTTCATGTTTGCATGTCTTAGCGCTGCAGTGTGCTGCCTTTTTTACTTGACTGTATATGAGTTGGTTACTCTAGGTTCAGCACCTGTTCACACTTAGTCTATGTATGGATGTGACGGTCAGTTTTTTCAAATATATTATTTAGCCTTCTGACTGAGCACTCCGCCTCCTAGCCCAGGTGTTTTAATCGCAGTAGGTCCAGTACCCCTCCACAGAGAGAGAGAATATGAGTCTAGGAAGAGGTTTTCACAGGTACCCATTCACATGGAGACGTTTATTCTCAGCGAGGTAGGCAAGCGTAGGACCTGATATACGAGAGATGCCGTAAAGGGGCTATCAGGTACACATAAAATTGGCCATTTTTATGCGCTAAACGCTCTCATTTTTCATATTTCTAGTGCAGTATTGCAGTTCAGTTTTCATGTTTGCATGTCTTAGCGCTGCAGTGTGCTGCCTTTTTTACTTGACTGTATATGAGTTGGTTACTCTAGGTTCAGCACCTGTTCACACTTAGTCTATGTATGGATGTGACGGTCAGTTTTTTCAAATATATTATTTAGCCTTCTGACTGAGCACTCCGCCTCCTAGCCCAGGTGTTTTAATCGCAGTAGGTCCAGTACCCCTCCACAGAGAGAGAGAATATGAGTCTAGGAAGAGGTTTTCACAGGTACCCATTCACATGGAGACGTTTATTCTCAGCGAGGTAGGCAAGCGTAGGACCTGATATACGAGAGATGCCGTAAAGGGGCTATCAGGTACACATAAAATTGGCCATTTTTATGCGCTAAACGCTCTCATTTTTCATATTTCTAGTGCAGTATTGCAGTTCAGTTTTCATGTTTGCATGTCTTAGCGCTGCAGTGTGCTGCCTTTTTTACTTGACTGTATATGAGTTGGTTACTCTAGGTTCAGCACCTGTTCACACTTAGTCTATGTATGGATGTGACGGTCAGTTTTTTCAAATATATTATTTAGCCTTCTGACTGAGCACTCCGCCTCCTAGCCCAGGTGTTTTAATCGCAGTAGGTCCAGTACCCCTCCACAGAGAGAGAGAATATGAGTCTAGGAAGAGGTTTTCACAGGTACCCATTCACATGGAGACGTTTATTCTCAGCGAGGTAGGCAAGCGTAGGACCTGATATACGAGAGATGCCGTAAAGGGGCTATCAGGTACACATAAAATTGGCCATTTTTATGCGCTAAACGCTCTCATTTTTCATATTTCTAGTGCAGTATTGCAGTTCAGTTTTCATGTTTGCATGTCTTAGCGCTGCAGTGTGCTGCCTTTTTTACTTGACTGTATATGAGTTGGTTACTCTAGGTTCAGCACCTGTTCACACTTAGTCTATGTATGGATGTGACGGTCAGTTTTTTCAAATATATTATTTAGCCTTCTGACTGAGCACTCCGCCTCCTAGCCCAGGTGTTTTAATCGCAGTAGGTCCAGTACCCCTCCACAGA
Organism: Ranitomeya variabilis; assembly: GCF_051348905.1. Taxonomy (NCBI): domain Eukaryota; kingdom Metazoa; phylum Chordata; class Amphibia; order Anura; family Dendrobatidae; genus Ranitomeya; species Ranitomeya variabilis. The sequence continues at coordinate 223,776,416 of NC_135234.1, forward strand.
GAGAGAGAATATGAGTCTAGGAAGAGGTTTTCACAGGTACCCATTCACATGGAGACGTTTATTCTCAGCGAGGTAGGCAAGCGTAGGACCTGATATACGAGAGATGCCGTAAAGGGGCTATCAGGTACACATAAAATTGGCCATTTTTATGCGCTAAACGCTCTCATTTTTCATATTTCTAGTGCAGTATTGCAGTTCAGTTTTCATGTTTGCATGTCTTAGCGCTGCAGTGTGCTGCCTTTTTTACTTGACTGTATATGAGTTGGTTACTCTAGGTTCAGCACCTGTTCACACTTAGTCTATGTATGGATGTGACGGTCAGTTTTTTCAAATATATTATTTAGCCTTCTGACTGAGCACTCCGCCTCCTAGCCCAGGTGTTTTAATCGCAGTAGGTCCAGTACCCCTCCACAGAGAGAGAGAATATGAGTCTAGGAAGAGGTTTTCACAGGTACCCATTCACATGGAGACGTTTATTCTCAGCGAGGTAGGCAAGCGTAGGACCTGATATACGAGAGATGCCGTAAAGGGGCTATCAGGTACACATAAAATTGGCCATTTTTATGCGCTAAACGCTCTCATTTTTCATATTTCTAGTGCAGTATTGCAGTTCAGTTTTCATGTTTGCATGTCTTAGCGCTGCAGTGTGCTGCCTTTTTTACTTGACTGTATATGAGTTGGTTACTCTAGGTTCAGCACCTGTTCACACTTAGTCTATGTATGGATGTGACGGTCAGTTTTTTCAAATATATTATTTAGCCTTCTGACTGAGCACTCCGCCTCCTAGCCCAGGTGTTTTAATCGCAGTAGGTCCAGTACCCCTCCACAGAGAGAGAGAATATGAGTCTAGGAAGAGGTTTTCACAGGTACCCATTCACATGGAGACGTTTATTCTCAGCGAGGTAGGCAAGCGTAGGACCTGATATACGAGAGATGCCGTAAAGGGGCTATCAGGTACACATAAAATTGGCCATTTTTATGCGCTAAACGCTCTCATTTTTCATATTTCTAGTGCAGTATTGCAGTTCAGTTTTCATGTTTGCATGTCTTAGCGCTGCAGTGTGCTGCCTTTTTTACTTGACTGTATATGAGTTGGTTACTCTAGGTTCAGCACCTGTTCACACTTAGTCTATGTATGGATGTGACGGTCAGTTTTTTCAAATATATTATTTAGCCTTCTGACTGAGCACTCCGCCTCCTAGCCCAGGTGTTTTAATCGCAGTAGGTCCAGTACCCCTCCACAGAGAGAGAGAATATGAGTCTAGGAAGAGGTTTTCACAGGTACCCATTCACATGGAGACGTTTATTCTCAGCGAGGTAGGCAAGCGTAGGACCTGATATACGAGAGATGCCGTAAAGGGGCTATCAGGTACACATAAAATTGGCCATTTTTATGCGCTAAACGCTCTCATTTTTCATATTTCTAGTGCAGTATTGCAGTTCAGTTTTCATGTTTGCATGTCTTAGCGCTGCAGTGTGCTGCCTTTTTTACTTGACTGTATATGAGTTGGTTACTCTAGGTTCAGCACCTGTTCACACTTAGTCTATGTATGGATGTGACGGTCAGTTTTTTCAAATATATTATTTAGCCTTCTGACTGAGCACTCCGCCTCCTAGCCCAGGTGTTTTAATCGCAGTAGGTCCAGTACCCCTCCACAGAGAGAGAGAATATGAGTCTAGGAAGAGGTTTTCACAGGTACCCATTCACATGGAGACGTTTATTCTCAGCGAGGTAGGCAAGCGTAGGACCTGATATACGAGAGATGCCGTAAAGGGGCTATCAGGTACACATAAAATTGGCCATTTTTATGCGCTAAACGCTCTCATTTTTCATATTTCTAGTGCAGTATTGCAGTTCAGTTTTCATGTTTGCATGTCTTAGCGCTGCAGTGTGCTGCCTTTTTTACTTGACTGTATATGAGTTGGTTACTCTAGGTTCAGCACCTGTTCACACTTAGTCTATGTATGGATGTGACGGTCAGTTTTTTCAAATATATTATTTAGCCTTCTGACTGAGCACTCCGCCTCCTAGCCCAGGTGTTTTAATCGCAGTAGGTCCAGTACCCCTCCACAGAGAGAGAGAATATGAGTCTAGGAAGAGGTTTTCACAGGTACCCATTCACATGGAGACGTTTATTCTCAGCGAGGTAGGCAAGCGTATGACCTGATATACGAGAGATGCCGTAAAGGGGCTATCAGGTACACATAAAATTGGCCATTTTTATGCGCTAAACGCTCTCATTTTTCATATTTCTAGTGCAGTATTGCAGTTCAGTTTTCATGTTTGCATGTCTTAGCGCTGCAGTGTGCTGCCTTTTTTACTTAATCCCAGAACTGAGACAGTGAGGCCCAGTACCGGGTATCCCTCGGCCCTGCGACGGTGGGGGCGCTCCAACTTGGCGTCACGGACAGGATCTACTCAAGCCTGAGGAATCAGGTCATGTGTGCCTTGGAACTGTGATTTATTTTGCTTAAACTGTGACTTATTGCAAAAACTGTGGATTGCCACTTGCCGCCAAAAGTTCCCGCCAAAACCGCCGCCATTGCTGCGCCACGGGGAGCGCAGAAGAAGGAGAAGGGCGTTCCATGGGAGGAGATTACCAAAGTGGCGCCAGAAACAGCGACCGCCCCCTCCGATTATTGCTGCAAATTGACGATCTGCCCCGAAGCAGAGACGAACCACCTCCTTGTGTGCAACCGCGGGAACTCAGACAAGAAGAAGTCCTACCCCCGCGAAATGGCGGAGCCAGGTGCATGTGCAGCTATCGACCTCAAGACAGCAAAGGTGACCAGCAAGTGCCTGAGCGACGACGCAGTGATCCCGGATTATCCCCATTGACCGGAGATGGACCCGAATCCACCGCAGTTGAAGGATCCGAATTCCTTGGAGCCGCTGGTGGAGTAGCCGAGTCCACCTATCCCGACCACGGAGCCAGCAGATGCGAAGCCGTGGAGGGCAGAGCCGTGTCGGGGGGACGTCTTGGAGGAACCGTGGTCCGAGCTGCTGCCGACTCCAGTGTCCTCGTCAGCGGAGCAGATCGGCACTGGTGGAACCACATCAGATGCAGGTATGGAAAGCGTTCCTGCCCCACTGACCGCTCCCGCTCCCGAGACCGCTCCTCACCCCAACAGTGACCAGTTCTTCTCAGCGGAGCTGGTGGTGCTAACCCCCGACACGATGGAGAAGCTGGTGCCTCCACTACCGACCAAGATGGCGGAACCCTTAGATGTGAGCTCAGAGGGGGTGATCTTCCACTGGGACACCCCCCAGATTGGGCTAGATGGAGCCCGGGAGGAGGGCCTCACCCTTGCTGTGCTCACTTGGGAACAGTATAAACAATGTTTGATCCTACACTGGAGAAACCGAGAAGAGACAGAACAAATTGGCCCACCAAAAGTGCAACAGCCAAAGCCTGCGCACGGCAGGAAAGACGTGGTAAAGCGGGGAACTGTGCTAGCCTTTCACCCAAAGCGGGGTTGGGGCTCCATACAGGAACCGGGACTACCAACTGACATCTTCGTTACCAGTTACAATGTGAAGACTCCCTTCCGCAACCGATATGGTGACCCATTATTGCAAAGGGGGGACCAGGTGACCTACACTCACCACCGGAGTGCACAAGGATGGTGCGCTCGGAACATCCAACGTTGTGGGTCTGTAGAGGTGACACCTGTTGCCCCAAACGTGACCGATCCGGACTTGACAGATCTTGCTACTATAGCCACCGTGCGCCTTGTTGCTGCTACCGAGCTTGCAACCAGGGTTAGCCTTCGAATCCAGACACCGGATGACCTGACTGCACCTGAGAGACGAGCCACTGACATTGACACCGCATCAGCCGGGGGCCAGGGACTGAAGCCTCCACGGTCAGGAGACGTCCACTATCGGCTGATGTCTTGTAACTTACTATGAAGCCCTACAGCTCGACATACTGTATATAGTTAACTGTTTGTCTTTCCATGTGTTTCTGCTGCTATAACCCGACTAGGGTTAACTCTTAAAGGGATCCCTTAGTTTACCCGATCCCTATTTTTGCCTTTTCGTTTTGTTTTCGTTTATCACTGTTGAAAAGAACTGCTGGATCATGAACACTGCATGATTACAAACTTATTGTAAATAGTTTGCACCTTCTTAAAGGTGCCCCCTACTGGTTTACAAGAAAAAGGACTCTTTGCAAAGAATCTGTTCCTGGAGACAGTACAGGAGTTCCTGCCTTAAACGAACTTGCAGCTTGAGAAGTTGCGCTACCTCCAAGAGACTTGGTTCCCTCTTAAAGGGAATGTTCACCAATAGCACTTAAAGTATAATGTTGCCTTAAGAGAAGTAGTAATAATGTTTATATGTAGAAGTAACATGTAGTCAGCTAGTTAGTTATAGAAAATGTTAGATAATGTTGTTAGAGACTGAGGACAGGGGAGTGAACCCGTACGGGGTTAGATGGTGAGTCCTCCTAGGAGCCATACAGAGATGGCTCAGTGATCTTGTGCTGAGAGAGAGGTTGATAAGTCCTATATTGTGTATAGAAAGAGAAAGGCAGTAGGCCCAGACGAGGAACTAGGCGTTCCTGCAAAAGAGCGAGAGGCAGTAGGCCTGGGGCAGATAGACAGGCGTCCCTGCGAATGTAAAGTTGGAAAAATGAAGAAAAGTTGATTAGCATTGTAGTGTTTTACGAGTATGTCTTTAGTGGGTTTAGCTTATACACCCTTAAAGAAAAAGTTAGTCTTATAGTAAGCCTTTAGTGAATCCAGCTTATACGTCCTTAGAGGCAAAGTTAAATTATTGTTCACAAACTGCACTTAGTAGAATACCCGGTTGGGTAATAGAAGTTATTTATAGTCTGTTATTTAAAATATTTAACCATGTTTGTAACATTTAAGAGTCCTCACCTCCCATAAAGGGAAGCACTGTTCTTATTACTTATTACTTGTTATTGCATTTCAAAATTGTATGTCTTTTTGCTGACATGTATTGTTGTTTTCTTCCCAGTCCGGGAGTACTGGATTTAACCGGGGGGGAGTGCAGCGCCCCAGAGACCTGGTCATTGCAGTAACATCGCTCCGCCGCTAAGGGGAGTGATGGTACATCTGATGGCACTGAAGGAGTTCACCTGACCAGGTATCACAGACACCAATACACTTCATAGTCAGGCCTCCAGGGGGAGCAAAGGGCACTATGTATTAGGCCACTCCTCACAGTCTGGTAAAACTGGGGGTTAGATAGAAAGTTAGACAGAAAGCTGACTGGGTTGGATCCAGGCAACATCCTGTGGCAGAGGGTGTTGCAGGGGAAGATTCAGGGGGGTCCCTGTCAGGGGTGGGATCCTTACAGAGGCCTAGCGAACAGAAAGAACGTTATGGGACCGCGCCTGCACTTCATCGCGGCGGTACCCCAAGAAAGGACAAGAAGCGAGGTTTATTGTGAAGAGTGAGAAACAAGATCAGAGCAACAGGGAGAAAACACCAGTAGGAGTCGTGATGTAAGATCGAGGCAACATCCTACTGAGGCGTGTAGCCGGTGGCCGGAAACGCCGAGGAAGTACTGGCTCCAAGCCTTACTTCAAACCAACGGCAGGACAGTCAGTTATAGGCGGGCTGTCTCACCTAAATCACCTAAGCAGACATAGGGGGCAACAGTGGGAGAGGGGCGACTCTAGGGTCCCGGAAGAACTCCAGGCCTACCCGTCATACGGGTGCGTCCTAGCCATATCATCTGGGGGACGGAGAAGAACATCAGAATCAGTTGTGAGGGAACATCAGAAACAGACACAATAGTTGTGAGGACTATCCCGTGGTGCTCAGCAGGGAAGGACTACAACACACAAGCGCTAGAAGGAAGGCACAGATTTCCACCTGCAAAGGGAGCTCTGGAGGTGCCATCGGACCGGCCGGTCTCAGACAGCCCTATTAACCGTACTCTGGATTGAGGATACTGAAGCCTTCAGTAAAGAGGTAAAGAGACTGCAACCCTGTGTCCTCGTTATTCATCATACCCTGCACCACACATCATCACTCTCAACTTTCATTGGACGCCCCTTAGCAGGGTCACGGACCGGGTCTAGCCACCGTGACAATCCCAGAACTGAGACAGAGAGGCCCGGTACCGGGTATCCCTCGGCCCTGCGACGGTGGGGGCGCTCCAGATGCCATACGGATGTCACACGGATGTCACACAGATGATTAGATGCAAGGAAATCGCATCCTCGCATTGCACACGGATGACATACAGATCACCATAAGGAGAATATTTGTGTGATTCTCTGCAGACAAAATCAGACCGATTTTTTTATACGTTATGTCTAACTCCGGCCTTAAATAGTGACTTGGTCGGCAACAATTTTTTCAAAATGCTGACTAATCCATAACATAGTAACATAAGAACATAAAAGCACAGTAAGGTCTGGATTTCTCAGAGGTGATTTAATTTTTAATATTTCTAAATCGCATTGCATTGCAAGTATACTAAATCACAAAGAAGTGTTCAATACCTTGTGACCATTTGTCACTGATAAGCTGGTGTTAAATTGACATACATTTATACAGTATATACATTATAAATAAAATATTCATCATCTTAATAATACAATTGTTTCCATTTACAATGACTTACTTCTAAATTATGCAAAAATGTTATCTACATTTATCATCTAGAATTGCTTTCTTTTTGTAAGTCTTGACAAAATATTATTATGCCTGTGTATTGCATCTGTATTAGCCTACTTTTTCTTCTAAACTTCTTTCTTTTTTGGCTTTGTGACCCTGTAAATTAAAAAAATGAATAATACATTTTATATAATACTGTATGTAAATAAACCAAAAATTAGTGTAGCTTCTGTAGTTACACACGAGGACACAATTGTTGGTAACCGTCCATTAAAGTAAGGCTAGATTCACATTGCGTTAATGGCAATGCACTGATGGCATCCGTTACATAGCGGCACTAACGCTATGTAACGGGCGCACCCAATAACTGCCATTATATAGCGCATCGCTAACACATGTCATAGTCGGCATGCATTAGCTATGTGCCGTCAGTCTGTGACGGACCATCGGATGCGGTCTGCAGCATTTACGGGTCCGTCACCGCTAGCACAGATGAAGCATCTGCGCTAGCGCGATCACGATCTTTAACCCCTTAAGCCCCAAGGGTGGTTTGCACGTTAATGACTGGGCCGATTTTTACAATTCTGACCACTGTCCCTTTATGAGATTATAACTCTGGAACGGATCTTGGCGATTCTGACACTGTTTTCTCATGACATACTGTACTTCATGATAGTGGTAACATTTCTTCGATATAACTTGCGCTTATTTGTGAAAAAAATGGAAATTTGGCGAAAATTTTGAAAATTTTGCAATTTTCCAACTTTTAATTTTTATGCCCTTAAATCACAGAGATTTATCACAAAAAAATACTTAATAGGTAACATTTCCCACATGTCTACTTTACATCAGCACAATTTTGGAACCAATTTTTTTTTTGTTAGGGAGTTATAAGGGTTAAAATTTGACCAGCAATTTCTCATTTTTACAACACCATTTTTTTTTAGGGACAACATCTCATTTGAAGTCATTTTGAGGGGTCTATATGATAGAAAATACCCAAGTGTGACACCATTCTAAAAACTGCACCCCTCAAGGTGCTCAAAACCACATTCAAGAAGTTTACTAACCCTTCAGATGTTTCACAGGAATTTTTGGAATGTTTAAATAAAAATGAACATTTAACTTTTTTTCACACAAAATGTATTTCAGCTCCAATTTGTTTTATTTTACCAAGGGTAACAGGAGAAAATGGACCCCAAAACTTGTTGTTCAATTTGTCCTGAGTACGCTGATACCCCATACGTGGGAGTAAACCACAGTTTGGGTGCATGGCAGAGCTCGGAAGGGAAGGAGCGCCATTTGAATTTTAAATGCAAAATTGACTGGAATTGAGATGGGACGCCATGTTGCATTTGGAGAGCCCCTGATGTGCCTAAACATTGAAACCCCCCACAATTGACACTATTTTGGAAAGTAGACCCCTTATGGAACTTATCTAGATGTGTGGTGAGCACTTTGACCCAACAAGTACTTCACAGAAGTTTATAATGCAGAGACGTAAAAATAAAAAATCATATTTTTTCACAAAAATGATATTTTCGCCCCCATTTTGGAAAGAAGACCCCCTAAGGAACTTATCTAGATGTGTTTTGAGAGCTTTGAACCCCCAAGTGTTTCACTACAGTTTATAACGCAGAGCCGTGAAAATATTTTTTTTTTCACAAAATAGATGTTTTAGCCCCCAGTTTTGTATTTTTACAAGGATAACAGGATAAATTTGACCTCAAAATTTGTTGTCCAATTTGTCCTGAGTACGCTGATACCCCATATGTGGGGGGAACCACTGTTTGGGCGCATGGCAGAGCTCTGAAGGGAAGGAGCGCCATTTGGAATGCAATAGTGCGCTTTCCTGGCCCAAGTTTGGGTGGTTAGTGGTGTCTGCCAGAGCGGCGCTGTATGCATTCTTGTGCAGTAAATTCTTAGTTCTGATTAATCTCTGACACCCCAGTAGTGGTGTCGAGTGTAAGAGGTCTAGAGGAACTCTTTCCCTGAGTCTTGCGACAGAGTTCTGTGTCTCTTTGCTTGCGCTCTTTGCGCGTTTCACGGCCCTGTGATGCAACAGGGTTCGCTTCCTTCATAACGGGTGAAGCTAACCCGTGTGTGTATTCACATTATACCACCTTATAGTCTGTCATTACCAAGCATCAGGTGTCTTCTCTGCATGGTGGACCCCAGACTGCAAAAGCATCTTATATCACCTCTAATTATTATTTGGTGCGTTCCGCCAGTCCTAACATACCCTGCTTTAACTAAGTAAATTAAAAGCAAAAAAGTGCATTTAAATAACAGAGGTTTTAGTAATACTTTTTTTTTTTTTTTTTAATCAAAAAATGGCACAAAAGCCATCCCACCAGGGTTTTTGCTCACTTTTTCTCTTGTAGGTTTCATAACAATATTAGTATAGACAAATGCCATATCCCATGGAATTGTGTATTATTATTGTCCCCAATTATAAAACCAATTTATTTTAGCACAATTTGTAATAAAGACAGTTTAAGCTCACATTTGTCTCTTGTTTTTTACTCACCATTGGCTAATCATATGATGAATGGAAGGACATAATGAAATTCCATGAAATGTAATGTAGGTAGAATTATATTTTCAGAAGTGGGTAACCCAATACACTCCAATTTTTTTCACAAATTCCAAATGATCCCCTATGAATGTGTATAGCAGTGTTTTTGCTAAGAGGCTCTGCACTTTGTCCAATTTCACTTAATAAGGAACTAGACCCCAAAACAATTGTGCATCAATGTGAGTTTTCTACTGTCTTTTGCATCTGTGTGACTTGGGAAGTCTGTGTATATATAAATCAATATTCATAATCTAGGGCTGTGGACTCACATGTGGGTCGCAGTTGTCTGCCAGTTTGGTGTAATAACTTCAGGTGCAGCAAATATATTTGAAAACAAGATCTTTAGAAGGTGACTTTTGTGAGTAGCCCTGCACAGAAGATCTGGATGTATATATACTGGCTGCGAAAGTGTAAGATGGGGAGATAAATATGGGAAGCTGGAGGTAGGATGTTACTGCCAGTTAGGGGGTGTCTTAAAGAAGCATTCCTTATATCAATTTTTTTC